>NC_084832.1:128231475-128861308 GCF_033115175.1 Lepus europaeus
TCAGCCCGAGTTCTCAGTCCTCTGCAGCTCCAGCCAGCGCCTGGAGAACATCACCGTCTCTAGCTCTCCACCACGAAGAAAAGGAGAGCAATCCCTGATTTTTTTTTTTTTTAATTTATTTACTTATTTGAGAGGTGAGTTATAGACAGAGAGAAGGAGAGACAGAGAGAAAGATGTTCTGTCTGCTGGTACACTCATCAAATGGCCGCAAGGGCTGGAGCTGAGCCGATCCGAAGCCAGGAGCCAGGGGACAGGGGCTTCATCTGGGTCTCCCACATGGGTGCAGGAGCCCAAGCACTTGGGCCATCTTTTACTGCTTTCCCAGGCCATAAGCACAGATGGGAATTAGAAGAGGAGCAACTGGGACACGAACTGGCGCCCATGAGATGTCCGCACCAGAGGCGGAGGCTTAGCCCACTATGGGGATCCAGCAATCACTGTTTAATAAGACAGGGCCTCAGATTGTTTGTCAAGCAGAAACACAAAACAAAACAAAACAAAACACCTTCTATAAGGAAAAATATGTTTCCCTCAGCTCCTCCTCCTTCCAGTCATTACTCTGCTGGTGCCACTTTATAGCTGGTGCATCTGTTGACTTTACATCTATACCCTCCCGCTAAGCAATCTCAGCTATTACTCAGGTTTCAGCCAGTATCTATGCTTTTAGTCCCCACCTTTCTTAGAAAACAGCCTTTTTAAAAATTTACTATTATTATTATTTTTGACAGGCAGAGTGGACGGTGAGAGAGAGAGACAGAGAGAAAGGTCTACCTTTACTGTTGGTTTACCCCCCTGATGGCCGCTGCGGCCGGCTCATCGGGCTGATCCGAAGCCAGGAGCCAGGTGCTTCTCCTGGTCTCCCATGTGGGTGCAGGGCCCAAGCACTTGGGCCATCCTCCACTGCCTTCCCGGGCCATAGCAGAGAGCTGGCCTGCAAGAGGGGCAACCGGGACTAGAACCCGGGGTGCAGCGGCCATTGGAGGGTGAACCAACGGCAAAGGAAGACCTTTCTTTCTGTCTCTCTCACTATCCACTCTGTCAAAAAAAAAAAAAAAAAAAAAAAAAAAGTCTCTCTTTTGAAACAAGTTAATCTCCTCCTGTTCTTTGAAAATCAAGGTATGTTAATTAATCAAGTACTGTATATTGCCAATACAGCATCTCTATCTAACATCTACCCAAAGTAGCAATTCCTCCAGGTCCATTCAACCGCCTGTCTGCAGGGCAGGTGCAACAGGAAATTGTGTTTTCTATGAGGTCAAAAGGTGAAACAATATGGTAGAGGGACTAGCACTGAGGTGTATTGGGTAAAGCTACCGCCTATAGTGTCAGGATCCCATACGGACACTGGTTTGAGTCCTGGCTGCTCTACTTCCAATCAGCTGCCTGCTGGGAAAGCAGCTGGGGATGGTCCAAGTGCTCGGGCCCCCTCACCCACTTGGAACATCCGGAAGCTCCTGGCTCTTGGCTTTGGCCTGGCCCAGCCTGTACCACTGTGGCCATTTGGGTAATGAGAGAATGCATGAAAGACCCGTCTTTCTCTCTCTCTGCCTCGGCCTCTATAACTCTTTCAAATAAATCATTATCTTTTTTCTTTCTTTCTTTCCTTCTTTTTTTTTTGACAGGCAGAGTGGACAGTGAGAGAGAGACAGAGAGAAAGGTCTTCCTTTACCGTTGGTTCACCCTCCAATGGCCGCTGCGGCCAGCGTGCTGTGGACAGCGCACCACGCTGATCCGAAGCCAGGAGCCAGGTGCTTCTCCTGGTCTCCCATGCGGGTGCAGGGCCCAAGCACTTGGGCCATCCTCCACTGCACTCCCTGGCCACAGCAGAGAGCTGGCCTGGAAGAGGGGCAACTGGGACAGAATCCAGTGCCCCGACCGAGACTAGAACCCGGTGTGTCGGTGCCGCAAGGCGGAGGATTAGCTTATTGAGCTATTTATTTGGAGGCGCCGGCCTCCAAATAAATCAATATTAAGAAAAAAAAATATGGTGGAAGGGATTTCCCCCTCACCTCAAACACCCTTATCCTGAGTTGAAAACAAATTTATCAAACTGTTAAGCTTCTGCCACACCTGCCCAAACCTGAGTGTGAGACAAGGAAACAAATCTGTTGGACCCATCAGTTTTTTTCTCCACCCACCAGCACTTTCAAAGCCAAGAAAGTAAGGAGAAGAACCAGCCTATTCAAGTTGCTTCCATTTCACTAAGTCGCATGTTCGTTCTGTGTTATGAGGAGCTTGTCACTTTGCAGAGGTACACGAACATTCTAAGTTCTCTTTGGAAATGACTTCTTCCATTTCCTTGTATTTGCAATAGCTGCCACACTGCGACCCTACAGTGCCATGGACACTGCTGCTAGATCCCACCCGACCCCGGCCACCCAGCCTACCTTCCTTAGAGTTCCCTTGCCTCTTACTAAAATCAGCTGACTGAACTGTGGTAGTGGTGCAGCTGGCCCTACAGGATTCCTCAACGCAAGACACACAGCTCATCCTTTGCCCCTGCAGAGAAGATAACATCTTGATGTCTGGTCCGGTCTGGTCTTGAGGAGTTTCTTTTCCTGGAAGTAGCCCCTAGCCTGACTACAGCCCACGCTGAGTGCATCAGAATTTCCAAGACCGCGGTCACAATTCACAGGAGGGCACTGAGCACTGCAGACGCACCAGATGCTGGATGCGAGCCGAACTCGCACACTTCTCAATCCCAACTTGCACCTCAAAAAACCTTGCCCACAACCTGTTAGGGAGCCAGGCATTAGGCAACAGCTGCTGGCTTCCTTGCTCTGTTCTTTTCAAAAATACCTACTTTAAATTAATAAGCTGCTGGGTGCAAGTTGGGCAAGCAGACCCAGTTAGGGGCGGGGTTTCTATGACCACTCCTCCAGCCTGTTCTGGGGTGTTCTGTAACATATGTCTTTTTACTAATAGCCCAAGTACATTATGGAGCACTTCATGAAGATTTTGCCAGAAAGAACCGCTTGGGTAAGCTACATCCGTGTCTGCAACAGACCACTCAGGACAGAAACATGCTGACATGAAACTTACCCTGTACAGGTCGTTGTTCGTCAGGGAGAAGGGCAGGTTGGAGACATACACTGTGCTTTTACTGGGGGCCAATCCACCACTCATTTCTAAGAAAGAAAACATGCAGTCATAATAAGCATTCGAATCCGGGACTTGCTCATCGCACTTAAAACCGCACTACATCTGGGGCAGTCAGGACCCTGGACACCAGCTCGGGGAAGGAGGGTTTCCTCCTGCATTACTCCATTAGCATTTCGGTCCTTCCTGCTACTCTTAAGCTCTCCTCAGGCTAAGAGCAGAAAATGCATTTAAATATCTAAGTTCAGTATCCTGCCCACCCACTCAGAAACAGCCTGGGGGCTAAGAACTTCACGTCGGGAATTTCAGCTGACATCCTGGTTAGGTATTTTTCTTTGTGATTTCAATCCTTCTCTGGAGTGGTGTTAAGAAATTCTGGCCTCATATTTTGATCAAGTAAAACCCTTTAGAATCTCTCATCTTAAGTTATCACCACCAAATTACGAACGGATACATTTTTATCTTATGAGTTGGTTCAGTGCTTTGAAGGGATCCCGACCCTTGGAAACCAGAATTAAAAAATAAGCTGCTTTCGGGTGCAAAAACTTTGCCATCCATGCGCGGGCGGGATCGTCCCAAAGTTAATGGAAAATGCGTATTATGAAAGAACCGCACGGCTGCATCCAAGTAAACTTTTAATTCCATTACTTATTATTCCCCTGACATTCAGAAACACCTGATGCTCTCAAACATGCGTAGTATTAATTTTCACGCCCAAATCGCCCGCGTAAACAAGCGCCCGCACTCTGCCAATTTCAGATCTCCAGAGCCGGGGCAGCGAACCTGACCCCCGGCAACCGACCGCCACGAGAGGCGCGGGACAGCCGGGCGCGGCTCGGCGCCGTGGGGACTACCGGGAGCGCCTGGGACGCCGGCTCGCCTCGGCCGCCCGGCCGGCCCGGGGACGGCGAGCGCAGGCCAGGCCGAGCTCCCGGAAGAGGGGCGGAGAGGGGTAGCCGCTGTGGCCGCCGGGAAAGGCCGCGGCTCAGGGGCGTTTACCTCCAGACGGGGCGGCGGCGCGCGAGCCCCCGGCCCGGCCCGCTCACCCTCGACTCCCGCCGCAGCTCTGCCGAGACCCGGGCATGGCGGGTGCCGGGCAGGAGCAGGCGCCGACAAACAGACCCGCGCGGCCGCGGGCCTCGGCGGCGGCGCGCCTCCTGACGTCACGGCGCGCGCCGGAAGTGCCTGGCAGACGGCGGCGGCGGGCGGACGGGTGCGTTCCTGGTTTCCCGCGGCCGAGTCGGTGAGCGCTTTTCGCTTGGCGGGAGTTGTTGGGGCGGGCGTGCGGGACGTCGACCCAGGGCGGGCCCTTCCCTGCGGACCCTGGAGACTCGGGCTGGCGCCGTGCCACAGTTCTGCGCCTTGAAGTGGAGGGTGGAGAGGGACGCCGTGGAGTTCGGGCACAGCGTGCTGGGTCGGAGCCAGGCTCGCTTCTCTTCCAAGGGGTCCTGCGCGGGCCGTTTCGGGACCCGAGGGCGGGCAGGCAGGCAGGCAGGCAGGCAGGCGTGTGTTCCGCGTCAGGCACTGCGCGGCGGGCTCGTCTTGCCACGCGGCAGCTGGGACGAGCTGGGTTCCGAGTCGCCTCAGCTCCCGCGTCGTTGGGAACTTCTGGCGCCCGTGCCCTCCTCTGAACCCACCTCGGGCTCGCCCTGCTGCTTCTCCGAGATCAGGAAACAAAATGCGTTTTGTCTCTGGTGCTGTGCTTAACACCGCCAGCAGCCGGGAGCCCGCGCAGCCCATCCGGGCCGAAGCCGGGCCTTGTGCAGGCGGAGGCGCCTGAGTGCGCCCGCGTGCACCGGCTGCGGCCGGGCTCGCGCTGCGGCGCCTGTGGTCCTCGCTGGCCTCGGAACTCTCCGGTTCCCTTGCGGTTTGGGGCTCCCTCTCCCTGGGTTCGGACCCTGGCTGCTGCGCCTGCACCCGCCGCTGACCCGCTGGACGCCCCGGCTCTCAGCTAAACAAGAAGATGCGTTCAGCTGTTGATCTTAGCTAGTGCGCGGCTTTTCCATTGGGCGCTTTCTGTGACACCTGCTTCTAAGGTTGGGCTTGGATTCAGCCATAGCCAACCAGATAGCCTCAGCACCTTCTCTTTGCTACAAGGCGCCTTTTTCTCTCGGGAGCACTGGATCTCCCTGTCCCTGCCTGCGTCTTTGTGGATAACTCTTAGGCATGCCGAAGATCTGAGGTTAGCTGTGGCCTTGTTAGAGGCCAATCCCGAACTTGGCGTAGCAGATGCAGTTCGGTGGCTTTGCCACGTGCTCGGAGCTCCCGGCTTTCCAGTCCTGCGCATCAGAATAGCTGGTCTCCTCGCTTCCCTCCCAAGTCCGCTGGGGGAAGGGCGGCTTTGCCTTGTTTACCATTGTAGCTATTGTATCCACTTGGTGTCAGGAAACAGGTGGCCCCAGAATAATCGCAGGTGATGAAGCTTTGCTCTCAGAGAGCAGGTAGTTAACATTAATGTGTGAGAACCTGGGGTAGAAGTCAGTGCTACTCCACCGCAGCCCATTCTGGATTCCTGAGAGTATGATACCAGTGTCAAGTCGGAACAGCGTTGTTTTATTAAAGCTGAACATAGAGATCTTTTTTTTTTTTGACAGGCAGAGTGGACAGTGAGATAAAGAGAAAGGTCTTCCTTTGCCGTTGGTTCATCCTCCAATGGCTGCCGCGGCCGGCGCACCGCGCTGATCGAAGCCAGGAGCCAGGTACTTATTCTGGTCTCCCATGGGGTGCAGGGCCCAAGCACTTGGGCCATCCTCCACTGCACACCCGGGCCACAGCAGAGAGCTGGCCTAGAAGAGGGGCAGCCGGGACAGAATCCGGCGCCCCGACCGGGACTAGAACCCGGTGTGCCGGCGCCGCTAGGCGGAGGATTAGCCTGGTGAAAAGCGACGCTGGCCTGAACACAGAATCTTTAAGTGATACCTAATAGTTTTAAAATGTTAAATATAAAAAGTTTGGGAATTTTGAGCACAGTTATTTATTTATTTTAAAGGCGGAGTTGCAGAGAGAGAGAGAGAGGTCTTCCATCAGCTGGTTTACTCCCCAAATGGCTGCAGTGGGCGAAGCTGCCCGATCAGGAACCAGAGCTAGGAGCTTCTTTGCGATCTCTCACGCAGTGGCAGGGACCCCGAGGACTTGGGCCATCTTCTATTACTTTCCCACGTCATAGCAGAGAGCTGGATCGAAGAGGAACAGCCGGGACTCCAGCCGGCACCCATGTGGGATGCCGGCAGGGCAGGCAGCGGCTTTACCCGCTACACCACAGCACCAGCCCCTTGAGCACAATTTTTAAAAAAGTAACCAAACACAAGTCACCTGTGCTTATCAGGCCGTGTTGGGATATTGGACTTTGTGGAGAACAGTACGTTTTGGGAGGAGGCAGAATCCTTGAGGGGAAGCCAAGGTTGAATAAGAATAGAAAGAGGTATTCCTGTTGGGAAGGAAACAACTCCAGGGTAGGGTGTGGGCCTTTGGGCCAGTGTGGGGAGATTTGCATGAACAGGATTAGGTGATATGATAGGTTTGTGGAGGATTGGGAATTCGGGTGTTATTAGGATTAATAAATTATTAGGACTCTTGATCAGTTCTCATTATGAATAGGCATAGACAATTATTTGAGTGATTTTTGGGGGAATGAAATGGAGGAAAACATTCAGGGGAAGCTGGCCAGTTAAGAGCAGATGTGAAATAAGATCAGTTTGTAAATATACGTAAGCAAACATTGGGCATTTTTGTCTACTTATGTAATTTCAGTTGATCATTGACAGTGGATAGTCAATAATCTAATAAATACTATTTTAAATGTTTTTATTTTCATTTTATTTGAAAGGCAGAGAGACGGAGAGACAGAGACAGATCTTCCACCTGCTGGTTCACTCCCCAAATGTCTGCAACAGCCGAGGCTGGGCCAGGCCGAAGCCAGGAGCCACAAACGCAGTCTGGGTCTCCTGCTTGGGTGGCAGGGTCCCAAGTACTTGAGCCGTTATCTGCTGCTTCCTCTGGTGCGCATTAGCAGGAAGCTGGAAAACCAGTCTCCTTACAGCATTGACAAGTGTTGCAGAGCGTTCAGGTCTCCTTTAAAAATGCTGAGTTATGTGGGACACTGTGGAAGCACTCACTGCCCCTCCAGCCCCTTCTCCTCGAATCCATCTTGGGTACTGCCAGGTTTATATGAAATGGTGCTTTTCTGCCTCATCTTATTTCAAAAGCCTACAAGGAGCTCACCTAGCTTTTTTTTTTTTTTTTTTTGGTGCCACTTAATGCCCTTGAAACTCAGTGTTCTTGCGCCTTTTAATAATGATGGGGGTTGGGTCTTCAAAGTTGTGCAGGCATCAGTAGACTCTGGAATGTAAGCTTTCAGAGGCACTGTTTTAATCTACAAAGTGAGAGATACTATCTCCTCCTTTGCTGTTGGATGGGTAAAGAGTTTCAGTGTTTTGAAAGTCTATTGCCTGAGTTGAGTTCTTGCTCACTGGAGAGGCGTTGAGTGCTCAAGCCCCTGTGTTAATATTACCCAGGCCCATCTGCTTTGTCACACACTTCATGTCCTCCTCCTTGCCTTTGGCTTTTCTTGGATCTTGGTGTTCACTACCATCCATCCACACCTGGAAGATTCTGTTAACGTTTTCTTAGCTTTCTTAACACCACTGCGTATGTTGTTCTCTCACTGAGCTCAGAACAATGCTGAATTCTAACAGGTGTTAGCTGTGTTTTGACCTTTTAATTTCATATCCATGCTAATGTTTTCCCCAAATATGCAGACTGTACTCAAATTTTTGATTTACTTGGCTGGAACTGTAAACATTTTCCACTAAATAAAGTGCCCCATAGTTCTTTTTTTTTTTTTTTTTAAGATTTACTTATTTATTTGAAGGAGTTACACAGAGAGAGAAGGAAAGGCAGAGGGAGGGAGTTTTTTTTGTTTTGTTTTTTGTTTTTTTGACAGGCAGAGTGGAGAGTGAGAGAGAAAGGTCTTCCTTTTTTCCGTTGGTTAACACCTCAATGGCCTCTGCGGCAGGCGCATGGCGCTGATCTGAAGCCAGGAGCCAGGTGCTTCTCCTGGTCTCCCAATGTGGGTGCAGGGCCTAAGCACTTGGGCCATCCTCCACTGCACTCCCGGGCCACAACAGCTAGGGTTGGAATTGCATGCAGGTCTCCCTTGGGGGTGCTAGGAACCCAGGCATTTTGGCCATCTTCTGCTTTCTTGGGCACATTAGCAGGGAGCTGGATCTGCAGAGGAACAGCCAGGACTCAAACCATGCTCACAGCTCATATGACATGCCAGTGTTGCAGTCTGCAACGTAACAGTGCTGGCTCCCAGCCTACTTTTTAGATCAATTGATCTTGCTTGAGATGAGTTTAAGATTTTTAAAAGGTGTCAGGATCCCACCCTGTGCCGATTGTTGAGGAATTTCAGTGGGTAGGGCCTCGGTGGTGGTATTTTATAAAGCTCCTTACATGATTCTCATGTGCAGCCAGGAATAAGAATTGCTTTCAGGAGTGCAGAATGTTGGGCTTGTGGGCCACGTATTTGGCAAGTGAGACGCCAAATTCAGCAAGACTGTAGCAAGCCAGTTTTTAAGTTGACTATTTGATGTGGCCCGTGAATGTTAGGAATGTCCAGAGGCCCTTGGCAGAAGAGTATTTTCCCACTCCTGCATGCTGGAGCTAAGAGATTGTCCAGGTACCATTTGCGTAAAAGTGACGTGCTTCCAGTGTTGTGAGAAGTTTTATGAATGATAGGTACAAACTCCTACAGAAAAGTGGTCAGGTGAACAGTCTGTATTTATTGATTTGTTTGAAAATCAGAATTGGAGGGAGGGAGAGACAGATCTTCCATCCACTAGTTCGTTCCCCAGCCGGCTGCAATAGCCAGGTCTGGACCAGGCCGAAGCCAGGAGCCTCATCCAAGTCGGCCACATCGGTACGGGCCCAAGGATTTGGGCCATCTGCCACTGCTTTCCCAGGTGCCTTAGTAGGGAGCTGGATCCAGTGGGGCAGCCGGGGCTTGGACTGCCACTCACAGGGGCTGGCAGTGCTGCAGACAGCAGTTTTACCTACTGTGCCACAGTAACACTCCCCACCCCACACGGTTGTATATATGTGGCCAGTATTTAATAACTACTTTTACTCTGTTAAGCCCAAGCAGCTTAGTTTGCTTCGTGGTGGAATTCATTTTAGGAGGTTGGGAAAGGGGACGAGTCAACAGAATCTGGTATAATATAGTCGGCCATAATAGAGTGTTTTGAGGGGTTCAAGATGGAAGAACTGGAGAATCTTAAGAGCTGCCATGTGGTCTTGAAGAGTGGAAAGGAGAAGACAGGTGTTCCAGGGAGAGGGAGGTTTGTGCTGACACTGGGTGTTGAGAATCAGTCGCACACTTTGAGAAGGTGAGTGGTTTGATACTGGAGAAGGGGTTGGGGTTGTTGGGGTTGAAGTTCAAAGCAACAGCCCAGTGAGGCTGTGGGGAATGTGGGAGTTCTTCAGCAGTCTCTTAGTGGAATGGATGCCGGCTGTTGTCTGCCCTGGGGACGGGGTGGGTAAAGTGCCACCAGAAGGCAGGGAGCTGTCTTGCTGTTGCAAGTGCAGGGGATAAGCTACAGTGTGAACAAAGAAGTGTGTTATGGAGGCGGTAGAAATAACTGGATTTAGTAAACAAAGGTGGAAAGTGTGGGATTTTTTAATGACAGAGATTTCCAAGTTGGGCCTTTGAGTACCTGTTGTTATCATTGACCAAAACTGAGGACAGGGGACAGAGTGACCTGAGATCCTGAAGAGCTGCTGAGTTGGGGGTGTCTGAGCACTGCTTCTGGAAGGAGGTGAGATGGAAATGGAGATGAGAGTCATTTATGTAGAGGGAACATCTTTTCAATATTGACATGTTTTTATTTATTTATTTAAAGATCTATTTATTTATTTGAAAGAATTACAGGGAGAGATCTTCCATCCCCTGGTTTACTCCCCAGATGGCCCCAACAGCCAGGGTTGGCCCTCACCAAAATCGGGAGCCAGGAGCTTCTTCCAGATCTCCCACATGGGTAATGGGCCCAAGCACTTGGACAGTTAGCAGGGAGCTGGATGGGAAGTGGAACAGCCAGGACACAAACCTGCCCCATGTAGGATGCAGGAGGCAGCTTAACCCACTAGGCCCTAACACCAGCCCCTTCCTGCTGAATGTTTAGCATACACTCTGTGCCAGTTCTATGGGCTTCATAGTCATGAACATCCTAGAGGTGCTCCTTTTCATACAGCACGTTTCTCAGGAGGGGTCAGTAACATGCATTAATTGTAAATTATCTAATATTTTATTTTTAGAGAATTATTTGAGCAACAGAGTGGTAGAGGGAGAGACAGAGATCGTCTATCTGTTCCTTCACTCGGCAAATGGCCCTTGAGCTGGGCCAGGCCAAAGCCAGGAGCTCATAAATCCATCCAAGTCTCCCCATGGATGGCAGGGGACCCAGAACTTAAATGTGGCTTTTTTTTTTTTTTTTTTCCTTCACTAGCTGTGGCTTGCTATCAGAGTTGATGGGTGAGTTTAGAAAGTGAAAGGAATGGCTGGGGAGGAGAGAAAGCTCTTTATCCTGAGTGTATTTAATGGAAGCTGAACAAACCAAATGCCGAGTACCCTTACAACTTACTATTAGGCTGGACAAAATGGGGAAAGAAACAGCCCTGTCCAAGGGACTTTGAGTTCGAAATGTGAATGGTGTGATGGAAAGCTTTGTTTTCTGGATCTCCTGACCTCTTTGCTGAACCCAGAAAGACCTCCCTGCTCTGCCAGCTGACGTTAACATGACAATGGCTAGGCCACTCAGTGGAATGCTATGCAGAAGGCTGCTTTCTGGAATTAACTGCCCCACCTTGGTGTAGTTGATTTTTATGCCTGGGAACCTGTTACAGCGTGCTTCCAGGTGGAGCTTGCCGTCTCCACCTTGGCTTCCAGTTCTGTCCTTTGAGTAATTATGATGTGGAGGGTCCTCCTGTTGTATTCTTCACAGTGGATATCGTGGGGATCAGAGAATTTAACAGGGGTGCTCCTGAGACTCCGCTAACTTGAGGGGACTTACTTGAGCGCTGGCATGCTAAGTAGCGTAGTTCGACATCGGGAGTCAGTATCTGTGTCAGTCAAGCTAGTTGGTTGTGGGATGGATTAGTTTCCTAAGTCTGGGCGATGTAAATGTGCTGCTATTCAGAAGGCTGCTGTTTTAAAGTTCTTGAAAATTACAAGGTGCTATTTTTTTAATTTAATTGTCTAAGTTACATGTATACCGATTCATGTCTAAGTTTCATGTATACAGATTCATGTCTAAGTTTCATGTATACAGATTTAGGAACATAGTGATACCTCTCCCCTACCCCCGTTTCACCCATGTTCCCACGCTTCTTTATCCTTTTGCCCATAACCCCACTCTAAATTTTTACAAAGATATATTTTTAGTTTACTTAATGATCTTATAGTTAACCCTACACTAAGTAAAAGAGTAACAAGGGTTGTACATACAATCATCAGATCTCAAAATGTCCATTTCACTCCAGTACATTACATTTTAGGTACTATTAGTTACCTCAGATCAGGGAAATCATTTGATATCTGTCTTTTTGGAACTGGCTTATTCCACTAAGTAATAATGGTTTCCAGTGTGTCCATCACAAGGTGCTAGTTGAATTTAAAGTTTTGTTAGTTTCTTCTCTACACTAATAATTCTATAGTACTTGATTATAATCACCCATTCCCTATACTGTTATCTTTTTTTATTTGAAAATTTTTATTTATTTATTTGAGAGGCAGAGTAACAGAGAGGGAAGAGACAGAGAGGTCTTCCATCCACTGGTTCACTCCCCAAATGGCTGTAACAGCCAGAGCTGAGCAGATCTGAAAACAGGAGCCAGGAGCTTCCTCCAGGTTTCCCACATGGATGCAGGGGCTCAAGGACTTGGGCCATCTTCCACTGCTTTCCCAGGTCATAAGCAGAGAGCTGGATAAAAGAGGAGCAGCTGAAACAGGAAGTGACAGCCATATGGGATGCTGGCACCATAGGCACAGGCTTAGCCTATTATGCCACGGTGCTGGCCCCGCTCTTCCCTTAGTTCAGGCTGCAGTTGCAGGTCCATCATATCAACAGCCTAGTATTCTTTGTTTCATACATTAAAGTTTCAGGCATAACTTGGCATTCTGTATTGTTTCAGTAACAGTATAAGGTTGCATGTGACCTTTTTATATATATATTTTCTGTTACAGATTTTTTTTTTAAGATTTATTTATGTATTTGAAAGACAGAGTTGGAGAAGGAGAGACGGAGAGAGAGGTCTTTAATCTGCTGGTTAACTCCCCTCAAATGGGTGCAGTGGCCTGGACTGGGCTAGGTGGAAGCCAGGACCCAGGAGCTTTTTCTGGGTCTCCCTTGTGGTTGCAGGGGCCCAAGACCTTCGACCATCCTCCCCTGCTTTTTCAGGTACACTAGCAGAGAGCTGGATCAGAAGTGGAACAGCCTGGGCTGGCGCCACGGCTCAATAGGATAATCCTCCACCTGCGATGCTGGCACTCCGGGTTCTAGTCCTACTTGGGGTGCCGGATTCTGTCCCGGTTGCTCTTCTTTCAGTCCAGCTCTCTGCTGTGGCCCGGGAGTGCAGTGGAGGATGGCCCAAGTGCTTGGGCCCTGCACCTGCATGGGAGACCAGGAGGAAGCGCCTGGCTCCTGGCTTGGGATGGGTTCAGTGCGCCTGCCGCAGCAGCCATTTGAGGGGGTGAACCAACGGAAGGAAGACCTTTCTGTCTCTCTCACTGTCTAACTCTGCCTCTCAAAAAAGTAAAAAATAAAATAATAAGTCAAAAAAAAAAAAGTGGAGCAGCCTGGACTGGAACCTGAAGTTAGAGCCATGTTACCCAGTTACACCCCAAACTAGTTAGAGGTGTTGGTGTAGCACCCTTAAACCCTGGATTGCTTGCCCGACATGCAGAAACCAGTCCTGCCATCAGGTGATGGTAGAAAGTAGGTGTTTACTACAGGGCACAGAGCAAGGAGCAAGGCAGGGGCAGCTTGTGAACTTCCTTTGATTGCTCCAAGATGCCCTGTTCTTTAGGGAATTTATCATGGCCAGGTGGGCTTCAGCAGGTCTAGGATTACCTGGAAGTAAACCTTCTGCTCCAGACCTGGAATTCCCCCTCAGCTCCCCTCTCCCGATGATACCGGCCAGTAGGGTGCATTAGCAGGGAGCTGGATTGAAACTGAAGCAGCCAGGACTTAAACCAGCACCCATATGGGATGCCAGCACTGCAGGTGACGACAGCTTTACCCATTACGCCTCAGCGCTGGCCCCGCCAGCACTCTTAATATTGTAGATAAAGTGACCTTAATCATGTCATGCTGTCATCCCAGTGATAAGGGTCAGAGATGACAGGGAACTTGACTGGCCGGGCCCACCGTGTTCAGTCCTTTACTGACTTGTGGCCTGGGCTCCTGTGCCTGACCCTGGTCTCTGGTTGCTCATGCCTTCTCTTGTGCTCATTTCTTTGTTCTGTCTCTGCATGGTGAACTCTGCACTCACCGTGTCTGCATTCTACCCACGGTGCATCAGTTCTCGGAGCAGGAAGCCTTCCTCACTTCCATGGAAGGCAGACACTTTCCTGTGTCTCTGCAAGCCATATCTGAAGAGTGCTGACGCATTTAATTTCAGAGTTTATGAGGGTGTCTTTGCATTAAGCATTAAGGTAAATTGAAAGCATGTAAACCAAAATCAAGAGTGGCTTGTGTTGGGGATGGCTGTCATTTCCTGGTTTGTCGAGTCTCTTTCTGAATGGTTGTCCATTGAACACATTTTTCAGTTGAAGCTGTTTCATTGAACATACGGAGAGAGACGTAGCATTAAAGATGTACAAAAGCAAACACGGAAGTCAAGCAGACCATTCACGAGGAAATAGGAGTTTTAGTTTTGTTGGTCAGCCTTTTAGATAGTCTGTTAAAATGGATCTTTTGTTTTCATTGCATGAGCATGAAGAAGTACATCTTTGTGATAATTCCGTAATTCATAAAACAATTTTTTAAACTTTAAAACAATAACCTTGAAAAATGCAAAGTGGAACTCTGCATTATTATTATTATTATTATTATTTTTTTTTTTTGACAGAGTTAGAGAGAGACAGAGAGAAAGGTCTTCCTTCCGTTGTTTCACTCCCCAAATGGCCGCTACAGCGGGCCCTATGCCGATCCAAAGCCAGGTGCTTCCTCCTGGTCTCCCATGCGGGTGCAGGGCCCAAGCACTTGGGCCATCCTCCACTGCCCCCCCGGGCCACAGCAGAGAGCTGGACTGGAAGAGGAGCAACCGGGACTAGAACCTGGTGTGCTGGCACCGCAAGGCGGAGGATTAGCCTGTTAAGCCACGGCGCCGGCCTGATTATTTTTTTATTTAAGAGAATTCCAACATTGTTTGGAAGAAGCGGTTCCTGAAAATCTGGCTTCCTTTTGGTCACTTAGGTTTTTCCCCCTTAAGGGTTCTGGAAAATACTTCTGTTGGAAAGCAGTCATCTTGTCTTCTTTGTTCCTTGTCATGTCAAACCCGTAATTCTTGGCTTTCTTCTTTCTTCAGTGGGTTACAGAAGAAATGAGATGTGGTCTGAAGGACGCTATGACTATGAAAGACTCCCAAGAGAACGGGTACCTCCTCGCAGTCACCCTGGCGTAAGTTACTCCCACATGTAGATCGTTTAAGTTGACAGCCAAGCTAGGTGTGCTAACAGTTCTTCAAGTTCCAGGAGTTTAGCACTCGAAGTTAAAAATAGATGAAGCTTATTCCCTAAAATAAACCTAAAAGTTTGAAAATAAATGGCAGCATTTTATTTAAGTAGAGAATTTGTTTTGTATTTTTTGTTTAAAGTATTGAAGTGAAGAGTTTGTGTTGAATCTAATTTGTGAAGAACGTTTTAGGTTTTATTAGGATCAGCTCATCAGTTAAATATTTGAGCAACCGCTTCCGCCATCATCTGGCACCTGGTTACTGTAAAAATAGGCTGTGTAAAAAGTTTGTTTTTTATTCTAAAGAGAGGGAAAGATCGTTCCTGTCTGCTGATTCAATTCCCATATGGGCCACAGTAGTCCCTCCCTGGGGACTCCTATGTTGGTGGCTAGGACCCAGTCACTTGAACCGTCACCTGGTGCCTTCAAGGGCTCACATTAGCAGGAGTCTGGAATTGGAGCAGAGCTGGGATTTGAACCCATAAGATGTCCCAGTTAGCATCTTAATTGCTACACCAAACATTGGCCCTGATTGGCTATACTTGTCTCTTTACCTAGAGCATGGTCATGTTAGCATCCCCGGTTAGGGTGCGACGGGTGTGTGTTTAAGTGATCCAGCCAGTGTGTGAGGGTCCTGGGGGCTGGAGCTCAGCTGGCTTCTGGGGTGCTGTCCTGCTGCTTGGCTCTGTGGCTGAGGACTGGGAGTATTGGGCCAGGCCTTTTTTCTGTCTAAGAAACTGGGTGCTCTGCTTAGTATTCCCAGCACTGTGCTAGTACCAAGCATGTAGTTGGAGCTCGATTTGCATGAGAAGACTTAGAAAAGTCTATGTGTTTTTGTGCACATATTTTTGAAATTCATGCGTAGATTTTCTTGTGATACATTTTTTTATGTGAACTTTTTCTATTTTGTTTTTTTGTTTTTATTTTAAAGATTTACTTCAAAGTCAGAGTTACACAGAGAGAGGAGAGGCAGAGCGAGAGAGAGAGAGAGGGATCTTCGATCCGATGGTTCACTCCCCAGTTGGCTGCAGCTGCTGGAGCTGCACCAGTCCGAAGTCAGGAGCCAGGAGCTTCTTCCAGGTCTCCCACGTGGGTGCAGGGGCCCAAGGACTTGGGCCATTTTCTGCTGCTTTCCCAGGCCATAGCAGAGAGCTCAACAGGAAGTAGAGCGCCCACATGGGTTGCCGGTGCTTCAGGTCAGGGTGTTAACCCATTGCACCACAGCACTGGCCCCAGCTTTTTCTGTTTCCCCCAGAGTCCTTGATGGGCCTGAGAGAGTTTGGGGAATGTTGACTCCTGTGTGTACCCATTGTGAGCAGCAAGGACCTGCGTTGTGGTGTTGTATACCACATCGCACAGATACTTGTTTCTTTGTGAGGGTTTTTTTTAACTTATATATACATATATATAAAATTTAATTCTTTTTCTAAAAAGATTTATTTGAAAGATTTACACAGAGAGAGAAGAGGAGGCAGAGAGAGAGATGGAGAAAATGTCTTCTATCCGCTGGTTTGCTCCCCAGTTGGCCACAATGGCTGGTGCTGCACCATCAATGCCAGGAGCCAGGAGCTTTTTTGAGGTCTCCCACGTGAGTGCAGGGGCCCGAGGTTTTGGGCCATCTTCTATTGCTTTCTCAGGCCATAGCAGAAAGCTGGATTGGAAGAGGAGCCTCTGGGACACGAACCAGAGTCCATATGGGATGCTGCCACTGCAGGCAGTGGCTTTACCTGCTACGCCACAGAACTAGCCCCTATCATTTAATCGTAAAACTACTTAGAGTTCAAACTTGGTCTAGGCTATACAACTCAGGTTAGAGTTGATCTCAAGTGGTTTAAGATGAAAATCTGTAGAGGTCCATCATATTTCAGAGTGGGCAGACTTAATTATTACTGTCCTGCATGTCATTTCTTTCCAGTTAACTAACAGACTATATTTCTAATCATACATTTGATTAAAACTTTCTTAAAGCTTTTTAAATATTTATTTACTTTAAAGGCACAGTTACAGAAGAGGCAGAGACAGAGAGACAGAAAGAGCTTTCATTCATTGAGTCACTATCCAAATGGCGACAATGTGGGCCAAGCCAGAGCCAGGATCCAGAAGGCTTTTCTAGGTCTCCAATGTGGATACAGGTGCCCTGACACTTGGCCATCTTCCATCATTTTTCCAGGCACCTTAGGGAGCTAGATCAGAAGTGGAGCAGCCAGGACTTGAACCAGTGCCCATATGGGATCCCAGCATTGCAGTGGCAGCTTTACTCACCATGCCACAACAGCCCTTTAATTAATAATTTGGGGCCGGCGCTGTGGTGTAGTGGGTAAAGCCACCGCCTGTAGTGCCAGCATCCCACATAGGTGCTGGTTTGAGTCCTGGCTTCTCCACTTACAATCCAGCTCTCGGCTATGGCCTGAGAAAGCAGTAGAAGATAGCCCAATCCTTGGGCCCCCTGCACCCACATGGGAGAGCAGGAGGAAGTGCATGGCTCCTGGCTTCGGATAGGCACAGTTCCAGCCGTTGTGGCCATCTGGGGAGTGAACCAGCGGATAGAGGACCTTTCTGTCTCTGCCTCTGCCTCTCTGTAACTCTGCCTTTCAAATAAATAAATCTGTAAACAGAAATTAATATTCTAGGATATCTCCACCCCCCATCCTCACCTAGGACAGTACCCCATTAGGAATTTTGAATATTGCATTTCACATTTCTGGGTCCAGCGCTAAGGTGTAGTGGGTAAACCACCATCTGCGCTGCCGGAATCGCATAGGGGCACCTGTTCAAGTCCTGGCTGCTACACTTTTGATCCAGCTCTCTGCTATGGTCCTTGGGCCTCTGCACCTGCATAGGAGACCCGGAAGAAGCTCCTGGCTTTGGATTAGCACAACTCTAGCCGTTGTGGCCAGCTGAGGAGTCAGGTTCACTCTCCAAATAGCTACAACAGCCAGGACTGGACCATGTGAAAGGTCAGAGCCAGGAAGTTCATCCTGGTTTTCCACATGTGTCTCAAGTACTTGGGCCATCATCTGCTGCCTTCACAAGTGCATTGACAGGGAATTGGATTGGAAGCAAAGCAGCCAGGACTCAAACTTGACACTTCATTGGGATGACGGCCTCCTAAGAAGTGACTTAACCTACTGCACCACAATGCCAGCCTCTTTAGATGGAGATTGAAATTGCTGATGATGGCAGTTGAGGTAACCGTGACAGATGGTGGCAGGTGATGGAAAGTCAGTGAATGAGCCTGTTGTAAAAACTAATCATTTCCATTTTCTTTGCATTGCCGTGTGTGTGTGTGTTAATGTGCGGTGGGTTTTTCTGTTGTGCCCTCAGCTCTCAGAACCTGCATTGCTTTCTCTTGTTGAGGACTCAGAACTTGTGCATACGTTGTGCTGCTTCGTGTCTCTTGATTTCGTTAGATTTTTCTTCATTTATCCTAGCCAATCCTTGGCAGTTTTTTAATCTCTTATCTCCCAGTGTCCCTCATTCCTGAGAAACGCTCATTTTTTTTCTTATGAGCTTGGCCTGGTCTTATTGGTGAATGATTGAAAACCTCCTTTTTCCCTCCCATGGCTCTTGGCAGTGACCCCTCTGTCTCTCGTACCCACATTTCTTTCAGTGGTATTTAAAGACGACCTCTTAGATTTGAATATGATTATGAAGGCTTTCCAAACCAAGTTGTGATACAGTTTGGTGTACTATTTTAGTATTGCATTAAATATCAAGAGCATATGGTAGAGATTCATTGCTAGAAAAAGGCATGGCAAGTGTGGACAGGTAGATAGTTTGAGGCATCTGCAGCAGCTGTGACATAAATATCTGCTTTTTCTTGGTGACAAAGTCAAACATCCTGCTATTAATGTTGTGTATTGTTGGCCTACCTTTACGTGAAACAAGTAACTGTACATTCATATCTGAGTTAGATGAATCTGCTGAATCCTTGAAACTGATACTAGATCAGGAAATGTAAATAAAGTTTCTGGCATTGATCTGATAAAAACATAGCTTATTTGAAGTTTTAAAATCTGTGCTTCCACAGCCGAGATCATCTCCTGTTAGCTAATAACCCATTTTGGCACCTCACGCTAACATGCCTCCCGGTGAGCTTCCAGCTAGTGTCCATCTGATGCCCAGTGGTTGCGAGAGGAATGCATAGTGAGACCAGGTAGTCTCCTGCCAGCTGCCACAGCATGGCTGAGCCTCACCAACACAATGATGAAAGAAAGAAGCTGGAAGCAAAAAGTTTTTTTCTGTATATTATCTTTTATATAAAATTCCAAAAAAGACCATACCAGCTAGGAAAGTGTCAGTTGGAGGAGGAGGCAGGGACTGGGAGAGAGATCTTGGGGATAGGACCCAAGTCTAAACAAAAAAACTCAGTTGTGTTTCCTATAGACCTTATATATGTGGCCTTAAGGAATTTTCTAGTACATTTGTATCGTTTCTACTCTTTGACCACAATATGCCACATGAGATCAGGTGTGGAATTTTCCATTTGTGGTATCAGAGAATTGGGTGCCCAGAAGCCGTTGGGACTTGAAACAGAAATGTCGGTATTTTATTGAAGAATAAGTGAGTGATTTAACTTAGTAGAGCTGCAATAGACATGCCTGTCATCTAGGAGGGATCAGAATGAGGAAGTTACAAAGCATAGAAAAGCAAAAGTCTGCCAGCTGTGTTGTGGAGTTGGTTAGTTCACAGTGACTTGTGCAAAGCTTGTGACGCCAAGTGTGTTCTGTGAACAGCACAGTTGCATGCCTGTTGTATGGTTGCTTGCTGTGCTACAGCGGGACGTGGAGTCCACAAGGGTTCGGTAAGCTCACGGCTGTGTTGGTTGTGAAGGGAAGTAACCATTAACTGCATGTGTGGCAGGCAGGTGAGTGTGTTTCAGCTGTCTGACTTTGCATACGGGAGCTAAGTGTATGAAATGGAGCACAGTAATCAACTCCCAGGTGAGGCAGCAGCCTTGCCGCTCTTAGCAACTCCAGGCCAGTCCTCCCTTCCCCTGGACTGTCATGAGCTAATCCCTTGATGCCGTATTGCAAGCTTAGTAAATAGTTCAGTTGATCTCTGAAAGGTAAGGATGTGTCATAGAGAAGCTTAAGAATTAACATTTTACTTTAAATAAAATGCTTCTGTGTTAAAATGGGTGGCAGATTTATTTTAATGACATCGAACATATTTTTAAAGAAACAGTAATCCCTATGATTTATACCTAATTAATTATAAAATATAACATTAATGTGGAAAGTTTGATGTAAATTTATATATTAAATCAAAGAAAAACCAATTAGGTGCTTTTCGTTACTAAGATGAAAGCATTTTTCATAACAGGTTGGTACAGCAAATTAATAAATAACTGCTTATTTCCTGATACAGTACAGTCCTTTTTCAGATTTCTAAATTGCAAAACTCCTTTGGTGTATGTTTTGTTCTGATCAGATTTTCATTGGCATAGCAGCCTGAACACAGCTTATTTCATCACCTTCCAGAGACTTGCAATGATTGCTCCTCAGATAACGACAGATTGGAAAGTATAATTTCAAGGAAGTGTAACTTTTGGAAAAAGTACTTAGGTGCATGTTTCTGCTTTTTACATCCTAGCAGAGTAGATAAATGATTAAATGAAACAGATCCTTTTTTAAAAAATTAGCTACATTTTTTATTTTTGGTCTGACAGATTACCAACTTTGGAAGAGTAAATCCATTTTTTTTTTTTTAAATTTTTTTTCTTTTTGACAGAGTGGACAGTGAGAGAGACAGAGAGAAAGGTCTTCCTTTGCCGTTGGTTCACCCCCCAATGGCCGCTGCGGCCAACGCACTGCGCTGATCCAAAGCCAGGAGCCAGGTGCTTCTCCTGGTCTCCCATGCGGGTGCAGGGCCCAAGCACTTGGGCCATCCTCCACTGCACTCCCAGGCCACAGCAGAGAGCTGGACTGGAAGAGGGGCAACCAGGACAGTATCTGGTGCCCAACCGGGACTAGAACCTGGAGTGCTGGCGCTGCAGGCGGAGGATTAGCCTATTGAGCCGCGGTGCCAGCCCAAATCCATTTATTTATGAACATGTTTCTTGGAAATTTAGTCACATCCACAGAAAATTCTGATCTTTTGATAGGGATATTTAATCACTGACGTACATACACATTATGCATATTAATTTATAGGTAGATGTTTTCCATAATGAGTAGAGCAAATGATAATGTATTTCATTGTGATAAATTGGATTTTATGTTCAAACTAAAGATACCTGCTTTTGGACTATCAGAAATGCTTCAATTTAATTGAGTTTATATTTTAAATAATTGAAAGTGACCATGTTAACCTTAGCTTTTTAAGATATTCTTAAAAGCCATTAAGTTTTACTTCTCATTTGTATGTAATGGTGCCATTATTTCCCAAAATATTTCTAAAATGGAGGCTCATAACATAGCAGTTCTTTAAGACTTGTGCTAGCATTTAGAAAGGAAAATTAAGCTTTTGCAGTTCAATATAAATTTTGTATATGAATTTCAAACAGTGGTGGCATTTTTTTTTCAGGACTGGCAATACAGGTAATACACTGTGTGTGGATGTTTTAATGTGGAAAGAGGAATCCTAAAAATCCTTGCAACTTGTAGATTTTATTGGAAAGAAAAATAAATCCCTAAGTGTTACGTTGGCTGTGATATGAAGCCGTGTAAATACAGTCCTGCCTTGTCAGAGACTCCCACAGTCATCTTCATTTCCTTTGATCTTGTTGTTCACAGAGCTAGGTAGCTGCCTTTCAAATTAGGTTTCTGAAGAGCAGAGATGCTATCATGTACTTGGTGTATGTGGACACTTAGAACACACAGGGAGTGCCAGTTTGATCTGCACTGCCAGGTACAGGAACTGCCATTTGAGAATTTTTATTATACCATCTGAATAAAAGATCATTTTTTAAAAGATTTATTTTATTTATTTCTTTTGTTTTTTCAGTTAATTTTTATTTTATTTTTTATTTTTTTTAACTTTTATTTAATGAATATAAATTTCCAGTGTACAGCTTATGGATTACAGTGGCTTCCCCCTCCCATAACTTCCCTCCCACCCGCAACCCTCCCCTCTCCCGCTCCCTCTCCCCTTCCATTTGCATCAAGATTCATTTTGAATTCTCTTTATATACAGAAGATCAATTTAGTATAAAGATTTCAACAGTTTTATTTATTTCAATAAAGAGTTACAGAGGGAGGTAAAGACAGAGAGAGGTCTTCCATCTACCGGTTCACTCTCCAAAAGGCCACAACAGCTGGAGTTGAGACGATCAGAAGCCAGGAGCAGAGCTCCTTCTGGGTCTCCCATGTGGGTACAGGAGCCCAAGAACTTGGGCCATCCTCTGCTGCTTTCCTAGGCACATTAGCTGGATTGGAAGTGAGCAGGCAGGGCTTGAACTGGTGCCCATGTGGAATGCCTATGTTGCAGGCTGGGGTTTTAAGCCACTGCGCCACAATACCAGCCTCCAAATGGACATTTTTTTATTAATGGTTGATAAAAGCAGTTGTTAAAATGGATGACTAAATGTGAGTTGAATTTCCTTCTTTGAACTTTTTTCATTTATGTATTGTACTCCAAAAACCACTTTGCTTGAAGATAGGAATAGACCACTTGGGATGAGACAAGCTGGCACCCTTAGCAACATCCCTACAAATGAACATGTGCAATAAGGTTGCCATGGAAGGGATTTTCAGTGTTTGTGGAATTGGAGAATTCATTTACTCTTATGTTATGAACAGAAATTTTGAATTGCAAATGCTGCAAATTGTAATTTTGTTTTAGTATCATATTTTGAAGTTCAGTGTTTGTTTACATATGATTGGAATCTCTGTAGGATAGTTTTTAGAAGAAAATGCCATTCTAGTCATTTGTGTACAGATCTTCTGTGAGGTTAGGGTATTTCATACATTTTAGTATCTAAAGTGCTAAAGAATAAAGCCACTTTTTAATTCCTTAGGAAAAGAATGTTAGCTGTTATACCATTTATGAGTATAAAAAGAAAGCCAAAATAAAGATTGTCTTTATATATAGTAGTATATTTAATAAAAATGTAAACACTGGTAAGTGGTAATAAACACCAGCTTCAAGTTGTGAGGGGAGAAGCATCAGGAAGGGAGGCAGTGAGCTACCACCTACTGTTCATGTTCATATTCCATTGCCTTGAGGATCTGCTGCAAGGGGCTGTTTGTGCATGGGTGACAGTCCCGGTGCCTCAGAGGGTGTGATGTGGGGAGCCGTTGGTGAGCGCATGGGTGTTATTTGTGGGACAATTAATGTTTCTATTTGAAGTAGTTTATAATGAAAAAGTTTAATGATACCAGTTCTGTTCCTACTAGAAAAGAATTAGGTCATTTTTACTTTCTAGTGAACTGTAGATTTTTTTTCCTTTTACTGAAAAAATCCTACCCTTAGGCAAATACACGTGATATTAATGTCTAGGGAAACACTTTTAGGGATTTAATGTTTTCAGTAGACTTGTACAGATGGTAGTCACATAACAAACAGCACTTATGCACTTAGTGTGTGCTGGCTACTGTGCCAGGCATTTTTTATTTTGTTTTATTGAGTCCTCAGAGCAACTCAAGGAGGAATGTGTTAGCATTAGTTCCATTTCACAGTTGGTAAAACTGAGACTTAGGATGGTAACCAGCACTGAATATTGAGCTTTACGGTTTTGTAAGTTTTTTGCCAGATCAGTAAACTCGTATTAATTACGTCTAACACTGAGCTTTCACATTTTTAAACATCTCATTTCTTATTGCTAGATAGATGCACAATGCATGCCCAAGAACAGATGACAGGTGCATCTTTGGCAGCTCTTTCTCGGTTGGGTATCATTTTTGTTAAGACAGCAGCTACTTGCCCGGGTTCTTGCTTTAATTCCCAAAGCTCCACAAAACGTCACTGCTAAAATGTTGAAATGTTACCGTAGTCCTTTGAAGATTAGTCCAGATTTTATGTCAGCTTTTATTTTGCTTCCAGGCCTGTAAAGGCAAAAGCACGCTTCTCGTGCTGCTTGAGAAGCACTGAATGGTTTTTTTTTTTTTTTTTTTTGACTTTTCTACCTCCAGATCTTCTCCCTGTTTATTGTTGCTTATGTGTCCAAATCTTGTATTTATATTTCCTCCACACAGTGTAGTTTAAACATAGACAAAATGTGTGTGCTATCTCATGTTGTTTTATTTCCTAGATTCTTAGGCAAGTAGGCATAGAACTGTTGTAACATTTTACTGTCTCAAGTTTATTTTTTATTAAAATGATAATTTTTCTTTTACTTATGATTGGTTTATGCATTGCTACATGTTATTTTGAACACCTGAGTGTTTAATTTCCTTTAATCCGTGTGAAGACTTTAACGTTAGTTACATGCATGTTATTTCATTAATGTATTTTTGTTTGTTTATACATTTATCCTGTTTGATTAAGGATAAGAACTCCTTTGCTTTTTAAAAACAGTTCCAAAGCCAAATAGAGAAATTAGTGATTTTATATATTTCTTTTTGTCTGTTTTAGGATGGCTACCGTAGAGTAGTTAATATTGTGCCAAAGAAACCACCACTGCTAGACAGACCTGGTGAAGGAAGCTACAATAGATATTACAGTCATGTTGATTACCGAGAATATGACGAGGGCCGCAGTTTTTCTCATGATCGAAGAAGTGGTCCGCCTCACAGAGGAGTATGTAAATTTCCCCCGTGTACTAACTGTTCTTTCTTATAGTTTAAAGTTTGCGTGTGTTAAAGATTAATGTGATGGCTATGAAAGCAACTGAATCAGTACTCCCTGTCATGCTCTACTGAATTGCCTCTTTGGGCTGTCAGATGGGCACTAGTGTCACACATCTTGGGGTGTTTGAGAGAGTGAGCCAACACCCTGGTTAGCTCTACCTTAATGATGTTAAGTCCCCTGGGCTGCTTTTCTACCCACTAAATTGGCAGAGATTTGCAGAGCTGTGTAAAAATGATGGGATGCCATAGTCCTTAACAAGTGATGAGCAGGTGGTACCACCTGCTCTTACTGGATGTGCCTACTTAACAGTGGTTTTCATCCTGATAAAACACCATGGGTGAAGTTGGGTTAATACTCAGTTTTTGTTAGAATTATTAAATAAATCTGTTTACTAACTCGGTTTGTCATGTATTACGGGCTTCCACAATGTTAGCAGCTCTTATTGTTACTGTGATAATTTGCTTATTTAATGTTGCAGTGATATGTTATTAACCTGGATTGCAACTATTCTTTGATGTAGTTCCTCTGCCCTAGCTTGCATGTTTAAACATTTCTTCTGCCAGACTTATTCCTCGCTTTTCTCTTTTCCCTTTTGCCTACTTTGTTATAAGGCCATTAATAGTTCCTGTTCAAACACAGTACCTAGTAAATTTGACTTCACAAGGGCTGTGGCATTAGTTTTCCTCCTCTTGCTTGAAGAGATGGAGGTAAGGCGATTTACTCGGGTTGGATGTGTCTGGGAGTCCAGTGCTGCTGGTACATGCACTGGTGACCTGTAACAGTTCTAAATTGGTACCGAGAAACTCGCTGTTTGTGCTTCTCTTTGAGGTTTGGGGTGTTATAGCTTTCTTCTCACAGAATCTATTTTTATGTTCAGCACTGCAGTATCTTAGAGTTTTTGTCATCAGAACCATTCTTTGAGTAGTCTTGGAGAAATGGTTTGGCCTTTGCATAAACATAAGCTTTTCTTTTTTGGTAAAATCCTTTTTGGCCACTCAGTATAGACAGAGTTTTGAATTTATTGGTTGAGTTTGTAATTGAAACTTCATGAGCATGACTTTTTTTGCCCCTAAAATCTTCTAATAGTATTTTATCTACAATTGTTCTCTGTTGTTGCAGATTCTGTTTGTCTTCCTGCTTTGTACATTTTCTGTTTAAATTTCCTTGAAATGAACAAGCACATTTTGATTCTTAAGACTCTGGAGACACTAATTCTTATCTTGAATTCAGTTGTATAATGCAAACTACTTACTTGATCCTCTATTCAATTATAGCTGTTGAGTTTTTTGTTTTGTTTATATTTTAGTGTTGAGAATGAAAATGATGGATTCATTTTTTTACTTATGTAAGAACAGTGTATGTGAGACCAAAGAGAGATGAAAATAATATTTAACTGAATCATTTTACTGATTTAAGAAATTTACAGGTTGTACAAGTATTGTATGTCTAATTTTTTTAAAGATTTATTTATTTATGAAAGGCAGAGTTATAGAGAGGCAGAGAGAGAGGGGTCTTCCATCCGATGGTTCAATTTCCAAATGGCTGCAACCGCCGGAGCTGCGCTGATCCGAAGCTAGAAGCCAGGAGCTTCTTCCTGGTCTCCCACGCGGGTGCAGGGGCCCAAGGACTTGGGCCATCCCTTACTGGTTTCCTAGGCCACAGCAGAGAGCCACATAGAAGTGGAACTGTTGGGACTCGAACCAGTGCCCATATGGACTGTTGGCACTGCAGGTGGCGGCTTTACCCACCATGCCACAGCGGTGGCCCCTGTATAATTTGAAAATGATTGAGTATGGATTACTGTGTGGTTCCTTTTCATGCACATTTGCAAGTAACATTTGTCTTGGAGGACAAAATGTGCTTCATTTCTTACCTTTAAAATTAGTGCCACGCGTAGCTTGTCATTAGTGACAGTTTTTCTATTTTGAGTACAGTTTGGGTTTTTAATGGGAGATAAGGCGAGAAAAGAAAACTTGAGCAAGAAAAGTGGGAAAATAGCCAGTTCTTCATTGGACTTGAACCTGAAATTGCTTAGCATTTGACAGTAGGAAAGTAACGTGAAGGTTTGAGAAATGTTTGCTTGATTTTTGCCTTTGTTCTCAAACAGCTCTTAACTGTTGTGTTGGCATATGTGCCTTTGGCTGTTTGGCGCTATCATGATTTAAGCTTTCTAGTACAGTGGTATCACAGTTCTGTGTTATTTGTTGAATAGATGACTTGCGGTAATTTTTTCTTTTGTGTCTGTGAAGGTTGGGAAAGTACAGGGATTTGTTTTTGCCCTGATGCTATATTGCTTGTAGTAGTTTACAGTAGTACTGATGATAGAGCTTCATGTCCATATAATGTACTGTACATAAACATCTGAGTAATTTTCATGTTACAGGATGACTCTGGGTATCGGTGGACGAGAGATGATCATTCTGCAAGCAGACAGACTGAATACAGGTAGGAAGAGGAAAACAGCACCTGAGTACTTTGATAGGTGACTCACTGAAATACTGTTGAAATCTAACCTCAAGGCATATAAGATGAAATTACTTAATTAGTGTTGAACATTTTGAAAATAACAAGCATTCAGTTTCTTTTGTGACTGTGTTTGTAAGGTGGAAATAACAAGATATATTTAAATATTTGAATGGCATTGTTAGAACTTGTTAGGTGATTTTAATTTATGCATTATAAGGTACAGGCTTGCTTAGTTAGAATGTAAGGTACTTTTTTCAGTATCATTCTGGAAATACTTGCATCCTTACAAAACAGATCGTCTTAATTGGTGCTCTCTTAGTTGCTTTATTCTGATCAATAAATTTCTGTCATGAAAACACATCATTTCCTTCTGTTATTATGGAAGGCAGTGCACAGATTTAAGGGGGCCAATGTTTTGTTAAATGATGTCACAGTAGTAGTATTGGAAGTTGCAGTGGGAACTCTGATGAACTCTCAGGAAAAAAACCCCAACCACACAGAAAGCTCAGGGAGTCCACTAAAGTAAGCCCGGAGTTGCCCCAAGCAGAATGTGGTGGTCTGTTGTCCACAGCACAGGGACAGCAGAGCAGTGTGGCCATGGCCCCCTCCAGCAGTGTGCCTGTGCACACAGTGGGATGCAGTGCTGCTGAGTCCAGGGTCCGGAGCGCACTGCCTTCTGGAGTGAGTACAAAGCAAGGTGGTCCTGTGCATGGCTGCAGGCAGCTGGACGTGGGCACGCCGTGGGCACTGGGGCCAGTGTGGTTGTCTCTAAGCAGCCACAGAAATGCTTCAGTGTCTGGATAGTGAGAATGTGCGATTTGGCATACACAGCAAGTATATGCAGCGCCACTCAGAACCCATGCAGACTTGTCCCAAAGGGAGCACTAGAGAGAACAGATGCAAAACAATGCTGTGACAAAATCCAGCACTCAGTGGTTACTAAAAAGTTACCAGCAACTGGGACCAAAAGAGAATTTCCATGAACTGATAAATGAGTGTTTACTACCTTGTATGGTGGTTAGAACCATTTGCTTATAATTGGAATGGAAGCGATGACATCTGCTGTCACACCTTTCATTCAGCATTGTTTTGGAAGCTCTTAGCCCCCACAGTAAGACAAGACAAAGAATGAAAGGTGTAGTTAAGGGTGAGATTAAAAAAAAAAAGAACTATTTAATGATAACTGTGCAGAAATTTCAAGAAAGCCTATAAGCTGTTAGAACTATTCCCAAATTCGCAATGTCCGATACAATAAAATCAACTGTTAATAAAAGTAGAAAGTAACATTTTTAATATTATAGCATGAAAATATAATGCATGCTAGAAATTAATCTTCAAATTGTGGAAGACCTATGCAGCTGAAATTGCACGTAATTTCTAAAGGATATGAAAGAAGACTCGAACAAAAGGAACAGCACCTGAAAGCTGTGGTGAGAAAGTCAGTGTTGTGAGGAAGTAAGCGTGGTTCCAGGGAAACTCCTTGGTTTTCTTCCCTGGGAGCTGATAAGCTAATTCTCTCTCTTTTTTTTTTTTAATAGAAGGCTTTTATTTAATAAATTTATCTTTCATAAGTACAACTTCTGGATTATAGCGGTTCTTCCCCCCCACCCGCCCTCCCACCTCCTATTCCCTTTCCCATCCCATTCTTCGTTAAGATTCATTTTTTTTATTATCTTTATATATAGAAGATCAACTCTGTACTAAGTAAAGATTTCAGTGGTTTGCACTGACACAGACATACAAAGTATCTGTTTGAAGACTAGTTTTATGGTTAATTCTCATAGTACAACTTACTAAGGACACTGGTCCTACCTGGGGAGCAAGTACACAATTATTCCTATTGTTGATTTAACAATTGACGCTCTTATTTATGACATCAGTAATTACCCGAGGCTCTTGTGATGAACTGCCAAGGCTATGGAAGCCTCTTGAGTCCACAAACTATGATTTTATTTAGACAAAGCCATAATAAAAATGGAAATTCTCTCCTCCCTTCAGAGAAAGATACCTCCTTCTTTGATGGCCCCTTCTTTCCACCAAGATCTCACTCACAAAAGAACCTTCATGTAGGTCATTTCTTTGCCACATTGTCTTGGCTTTCCATGCCTGAGAAATTCTCATGGGCTTTTTAGCCAGATCCGAATGCCATAAAGGCTCATTCTGAGGCTAGAGTGCTGTGTAGGGCATTTGCCATTCTATGAGTCTGCTGTGTATCCCGCTTCCCATGTTGGATCATTCTCTCCTTTTTAATTCTGTCAGTTAATATTAGCAGACATTAGTCTTGTTTATGTGATCCCTTTGACAATTAATCTTGTCATTATGGTCAATTATGAACTGAAACTGATCACTTTAACAAGTAAGATGGCATTGGTAAATGCCAGCTTGATGGGATTGATTTGGAATCCCCTGGCACGTTTCTAACTCTACCATTAGGGGTAAGACTGGGTGAACATGTGCCAAACTGTACATCTCCTCCCTCTCTTATTCCCACTCTTATATCTAACAGGGTTCACTTTTCAGTTAAATTTAAATACCTACGAATAATTATGTGTTAATTAAAGAGTTCAACCAATAGTTTTAAGTAGAAAAAGAAAATACTAAAAGGAATAATACAGCAAGCTGTTCCTTGACAGGACAAGGGCTGATCAAGACATTGTTTCTCATAGTGTCCATTTCACTTCAACAGGTTTCCTTTTAGGTTTTCGGTTAGTAGTCACCGATCTGGGAGAACATACGATATTTGTCCCTTTGGGACTGGTTTATTTCACTCAGCATGATGTTTTCCAGATTCCTCCATTTTGTTGCAAGTGATGAGATTTCATTTTTTTACTGCTGCATAGTATTCTATAGAGTACATATCCCATAATTTCTTTATCCAGTCTTCTGTTGATGGGCATTTAAATTGATTCCATGTTTTAGCTATTGTGAATTGAGCTGCAATAAACATGGAGGTACAGCTAGCTCTTTTGCTTGCCAGTTTAATTTCCCTTAGGTAAACTCCAAGGAGTGGGATGGCTGAGTCATATGGTAGGACTATATTCAGATTCCTGAGGTATCTCCAGACTGTCTTCCGTAGTGGCTTTACTAGTTCACATTCCAGCAGTGGATTAGTGTGCCTTTTTCCCCACATCCTTGCCAGCATCTGTTGTTGGTTGCTTTCTGTATGTAAGCCACTCTAACTGGGGTGAAGTGAAACCTCATTGTGGTTTTGATTGGCATTTCCCTGATGGCTAGTGATCCTGAACATTTTTTCATGTGTCTATTGCCTGTTTGGATTTCCTCTTTTGAAAAACGTCTGTTTAGGTCCTCGGCCCATTTCTTAAGTGGGTTGTTTGTTTTGTTGTGGTGGAATCTCTTTGTAGATTCTGGTTATTAATCCTTTATCATTTGCGCTTCACTTTCCTCACTGTTGCTTTTGCAGTACAGAAACTTCTCAATTTGATGCAATCCCAGTTGTTAATTTTGGCTTTGACTGCCTGTGCCTCCGGGGTCTTTTTCAAGAAGTCTTTGCCTTTGCCAATATCTTGCAGGGTTTCTCTGATGTTCTCTAGTAAATTGATGGTGTCGGATCTTAGATTTAGGTCTTTAATCCATGTTGAGTGGATTTTTGTGTAAGGTGTAAGGTAGGGGTCTTGCTTCGTACTTCTGCATGTGGAAGTCCAGGTTTCCTGGCACCATTTGTTGAATAGACTGTCCCTGCTCAGGAATTGGTTTTAGCTCCTTCATCAAATTTAAGTTGGTTATAGATGTTTGGATTGATTTATGGTGTTTTTGTTCTGTTCCATTGGTCTATCCATCTGATTCTGTACCAGTACTATGCTGTTTTGATAACAACTGCCCTGTGATATGTCTTGAAATCTGGTATTGTGATGCCTCTGGCTCTGTTTTTCTTGTACAAGATTGCTTTAGCTATTCGAGGTCTCCTGTGCCTCCATATCAATTTCAGCATCATTATATCCAGATCTGAGAAGAGTGTCTTTGGTATTTTGATTTGTATCTCATTGAATCTGTAAAAATGTTTTTGCTTTGCAAGAATGGAAATTTTGATGATGTTGATTCTTCCAGTCCATAAACATGGAAGATTTTTCCATTTTTTGGTATCCTCTTCTATTTCCTTCTTTAAAGTTTTGTAATTCTCATCGTAGAGATCTTTGACATCCTTAGTTAAGTTTATTAGAAGGTATTTGATATTTTTTTAGCTATTGTGAATGGGATTGATCTTAGAAGTTCTTTCTCAACCATGGCTGTCTGTGTATACAAAGGCTATTGATTTTCGTATATTGATTTTATATTCTGCTACTTTACCAGACTCTTCTTTGAGTTCCAATAGTCTCTTAGTGGAGTTCTTTGGATCCCCTAAATAAAGAATAATTTCGTCTGCAAAGAGGGACAGTTTGACTCTTCCCCAATTTGCATCCCTTTGATTTCTTTTTCTTAACTAATGGCTTTGGCTAAAACTTCCAGTACCATATTGAATAGCAGTTGTGAGGGTGGGTGTCCTTGGCTGCTACCAGATCTCAGTGAAAATGCTTTCAACTTTTCCCCATTCAATATGATGCACCGTGGGTTTGTCATACTTTGCCTTGATTGTGTTGAGTAATGTTCCTTCTATACCCAGTTTGCTTAGAGTTTTCATCATGAAAGGATGTTGTATTTTATCAAATGTTTTCTCTGCATCTGTTGAGTAATCACATGGTTTTCCTTCTGCAGTTTGTCAATGTGATATGTCACATTGATTGATTTGTGAATGTTGAACCATCCCTGCATACCAGGGATAAATCCCACTTGTTGTGGGTGGATGATGTTTCTGATGTGTTGTTGGATTTAGTTGGCCAGAATTTTATTGAGGATTTTGCGTCTATGTTCATCAGGGAAATTGGTCTGTCATTCTCTTTCTCTGCTGCACCTTTTTTAGGTTTAGAGATCAAGGTGATGCTGGCTTCGTAGGAAGAATTTGGGAGGATTCCCTGTCTTTAAATCGTTTTGAATAGCTTAAGAAGAATTGGAGTTAGTTCTTCTTTCAGTGTATGGCAGCAGTGAATCCATCGGGTTCATCTGTCCTTTGCTGAAAGTGGAGTATTGGAAGTCCCCCAATACTATTGTTTTGGAGTATAAGTCTCCTTTATTTTATTTATTTTTTAAAGATAGATTTATTTATTTATTTATTTATTTATTTATTTATTTTGACAGGCAGAGTTAGACGGTGAGAGGGACAGAGAGAAAGGTCTTCTTTCCATTGGTTCACCCCCAAATGGCCACTGGCTGGTGCGCTGCGTCGATCCAAAGCCAGGAGCCAGGTGCTTCTCCTGGTCTCCCATGCTGGTGCAGGGCCCAAGCACTTGGGCCATCCTCCACTGCCCTCCTGGGCCACAGCACAGAGCTGGACTGGAAGAGGAGCAACCAGGACAGAATCCGGTGCCGCAACCGGGACTAGAACCTGGGGTGCTGGCGCTGCAAGAGGAGGATTAGCCTAGAGAGCTGCGACGCCAGCCAAAGATTTACTTTGATTTATTTAGAAGACAGAGTTACAAGGAGAGGTAGAGACAGAGAGAGAGGTCTTCCATCCGCTGGTTCACTCCCCAGATGGCTGCAACGGCCGGAGCTGCGCTAATCTGAAGCCAGGAGCCAGGAGCTTCTTCTGGGTCTCCTATGCTGGTGCAGGGGTCCAAGGACTTGGGCCGTCTTTTACTGCTATCCCAGACCATAGCCGAGAGCTGAATCGGAAGAGGAGGAGCTGGGACTAGAACCGGCACCCATATGGGATGCCGGCGCTTCAGGCCAAGGCTTTTTTTTTTTTATTTTTATTTTTTTTTTTATTTTTGACAGGCAGAGTGGACAGTGAGAGAGAGAGAGACAGAGAGAAAGGTCTTCCTTTTGCCGTTGGTTCACCCTCCAATGGCCGCCGCGGTAGCGCGCTGCGGCCGGCGCACCGCGCCGTTCCGATGGCAGGAGCCAGGTGTTTATCCTGGTCTCCCATGGGGTGCAGAGCCCAAACACTTGGGCTATCCTCCACTGCACTCCCGGGCCACAGCAGAGAGCTGGCCTGGAAGAGGGGCAACCGGGACAGGATCGGTGCCCCAACCTGGACTAGAACCCGGTGTGCCGGCGCTGCAAGGCGGAGGATTAGCCTGTTGAGCCACGGCGCCGGCCAGGCCAAGGCTTTAACCCACTAAACACTGCGCCGGCCCCTAAGTCTCACTTTAAATCCTTTAACAGTTCTTTTAAATAGCCAGGTGTCTTGTAATTAAGTGCATATACGTTTATAATAGTTACATATTTCTTCCTGTTGAATTGATCACTTGATAATTATACAGTGCCCTTCTTTGTCTCTTCTAACAATTTTGGTGTTAAAGTCTACTTTGTCTGATATTAAGGTGGCTGTGCCAGCTCTTTTTTCTTTTCTGTTCACATGGAATATCTTTTTCCAACTTTTCACTTTCAGTCTGCCTGTGCCTTTGTTGGAAAAATGTGTTTCTTGTAAGCAGCAAATAGATGAGTTTTGCTTTTTAATCCATTCAACTAGTCGCTGCCTTTTAACTGGAGAGTTGAGGCCATTTATATTCAAGGTGACTATTGATAAGTAATGACTTTGCCCTGCCAATTTTTCCAAAATATTCTTAATTTATACTTTGAACTTCCTTTGTTCTTTTACTGAGAGATTTTCTTCCTTTACTTTGTTTTGTATTGATGACAAAGTTTCTGTGTATAACATATCTTTAGGCATCTTTTACAGGGCTGGGCGAATGGTGACACATTCTTTCAATTTCTCTTTGTTATGAAAGGTCTTTATTTCACCTTCATTCACAAATGAGAGCTTTGCAGGATATAATATTATGGGATGACAGTTTTTTGTCTTGGGACTTGGGCTATATCTCACCATTGTGTCCTAGCCTGCAGGGTTTCTGATGAGAAGTCTGCTGTGAGTCTAATTGGAGATCCTCTGAAAGTAATTTGGTGTTCTCTCTTGCACATTTTAGAATCTTACTTCCTCTAGAATTAAAAGCATCTACATTCTTGTAGTCATTTTAACAGATGGAATTGAGAGCCCTATACCGTCCACCCCTTCCTTTACGATCACCTGGTGTTTGGATATCTTCAGGCTTTAAGCTTTTTCCCAAATTTGGCCTGTGAGAATCTTTTCACAGTAACATCTGTGTCATTATCTTAACTATTTTTTCACTGAGGTAGGTTATGTTTGTATTGTAGAATGGGCCATTTTAAGCATTTGATTGGTTAATTACATTCTTGGTATCAGGCATTAATCGCTGCTGTGTCCAAAACCTTTTCACATCCCAAACAGAAACTCTTTACCCATTGATTGACAACCCTACGTCTTTCCCTACCATCAGCCCGTGGCAACAACAATTGTGTTTTGGGTTCCTGAATTTGTCTATTCCGGATATTTCATATTCATGGAATTAGGCAATTTCCAGGGATTATGCATATTGCAGCCTGTGACAAAACTTCATTCCTTGAAACGGTGAATAATACCCCCTTGGATGTGTGTCCCACATTCTGCTGACCCATTTTTCTTGTGGTGGACACTGAAATTGTCCAGTTCTTCTCTATTGTTAATGTGCATTGAGCATTGATGGACAAACATCTGATTTGAATGCATATAGTCAGTTCTCATGTACGTATGTTACAGAGAGAGGGGAGCGGCAGAGAGAGAGAGGTTTTCATCTGATGGTTCACTCCCCAATAGCTGGAACTGCGCCGATCCAAAGCCGGGAGCCAGGAGCTTCTTCTGGGTCTCCCACAAGGGTGCAGGGGTCCAAGGACTTGGGCCATCTTCTACTACTATCTGAGGCCATAGCAGAGAGTTGGATGGGAAGTGGAGCAGCCGGAAACTCGAATCAGTGCCCATATGAGATTCCGGCATTTAGGGACAGGATGTTAACCCGCAGTGCCACAGCACCAGCCCCTAAATGTTGTAATTTCCTCTGAAAAATTACTTTAAAACTGACTTTGCCTTAGAGACTCTTTAAAGAATTCTTAGATGGATTTTATTTGAAAGCTGAGAGAGAGAGAGATGCATTTAAGGCTGGATGGGTGGATCAGTGGAAGTCATCTCCAGGTTGCTCTCCAGATGCCTGCAGTAGGTGAGCTCGGTCTGGCCAAAGCTGGGAGCCAGGAACTCCGAACAGGCCTCCCACGTGGATGGAGCAAGGAACCAACTACCTGAGCCGTGAGCTGCTGCCTCTGGGAGTGTGCATTAGCAAAAAGCTAGAATTAGGATCAGAGCTGGTGTTTGGACACAGGCACTCAGATATGAGGCGGCAAGCATCTCAAGCGCCTCTTGACTACGTTTAGAGCTCCTTTTTCCATAGGTTTTAAGCAGTTGGTGCAGTTTTAAATGATTCACTTATCTGAAAGACAGAAAAAGAGAGCTCGCATTTGCAGGTGCTTTGTCCAGATGCCCAGCTGATACCTGGGCAGGGTCACTGCCAGGAGCTGGGAACTCCGTCCAGTTCTCCAAGGTGGATTATCCTAACCCAACTGTTTGAATCCTCACCATTGCCTTCCAGGATCTAAACTAGCAAGGAGCTGGAGTTAGAAGCTGTTGCTGGTTATGGAATCCAGGTACTTCGACATGGGACTACTGAGCTAATCGCCTGTCCTTGGATTTGGTTATTTGTTATAAAATGGGACCTTCCTATAACTATTGAGTGTTTGCTTGTTTGCTTTGCTTGCTTTGTTTGTTGTGTTTGTTTGTTTGTTTTGTTTTGTTTTTTAGATTGTGTTTTCTTCTGCAGCAATTTCCACAACACCTAGTGTTTGAATCAACTTGGGTTTATCATGACGTGTGTTTTAGGAAAGAAATCTGTTGCCTTCCTCACCAGATTATCTCAGTTATATAAAGTATTTTAAAATCTGAGTCCTATATAGGAGAAAGGTTAAAGATGAGAAAGCGTGATGAAAAGACCAAGAACTGAACCTGCAGATGGCAAAATTGCTGTGTCCGAGTTGGTGAGGCAAGGCAGACTTAGAGGAGGCTTTTTGACCGAGGTCAAAGACCACAGGTGCTCAGATGAATTACTAGTTGAATCTGCCTCTGCCTGCAGGCTTGCTCTGAGGTGTGCCAGTGGTAATCACCGTGTTTAGTTCTGTAAAAAAGAGATGGCTGCTGAGGTTATTCCCTCAAAACTCCTTTTTGGATTTTCTTTTTAAGGATATTCTTTTTATGTATTTGAAAGGCCGAGTCAGAAAGAGAGAGAGAGATTGATCCTCCATCTGTTGTTTTACTCTCAAAATGGCTGCATTGGCTGGGGCTGGGCCAGACTGAAGCCAGGAGCCAGGCGCTTCTTCTGAGTCTCCCCATGTGGACGCAGGGCCCCAAGGACTTGGCCATCCTAGCTGCTCTCCCAGGCGCATCAGAAGGGTGTTAGACCCGAAGTGCAGCAGCCGGTGCTCAAACTGGCCCCCACAGGGGATGCTGACAGTGTGGGTAGCGACTTAGCTCGCCACGCCACAGTGCCAGCCTGTCCTTTTTGGAAGTGATTCAAGTCGACAAACCGAGGGTTTAAGCCCCGGAGCAGCCAGTGAGGCTGCTGCACGAGCCTGGGTTTGATGGCAGCCGTGATCCTCAGAAGGTGAGACTGTGCACCACATCAGGTTTCAACATGGCAGATTGGTGTGTGGTTATCAGTGACTCTGAAGAGTACCTCATGGAAAATCGAGTGACCCTGGTGAACTGTAACAGACTGGATTGTCTGATGAAGAAGGCGTTTCACTCCCACACTCATGTCCCCACTCGATGTGATCTGTGTGCAGGGAGAGGCAAACAACGGAGCCCTTACTCCCTCTTCCTCCAGAGGCCCTGCGACGGAAAGCTCCCTCCTTCACAAGGTACAGTCGATGCTTCCTGCCCGTGGGACGTCGGTGTCACAGCACGGGCCGTGTCCTGCTGATGCTGGCCCCTGCAGTCACCGTTGCTATCTCCAGTCCACACCGATCACTTTGATATTAGTGCTCTGTGTGACATATGTGGGGAAAGATGTTTCAGGATCCGGTAGAAATGAAAATAAAAGCCAGCCTAACGTTTCTATCATTGAATTTTGCTTTCCAGTCTTCAGTGACACTTGTAAAGCAGCCAAGTCTGTCAGATATTGTCAAGAGACAGGGCGGAAGAAACTGCATCGTTTCCTGGTATCCTGCGAGAGATGCAAACTGTAGGCAACGTGGTTATTCCTTATTTGTGCTTGTGAACTCATCAAGCCCCGTGGTTTATTTCAGGATCTGCGCCTGTGTTTGTAATGGTCCTGGAGCATTGCAGGGTGGGGGTGTGTTGGAGCCGTGTAGGCGCAACCCCTGAATTACTTGGCTCTTTGTAGCAAAATGTCCTTTGACCCCTTGTTTTCCTAGGGTCTTTCTGCCTACCCTTCAGTCTGTATTTCCCTCATCTGCGTAAGGATTGGGCTGGAGCTCTTGACCTTGACTTAACTGCAGTCTGTCTTCTGTGAAGCAGATTCGAGGAGGCTGGGTGCTGCTGCAAGTCCCAGAGTTCTTTTCAGGAACAGAGCAGGACTGGCAGAGTCCTGGCAGAGTGCACAACGCCTGTCCCACAGGTGCCTTCGGGGGCTGCTCCGCAGAGGACTTGCCCTATCCCGCTCTTGCCTTCCTCTGTGAGCTGTTGCTCCTTAACCTTGTACTGCAGACTCTTTACATTGGAAGCCTCAGAAAAATTATTTTCTGCTTCATTTTCATTTGATATGAAATTGACAGAGGCGGAAACGGCGATCTTCTGTCCACTGGTTGCCGGAGATCCCTCGTGCCGACGTCAGAAGGCTGAAGCTGGGGTTGGGTCTCCCCTGTGGGTGGTGTGGACTGAGTACTTTGGTTGTTACCTGTTGCCTTCCCAGGGTGTGCACTGGTGGAAAGCTGGAGTGGACACAGGAGCCCAGGCTTGCTGATGTCCCAAATGGTGTCCTTCCTGCTGTGCCAGGCGCCTGCCCTGCTTTTGAAACTCTGACGCTGTCTAACTGTGTGAGGTCTGAGAAAGTCCTCTGACCTGTCGTGACGCCCTTGCTCTTGAAACACGGTGTCGAGTGTGAACTTGAACCAGATCTCTTCACCACCCCTTCAAGCTCTCCGGCAGCTTTCCCAGCCTCCTGCCGCTGGACAGAACCCGTGCTCATCTGTGATTGATCTCTGTCCTCTTAATGTGTAGCCAACTGGCCTTTATTTTTTCCAGTTTATTTTTGTTGCTGTGTCCCACCTTGGGTTGCATGTCACCTTTTCAGAGAGGTCTTACTTGAGTGTGCTGTCTGGAGCAGCCCTCATGTCCACCTTTCTGAACAGTCCCTGGCACTCTGACATGTTTCAGTGTGATTTGCAAATGCTTTCTGCCATTCTGTTTTACTGATAATGTTCTTTTATGTACAAAATTTATTATTTCGTTGAAGTGTTTTTTTGTGTTTTAGCGAGAGATTTTTACATTTTTTTTTTTTTATGATTTATTGATGTGAAAGAAAGAGGGAAGGAGAGAGACCGTGATCTTGCATCTGCTTGTTCACTCCCCACATTGCTGCAGCAGCTAGGGCTGGGCCAGGACGAAGCCAGGACTTTGTTCCAAGTTTCTCACACGCGTACAGGGGCCCAAGCACTTGGGCCAGATTCCATTGATTTCCCAGATGCATTAGCAGGGAGCTGTGTTGAAAGTGGAGTATCCGGGACTCGAACCCATTACCAAATGCAATGATGGCACTGCAGGTGTAGGCTTAGCCTGCATCACAGTGCTGGCCCTAACATCTGTTTGTTGATTTCATTAGAGATCACATCTGCTGGTTCATAGATGTCTGTAGTGTATAGAATTGTGCTGCTTTGAAACTGGGAGCCTGAAACTCAGCACAGGTTTCCCAGATTGTTGGCATTGCTGTTGCCTCCCAGAGTTCACAGTACCAGGAAGCTAGGGTCAGGAGAGGAGCTGGAGCCAGGGATTAAACTGACTCCAGTGCATTCTAGCTAGCATCTTAACCATTAGTCCAAATGGCTGCCCCATGTGATTGCATGTGGTGATGTTGCATGAGTTCATGGTGATAGCTTTTCTTTTTCCCGTGTTTTTAACTTCCTTTTCTATCAGTGAGAGTGATGGCTGCAGTTGTTGGGAGAGACCGTCGCTATGTGTGGCTTGTGTTCCTCTATATCCTGCCCAGTTATGCAAGACCCTGGCAGGTTTATTTGTTTGGTTCTGATTTAGGATTGTAGGGAGCCACCCTGAAGTGTGTGTTCATGTCTTCCTGCTGGTCTGAGGAGACTTGCTTATTGCTTTGTGTGGGAGTGGTAGGTTTCCCAAGGTCAGTGTTCCTCACCCGGGACACAGCCTCTGCTGTGGTACGTGTAGATATACACTGTGTTGTTACTGTGAGGCTTGGAGCAGAGGGGCTGACACCAGCATACAGATAGATGCCTGTGTTGTTTGCTGCACTGTGAGTGATAAAGTCCCTTGTGTCTGACATAGGAGTCTTACGCCTTCTAACATCTGTGAAACAATCACAGTCTTATTTATGATCTTCTGAGTCAGGTGAAATCAGATCCCAGAGCTGATACCAGTGTATTGCTGTATTTGTTCTCACCCACATACCCTTTAGTCTGCTTAGCTGCTCTCTGGCGTCTTGCGGTTTGCTGTTGCCGGCTGCTCCAGGGACGTCTTGTGGACGGTGGGACTTTGTTCATGATTCAGCTAATTTTTTTCACTTTCTCAGTACTCATATCTTTGGAATTCATATTCAGATGTTTTACTAATGGAAATGTGGAATTATTTTAGAAAGTGGATGAAGCAACAACTAAAAGGAAAAACCAGAAAATTTGTGATGTCCTGTCAGCCTCCCACCTCTGCTTTCATGTATATTTTCTTTCTTTTCTTTTTTTGGACAGGCAGAGTGGATAGTGAGAGAGACAGAGAGAAAGGTCTTCCTTTTTGCCGTTGGTTCACCCTTCAATGGCCGCTCTGGCCGGCTCATCACGCTGATCCGAAGCCAGGAGCCAGGTGCTTCTCCTGGTCTCCCATGCGGATGCAGGGCCCAAGCACTTGGGTCATCCTCCACTGCCTTCCCGGGCCATAGCAGAGAGCTGGCCTGGAAAGGGGCAACCAGGATAGAATCCGGCGCCCCAACCAGGACTAGAACCCGGTGTGCCGGCACTGCAAGGCAGAGGATTAGCCTGTTAAGCCACGGCGCTGGCCATTTTATGTATATTTTAAGACGTGTTTTTATTTATTTGAAAGGCAGAGTTAGAAGTGGTTAGCAGTGAGGGGCATGGAGCAAAGCGACAGAGAAATCTTCTGATGACTGATTCATTTCCCAGATGGCGTTAGTGGCTGGGACTGGTCCAAGACAAAGCCAGGAGCCTGCTCTGTCTGGGTCTCTCATGTGGGTCTCATGATGGTCTGTGTGCCATCTTCTGCTGTGTTCCCAGGCACATTAGCATGTGCTGTGTATGGGATGTTGTTGGTGTTGCAGGTGGCAGCCTAACCCACTACACCTCAATGCTGGCTCCTTGCTTTCAATAGAGCTACAGGCTTGACCAATTTTTTATTTTAAAGATTTATTTATTTATTTGAAAGTCAGAGTTAGAAGAGAGGCAGAGAGAGAGAGAGAGGTCTTTCATCCGCTGGTTCATTCCCCAATTGGCCGCAATGGCCGGAGCTGCACCGATCCGAAGCCAGGAACCAGGATCTTATTCCTGGTCTCTCACGCGAGTCCAGGGGCCCAAGGACTCCACTGCACTCCTGGGCCACAGCAGAGAGCTGGACTGGAAGAGGGGCAACCGGGACAGAATCTGGCGCCCCAACCAGGACTAGAACCCAGGGTGCCAGCGCCGCAGGCTGAGGATTAGCCTAGTGAGCCGCAGCGCCTGCCGGTTCTGTTTTCATACAATGATTATATTATATATATTATAATATGTTTGTTCAAAATCCTCGTCTTTTCAAAATCAGAATGTAGTTTATTTCCTTTTGTAATAAAGGAACATATCATACTTTACTAACAGGTACTGATTTGGTTACAGTGAGGCTGTTTTTATCAGAGCCTTTTTTTCCCCATTTGTAGTTAGATATTCATGACAAATCTTAAAGTGTAAAAAGTATTATATGTTTATGGGGCTGGTGCTGTGGTGTAGCAGGTAAAGCCACCACCTGCAGTGCCAGCATTCCATACGGGCACTGGTTCAGGTCCTGACTGCTCCACTTCCAATCCAGCTCTTTGCTATGGCCTGGGAAAGCAGTGGAAGATGGCCCAAGTCTTTGGGCTCCTGCACTCATGTGGGAGACGTGAAAGAAGCTCCTGGCTCCTGGCTTCGGATCGGCACAGCTTTGGCCATTGTGGCCATCTGGGGAGTGAACCAGCGGATGGAAGACCGATCTCTCTCTCTCTCTCTCTCTCTCTCTCTCTCTCTCTGCCTCTCCTCTCTGTCTAACTCTGACCTTCAAATAAATAAATAAATCTTTAAAAAGAAAGTATTATATGTTTAAAAGGCTGGAATAAGAATGTCATCAAATGGCCAATGTACTTTATTTTTACTAGTTGCTTTATTATCTGTAATCACATACAGAAATTGTTGGCTAAGTTTCAGTATGTCAGTACTTACTACTATTTTTGGAAACAGAAGGATTTGTAATTATATTTTACAGCAGCTTTTATTGTAAGTGGTAGACGAACAGCGAGTAAAACATCTGGTTGAGTTCCGTTGTACAGGTGTTTGTTGAGTGTATATCGTGTGTGGTGTTCTGAGGCTATGTTGTTAGTCTTCTGAGTGAAATAAATGCCTAAGTAGATAACATAGCTGTTAAGTGTTGTAGTTATATAAAGAAGCACTTACTCTGTTAGGCAGCTGCAGAAAAAGTTGACTGTGGGAGCTGACACTGAGCAGAACCCGAAGTGAGAGTTAACCAGGAGAGGAGTAATAGGGAGTACCTGCCTCAGAGGAGGACCCAGAGCTCAGTGATGGGTTATGCAGACGTTAGCGGTGATGGCGAGTGTGAGCACGTGGCCCAGTGGTTTAGTTGATGCTCAGAAACCCACAGCCACACTGGAGTACCTCGGTTCCAGTCTCATCCGGTCTGTGGCTAATGTGTACCCTGGGAAACAGCAGTCATGGCTCAGCTAGCTGAGTCCTAGTGGGTTTTCCTTGTGGGAAACCCAGATGGAGCTCAGGGTTCCTGACCCAGCCCTGGCTGCTGAACAGACAGTTGAGGAGTGAACCAACGGATGGAACATCTCTAAGTGAAGCTAAATTAAGTATTTTGGTACAAAAAAATTAAAATCTATGCATGATCTTTTTCATAACGTATTATCCATGAACTCATGAGGTACTGTCGTATTGGCCTGGTAGAGTGAGGCGGGCAAAGAAAATCCAGTAAGAGTTTAGTTTTGCTTTTCTTTTTCTTTGTTTTTCAGTGTGGGGGATGACATTTAAGATAATCCTCATCCTCCCTCCCCCTTCACAGATTGGGCATTGTGATGCGTGGGACAGACCCCATTCTCTGTGCTTCCAATCCAGCTTCCTGCTAACCTGCCTGGGAGGTAGCAGATGATGACCCATCCATGTGGGAGAACCCGATGGAGTTCCTGGCTCTTTGCTTGACTTGACCTGATTGTTGAGGGCATTTGGGGTTTGGGTCAGACGATGGATGAGCTCTTGCTTTCTGTGTCTCCCTGTCTCTCACTCTGCCTCTCAGATAATAATTAAATATAATTTTGGAGATAGAACAAAAAATTGTATCTGAATTGAGGGAAGGGAGTTTGATAAATACTTATACTGTAAGTCAGCAAGATCTGGTTGTCAGGTTTGACAAAGGAGAAGACAATTTTCTTTTCTTTCTTTTTTTTTTTTTTAAACCGTGCATAGCAGTACCATGATTTGAGATTGGCAATTCAGGAAGAATAGTTTCAGTGGAGGAGCAGTGTTCAAACTTCAGAAGATGTGATTAGACCAGAGCAGTGGTAAGTGCCCTTGGCAACATCTTTATGGAAGTGATGGAAAGTAAAACCTTTAGAACACTGTTAGGGGTCACCAGCATAGTGCCACTGAGTATTCCATAGTGGAAACTCAACCTTTGGGTTTTGTTCTGTAAGTAACACGGATAAGGAATTGGTGAGAAATCAAAATCTTGGGAAAGAGGGAATTGCTGTTAGCTGGAGGAGACACTGGCTAAAGGGTGAAGATTTTGTTTTCTTTTTCTTGAGCACATTCCCGGATTGGACGGAAAGAGAAGGTCAAGTATAAAGCCGTACTGGGATAACCGATGCTGCAGGCTAAGTGAAGAACTGGGATGAAGACGGATGCAAGGGTTAGCTTTTGGCTAGAGAGTTTACCTCCCAGGAGAGGAGAGGGGGAACTGAGGATGGGGCCAGGGGCCGTAAACTGGAGGAGGTCTGGGTGGTAAGGGAGACATTTCTTCACACCTGATGGAGGGGGTCCTTCTTACTGTTTTTTATTCAGTGTTACGTTTCAATTGAAGAAGTTGGAGGGATTGTTTACTGAAGGGGGGGTATGAAAGTTTTAAAGTTTTTTTTTTTTTTTAAATTTTAATTTTTTTTTATTTTTGACAGGCAGAGTGGACAGTGAGAGAGAGACAGAGAGAAAGGTCTTCCTTTTGCCGTTGGTTCACTCTCCAACGGCCGCCGCTGTAGGCGCGCTGCGGCCGGCGCACCACGCTGATCTGATGGCAGGAGCCAGGTGCTTCTCCTGGTCTCCCATGGGGTGCAGGGCCCAAACACTTGGGCCATCCTCCACTGCACTCCCGGGTCACAGCAGAGAGCTGGCCTGGAAGAGGGGCAACCGGGACAGGATCGGTGCCCCGACCGGGACTAGAACCCGGTGTGCCGGCGCCGCAAGGCGGAGGATTAGCCTAGTGAGCCACCACGGCTCCGGCTAGTTTTAAAGTTTTTTACATGACCAGCTTAAATACTTGAGAGCACATATACTATTAGTCATGTACAGTACTTGTAATATTTACAGGTAAGCAGGGATTTGTTTTTGTTTGCCTGAGGTGATAATCAGCTCCTTTCTGTTAGTGAAAGTAACTAGTAAACCTTCAGTGGCCAGGGAGTGCAGGTGGAGTAAGGCCTGGAAGCTGTGACATCACTTGATGTGTCCATTGTTCAGTACTAATTCGAGGATTTGAGATCACTGGGGTAGGTAATAACGTGGGACTGTGGAATGAAGAGCCTTACTGTGCTGTGGCTGTAGGTTTCCCTCAAAGAGTCATGTTGGAAGTCTGTTCTCCCTGTGGTGGTTTTGGGTGGTGGTGGGATCTTCAAGAGGTGGGTCTTAGAGGGTGTTCCTCAGATAGCTGAGAGCAGGCTCTTGTTGGAGAGTGAGCCTGACTCCTGGCCCCTCCCTGATGGCCTGTTTCATCACTTGTTCTCTCGCTGTTGCACATACTCCTTCCAAGAAGCCTTCGTCCTGAGCCTCTTTCCAGAGCTCAGCAGCAGCGTCTGTCTAACATGTGTGTCCATAGGAAGGCTTACGGACCTTATCTCCAGAGATTCTGGCTAAGTGGACTCTTAGGATCTATTTTAGAAATCTTGTTTAGCAAGTCTTGAGTGGATGACTGTGCTGTAGAGGATCTGGAGACGAGTTTGAGAAGTACTGGCCTGCGCTTTCTGTTGTGAGAAGTTTGTAGCTTAGGTTTTGGTTTTGTTCTGAACTCTAGGTCTCTGCATCTTCACCTGGGAGTTTCAGATTTTTTGTGTGTAACTAAATACGCCAGTCTTGGAAAGAAATGCTAAATTTTTTTTTAAGATTTATTTATTTTTTATTTGAAAGGCAAAGTTACAGAGAGGCAGAGGCAAAGAGAGTGAGCGAGAAAGAGAGGTCTTCCACTGGTTCCCTCTCTAAATGGCCGCAACGGCTGGAGCTGAGCCAATCTGAAGCCAGGAGCCAAGAGCTTCCTCTGGGTCTCCCACGTGGATGCAAGGGCCCAAGAACTTGAGCCATCTTCTACTGCTTTCCCAGGCCATAGCAGAGAGCTGGATCGAAATTGGAGCAGCCAGGGCTCAAACTGGTGCCCACCACTGCAGGTGGCGCTTTACCTGCTATGCCACAGTGCCAGCCCCAGTTTTTAAAAGGCACACAGACTGTTTCTTCACAGGCTGGTGGGTTCACGATTCACGTGACTGGTGTCTCTGTAGGATGCAAGATTTGCATGCACATGTATCCATCTGCAGTGATTCCTTGCGGTGTTGCTCGATTAGACCTTGGAAACTGCAGACTGACCGAGCAGAGCAGTGGTCTCCTGCCTCCTTGGACGGTTGTGTAGAGCAGAGTTTCATGTTTGTGGAACACCTGCCCTAGATTCTCATGGTGTTTCCATCAACTTCTTTTGTGTTTGAGTTCTTATGGTGTTTGATATTTTGTTACAGCCATGTGAGCCTATGTTATGTTGATAAGGCAGACACTGTTTAGAGTTAGAGACCAAGTATGAACCATGCAGATTTTATCCATTTTCTGGCACAACACCATCTTGTTGGGAGATCTCTTAGACCCTGTCTGAAGCCTAGTGTATTTTTAACCTGAAAGATTTGGGTTGTGGAAAAAGCTCTGGACCTAGTCACCAAATTCCTAATCTTAGTTTTACCTGCAAAGCAATTGTTGGTTTTTTGAGTTGGATAGGATAACTGATAGTGGAAAACTTCCTAGTTTAAGTCATGATGCCCCTGGTTTTTTATTTCCACAATTTAAAAAATATATTAGAGGCCTGTACTTACTGATTTTTTTTTTCTTTTAAAGAATTATGTATTTATTTGCAGACAGAGTGACAGAGCTCTTCAGTTGCTGATCCACTCCCATGTGGGATTCTTATGTGGGTGGCAAGGGCCTAAGTACTTGAGCCGACGTGTGCTGCTTTCTTGTGCATCAGCAGGGAGCTGGATCTGATTGTTAATGTTCATGCACTCTGCTACGGATGCCGCACAGGACCAGCATCCCACACAGCAGCTTACACTGCTGCAGCACAGTGCTGGCCCCTCACTTTTCTTAAGTGTGTCTTACTGGTTACAAAGCTACTTCTCAGTTATTTTTGAAATAGAAATTGCTGTTTGAAGGTCCACTTGGCTAGGAACGAAATAACCAGTATTCTGTGTAGGATGTTTGTGCATTTTTGTTTCTTTTTTTTGACAGGTAGAGTCATAGACAATGTGAGAGAGAGACAGAGAGAAAGGTCTTCCTTCCGTTGGTTCACTCCCCAAATGGCCGCTGCGGCCAGCACTGTGCTGATCTGAAACCAGGAGCCAGGTGCCTCTTCCTGGTCTCCCATGTGAGTGCAGGGGCCCAAGCACTTGGGCCATCCTCCACTGCCCTCCTAGGCCACAGCAGAGAGCTGGACTGGAAGAGCAGCAACTGGGACTAGAACCCGGCGCCCATATGGGATGCCGGCGCCACAGGCGGAGGATTAACCAAGTGAGCCATGGCGCCGGGTCCTGTTTGTGCATTTGAATTTGAGAAGGAAGGAAAAATGAGGTCTTGACCAAGAAATAAAACGTGTCGTCCCCCCCCCCCCCCAGTATCCCTTCCTCTTTATGGAATTTTAAACAAGAAACATTATGTGTGTATCCACTGACACTGAGGGCCCAGCCCAGTCACACCTTACCTGAATGGACTGATATAAGGAACAGAAATTACCTTGGCCATGCATATTAATGGGAGAATCTAAGCTTCAGAAATATGCTGTTTAAAATTTTTTGTTTGTTTGTTTTAAAGATTTTATTTATTTATTTGAGAGGTAGAGTTACAGATCGTGAGAGGGAGAAACAGAGAGAAAGGTCGTCTTTCTGTTGGTTCACTCCCCACTTGGCCACAATGGCTGGAGCTGTGCTGATCCGAAGCCAGGAGCCAGGTGCTTCCTCCCAGTCTCCCATGTGAGTGCAGGGGCCCAAGGACTTGAGCCATCTTCTGCTGCCCTTCCAGGCCACAGCAGAGAGCTGGATTGGAAGAGCAGCAACCGGGACTAGAACCGGCACCCATATGGGATGCCGACACTGCACTGTGGTGGCACCGTGCGGCCCCCAGAAATCTGCTTTTGAAACCATCTAGGACAATGCACCTGGGTGAAGGAACACATTTTATAGACAGTGCATTGTGAATAGTTCTTCCCCATCCTCCCTTCTCCAGGTAACTCTGCCTCATGTGTGTTCCCAGCAGTGGTGCCGAAAAGTTTGTAATCTAGCAAAAGAAACTTCAGGCTGTGTACAAAGGTACTTTAATAAGACTTTGGAAGATGAAAATAAAAAATAAGTTTATGGGAGGGGGTGCAAAAATATTTGGAAATCCATGCATATGGGGTGTTTGCAAAAAGTTTATTAAATGAGTATGAAAAATTAAGTGATTTTTTTTCATTTGAACTTTGTGTTTTGATTAACTCTTTGAAAATGCCTGATTTGCCTGGACTTCAAAATTTTTTCTGCCCCATTTAATTCATTTAATTTCATTTTCCAGAAACTTTTTGAGGTGTCCTTGTGATTTTTGGTAATAAAAGGCCTCAGTACAATGTATGTTCCTTTAAGGCTTCATAATCATTCTGTTTGTATTATGATTTACATTTCTTCAGAGATCCTTTTTGGTTTGCCTTCTGCTTCATTGTATTGAATGTGTCATGTGTGTTAGTACTTTTTCCCACATTGCTAGAAACTGCTAGGGTTTGAAGGCTTTAGAGGTCCTTTTTCGTGCATGAGCGTGGAGCTTTGTCCTGTTCGCAGTGCAGAGTTCCTGCCTGGTCTTTCTGAACTGCTCTTACAGGGAGCAGCGAGGACACTGCTGCCACTTCATTGTCCCTGGGTTGGTTTCTGGCTCTGGCTCCTGCTCCAGCTTCCTGTGCAGACAGAGGCTAGGAGATCGCAGTGAAGGCTCAGGGATTGGATCCTTGCCATTCATGAGGGATTTCTGGGTTGAGCTCCCAGGTGGATGCTGGCTTCAGCCCCGCCCCAGCATTTGGGGAATGGTGTGTGTATCGCTCCGTCTTCCTGAAGTAAAGAACACTGAGTGTGCGCTGCCAAGTCTCCAGTGTCCTCTTGCCCTGTTTTGTTTCACAACATCAAGACGACACTGTACAAAGTAAATTAGATTATGTTATGGAATTTTTAAGAAAGAATTTTGAAGATTAGGAATTTTTCTTAATGCTTATTTATTTTTCATCCGTTTCATAGGCAGGGAGATTGAGCTTCCATCCACTGGTTTTCCTCGAATTTCATCCCCTCCTACATGGATGGCAGAAGGGCCAAGCATCTGTGCCATCATCCAGTGCTTGCTAGAATGCAGTAGCAGGAACCTGGGGATTTGGACTGGAAGTGGGGTAGCCAGGACTCAGACTGTGGGGTGCAGGTGACCCTTGTAGCAGCATAAGTTGCTGTACTATGGTGCATGCCACTATTAGTTGAATTTTTTATCTCATTGTAAGTGTTAGTGGTTACTCAATTTTAAAAATATAGTTTGAGTGAAAGTGATATTTTCTATCAAATTTTCACTTTTAATTTTTTGGGGGAAACTAGTGATAATTTATAGGCATTTCGTATTTTACATTCTAAGTACTTTATAGCAATTGTATATGTGGCCTTGTTTTTGTCTTGTAGAGTTCAAGGAAAGACTCCTGTATTTTAAAATATCTAGCTTAAAATTTATTATCCTTAAGTTACCAAGTATTGTCACACATCATGTAAAGATGGAAACTTATTCTGAGAAACGCATGAGGTAGTCTCAGGCAAGCATGGTGGTGCGTGCTGAAACTAACACGGCCGTGAGTCCAGTGGGTGGTAGGAGACCACCGTCTCATGCAGCCTGTCCGAAAGTGTTCCTGACTGAAACGTTAGGTGACATGGGACTGTACATAGACGCACTGTTGAAGATGGGATTTTCTGTCAGATAATTTAAAGTAATCTTTAATAGTGATCAGGAGAACAGAAAACTGCAAAGAACTGTATCCCGAGGGTTAGGATCGTTAACAGTCCAAGGTCACCTTTGTGCATTTAATCCTAGGAAGTCTATTTCTGTCCACTATGCTCTGTGTGACCCGTTGATGCTGAAACACTCCTTGCTGGACCAGGTCTTCATTCTCTGAGCTGTGTCTCTTGAAATTGGCAGATAGGGAAAGGAAAAAGCATCCCCCCAAACAGGCTCTGCTCTGTGGACTTTCCCCTCCTGCGTATTGGTTCCAAACTTCTTTATTGTGTTTTGTGGAATATCTTAAAGAGGGCTGAGTTAAGTCTTAGGTCTCTGATGACTTTGTACAGGTTGCTCAGAACTTTTGTTCAGTTTCTCTGGGTGTTTTTCAGCTGGGTTACTTAGTTCCCCACTTCTGGAATTGAACTATTTCTTGAATAAATTAGTAATGCTTGGCTGAAGTAGTGACTATTGAGGTGAACCCTGAAGTAATCAACTCTATGATTGCATATCTTTACTTGGCCTGTGTCTTTACTGTGGCTCAGATATTTGGGTTCTCTTTGGCCTGGCCCAGTCCTGGCTGTTGGAATGAACCAGAAGGTCTACAGACTTTGAGAGCAAAATCGCCATCACTTAAGATCGAATTACATGTGAAGGAGACTTGTTAATAGAGTTCTTTATTAATTCCTGTGTTTGAGTGTTGTTAGTGTTCATGGAAAAATGGGTTATTTTACACTTAGGATATCATTTGGGGCAGTTAATGATAGGTCTCTCTAGTAGTGATGTACATTAGGCACCAGTTACTAATGGTTGCTTTTCCTCTTTGCCCTGTGTGATAAAGCTGCCTGTCTCTGCAGTGTGTGATAAGACTGCCTGTCCTGGGCAGAACATAGCCCTTCCGGTTTCTGGTTTGGTTTCAGGGTGGGAAGAGAGTTAGTGAATGGGAGCTATCTGAAAATGTAAGGTTAAGCAACTTAAAAATACTGATATGCCAGGAAAAATTTTAGCTATATAAAGTAGTCATAATAATAGAGGTGATTACTTCTTCCAGTTAAGTAGGAACTAGAAATGATTGACATAAATGCTCATTTTTCATTAGAACAAATAAAAATGAAGTAAACATTTTCTATTATATAAGTAGTACAATCACATTATAGAAATAACTTAGAGTTGAAATGATTCTTCTAATGAACTTAATAATGGAACCACTATTGATTTCTGGTAAATGAATGTTTTTAAAACTCACTGCTCTCCTCATTTTACTTTGCTAAAGAATGAGAATCTAATATAGGAAAATGTTTTGTTTGGGTCTAAGGTTAAGATACAGCATTGCTCAGTTTGTCCTGTTGAGATTATCTTAATTAAAAAATAGGCTGAGCCTCTGAATCTTCATTTTAGCCTAAACTTATCATCAGATATGTTCCCATTGTGAAGGATAAGAATTGAAGAAAGCTAGGATTCAGTTGTTACCTAAGCCTCCCTGTGTGTGTGTATGCGCCGAGGGCCTCCTGGTATTCCTAGTGGTTGTGCCTACGTCTGCAAGTGAAGGAAGGAGATAGATGTTGCCCATCTGATTGCGTGTTGGTTGAGGAGTTTGGTCATCTCTGAATTTTCCTCCTGCAGAGATGGGTATTCTTGTGAGTGGCCCCTGAAACCTAGTGCAGGCTGCATTCAACAGTTAGGTGTTGTGCTTGAAAGATGAGACGTTAAAAGTGTCCTGCAGGGCTCTGTGAAATTAAATTAGGGTAGAAGAAGACACAGGTGTGTAGAAGTCCGGGGAGAGAGAGAGACAGACTTGCTGAGGACGAGAAGAAAGGGATCAGAGGAGTATGATGTTAGCACGCATCCCTGTGTACTGCTCTGTGTGGACCCTGGGAGGTTATCTCTGTCAGGGGCAAGTGTGGTCTTCCCTCTTAGCTCCTAACCTCTAGCAACATCTCGCCATCCTGAAACTGTGTACTTCACGATGCTTAAGTTCCTTCATCTGCTTCACTCCTGGTGGCGGCATTTCTCAGTTACAACTCCTGTATCTTCACTGTTCAGTGAGATGATACAATGTTGGTCTGTTGTTTATCTTAACCCTTAATTGCTTTGTCAGCATTCATTAAGTTATTAATGTAAATGATTAAATGTTGGAATATCCTCTGAAAAATTGCTTTAAAAACTAACTGCCTTAGAGGTTCTTTAGAGAATTTTTAGATGGATTTTATTTGAAAGCTGAGAGAGAGAGAGATGCATTTAAGGCTGGATGGGTGGATCAGTGGAAGTCATCTCCAGGTTGCTCTCCAGATGCCTGCAGTAGGTCTGGCCAAAGCTGGGAGCCAGGAACTCCGAACAAGTCTCCCACGTGGATGGAGCAAGGAACCAACTACCTGAGCCGTGAGCTGCTGCCTCTGGGAGTGTGCATTAGCAAAAAGCTAGAATTAGGATCAGAGCTGGTGTTTGGACACAGGCACTCAGATATGAGGCGGCAAGCATCTCAAGCGCATCTTGACTACGTTTAGAGCTCCTTTTTCCATAGGTTTTAAGCAGTTGGTACAGTTTTAAATGATTCACTTATCTGAAAGACAGAAAAAGAGAGCTCGCATTTGCAGGTGCTTTGTCCAGATGCCCAGCTGATACCTGGGCAGGGTCACTGCCAGGAGCTGGGAACTCCGTCCAGTTCTCCAAGGTGGATTATCCTAACCCAACTGTTTGAATCCTCACCATTGCCTTCCAGGATCTAAACTAGCAAGGAGCTGGAGTTAGAAGCTGTTGCTGGTTATGGAATCCAGGTACTTCGACATGGGACTACTGAGCTAATCGCCTGTCCTTGGATTTGGTTATTTGTTATAAAATGGGACCTTCCTATAACTATTGAGTGTTTGCTTGTTTGCTTTGCTTGCTTTGTTTGTTGTGTTTGTTTGTTTGTTTTGTTTTTTAGATTGTAGTTTTCTTCTGCAGCAATTTCCACAACACCTAGTGTTTGAATCAACTTGGGTTTATCATGACGTGTGTTTTAGGAAAGAAATCTGTTGCCTTCCTCACTAGATTATCTCAGTTATATAAAGTATTTTAAAATCTGAGTCCTATATAGGAGAAAGGTTAAAAATGAGAAAGCGTGATGAAAAGACCAAGAACTGAACCTGCAGATGGCAAAATTGCTGTGTCCGAGTTGGTGAGGCAAGGCAGACTTAGAGGAGGCTTTTTGACCGAGGTCAAAGACCACAGGTGCTCAGATGAATTACTAGTTGAATCTGCCTCTGCCTGCAGGCTTGCTCTGAGGTGTGCCAGTGGTAATCACCGTGTTTAGTTCTGTAAAAAAGAGATGGCTGCTGAGGTTATTCCCTCAAAACTCCTTTTTGGATTTTCTTTTTAAGGATATTCTTTTTATGTATTTGAAAGGCCGAGTCAGAAAGAGAGAGAGAGAGAGAGATTGATCCTCCATCTGTTGTTTTACTCTCAAAATGGCTGCATTGGCTGGGGCTGGGCCAGACTGAAGCCAGGAGCCAGGCGCTTCTTCTGAGTCTCCCCATGTGGACGCAGGGCCCCAAGGACTTGGCCATCCTAGCTGCTCTCCCAGGCGCATCAGAAGGGTGTTAGACCCGAAGTGCAGCAGCCGGTGCTCAAACTGGCCCCCACAGGGGATGCTGACAGTGTGGGTAGCGACTTAGCTCGCCACGCCACAGTGCCAGCCTGTCCTTTTTGGAAGTGATTCAAGTCGACAAACCGAGGGTTTAAGCCCCGGAGCAGCCAGTGAGGCTGCTGCACGAGCCTGGGTTTGATGGCAGCCGTGATCCTCAGGAGGTGAGACTGTGCACCACATCAGGTTTCAACATGGCAGATTGGTGTGTGGTTATCAGTGACTCTGAAGAGTACCTCATGGAAAATCGAGTGACCCTGGTGAACAGTAACAGACTGGATTGTCTGATGAAGAAGGCGTTTCACTCCCACACTCATGTCCCCACTCGATGTGATCTGTGTGCAGGGAGAGGCAAACAACGGAGCCCTTACTCCCTCTTCCTCCAGAGGCCCTGCGACGGAAAGCTCCCTCCTTCACAAGGTACAGTCGATGCTTCCTGCTCGTGGGACGTCGGTGTCACAGCACGGGCCGCGTCCTGCTGATGCTGGCCCCTGCAGTCACCGTTGCTATCTCCAGTCCACACCGATCACTTTGATATTAGTGCTCTGTGTGACATATGTGGGGAAAGATGTTTCAGGATCCGGTAGAAATGAAAATAAAAGCCAGCCTAACGTTTCTATCATTGAATTTTGCTTTCCAGTCTTCAGTGACACTTGTAAAGCAGCCAAGTCTGTCAGATATTGTCAAGAGACAGGGCGGAAGAAACTGCATCGTTTCCTGGTATCCTGCGAGAGATGCAAACTGTAGGCAACGTGGTTATTCCTTATTTGTGCTTGTGAACTCATCAAGCCCCGTGGTTTATTTCAGGATCTGCGCCTGTGTTTGTAATGGTCCTGGAGCATTGCAGGGTGGGGGTGTGTTGGAGCCGTGTAGGCACAACCCCTGAATTACTTGGCTCTTTGTAGCAAAATGTCCTTTGACCCCTTGTTTTCCTAGGGTCTTTCTGCCTACCCTTCAGTCTGTATTTCCCTCATCTGCGTAAGGATTGGGCTGGAGCTCTTGACCTTGACTTAACTGCAGTCTGTCTTCTGTGAAGCAGATTCGAGGAGGCTGGGTGCTGCTGCAAGTCCCAGAGTTCTTTTCAGGAACAGAGCAGGACTGGCAGAGACCTGGCAGAGTGCACAACGCCTGTCCCACAGGTGCCTTCGGGGGCTGCTCCGCAGAGGACTTGCCCTGTGCCGCGCCCTTGCCTTCCTCTGTGAGCTGTTGCTCCTTAACCTTGTACTGCAGACTCTTTACATTGGAAGCCTCAGAAAAAAATAATTTTGTGCCGGCGCCACAGGCGGAGGATTAGCCTGTTGAGCTACGGCGGCGGTGGTCGAAAATACTTTTAAGAACAGTACTTTCTTCCATCCATATTTACAAAGCAAAGTATTTATTTATTTCAAAGTGTGAGTTAGAGAGAGAGAGATCATCCATCCGCTGGTTCACTCTTCCAATGGTCGTGAAGGCCAATCTAAAGCCAGGAGCTGTGAACTTGTTTCATGTCTCCCATGTGGGTGTAGGTGCCTAAGTACTTGGACTATCATCCGCTCCTTTCCCAGGCCATCAGCAGGGATCTGGATCGGGAGTGGAGCAGCCAGGACACAAATATCATCAGCATCACAGGCAGTGGCTTAACCACTGCACCGCAATGCTGGCCTCTCTCTTTCCCTCCCTCCCTCCCTGTTTTCCTTCCTCCCTCCGTCTGTCCCACCCTCCCTCCCTCCTTTCTTTCATCTCCTCACTCATCATTCCTTCTCCCTTCCTTCCTTCCTTCCCCTCTCTTTGTTTTTTTTTTTTTTTTTTTTTTTTTAGATTTGTTTATTTGTATGAAAAGGAAGGTGACAGAAAGATTGTCTGCTGATTGTAATTCGTTCCCCATAGCAGTTGGGGCTGGACCAGGCTGAAATCAGGAGTCCGTAACTCTATCCAGGTCTCCCTTTTTGGGGCAGGCTCTCAAGTACTTGAAGCATCCTGTGCTGCTTCCCAGGTGTGTTAGTAGGGAACTAGATCAGAAGTAGTGCCAGCACTCGAATACGGGATTGTGGGCTTACATGGCGGCCTCACCTGCTGTGCCACAAAGGCCTGCCCTTCTTGAGTTCTTCAGTTCTGTCTTTAGCTCTCCTCACGTCCTCATTAGGGGTTTCTTGCCCCTAGTATGAGCTCTGCATTTATAGTCTGGCTTGTTGACAGTTTGCTTATGTTCAGTCTTACATGTTAGTGGGGTTCTGGTTTTTGTTTTTGTTTTTTAAGGACTTACTTGTTACTTATTTGAAAGAATTAGGGAGAGAGAGATCTTCCCTTCGCTTGTTTACTCCCCGCTGGAGAACTTTTGACAGCTAGAATGCAGAATTCAGAATGCGGAACCCTGGGCCATACCTTTAGCGATGTGATGGAGTTGGTGAGTGTCGCTGCCCCTGGAGTGACAGGTCTGCAGCTTGCCAGGTAATGCTGACGCATTGCTGTGATGAATATTTCTCTTGAAGGGCCAATTCCAAACTTTCCACTGTGCCTCAAGCCTCTGTTCTCATTCATCCTCTCTTGGGTGTTGAGCGATGTAATTCCTTTACTGAGAGAAAGGCCTTTTGCTGAGAGCACTCTTAGTTTTCCTTTGAGGCCATTTTCTTCTACTTAGTCCCTTGGTCTCATTGTGTCCTGTTGGATGTTGGACTATGTTTGGGTCCGGGTAATCTGTTGTCCTCTCTCTTCCTCAACCTCCAGATAAGCCTCTTCTCATTTACAGTTGGTTTAGTTCCCTTCTGTTCCCTCTCTTGGGAAGAAAAACAGTAGCTTAACTCTTTCAGCACATGTGTCTTCAGCCTCCACACGGGTTTTTGTTTTCAGAGTTTGCTGGATTCCTGCTCACAGGTCATGTGTGAGCTCTTAGGCCTCCTTCTGCCTCCACAGAGTTTCACATCACTTTGCTGTTCATTTTAAACACTTCCTGCCTTCAGCATCCACCCCTACAGCCCCTCTGCCAAGCCCCAAATTAATAAGCTGCTTGAGAGCCAGGGTAGTCGTGTATTGCCATTCCTAACGTGGGCATTGAGTATACTTTAGTATATTGTCTGTCTCTGTCTCTCACTCACAGACAGCCTAATATCATCACTCATGAAAGAGGATTTTTAGGATAATTGATGCCTGTTTTGGTATTTTTTCTTAAATTAGTAGGCAGTAGAGAGGTGATATGAAAGGGAGGAAATACTGCTCTGAGCTCTTTCAAATCTGACAAATTCATCCCCACTGCATCCTGCTGCAGTACTCTGTTCCATTTGTACTGAATGGGCTTTTACTGCCATCTGCTGTCAGACTTAAGCAACTGTACTTCAGCCTGTGGTCTTCAAGGATCTTGTATGTCTGGTTTTAGGCAGTCTGTCTGGGTGTCATCTGTTTGTTTCCATCCCCAGAATCAAGCTACCAATAAAGTCAATCAATTTCAGTGCATAAGACCTTTATTCTCTCTTTTTTAAAAATATCTTTCTTCCCCTTTTTCTTTTCACTGTTTTTGTTTTGTTTTGTTTTGTTTTTTTATTAAGATTTATTTGAAAGAGTTACAGAGAGGTAGAGCCAGAGAGAGAGAGAGAAAGAGAGGTCTTCTATCCACTGGTTCACTCCCCCAAATTACTGCAATGGCCAGTTGAGCTGATGTGAAGCCAGGAGCTTCTTCCAGGTCTCCAGCTTGGGTGCAGGGGCCCAAGGGCTTGGGTCATCTTCCCCTGCTTTCCCAGGCCATAACAGAGAGCTGGGTCAGAAGTGGAGCAGCTTGGACTCGAACCGGAACCCATATGTATTGCCGGTGCTGCAGGCTGCGGCTTTAACCTGCTGCACCACAGTGCCAGCCCTGTTCTTTCTTGAAACACTCTACTGAGCCTCCCTGGTAACATACAGTCTTGGTTTTCTCTGGTTGCTCTCTTATTCTGTGCTACCCATTTCGCTCTTTATGTTGTAGTTTTCACCCATGTGTTCTCTGATCCTCTCTTCATCCATACTCCTGCCTATTTACAGAGAAATTCACGTGGATATATTTGAAATGCAGAGGGGAGGGGGGAGGGAGGGAGAGGCAGAGAGGGAGAGAGTGGCCTTCCATGTGCTGGTTCACTCCCCAGATGGTCACAATGGCCAGAGCTGGGCGATTGGGAGTCTGGAGCTTTTTCCACGCCTCCCATGCGGGTACAGGAACCCAACCACTTGGATCATTTTCTGCTGCTTTCTCAGGCACATGAGCAGGAAGCTGAGTTGGATGTTGGAGAGCTGGGACTCAAACCTGTGCCCAACTGGGATGCCAGAACTGCAGGCAGCAGCTTTATCTGCTGCACCACAGCGCGGCCCCTGCACTGGCTCTTGCCTGCTCTAAGCAGACTCCTGGTGAATCTCCCTCTAGCCGGTCTGGACTGCATTCACGTATCTCAGGGCATCTGGCTGACATCAGCCTGTCAGTCTGAGAGCTGTGTGGTGTCAGAGGCTTGTGCATTGGCTGACTATCGGGCTTGCAGCACTGGTGCAGTTCCTGGGCTGTATGTTTAACCCATACCAGTCTGGCAAAACAGTGATGCTGGGACCCCTGTAGTTCAGCGAGTACACTGGAATACGGTGAGACTATTTAATGCTTCATTTCTGTATTAGTGTTGTGTCCTTTACTGATTCTTTTTTTCCTTTTCTCCCAGGGAATTGTAATTGTGCCTATAGGAGCAATGTATTTGAGGTGTTCATCAGTTGGTGTTCAAATGAACTTTAGAACAAAAACCTGCTTTTATACTGGAAACTATGTTAAATTTTTTTTTTCTTTTTCTTTTTTTTTCCCCCTTTTTGACAGGCAGAGTGGAGAGAGAGAGAGAGAGAGAGAGAGAGAGAAAGGTCTTCCTTTTTGCCGTTGATTCACCCTCCAATGGCCACTGCGGCCGGTGCATCTTGCTGATCCGAAGCCAGGAGCCAGGTGCTTCTCCTGGTCTCCCATGCGGGTGCAGGGCCCAAGGACTTGGGCCATCCTCCACTGCCTTCCTGGGCCATAGCAGAGAGCTGGCCTAGAAGAGGGGCAACCGGGATAGAATCCGGCGCCCCAACCGGGACTAGAACCCAGTGTGCCGGCGCCGCAAGGCAGAGGATTAGCCTGTTAAGCCACGGCGCCGGCCATATGTTAAATTATTTTTAAAAATTTTCATTTTATTTGAAAGGTAGACATGGAGAGAGATCTTCCATCCACTGGTTTACTCCTTAAATGCTCACAATACTCCTGGCTGGGCCAAGCTGAAGCTAGGAGCCAGGAACTCCATTCAGGTCTTCACATGGGTGCCTGGGACCCAAATATTTGGGCCTTCGTCTGCTGCCTCCCAGGATGTGCGTGCGCTAGCAGGTCACTGTGTGCACGCAGAGTAACTGGACCTTAACTTGGACATTCTGAAGGGATGTGCCCATCGCAAGCAGCGGCTTAACTACCTCGTGCTGAAATTAGTTCTTGCACATTTGAAGTTGCATGCCGTTATTTTGTCTCTTAGTGTTCTAATTTCTGAAAGTCAGTGTTTTTTATTGTAATATGGAAGTATATGAAATCATGAGTCACAACTTTTTTCTTACATTATTCATACGAGAGAGGCAGAGAAACAAGGACACGAGAGAGAAAGAGTGCTTCTGTCTGCTGCTTCACTCTCAGAACACACGCAGTGGGAACTCCATCCAGGTCTGCTGTGTGTGGCAGCAGTCCAAGCACTTGGAGCACTACTCTGTTGCCTCCGAGGCTGCATTAGCAGGACGCTGTAGTCAGGAGCGGAGTCAGGTTCTGAACTTGCGCACTCCAGTGTGGGACTTAGGCATTCTAACTGCCAGGGCGGATGCCCATCCTGACATGCTCTTTCAGTAAAGGTTTCATGTGCTAATTCTGATTTGCTTTGATGCTCTACTAAATATTTTGTGACACAGAGTTCTAGTGTGGATTACTTGCTGCTTTGAGTTGTTGCTTTGCTCAATTAAAGTAGCAATGATTTATAATAAAAAGTTGACACTTAAAGATGGACACAAATATATCCTAAGGATAAAAATCTCATAGAGCAGCGATTTGGTGAATATATACCTTGGTGTTAGCATTTGGGCTGGATAGTTAGAGTTGTGGATGGATATGTGCACAGGGCCTGGGTATTGCAGGATTTTAATAGCATCTTTGGCGTTTTCTCTCTCCACATTACGATGGGAGAACTGGAGACATTGTCCAGTTGTCCTTGGGGAGAGAGAATTTTTCACTGATAGGAAACCAGTAATGTATGCTGCCCTTGGGACGGTTACAGGCGATGAAAAAGCTCCTGTGGGAAATTTTTCTTTGACACTCCTAGGTGTTTGAGAATGCTGGAGCTGTGGGGGAGGTTGCTAATTGCCCTGAGAAAGTAGAGACTGTTTTTCACTTTTAGAATATGTGTTTACTTAGAATAAAATTTTTTTTTTCTTGTAACCACCTGATTTTATTTTGTTTTGTGATCAAGCAGTGCCTTTTTTTTTTTTTTTTTTTTGACATGCAGAGTTAGAGAGAAAGGTCTTCCTTCCGTTGGTTCACCCCCCAAATGGCCACTACGGCCGGCGCGCTGTGCCGATCCGAAGCCAGGAGCCAGGTGCTTCTCCTGGTCTCCCATGCAGGTGCAGGGCCCAAGCACTTGGGCCATCCTCCACTGCCCTCCCGGGCCATAGCAGAGAGCTGGACTGGAAGAGGAGCAACTGGGACAGAATCCGGCGCCCCAACCGGGACTAGAACCCGGTGTGCCGGCGCCGCAGGCGGAGGATTAGTCAAGTGAGCCACGGCGCCGGCCTTCTAATTAATGTTTCCGAGATGTGTTTTCATATTGTCAAGTGACTTCAGCAGTTACATGGTGATACAACCCAGAGGTGGCTTACGTACAACCTGGGTATGTGCCATCTGTGTCTGTGGGGAACATGGTATGCTAAACTTATGTTGTTTTTTCTTCAAAGGAACATGAGAGATGGCTTTAGAAGAAAAGGTTTCTACTCTTCCCATTACGTGAGAGACCGGTCTCCTCATAAAAGGGACGCTCCTTTTCTCAGAGAATCACCTGTAGGCCGCAAGGACTCTCCTCACAGCAGATCCGGCTCCAGTGTCAGTAGCAGAAGCTACTCTCCGGAAAGAAGCAAAACATACTCTTTCCATCAGTCTCAGCAGAGAAGTACGTGTTCTTAAGACTTCCCTTTTCTTTCCTGGTCTCCACTGATGCGAGTGGACTAGCGTGATTGCCTTACAGGTATTGTAAGAAGTAGCCTTTTCAAATGTTTGTTTTCAAACAGTCTCCTTGGTATGTAAGAGAGAACTTTGTGATTGCATCGTAATGTCATCCCTTTGATATTTTTTGGTAGTTCCCCTGCCAGTCTAACTTCTTTATTCTGTTTTGCTGGACAGCCTTTGTATGTATCAGTCTGTTTTGTATGAAAAATGCCAGTGGTTTCCTCCAAGTATGCTGTATAGCCTTGTAGAACATAGAGCTCACTTGGTTTTGGTTTCTAATTTGGAGTGCGCAGATAAATCTGTGTTCCAGATGCTTGTGACCCATCGTCCTGACAAGATGCTTGTAGATATAGATGCGGGAAGTGCCGATTTTCTAGATAAGCCATTCTTAAGTCTTCTTATTTTTGGCATTGATTTGAGAGGCAGAGTGACAGAGAGAGAGAGGGAAAGATACAGAGAGAAGATATCTTCCATTTACTTTTTCAGTCCCCAGATGGCCACAACATCCAAGCCAAGCGAGGCCAGGCTGAACCAGGAGTCAGGAAGTTCATCTGGATCTCCCACACGGGTGACAGAGACTCAGGTGCTTGGGCCATCATATGCCGCCTCCCAGTAACATTAGCAGGAAACTGAATCAGTAGCAAGGTGGCTTGGACTCAAACCCATGGTCCTGTATGGGTTAGGGGTGTTTCAAGCATGCACTTAACTTGCTGAGCCACACTGCCCACCCTGGCATTCTTTTTTTTTTTTTTTTTTTAATTTTTTTCCCCTTTATGACTTGCTTTTTTCACTGAAATTAAAAGAAAGAGATATCATTCATATCCTGGCTCACTCTCCAGATAACTGCCATAGCTGGGGCTGGGCCAGGCCAAAGCCAGCAGCCTGGAACTCCATGTAGGTCTCCCAAGTGAGTGGCATGGGCCCAAGCACATGGGCCAGCTCCTGCTGTTATCCCAGGCACATAATCAGGAGCTGGACTCGAAGTGGAGGAGCCTGAGCAGGAGCCCCTGCGTGGGATGCTGGTTTACAGTATTTCTGTGATGTTTTTGGATTTACAGCCTGCGTGGTGCTCATTCATCCATGTGAAGGGCACCATGTTACATACTGACGAGACCCTGTCACTAAGGAGCTCGATTACGTGGTGTTCTTATGGATACTCGATCAGTGGATAACACCCTTAGCAGTGTAAAATAAAACTTTGATAATACTGTAAATGAATTGACAATATGAACAGGTCAAGATGAGATTAAAATACTGGATATTTCATTTTCATTTCTGTTTAGCTTACTTCCAATCAGCTGTCCTTTCCTAGTAATAAAGAGTTTGGTTCAGACAGCCATTGCCTCCCACAAGCATGCCACGTGTGTTCTGCAGGCCAACTCCTGTTGGAGCTGCGTGGGTTCTGTGGGCTAATGTTTATCCGTTGTCCAGTACTTGCAGAGCTAGGTAGAATGAGGCTCCCACAAGAAACAATTTTAGATATAGGTGCTTGAACCATTTTGCAGGAGGTAAGAATGTCACTTGAAGAATTTAACACAAGCAGCGACTTAGATATGCCTAATTGCTTAAAATGCACATGGGGTAGTTTTGGAAGACTGAGCACTATTGAGTTCAAAGTTCAAAGGTATTTTCTCTTGCTTTTATCCTGCCTATCCCTACCACCAAGATAAACAACCTCTGAGCTCTCATTTAGAGACACAGAATTCACTAGACACCTTCTAGAACCTTTTTTCCTGAATGTGCATGGCATAAAAAGAGGAAGAAGGCGTCTTTGGAAAGTGACTGTGGAGTCCATTGCAAAATAGGAATAAGAAACGGAGGCTTGACATCTTACAGATAAGATTTTAAAAGCAGTTACTGGTGAATTTGCGGTACTTTTCCAGTTGTCCAGCCAACAGAAAGAGCGTCTTCTCTTACTTGGCAGCCAAAGCCTTTCTCGATAAACGTGCACTGTCACCATGTGATGCTCCTGTGGCAGGGTCTCTTTCTGCTCCTGTCCTCTGAGGGCCATCATCTCCATAGCTGCAGTAATGAGAAGGCAACAAAGTTGGGAGACTGAAGTAGGAGGTACAGACTGAATGAAACAGAAATCATCCAGTTAATGCCTGCATGTTTCTTTTCTTTAGTCATTGAACTTTGAAAGTAGTGCTCTTTATTTCAGAAAAGATCTTGTTCTGGGAAAGTTTTTACTCCCTATGTGGATTAACTCCTTAATTACTTGGGCTCTACTTTAAACATGTGTTCTATGTTCCTTTCATGTTTTCAGTGTAGTTACGAAAGACCATCTTGTAAAAAATTAATGAAGTCTTGTTTGAAAACAGCAAATGGAAAAGTAGTTATTTCACATACTTAGGATACTTTTTGCTTCAAATATTGATGGCACTTTGCTTTTCTTCACAGAACTGAGGAGGGGGATCCTTCGGTTATTGGAGACTTAATAAGCACATTAGTGTGTGAAAATTTAGTTTTATGTTGGAAATTGAACTTTTGGTAGATTTTAAATGTTTTAACAAATATAAAAGGTACAAGTAACAATTTTTTAATTTTTTAATTTTTAACTTTTTATTTTTTTGTTCATAGTTTAAATTATAATTTCACTTACTTTAATGTGGTTTAACCTCTGCAACTGTCTAAGAACTATTCTTCATAATTCTTATGTGCACTTAATATCTCATCTGGTTATCTGATTTCCTAAATTGTAAGCCACAGAATGAATTTATTATTTCTTTATCTCAACTGCAAGGTTCCCATTTTGTGTCTACACACACACACACAAAAACATGCAGATGCACACACATACAGTTAAATTTACTCTGCTTAACCTTTTGGGTCAATCCTGTGGTATTTGGTACCACCTCAAACTCAAAACCTTAAAAATGTTGTTTGTGTCTTGCCCTTCATTTATATGAATTTTCTGACCCTCACTTAGTTGGGCTCTTGTAAAAAATAGTCTCTGCTCTTCCTGTTCGTATGCTAACAGTGCAGCCTTCCTCCTTGTTTATTCCACTTCTTTACTTAAAATTATTTGATACTGCATACCTTGTATCCATTTAGTTGAAGTTTACTTTTATTCCCATAAATATAACTATATTTCTTCATTTGTGAACTCTTTCTCAAGTATTTCCTTTTTTCTTCCCCCTTTTGATATGAACCCATTGTTTGGCTATCCTATTCTATTTTCACTTTTGTTTAGGATAAGAGGATTATAAATGACACCAGAATCACTTCAGTTCCCTCTCCTACATTCAGTTGGTAAAATACTTCTTGTGATAAATTTATTATATTTCGATCCAGCTCATTCTTTGTATAGCTCTTTAAGAATGCAAATACTTTTTTATACTATATGCTTAACACTAGTTACTGTCTTAAAGTCCTGTACATAAAAGATACTTTTTTGATATAACCTTTGATGCATAGGATGAATATGGTCATATTTTTCATGACTTTGCTTAGGTTTGAATACATTGGTTGCTTTGGCTATTTTTTTGTTTGATATGTTTTTCTGATCTTTTGGTTTCTTTTGTGATGTGTTTGGCAACACATTTTATTCTTGACCTTTATTTATTTATTTGTGGTTTGTCATAGATGAATTTAGATAGAAAATATTTGGAAAGTAGTGACATATAGAGTGGCAGATCTACCAGTCACTGGCTCACTCCCCCAATATTTGCAACAACTAAGTCTGTCAGAAGCCAGGAGAAGGGATCTCCATCTGGGTATCCCACAGGGGTGGTAGGAAGCTGGATCAGTTGGTGAAGTAGCCAGCGCTTGAACTGTGCACTCTGACAAGGGGTGCAGACTTCTCAAGCGTTGGCTTAAATTGCTGAGCCACAGTGTGCATCTTGTTGGTCATATGGATGTCATGGCTGAATGAAACTTGAACCTTTCACATGCTGCTAAACAATCTTTTGTGCTGTTAAACATAGTGCCTCTTGAACTGTACAGGTTCACTTGCTTGTTTGTAGTTAATGCATTAAGAAAAGTACATAGGAATGCGAAATTTCACTTAACTGACATGGGTTTATTTTTGTCTCTGTGGATATCTCATGTGTTACTACCTGCTAAGAACCAGTTGCTTTGTCTGCAAATTAAGTGTGAGTGTTTTGTATTAGTATTGATAATCATTTGGGGTAGGTGTGGTGCAGTAGGTTATGCTGAGGCTTAGTTGACCAACATCTGTATCGGATTTGTTTCCCATCCAGGTTCTCCCCTTGTAGTTCAGCTTGTGCTGATGCACCTGAGAGGCAGCAGGTCATGGCCTAGGTACTTGGGTTCTTGGGACCCAAGTTGGAGGCCTGGAATGAATTTCTAGCTTCTGACTTCAGCCTGGCCCCGCCTTGGATGTTGTGGACATTTGTGGAGTGAACCAGTAGCTGGAGGATCTCTGTCTATTTCTGTCAGTTGGCCTTTCAAATAAATAGTCTCGTAAATATATTTTTGAGTAGCGTAAGGCCCTGTCTAGAAATCTTTAAAGCTTTGTCTCTGTGAACCTCAGCCTTTTTCCATCAATGTTTGCTTTTACTCAGCCAGGTGTGTTCTCTGTTTTTATTGTCTTACCTTCATTTCCCCTTGAGGGTCTCATGGTAGACCTTGTCAGGAACTTTCCCAAAACTGAAGTTACAAAGCATTTCTGCTCTAAAGCAAGGACGTTGCTACTTCACTATTTGGTTTTTGTAAGCGCACTGTGCCTCTTTGGATGGATTATGTACGTACCTAGGATTGCTTTGTTAATTTATTATAAACAGTTGCTTAGGATGCTCATTCATTAATGAAGCAATGTAACACTTTAGGTGAATTCTTTAAGTATAATTATTTTGGGAAATTTGCAGGTTTATTGTTTTTGTTGGCCTATCTCTGTTTCCTGGAACTCTTGCGTCTCCTCTAATTTTCTTGACACCATCATTCATGATTAAGAAGAGAATGTCTTAAAGGAAGACTGTTCTTCATCAGCATTTAATACTTTTTCATAATAGATCTTCAAACATAACTAATAACTGAAAATAGTATTTTGATACAAATATATTTTTAAGTTGAATCCATTATTGAATTTCATTGTTATGGGGAAAGAAACATGTCTTAAAATGTGCTGGCTGTGATTGAGTTTGAGGTGTGGTACAATTTTAATGTGTAGTTTTGCTTTTAGAGAGGAGATCTTTGTACAGGTTTGAGATGGAGTGGGGATCTGGAAATCTGGCTTTGCCGCCGGGTCGGGTGTACCAGCCGCCCTATTGAGAGAGAACAATGCTGTTCTCCTAGCTGCCAAATATCGTTGTGTTTTTTTGGTTTGAAAGTCACTGTATTTGTGTCCAGATTGTTTGCAAAGCAAGAAAGACCTAGTACCTGCCCTCCAAGTTTAAGCCCTGGGTCAGAAGACAAAGGTGACTAAACAGGCCGTCTGAAGGAGTGGGGAGTGTTGCTGGATGTGGTGTAACATGTGGGGTCCCTGAAGTTTCACTTAATACGCTGGGAAAGATCTTGTTGTGTTAACTCATTTTGACTATAATGGAGCTGATGAGCAGTTCTGTGACACAAGCTACTTGCTGGGAAATCCATAGAGGACAGCTGTATCTCTTCTGGTACCTGATTGATCCAGGTTTTAAAATAGTAACTGATTCATGCTGTGTGGGTGGGCATTTTATCTCATCCTTGTTTTGGTATTTAGTATGTCCTCTGAGGTGCAAGCATTCGCGTCCCGTGACACTTTGATCTTTAAGTCAGCATAGGGTAGGCGTTTGGCCTAGCAGTTTAGATGCTGCTTTGTATGCCCTCTTCACACGGGAGAACCTAGGTCCAGGTCCTGATGTTGCTTCTGATTCCAGCTTCCTGCCAGTGGGTGCCCTTGGGGTGAAGAGAGACCTGGATTGAGTTTGTGCTCTTGCCTTCTGACTTCTGGATTTGTCCCAGCCCAGTTCCAACTATTGTAGTAATATGGAGAGTGAACCAGCAGCTGGGAGCTGTCTCTGTCTTTAAGATTAAATAAATAAATAGTGAGCACGTGTTTTGGAAAATGCACTGTGGCGAGCTCTGCTCGGCAGAGTACTTCCAAGTAGTCTGTAGGATGTTATTTCAGGTTTTGTATCAATGACCTCCTAATGTTGGGCCTCAAGGAGGGAGAGGTAGTGCAGAGCTCTCTCCACCTCTCTGATTCTAACTTTTCCCTGTCATTTTTTTAGTGTGTTTAACACAAGAACATTCTTCTTTTATCTCTCCCTTTCGTGTTTTCTACCTCCTCCCGTACCCTACTTCCACTTAGAGAAAGATGTAGAATGATCTTCTGTCTGCTGCCTGTAACAGCCGGGGCTGGGCATTGCCAGTGCCAGGAGCCTTGATCTAATGTAGAATGCAGGGACTGAAATACTTGAACTATCTATCACCTGCTGCTCACAAAGTGTACATGAGCAGGGCACTGCTTCATTGTGAAGCAGAATAGCCGGAACACATCTGGTGTGGGTATCCCAAGCACCCACACTGTGCTACACGCAAGCTCCCTGTTACATACTTTGTTGAATAAACAGAGATTCCTGAGATCATGTCCTTCCTAGCCAAATTCCTTATCTTTGTCCATGATCCAGGCAAGCAAATCGCTTTCTCATTATTGGTGTAGCCGGATCTTGATTTCTTCCTACCTTAATTTCTCTTTCAACACTTCAGGTATTAAGAGCTATGTGTACTTCCAGCTGTGGAATTTGTTTCGTGATCACACTTCACTCAGACATATGTGTTAGCTGAGATTTGTACTGAGGAGTCATAGGGCGTAGCCCCTAATGTCACCATCTGAGGTGAGGGTTTCCATTTTTTTTGTCCTGCACTGCCCTGTGCTTCTACACGAGTTACAGAGAGTGAATAGCACTCGGTAGGGTCGATGATCTGCTTGGTTAATCATTGCACTCAGCAGGAAGTAGCAGGAAGAAAGTGTGTTTCTGAAACAATACCAGATTTGAATTCAGCTTTTTCTTTTTTCTTTTTTCTTTTTTTTTTTTAAGGGGGAAAAAAAAAAAAAAGGCAGAATTGTGGATAGAGATTTTCCACCCACTGGTTCACTCCCCAAATGCCAGAATGGCCAGGGCTGGGTCCGGCTGAAGCCAGGAGCTTCTTTTGGGTCTCCCACATGGGTGGAAAGAGCCCAAGGACTTGGGCTATTTTCCCAGTGCTTTCCCAGGCCATCAGCAGGGAACTGGATTAGAACTGGAGCAGCTGGGACTGGTCCCAGCGCTCATATGGTATGCAGGCGGCAGCTTAACTTCCTGTGCCATAGTGCCAGCCCTGGCATTCAGTTTTCATATTCATGGACTGAATCCTTTGAAACTTGCATAACTTCCTTTCTGGTTTTTTTGAGCTTTAAGCTGCTTCTCCAAGTTTTGAATTCACCTCAATGAGAGCACCGTTATTTCTTATGTGTGGAAACTGTGTAGATGCTGTCCTGCCTGCGGTGGAATTCCATGCTAACAAACCCACTGTGAGTGGAAAATGCAAAACACATTTAGTGCCCCTAGCTTGCCAGGTGCCATGGCTTTAACAACACAGTCCTGTGAGGAGTGCCAGTGGCTTTCCCTTGCCATCACAGCGCTGACTCACATCACTGCACCATTAGTCCAGGAAAAGGTCAAAATTGAAGATCAGAATATGGTTTCTGCTGAAAGCATGCCACGCTTGCACCATCCCAAAATCAGAAAATCGTAAATCAAGCCCTCCTAATTCCAGGACCATTCTTTTTGTTTATAGCTATTCGTCTATTCAGATTGGAATTTCATTTCCAAGTGCTACTTTCTGAATTTTTATTTATTTTTTTTTTTGTTTTCTTTCATTCTTCCTTATTTGGAACTTATTTTTCGAATTGTTTACTTGAAAAAGTAACGGAGAAAGAGGGAGAGACAGCTGTCTGGATTTGAGAAGGAATTTTAGGCAGGATAAGGCAATAAACACCTAGTAAAGCAGGATTAAATAAAGCTGAAGAATTTTAGATAAAACAAAGAAAGGACAGGAAAATGAAAGCCTAAGTTATTGTTGCATGAGATCATCGTCCATCATAAGGCTCTGAACAGTTGTTGCATGGGAAACTAAGAGTTTGGCCAGATCCGAGAGTAAAGGAGTAACGGCTGTGTGTGCAGGGGTGCTCAGCTGAGGACCGTAGTTGGGGTCCTTGGCCAGATCCTCAGCAGCTTCCTACGTCACGTGGCAGTGTCTGCATGACGTGTCCTGGAAAGTGTTTCAGAACATTTCAGAAAAAGTGATATTTTCTCAGGAAAGAGGTGAAATTGGGGTCTATAGTAGAAGGATTTGGAAAAAAAATTGAGTTTGCTTCTCAGAGGAAAATATCTGAGGCTCTGATGAGTGTATTCAGACTATACAGAAAGCTAATTCCACCTGCATCCTTTAGAGGTTGTAGGTAAGGAAGCCAAGAAGTTCTATCAAAACAGTAACTGGATTTTTTTTAATGGAGAAAATCTAATATGAGAGAGTTTGCATAAAAGGAATCAGCACAATTTAGTATTTGGCTTTCTGTTGAGAGCAAGTCAGAATGATGTTTTGAAAGCTGTCCCAGTGTTCTTGATTTCTGGTTGTGATACATCTTTCATTTTTTTTTTTTTTTCCCTATTGAAGTGTTTTTTTTTTTTTAAACCGGTAGAGTTACAGATAGTGAGAGGGAGAGGCAGAGAGAAAGGTCTTCCTTCCGCTGGTTCATTCCCCAAATGGTTGCTAACGCTGGCACTGCGCCGATCCGAAACCAGGAGCCAGGTGCTTCCTCGTGGTCTCCCATGTGGGTGCAGGGGCCCAAGCACTTGGGCCATCCTCCATTGCCCTCCTGAGCCACAGCAGTGGAAGAGGAGCAACCGGGACTAGAACCTGGTGCCCATATGGGATGCCGGCACCGCAGGCGGAGGATTAACCAAGTGAGCCACAGTGCCGGCCCCTCCTTTCGAAGTTTTATTTATTTATTTGAAATGCATTGAGAGATTCAGTGAGAGATCTTTTCTCTGCTGGCTCAGGTCCCAAATGGCTGGCTTCAGCAGCAGGGGCGGTGCCAAACTGAAGCCAGGAGCCTGGTACTCTGAGTTTCCTATGTGGGATGGCTTGGGCCATCTTCTGCTGCCTTACTAGGCACATTAGCAGCGAGCTAGATAAGAAATGGAACACTTTGTTTGCGTCTGTCTCTGTTTCTCTGTGGGGGGTGGGGGGAGGGGCGATGGATTATACAGGGAGTTTGTGCATGAGAGAGATCCTTTACAAATGTCAACTTTCTGAATGGCATTAGGTGAAGGTCCTGTATGGGTGCAGCTGTGTGTGAGAGAGGGAGGAAGAGAGATCCTTTATTAATGTCTACTTCCCAGGATGGGGGTGGAGGCAGGGCATCAGGTGAGCTCCTTCCAGTGATGAAGACAGCCTACTGCTCTCACTACCTTCCAGTGTCTGATTTGCTATGTTCCTTTTCTCCTCTCTACCTATGTCATCCTTGACTGGAGTCATTGTCACACTTAAGTTAGCTTCTGCTACTCATAGAGCAGTTTCAGACCGCCCTCTAATCCTTGAAGGAACCGTACATGGTTCAGCAGGATAAGACACAAATTTGTTGCCATGTGACTGAAGATAATAGAACATTGGTGCTCCGATGGGGAGGGAGTCATGTGAATTCAAGATTGTCATCTGCTGATGAAGTCTGCCCTGGGAGAAATGGGTGCCTGCCATGAGAGCCTGCCTGATTGGGTGGAATCTCTGACTGAGTTTCCTGGCATTTGAAAACGGTTTTTCCCAGATGCATCTTTAGGCGATTGAAGAGGCCTCAGAGAAAGCCTCTGTGTGCACCTGCTGTTCCAGTGTAGACTACTGAGAGTTTCCTTTGTAGGACAGTGTTTTAGAGCCTTTCTTTTATCTGTAGTCTCTGAAAAGCCATCTGAAAATATGCTGCGGAAGCATATTGGGGGTGGCGTCGTTAGGACTCTCATGATGGAAAGAGATTTTCCTCTTGTTCTTGCTCCTCTTCAGTTGTGCTGGGTTGAGAAGAATTAGGGTCAACAGCAGATACTCAGAAGTCCCCATTTCTGTCTCTCCGACTTCTGCTTTCTCTTCTTATTCTTCCTGGGCACAGGGGTGATGGTGTTAATTCCTCCCTGCCCACCTTTCCCTAGAGCCCGCGCGTGCTGGTACCTTCTACAAACGGCAGAATGAAGGAAAGCCAGAAAGAGGTGAGTGTGGAGCTAGATTTTGATTTGGGATTGTCAAGGGGTTGGGGGCTCACATCACTGTCACACCAGAGGTTATGGAAGAGGGAGACGTGAGGGTTTGCTCCCATTTGTCTGTTGTCAGAGGCAGAGCATGGAGTAAGGTTTGGGGAATCTGGGGTTGATTGTTGAGCTGCTGTGCCCTGCAGGCTGAGACTTGTACAGAAGATAGACCATTGGCAGTCAGGGCCATAGATTGCTGTTAATTTCTCTGTTCTTGCTTCTGCCGTTGGTATCATCTGCTTCTCTACTGTCCCTCTGCAGCAGGCATATATGAATATGTGTATACATGTGGTAAGCTCCCTGCCCAACCTTTGTTGTCCCTGGGCTTCTGCACAGATTGCTTGATATCCACTTAAATTAGCCTTGGATCCTCTGAAATCAGGAAGGAGGTTAAGACTGCACTTGGGAACCTTGCTGGCCCTAGTTGTAGCGCTGGCTCCTGTTCATAAAGGACTCACTTAAGGAAGACTTCGGGTTTTTTTTTTTTTGTGTGTGTGTGTGTTTTATTTTATTATTTTTTTTAACAGGCAGAGTGGATAGAGAGAGAGAAAGGTCTTCCTTTTTGCCGCTGGTTCACCCTCCAATGGCCGCTACGGCCGGTGCATCTCGCTGATCCGAAGCCAGGAACCAGGTGCTTCTTTCTCCTGGTCTCCCATGCGGGTGCAGGGCCCAAGCACTTGGGCCATCCTCCACGGCCTTCCTGGGCCACAGCAGAGAGCTAGCCTGGAAGAGGGGCAACCGGGATAGAATCCGGCGCCCCAACTGGGACTGTTAAGCCACGGCGCCGGCCGGAAGACTTTGTTAACAACTGCCTGGACAGGCATGTATGAGAGTTTAGCCTGCATTCGAGTATATAATTAACCTAGTGTGTTAGGCTGATTGGCCCCCAGTCACTGCCTATTTTAGAGGGCTGCTGATGTGTGTGCCAGAAAAAGGTTATTGATCCTTGCGGTAGAAAGATCATCTTGGTCCTTGGTTTTTGAGTGCCTGCTCTTGTATATAAGGTCTCAAGCTGAGTGGGCTATGTCTCCTGGGAATTGGGTAAGCCATAGTACTTGTTGCCTAGGAGCTCTGCTGTTGATTTGCCATGGTTAGTGGCAACACAGTAAAAACTGTTTAAATAAAACTTGATCTTGGCCATTTGGGGTTATAGTGATGGTTTGTGTCATTTTTCTTTGAATTCCTTTTGGTATACAAGAGCTTTGGTACCACCTTCTAGGGCTGTGTCTTTTTAAGACCTGCTAGTGTTTCAAGGTTAGAATACTCAGGCTGGAGCCAGCTTTGTCCACCTCAGTGCTGTTGGCCTTTGCAGCTAGATAATTCTGGTTGTAGGTCTCGTACCTCTTGAAAGGGGCATGTGGCATCGCTGGCATTGGTATATGTGTGCGAGTGGTGTTGTCCCTCTTGTGACCATTAAAGGTAGCTTCACAATGCCAGATGTCTGTACACAGTGGTACAGAAGTGTCCCACTCTGTCTACAGAACGCCTTGTGAGTGGCCAGGATACCAGGAAGAGGAATTGTACGCCGTCTGGGCTGTGGCGCGAGGAACTGATGAGCACTTTGAAGCTGGGGGCTGTGTCTTTGCTTTGGCTTTTGACTGCTTTCCTCACCTTAACCCCCATTCAGGCTTGACCAGCTTCTGCGAGACCCGAACTTGGTGTCCTTTTCTCTTCTTCTCCGTGTTACTTGGTTTTAGTTTCCCAGCAACTAAGAGCAGGGGATTGATTATATGTTATCCTTAACACATACAGAAAATTTTACGAAATGATTTTCTAAGAATAATAGTTCAGTGTTACTCATTTTTAAGATAATTGAGCTATACATAATTTTTGATTGTTGAGCCTGCTAATATATTTTGTTTAAATGTACTTGTAGGTTAAGTATCTATAAAAAATGGTACATATAAAGCACTATGAAAGTTTCAGAAGTGACAAAAGGTGATGATGACTGACACTTTTGTACAGATTTGCTTTTAACCAAGTAGCAAATGTTTGGGAACACGTCATTCCAGGCACTGGATCAGTGCTTCAAATAAACTGCTTTCTGATTTTCTTTTCCAAAATGTCCTAAGCATTTCGGGGAGGTCTGCCAGATGCGCTGTGTGCATCATTCCATGAGCCACCCCTGAGTCCACTGTGCTCTCTGCTGGCACCTACGCAGGAACTCCCAGAACCACCCTTGTCTTGTTACGGTGATGCCCTGAAAATGAGCAGTGAGAACACGGCAGAGGAAGCCCTCCTGGCTGTAGAATGCGCTTTTGCCTTTCACGAGGCCCTTTCTGCGGCCCCTGTTTGCTGACTGCACTGCTCTGCCCTGCCCTGTGGGATGTCCTTTGCTTCTGGGTTACTTCAGAGTTTCGGTGGCGTCAGCCTCTCTGAAAAAAGCATGTGGTCTTCAATAGAAATGCACTTGATGTGAAGGAAAGTTTCCGTGATAAAATTAAGTCTGTGTGTCCTGCCCCTGGTCACTTAGCTGAAAGCAAATGAACTAGAAGATTGCATCTCATATTTTCTTATCTAGGTAAGGAGAGAGCTGTCCAGTCTTTGAAAACATCAAGAGACACTTCGCCCTCCAGTTCTTCAACAGTGCCTTCATCAAAGGTTTGTTCTGCTTCTGCCGTCAGTTGAAAGAAGAATGACAATGTAAATGAGATGGACTGTGCTACAGATGTTTTTGCTCTTCATGGTCATACCTCTAGGGCAAATTTGCAATGTGAAGATAGCTACCAGAGTAACTGAGCGTTTTCGCTTATGGTTTTTCCATGGGGTTTGCTAAAAATTAATGGGTAGTGCTGTAGTCTCGGCTCATCATGACCATAGCCAAGAGGAGGTGAATTTGCAGGTGGGCAGGTTTGTAGACTGTGCCGCGGGGAGGGCGTGGAGTTGGGGGGTAGGCAGAGAGCTACCGTCTGTGTGTGATCCCGGGTTAGGAGACATGGCCGTACTCCTGTCTCCGTGCTGTAGCACACTGATGGCTCAGAAGGGGAGTGGTTGTTTCAAGGACACAGTTCTTCTTTGCTGTGTCATTCTCATCTCCACACACTGTGCTTCTGATCCTCAGAAGTGAAAGCTTTGGGGCGAGGCTGAACCACGGGTTCCTTTAGTGACACCACACCCTTGCTTCTGGCCATAACTTTTCTTACTGTTGCTTCTTTCCCACTTCTTTTTGCTCTTTGGTCTGTAATTTCTTTGTCTTTCCATCCAGAATAACTTGCTTGGTAAGTGCCAGGAGTTCAGGGACAGCTTATACTACTCTGCTCCTCAAATGCTAGCCTTCTAGACCCTGCGCCTCCAGCGATAACTGATTGGATTTCCTGCTTCTGGCGTAACTGCATCAGGGGCCTGCCCTAGCTGGAAGTCTGGCTTTGTTTTTCTTGTCAGACATTGACAAAGGTGCCTACAACTCATAGTACCTGCTCATGAAAATTAAGTCATTTTACATGAAATTCATGTCCCCTGTAATTTTTGTGCTTTGTGTTTAATGAGAGAAAGCCGTAGTGAATTTTAGCCGTGTTTGTCTGGTAGTTTCATGTTATTTTTTGTATTTCTGTGCATAGACCACATGTCTGAAAGTGGGGTGCTAGCATCAGAATTTTTGGGTATGACACTGTAGCACAGTGGGTTAAAGCCCCGGTCTGTAGCCTAGGCATCCCATGTGGGTGCGGGTTCCAGTTCTGGCTGCTCCACTTCTGATCCAGCTCTCTGCTTGTGGCCTGAGAAAGCAGTGGAAGAGGGCCAAGTCCTTGGAACCCTGTACCCACGTCAGAGGACCCATAGGAGGCTCCTGGCTCCTGGCACCTGGCATTGGATCAGTGCAGCTCCGGCCATTGTGGTCATCTGGGAAGTGAACCAGCAGATGGAAGACCTTTTTCTTTCTCTCTGCCTCTCAGTAACTCTGTCTTTCAAATAAATCTTAAAAAATCAAAATTTTAAATTTAACTTTGTTTTATATATTGGGAAAGTGTAGCTCCTTGTTTCCTTTGCCTGAAGTCACATGGTAGCTGTGGATAACTTTTTTTTCTAATTATTAGTTTGGGAGACTGACTACGAGAGCTCCCACCTGCTGGCTCACCTCCCAAATTCCCATTTCTGTCAGGGCTTGTCCTTGCACAAGCTAGGTCAGAGCAGGAGCCAGGAATATAGTGCTGGTCTCCCATAGAAGTAGCAGCAACCCAGCCATTTGTGCGATCACCTCTGCCCTCCAAGTTGTGCATTGGCAGGAAGCTGGAGTCACCAGCCAGACCGGGGAGGGCGTTGCAGGTACTTCGATGTGGGCTGGGCTGTCCCACTCTTGCCCACAAAGGTCATGCTTCAAGGGTCCAGGTGTATTGAGAGATGATAGAAAGATTAGGTTCATAGTAGATTTTTGCTTCCTTATATCAATATCTGTTTTGCTTCTGGTCTACAACTTTGCTTTCAACAGATACCCCCTTGCCCATAGTCAGCGTCTCCCAGGCAGAAACTTTCTAAAGACCTTCTGTGGTAATTTCGTTCTGGTCCAAGTGTCTGACCCCCAGTCTCCTGTGTGAAATGTTTCTGGGTTGAGCTGGAGGAACTCAGGGCCGCTGTTGGCTTCTGCTGCTTTCTTTCCTTAGCAGATAGATGAAAAGTTAGTTCTTTTTATACAAGGACAGCTTTTCAGAGCCCTTCCTGCCCATGGATGTAGGGTCTATATTTTCTCTGAATAAGCATCTCACAGCAGGAGGGCATGTCATGAAGCAAAGCAGAGGCATACATCCCATGTCAGGGTGCTGCTTGGGTCCCAGCTGCTCTGCTGTGGATCCAGCCTCCTGGTAAGGCATCCTGTGAGGCAGCTGGTGATGGCTCTGCTAGCTGGGTTCCTGCTGCCTGCACGGGACACCTTAATGGAATTCCAGCTTCTGGCTTCCCCCTGGCTCAGCCCTGGATATCGGCAGGCATTTGGGGAGTGATGGAAGCTCCATCTCTGTCTTTGTCTCCCCTTCTCTGGCTTTCAAATAAATGAAAATAAATAATAAATCATTCGTATTAGCTTCATGGAACAAATGGAATTAGAATTTATTTACTTCTTGCCTCCCAAATTGAAATATTTGCATAGTTTTGTCATAATACATACTTACCATGCACTTTTTGCAGAATCTTCTCAAACGCAATGGAATTCAAAAAATTTTTTGCTCCAAAAGACTTAACTTTAAATTCTGTTTTCTGAGGATGTTTTGTAATACCTTCTTCTGCTCCAAAAAAGTGTGTTTCGTGTGAGATAATTTACTGCCCTACACCTTGATGTGGACATGTTGCTGTCGTTTCAAAGCAGCTCCAACACTAGCTCCACTCCCCCAGCGTGCAGTTAGCGGGTCACTGGTATGGAATGTTGGAGTTCTCTTGCAGTGTACAGGGAGAGCAGGCGGGTTCACTGGGCTCTGAGGGTGCTATACCTTAGAGTTCAGAGTTGGGATGAGCAGGGTATGGCCAGCTGGCGTGTGGGCTTCTGACTGGCTCACAGTGCTTGGGGCCTTCCTGTGCTTGCTCAGTGAGAGGAGCCAGTGTGTTTTCTGAGGTGGCGCTGGTGTTCTCTGGTCTCTAGGGTACTCTGCCTGTTAGCTTTGATCGGGTCTCTGCCCTGGCTTGACCTTTGTGTCACTCAGAGGAACTGCTTGCTAAGGGAAAGATCAAGTCTACTTCAGAGGCAGTAGGAGTGGTTTACAAGTTGAAGTAATAAAACTTAATCCACCTCACTTCGTTACATTCCATTAAATTTTAATGCTTTTTTGTCTTGGTATATGAGAATACTTTTTAAATGATAATAGCTATAGGAGGGGGGTTGTAACTTCTACTGTCATTGAGAGATTAATCACAAGACTTCAGAGAAGAGATGGCATCTAAGTTTGGAGTGACAAGGCCTATAATATAAAACTGTATTCTCGGCCAGCACCGCGGCTCACTAGGCTAATCCTCCGCCTGCAGCGCCGGCATCCCGGGTTCTAGTCCCGGTCGGGGCGCCAGATTCTGTCCTGGTTGCCCCTCTTCCAGTCTAGCTCTCTGCTGTGGCCCGGGAGTGCAGTGGAGGATGGCCCAATTGCTTGGGCCCTGCACCCATATGGGAGACCAGGAGGAAGCAGCTGGCTCCTGGCTTCGGCTTCAGATTGCTGCAATGCGCCAGCTGTAACAGCCACTTGGGGGGTGAACCAACAGAAGGAAGACCTTTCTCTCTGTCTCTCTCACTGTCTAACTCTGCCTGTCAGAACAAAACAAAACAAAAATTGTATTCTCTGCAGACAGAGTTACCACAGGACGCTACAGAAAGTAATTTTTGTTTCACAGTTTTATTTATTCTGCAACATAAGCCTTAATATTGTGGAAATTTAAGTAGATGATCCAGAAAAGATCTTTTATTTTCTTCATGTTTATATTGACCCCCATGAAGTGATTGATCCTCCTCAAATGTTTTAGTGTAATAGATTCATATCACCAATTTATGTAAATTGAGCATTATTTACCCTATTTTGTTGCATTGTCTTAGACCTGCCAAGTGATTAACCTGAAATAAAACACAGGTCTGGGGTGGGCAGTATGGTCCAGCTGCCACGTGGGCTCTGACTTGTGCTGGTGCACCTGGGAGGCAGTGTGTGATGGTGTAAGTACACAGCCCCTGCCACTCAGGTGGGAGACCCAAATGGAGTTCTGCTCCTGACTTCAGCTTGGCCCAGCCTCTTGTTGTGTGCATTGGGGGAGTGAACCCATGGGTGGAAGATGTTTCTTCCCCTTTCTCTGAAACTCTGCCTTTCATATAAACAAACATTTTTTTAAAAACCACAAGTCTGTAATTTTGTGGCTCCTACTTTGTTTACTATTATGTGTGGTTAGAGCAAACAGAGAGCTGTGGGATAAAAATAGAAAATGTAAACATCTGGTGGGATTTTAGCATCATTTATTTTACAGAATGTAATTAGCATTATGAAGTTGAAGTCGGTATACTGTCTTTTATTTACCAGTAGTATATGAATTGTCGTTGTGTTTATTTTTGCTCCTTGGAACATGCCTGTTTGTAGCTTTTTTAGGCTTATGATTTTAAGTAAGTGAGGTGTGCTTCTTGTAGTTGAAGCTGGAAAGCCTTGGGAGTAGTAACTGGAGGGTCTGCCGTTTTTGTTAGACGCTGGACAAGCCCAGCAGGCTGACCGAGAAGGAACTTGCAGAGGCGGCGAGCAAGTGGGCTGCTGAGAAGCTGGAGAAGGCGGATGAAAGCAACTTGCCGGAAATTTCGGAGTACGAGGTAAGGTGAACCCGGAGTCACTGTTGGCACATGTGTGACCGCATTTGCTCATCATCTTGTGTGTCAGTGTCTCTGGTAGTTTAGAAGTACAAGAAGAGTATGAATAAGGGCTATAGGCCCCTCCCCCCCAAGCGCCTAGGAGGCCAACCACTGACGTTGGGGAGTAGGAAAAAGCAGGTGTTGATTGCCAGAGCTCAGGACAAGGAGCTAGGGAGCCATGGATCAGTTCCCGGACTCCTTGAGGGGTGTTTACTTGGAAGCTGGGGCTCAGAGGTGTGAGTCCAGCTCATGTGCAGGTCTCTGATTGCTCCACAGTGCTTGTGATGCTCCTTTGGTGGGTCAGAGATAGCATGTTCTTTGTGGGAACTTTGATGATGGTAAAGCAGGCTCTGTCTGTGGTTATTTCCTGGGACCTGGGGTTCTGAGAATACCCTTCATAGGAGACCCTGGACATGAATGATTAATGACTATCTGTCCCCTCAGTGAGTTCTTTTTTTTAAAAGATTTTTTTACTTATTTGAAAGAATTACACAGAGAGGAGAAAAAGAGGTCTTCCATCTTCTGGTTCACTCCCAAATAGGCTGCAAGGGCCAGAGCTATGCCGATCCTAAGCCCGGAACCAGAAGCTTCTTCCGGGTCACCCACGTATGCATATGCTTGTTGCTATAGCTATGAGAGTAGATACTTAGACGTAAGCTTGAGTAAATGTATCCAGGACATCAAGCTGTAGGTAGATAATCTGCCAGTACTATTGAAAAGTGTATACAATAAAGTGTAAAGAAATAGGTCCTTGACTGGGTCATCTTGGTTATTTTCTTTAATAATTAAGAATAATAGTTTTTATTTTACTTTTTTTTTTTTTTTTTGACATGCAGAGTGGACAGTCAGAGAGACAGACAGAGAAAGGCCTTCCTTTTCCGTTGTTTAACCCCCCAATGGCCGCTGCAGCCGGTGTACCATGCTCGTCCGAAGCCAGGAGCCAGGTGCTTCTCCTGGTCTCCCATGCGGGTGCAGGGCCCAAGGACCTAGGCCATCCTCCACTGCACTCCCGGGTCACAGCAGAGAGCTGGACAGGAAGAGGGGCAACCGGGACAGAATCCGGCACCCTGACCAGAACTAGAACCTGGTGTGCCGGCGCCGCAGGCAGAGGATTACCCTATTGAGCCGCGGCGCCAGCCTTTTATTTTACTTTTTATGTAATTTTATTATTTTTATAAATTGCTGTTAAGAATAAGACTAATTTCTTCTGTCTTTATACATTATCTTTAATTAGCAGGGCTTTATGCGGGCTTCAATTATATAGAGAGGATGGATTGTATTAGTACTTATTCTCCTCTACTTCCTATCATTTTTTGTGTTTATAATTTTTTTTAATGAAGCCGGTTTTTTATAAGATATGTCTATTTGTTTGAAAATCGGTGTTAGAGAGAGGGAGGGGCCGGCACTCTGGCGTAGTGGGTTAAGCCACAGCCTCAAGTGCCCCCATTCCATATGGGTGTCTGTTCGAGACCCGGCTGCTCCACTTCTGATCCAGCTCTCTGCTATGGCCTGGGAAAGCAGTAGAAGATGGCCCAAGTCCTTGGGCCCCTGCCCCCACGTGGAAGACCCCAAAGAAGCTCCTGGCTCCGGATAAGCACAGCTTCAGCCGTTGCAGCCAAATGGGGAATGAACCAATGGGTGGAAGACCGCCCCCCACCCCCCGCCTCTCCTTCTCTCTCTGTGTGTCTCTGACTTTCAGATAAATGAATAAATCTTTAACAAAAGAGAGGGAGAGAGAGAGAGAGTTCTTTTATCCAATAGTATGTTCCCTAGGTGGTGCAATGGCCAGGATTGCGACAGACCAAAGCCAGGAGCCAGGCGCTTCATCCAGATCTCCCGTGTAAGTGGCAGTGACCCAAACACTTAGGCCATCTTCTGCTGCTTTCCTGGGCTGTCAGCAGGGAGCTGGATCAGAGTGGAGCAGCCAGGACACGAACTGGTGCTCACATGGGATGCCATCAGCACAAGCAGTAGATGGCCCATATGGATTTTGCAGATCTCTCTGCCGACCCTTGTCAGACCTTACGTATTCTCCTTGTGTTGCTTCACTGCTCAAATAATTTTTGGCATTGGATCTAGAAAGGCACTCTTTAGAAACTTTTGTTATTCCTCACATTTACCCAGGACTTGCAAGATTTTGACTTAGTGGAAAGTAGATAACCCTGCAAGTGTGTCAGCAGTGTCACTAAAAAGACAGGCTCCTTGGCTGCCTGTGTGAGCAGAGGGCTGAGGTTGTCACTGTTGTGCCCTGGGCATGCTGCACACCAGTGTCACTTTTCTTGTGTGTGTCCAGGCAGACTGAAGCTGGTCACACTGGAAGTGAGACAGCTGGCAGATAGCGGTGGTGTTCTTTGTACTCGGTCCTATTTTATTAATATTGGTGGGAAATAATAATATGCTAAAAGCTACTTCAGTGGAAGTAGAAATTTGGCCTTGTTCCTGTAATGTCCAGTCTGGTTGACTGGAATAACCTGCAAAGCAGAAAGCCCTTTGATGCTGAAATAGCATTTTGTATAATAAGGGGGAGGGGTGTGTATGTGTGTGTGTGCATGTATGTGTGTCTTGTAGTTTGAAGAGTGATCTCTGCTCAGGAACACCATGGCAACACAGATGTTGATTAGCTGAGAGTGAGCAAATGCTGATGTTTCCAACTTGGCTTGCTGCCATCAGTACAGTTGTTAGCCATTTGGAAAACACTGTAGTTTATACATATAAAGTCCAGTGAAATTGAAGGTAAAATCCGCAAAATGGTTAAATATTCATGCATATTATGTATAGGTCATTCCTCTGTTCAGTTTTAACTTTCTTTTTTTTTGGCTCTAGTAGAAGATTACTAAAAATACTTGACAGAGATTCTGAGGGGTCTTAATGGTCTAAGGCAGAAAAAAAGACCCGTTGGCTATTATGTTGGAGAAATGCTGCCTTTAAAAGGGATGATTTGGGAGCCGGTGTTACAAGATAGCAGGTTATGCTGCTTCCTGTTGCGGCTGGCATCCCACATGAGTGCCAGTTCAAGTCCCGTGTGATCCACTTCTGACGCAGCTCCTGGCTGATCCTCCTGGTAGCACAATAGAGGATGACCCAAGTACTTGTGCCCCACCACCCACGTGGGAGACCCCCAATGGAGTTCAAGGCTCCTGAGTTTGGCCTTGTCCAGCGTCACATGTTACAGCCATTTGGGGAGTGAACCAGAGGATGGAAGATGCATAATCAGTCTGCCTCCTTCAATCTCTATAACTCTTTCAAATAAGTCAATAAATGTGGTTTGTAAAACAGGTTTCATCTTTACTTAACGCAGAATTATTCATGGCTATTTAAATCCAATTAAAAATATTTCTCAGAAAAAAAATAAGAGTGGGAATAAGAGAGGGAGGAGATGCACAGTTCAGCACACATGCCCACGGACTTACCCCTAAGGGTAAAGCTAAAAACTTGCCATGGGACTCCAAATCCCATTAAGCTGGGTGGTACTGATGCCATGTTATGTGTTAAAGTGATCATATTAAGTGTGTAATTGATCATATGGATAGGATTAAGTGTCAGCTGGATCACATAAATAAGACCAGGTGTCTGGTAATAACATTGGATAGAATTAAAAAGCAGAGAATGATCTAACATGGGAAGCAGTCCACACAGCAGACTCATAGAATGACAAGATGTCCTAAATAGCATTCTGGCCTCAGACTCAGCCCTTAAGAAATTTGAATCTGGCCAAAAAGCCCATGAGAGCATTTCAGGCATGGAAAGCCAAGACACTGTGGCAAAAAATGATGTACACAAAGGACCTCTGTGAGTGAAATCCCAGTAGAAAGAAGGGACCATCATATGAGAATGTACTTTTCTCTGAAGGGAGGAGAGAACTTCCACTTTGTTTATGGACCTGTCTAAATACTGACGGAGTTCGTGGACTCAGAAGGCTTCCATAGCCTTGGCAGCTCATGTCAAGAGCCTTGGGTGATCACTGATGTCATACATAAGAGTGTCAATTGTTAAATCAACAACAGGAGTCACTGTGCACTCACTGCCCATGCGGGACCTCTTCACACTTCACATTTTATTTGTGTATCTCTCTGTTTTTCTGCCTTTGAAGTAGATGAGAATAAATTAAAATACTCATTAGCCAAAAAAAGAATAGTTGGCTGGCTAATTTACAGAGAACAAATTTCTCATGGTTGTGTAAACTGCAAGAGGAAGGCACCAACAGGTTTGGTGTCTGGTGAGGGCCCAGCCTCCATTTGCAGCTCAGCCTTCTTGGTGCCACATCCCCTACTGCAGGGAACACTGTTACTCACCTGGCAGAGGACCAAAGAGAGAGAGCCCATTCCTCAGAACCCCTATAAATGCACAGCCCCCTCATCAAACTGTTACAACAACAGTGAAGCTTCAGTAGGAGTTTTCCAGAGAAGTGTCAAACCCACGGCATCTGAGGGTGTCTTTGAAACCTGGAATTCCCATTTTGTGTTGTGAACTTGAGCGTGTTTGACGGGCATTTTGTTTTGTTTTGTTTTGATTTGTTTTTGCATTGGGTTAATTGAAATAGAAGCTAGTCATAGCATTATTTTGATCTTGGCCCAGTCGGAACACTGGTAGTATAAATAGTATAACTCTTGGCCCTCATCCAGTTGACTGCGGTCTCTACAGGGTACATGGACCCGTGCGCCTGTGTTTTGCACTCAGGGTTCTCTTAAGTTCCTAGTGTCCTTGCCTTTTCTTTTGGTCCATAAGTTTCCTCCCAAACAGCAGGAATAGAGGAGATAGATGATTTAGGAGGATACTGTGAGTTAACAGAAAAATAATATGACTCTAAGGGCTTGGTGTTAGAAACGTTACTGATACTAGAATCTTAAGTGATTCTTAGGCTTTCAGTTCAAATAGTTGAAGATACAAGGAGTCTTTAAAGATTTATGGGAAATGCACTTTATGTTCTTTATTAATTATTTGAAGTGCATAGTGACACACACAGTGACAGTGACACAGAAACAGCCTTATTCCAACTGCTGGCTGCAGCACTGTGGTGGCACAGTGTAATCCATGAAACAGGAGCTCCATCCAGGTGTGCAAGGACTGAGCCAGCAGCTGTTGCCTCCCACTTGTGTTAGGCAGCTAGACCTGAAGAGGAGTACCTGGGACCCAAACCCACACTTAGATATGGCTCTCAGATCCACTGTGCGGGCATCCCAAGTGGCGGCTTACCCTGATGCACCACAGCACCCACCCTGCTCATTATCTTGTAATTCCATTTTGTCCATGAAGTTTTTGAGGTACTTTAATTTTTATTCCTGTGTGTTTCCTCCTTTTTTATTGACAGAACTAATAATATATTGATAGGGAATGACATATGAAATTATTTATTTACTATTAAAATGTTGCTGTAAATTAAGAAGTGATCATTACTGCTTTGTGAGATTGTTTACTTATTTATTTCTTTATTTATTTGAAAGTCAGAGTTACACAGAGAGAGGAGAGGCAGAGAGAGAGTTCTTCCATCCGCTCGTTCACTCTCCAGATGGCTGCAACGGCCGGAGCAGCGCCGATCCGAAGCCAGGAGCCAGGAGCTTCTTCCAGGTCTCCCACACGGGTGTAGAGGCCCAAGGACTTGGGCCATCTACTGCTGCTTTCTCAGGCCATAGCAGAGAGGTGAATCAGAAGTGGAGCAGCCGGGACTCAAGCCGGCGCCCATATGGGATGCCGGTGCTTTGGGCCAGGGCATTAACCCACTGCGCCACAGCGCTGGCCCCGAGATTGTTTATTTTTTAATAATTTTAATGAATTGTTAGGTGACAGGAACAAGATGTTTTGAATTCTGGAAGTGGAGTCCCTTCTTGTATTCCTTGTAATAAGTTATTTTTGTGCACATGCCTCTATTTTGCAGTTGGCTTTTATCGTTTTAAGGTTGTATCACTAGATTGCTTATTGAGTAGTTGTGTCCTAATGTTAAATATAGTGTTGGAAAAATTCTTAAAGCATTATTTCCTCTTTGATTCTCTTCTTGTATGCTCCTTAGGCATAATGAAATTGAAAGAATTATCTTAAAACAAGGTCAACCAAGCACTTATTCCAAATGTAATCTGTCCATTGTTACCTTTACACAGCTGTCTGAGTGTTCTCCATCCCTAAAGAGAGTAATAACACGGCTGGCACTGTGGCGTAGTGGGCTGAGCCTCTGCTCAGGACACCAGCCTCCCATATGGATGGCGGTTCAAGTCCTGGCAGCTGCTCTCCCGATCCAGCTATCTGCCATGGCCTAGGAAAGCAGTGGAAGATGGCCCAAGTCTTTGGACCCCTGCACCTGCTTGGGAGACCTGGAGGAAGCTCCTGATTCCTGACTTCGGATCGGCACAGCTCTAGCCGTTGTGGCCATTTGCGGAGTGAACCAGTGGATGACAGACCTTTCTCTCTGCCTGTGCCTCTCTCTAACTCTACCTTTTAAGTAAATAAATAAATCTTTTTTTAAAAAAAAGTAATGACAGATTGCTAATTTCTTTTCAAGGCGGAATCTACGGCACCGTTATTCATTGAGCATCCAGAGGAACCTGAATCCAGTACAACTGCAGGTGTGGAATTATTTGAAGACAGTCAGCTAACTACTCGCTCTAAAGCAATAGCAACCAAAACCAAAGAGATTGAGCAGGTGAGAATCCAGTCTTCTGAACAACAGCATCTTTTGTCCTTCTCACTTTGCACATGGAGGTATTGATTCAGTAAAGAGGTTTCATTTCTCTTTCCCTTTGTGTCTATGATATTACAGTGAAATTTTTTTTTTTATTTTTAGTCATTTTGATCATTGTCTCCTATCCTTGTTTATGAGATGCAAGACTTCATTTTTAGAGGATATGGTATTCTGTTTAGTACAAAGCAGTTAAACTCTTTGAGACTGGATAGAAGGTTGTAAAGAATATTATTAGCATGTGATATTTTTGAGTATTAGAATTATTTCTTATTTTTCATATACTATTAATCATTTTCCAATTATTAGAGAAAAAAGTAGAGAACAGAATTTACATCTAATTTTTAGTGATGTCTTTCTGAAAAGTGTTATCTTTTTTTAAAAGTGATTTTTATTTGCCTGGCTAATAGACTTTTAATTTTATAGGGATTAACTAAAATGTGATAGGCTTTACTAAGTGTCACATGAGGTACAGGTGTACTTTTTATGGTTTTACTCTTCAGAGCTTTTAGTAAATGCCATTGTATTGTTATATAATCTTGTAAAAAATATTCTGAATAATAACAAAATCAAGACTTTCCTCAAGGTGGTAATTTTCACATCGATTAAAATCTGTCTCCCTTGCTTGGGTAGGGCACCGTGTGAATTAAATCCTGGAAGTTTTTTGGTGTCACCCCTTGGCAAAAGAATAGGAAATTTTCATGCAGACCGAATAGGAAGTTTTCATGCAAACCACTGATTTCAAAATGCATGTGGTGATGAGCCTCAGGGTGCTTGTAGGAACGTCTTGTCTTCTTTGGTAATTGTAAGGCTGATTAGATGAGAGTGGAAGTGAACGGCCTCCTCGCCTGGTGTGTCTTCAGCATGAGCAGGAGTGGCATCACCCTCTAGCAGCTCTCTGTCCCTGTATCCTTTTACTCTGACTCCATTTTCTTTGTAGCTTCTTTTTAAAGAACCCACCCTGATGTCTTTCTCCTGTCTCCCTGTATTGTAGTGGGTACTTCAGGAGGACTTCCTTCTGCTGACTGCTCTGTCTCCATCCCTACAGTATTGATTGATGCCTAGTAAGTTCCCACTGGGTGCACAGATAATGGGTGGAGCCATAGGCAGAAGGCAGCTTTTGAGAAAGTCCTGAAATCTGAGATTGTGCCTTCACCAGCCTGGCACAGCACTGAGGAGCAAGTGCTTTGGAGTCATGGAACGAGTGAATGACTGACTGTTACTGCTCTTTGCCATCTACCTGAAGTTCTTTAAAGGAGAAAAGAAACTGGGCTGAAGTATTGGGAGAGTTACTATTTTGGGTTGTTCTTTGTTACTGTTTTCACTGTCTGAATCCATTATTGGTTATAGTTGATCTGTATGACTATGAGACAGTGAATTACTGATCAGACATAAATCCCCGAAATCCTAGTTTACTAGTACACACTAAAATTAGTGTGGAGTCAGTTTTCACAGTAGCTTTCAGAAACTTTCTTATATTTGATTTGTGAGTGTGATTGTATCTCTGTTTTAACCTGCCATTCAAAGCTATGAAAAAAATCCGTGAAGACAATTACAACAGGGACAAATGACTTGAAGGAAGAACAATAAACCTGAAAGGGAATTACTGTATTCTGATGTTACTAGAGAACTGAAACTGTCATTAGAAGTGCTGTAAAATAGGACAGCAGACCTGTAGCCTGCTGGGTTTGACCAGTGGATCACATTTCAGGGTGCCCGGGTTTGATTTGATGCCTGGCTCCAAATGTGGACTCTAGACCTAGCTTTTGTAGGAACCTGGGGAGCAAACCAGCAGATTCGAACTATTGCTTGCTTTTTATTCCATTCTGTCTGTCTGCCTTTTAAGTGCTGTAACATAGAATAAAGATTTCATGGAAATTTTGTATTTTTACTAGGATTCCTTTAGTTTGCATATATTGGCAAAAAAGACAAATCAAAAACCACCAAAATATCAGAAATAATGATAAATTAGTATTTTATAAATTCACTCCTAAAACTTGCTAAAATTTTTGAAAACCAAAATATAACTACACGTCAAATAAATAAATAAATCTTAAAAATTATGTATATTTTATTTTTAGGAATTATATACCAAATGCCTTGGAAAATCCTAAAGGTTTGAAAAGGCTAGATATTAGTTACTGGTGTTCAGTAATCTCCATATTTGTCTAGATATTTAAAATACTTCCTGTGTTTAAAAATTGAATAATAAGTTGAAAAGCCATGTATAGTCAACAGCAACAAATCAAGCTGTAGATATTATTATGACACCCAAGCTCCTTTTTGTACTTATTTCACCAACTAGGTATATTTATGGATTTTGTAAAGATAAATTATACAGATTTTTGAGGATGTTTGCAAAATAGTCCCTCAGCTGTTGAGTTCCACAGAAGTCACTAAGTTGTGACATTATTGCAATACAAAATAAATCTCCAGGATAAAATTTGGAGTAATACAGTAATATAGATGGTCTTTGATATTCAAGAGCATGATTAGGGAGGTAGGTGGTATCAGTCTCACACCTGGGGATGATATGTGGGTGGATTGTGTCTGTCACCATGTAGTAGTTACCGTTCCTCCCTGGGCATAAACGTTTAGTCCAGGTCAATATGCAGGTGATGTTTCAAAAAAAACCCCACGTCGTAATCAGATATGGCAAAGAACACTAATCTGAAATCTTTAAACCAGAGATACCAAGTTGCAGTCTTGAAATAGGATATTGCTAGAGGTGAGTCATTTTGAGTCTTGCACTTTTACTTGAAAGTCCTTTGGTGGGTTAGCTTCCTATACTCATACCATTTCCTAGAGAGAGGTCACCCATAAAATCACATCTGATTCATCCTCTGGCTCACTTGCGTGGCATTAATTTGTTGAAAGTGTAGGATGTCCTGCAAGTCTTCACTTACCTGTTACTCAAGTGTTTGACCTGCAAGTGTATCCACTGCTTGCTGTTTGACCAATGAGAAATTTTGTTACCAAATTGTCTCTTGGAAGGAGTGACAGGAATTGAATCATTCTGTGCCCCACCCGCCCACTGTGTGTTCCGATTCTCTCTGTTGCACCTGCAGGAATAAAACTGACTTTACTTGAACTCTTGGAACTTTCTAGTATTCAGTACTTAACAAGATTCCTTACACTTGAAAAGTCTTCCACTGCTTTGTCCTTTAGGTGCAGTGTTCGTATTCTAAGTCTGCTTTTGTCTGTGTAGCTTTCAAAAGTAGATTGGATTTCAATCAGATATTCTGGTGAGTAGTTACTGGAGTGTCTCAGAGCTTAATATGCACATAATGCGGGTTGGGTCTTTTTAAAATTCAAATCTCATTCACTGACTCTGAGCTGAAGCTTGAAGCTTGGCTTCGAGGTAATGGTAGCTGTTGCTCTGTCAGTCCTACCTAGGATGACAAGGAATTGAAGGATGCAGGGAGCCTTTCTTTGCTGTTCTATCGATGATTCTGATGTGCTCAAAGGTCGGGAGCTATTTCCACCTTAGTATGCAGTTAAGAGAAGTTTCTTCCTGTTGTTTTTTAATTAAGATGTAATTAAGTACAGTGAAATCATCAGTCTTACATATTGAATGAGTTTGGCTATTGTTGGGTTATTATGGAAACATCAAAACAAGTACATCGGAAGTCATTTTAGATAGTAACAGTTGATTTCACTGGGCTCTGTGGCATAGTGGGTAAAACCACTGCCTGCAGTGCCGGCATCCCATGTGGATGCCCGTTTGAGTTCTGGCTGCTCCTCTTCTGATCCAGCTCTTTGCTATGGCCTGGGAAAGCAGTGGAGAATGGCCCACCCACGTGGGAGACCTGGAGGAAGCTCCTGGCTATTGTCTTCGGATCAGTGGAGCTCCAGCCATTGAGGCCATCTGGAGAGAGACCTCTCTCTCTCTTTCTCTCTCTCTGCCTCTCTCCCTCTCTAACTGCCTTTCAAATAAATAAATCTTAAAAAATAAAAGAGATTATACCTAGAGTCCTGTTTGCATCTCAGATGCACATATCTTAATTTGATGTTAAATACACTGCGGGCCATGCCATGGTGGCTGCACTTGAAGAGCCATACAAAAGCATAAAACTGAAAAGTCAAAGCGATTATGCATTGACGAGAGCTTCTCATCTGTAGGTCTTAGCTGCCTGACTTTCTCCAGTGTGTAGATCAGTGGATATGATGCACATACGTGTACACACATGCATGCACATAAGTGCATTAGGGCAGAGATTAGTGTGTGAATGTGTGTGTCAAGTAGTTTGTTCAGAAAAGGTGCATTGTAGTTTTTTCTGTAAAGCATTACATTTAAAATGAGGGATTTTCAAGGATTTTGGTTAAATATTGTCATATCATGTGACTGCGTTGTGACATGCAGTTTTGAGTTTGAGGCATGGAGCTCACTGAAGTGCCCAAGTTTGTGCACACAGAGGCGATGTTTTCAGACATCTCTCTCTCTTTTTTTTCTTTAAGATTTATTTATTTGAGAGGTGGAGTTACAGACAGAGGGAGAGGCAGAGAAAGTGGTCTTCTGTTCGCTGGTTCACTCCCCAGGTGGCTGCAACGGCCGTAGCTGGGCTTATCCGAAGCCATTTAATATCTGCAAATACAAAATCGAGATATAAAACAATGCCTTTTTAAAAAAGAAAAAAATGATTCATGCAGAACTGAATTGAGTCCCTCAAGTCTGTCTCTTTTTTTAAAGATTTATTTGATAGTGTTATAGAGAGAGGTAGAGACAGAGGGAGATGTCTTCCATTCCCTCGTTCACACCCCAAATAGCTGCAGTGGCCCTCTAGAGCTTGGCCAATCCAAAGTCAGGAGCCAGCAGCTTCTTCCGGGTCCTGCATTTGGGTGCAGGGGCCCAGGGACTTGGGCCATCTCCCACTGCTTTCCCAGGCAGGGAGCTGGATCAGAAATGGAGAAGCCTGGACTCACACGGGTGCCCATATGGAATACTGGCACCGCAGGAAGAGCCAGCCCCACAGTGCCATTTTTATACACTAGTAATGATGTCACTGTAAGAGGAATTAAGAAATTCAATTCATAGTAGCTGCCAAAATTATTTAGGAATAAATTTCACCAAAGAAGTTAACTATGCTGACAATGAAAATTATGAAGCATTGTTGAAGGAAATCATTAAGATGGCAGAAACACAGAAAATGGAAAGTTATTCCTTGCTAATGAATTGGAAGAATTAATATTCTTAAAATGTTCATACTGCGTAAAACAGATGGGGACTGTCTGGCTCATAGGCTGTATAAGGCCTGCAAAATAATTTGGTCTGTCCCTGCTGAGGCAACCACAGGCAAGAGTCTAAATTCAGTAAATCTATAGCAGGCTGGTTTTTAAGTTGATAATTTTGTATGGCTGGCAGATGATTTTATAAATCTCCACACGTCCTTTGGCAGTGACAAGATGCCCCCCTCCTAAGTCCTGAAGCAGTCTACACATTCGGTGCATTCTCTATCAAAATGCCGCTGGTTTTCTTCACAGAATTAGACAAAACTAGGGGCAGCACTGTGGCATAGCAGTACACTGGTTCGAGTCCCGGCTGCTCCACTTCCAGTTCAGCTCCCTTTTAATCTCCTGGGAAGATGATCCATGTGCTTGGGCCTCTGCTCCCCACGTGGGAAACCTGGAAGAAACTCCTGGCTTCTGGCTTCGGATAGGCCCAGCTCCAGCTGTTGCAGCCATTTGGAGAGTGAACCAACAAGTGGAAGACTTCTCTCTATCTCTCCCTCTCTCTATAACTTTGCTTCTCAAATAAATAAATAAATCTCTTTAAAAAAATTTAAAAGACCCAGCATAGCTAAAGCAATCTGGAGCAACTAAAATCAAGCTGGTGGCATCACAATACTTGATTTCAAAGCATGATACAGAGCTGTATTTATTAAATATGGCAGTGGCATAAAACACAGGCATACAGAGGGGCCAGAAAATAATCCATATACACAGTCAACTGTTCTTTGACTAATAATGGTGAAAACCTGGACATGTATATGTAGAAGCATGAAATTAGATCTCTACTGCTCACTACATAGAAAAATTCACTCAAGGTGGATGAAAGACCTAAATGTAGAACCTGACACCATGAAGTGATTAAAAGAAAACAGAGGAAACACTTCAAGCATTGGTGTAGGTGATAAGTTCTTGGAAACTAGCCCTGGAGTGTAACCAACAAAGGCAAAGCAGTTAAGTGGTGTTATCAGACTGAGAGGCTTGTGCACAGCAAAGGAAGCAATCGAGTGAAGAAACATATAATGGGAGAAAACTTGGGGAGCTGCTTATCCATTAAAAGATTAATATCTGGAATGTGCCAACAACTTAAACATTCAGTAATAGTAGTCGAGTTAAGAAATGAGCAAAGGACCTGAATACACAGTTCCCAAAAGAAGAAATAAAAGTGGCCAACAAATACATGAAAAAAGGCTCAATATCACTAGTCATTAGGAAATGCAAATGAAAACCACAGTGAGATAGCATCTTACCCCTGTCACCATGTCTGTCATCCAAAAGATAGCAACCAATGGTTGAGAAGTGTGGAGTGTGGGGACACTGTTGGAGGGGATGTAAACCAGTACGGAGAGTGCTTTCTTGAAACACTGAAAGTAGAGGGCCAGTGTTGTGGCATAGCCGGCATCCCATACGGGCACCGTTTCATGTCCTGGCCGCTCCACTTCGGATCCAGCTCCCTGCTGTTGGCCTGGGAAAAGCAGCAGAAGCCGGCTCAAGTACTTGGAGCCCTGCCTGGCTTCAGCCTGGAGCATTCCCAGTCATTGCAGCCATTTTAGAGAGGAGTGAACCAGCCGTGCTGAGGAGGGTCACTCGTACTGGGCTATGGCCTCTTTTTTGTGGTGTCAGGTTGCAGCTCTTGTCCCTGGCCTGTGATTCCAACACACTGATTTGCTCTTTCACTGTATGCTGAGCTGTTTTTGTTTTAAGGTATCTGGAAGTAAAGACTAGTCAAATGTACACTTTGATGGCAAATGTTGATGGAAGTGTGGACATGGGAAAGAATCCGCTTACAGCCTCTGATGATAAAATGAAATTGTTTTCAGAGTAGTGGCAGCTTCATCAGTTGTCTTGAGTGCCTGCTCGGAGTATTTCATACCCACCCTATGTAATAGAAACATTCTTTGTTTTGCTTTATCAGAGCAAGGAACAAATGTTGTTAAAAGTGCAGCTTGTGCCATTATCTTTCCTAGACATCAAGACTACCTTGCAGTATTTAACAATCCCTGTTCCCAACTACACAACTACACATTCAGGCTTTGCATATGTAGATGTAGTGTGGTATGGTCATTACGATTTGCCTCTGTATTCCCAAAGTAAACTGAAAACAAATTGTTCGTTTTGATGAAACTGCAAAGTTTTTGAGCATCACAGTGTACTGGTCGTACTGGTCATGCTGATGCTGCAGAAGCTTGTTCTGCATTACAAGTTTCAGACATTAATTTGAGGAGGTTCGTCTAGAAATTCTCTTTGTCAGACAGTTTGTATCCTGTGTAAAATATCAGATCATCTCTGTCTTCAGATTTATAGGTAAGGTATTTTATACCTAATGTAAATCTGTAAGAAGTTTGATGGCCTTGTTGCGGGGTTACCTGTCATAAAATAGAATATAGTACAGCTGTGAAGCCCCATTAGGACTGTCCCCAAAATGGTGCCCCTGTGGACACCCCTGAGGACTGGAGCCAGGCAGGGGCTAGCAACAGTGTGCCCAGGGAACAGGCCGTTAGTGGACATGTTTTCTTTATCCTGAGCGTTCAGGGTGTTTGTGAATAGCTCAGTGCGCTGAATGTTAGATGCCTCCACTCGGTGTCCTGCTCTGAGAGCCTGTTCCTCTGTGAAAGAGATCAGTTCCTTCCCAGTCCTTTCTGGGACTGACAGCCCCTTGGACACAAAAGCCCCTTCTGCCCTGAACATCCCAGGCGGGTCTGTGGTTGGTTTGCAGCCTTGAGTGCCTACTGCTTTGGAACCACTGGTGAGTGTTTTGTAACACGTTTGCTGTATACCTTTAGCTCTAAGGAGTGGGCTTTCTTTTTTTCTTTTCTTTTATTTATTTATTTATTTATTTATTTATTTATTTTTGACAGGCAGAGTAGATAGTGAGAGAGAGAGAGAGAGAGACAGAGACAAAGGTCTTCCTTTTTGCCGTTGGTTCACCCTCCAATGGCCACTGCGGCCGGCGCATCGTGCCAATCCGAAGCCAGGAGCCAGGTGCTTCTCCTGGTCTCCCATGCAGGTGCAGGGCCCAAGGACTTGGGCCATCCTTCACTGCCTTCCCGGGCCATAGCAGAGAGCTAGCCTGAAAGGGGGGCTACCGGGATAGAATCTGGTGCCCCAACTGGGACTAGAACCCTGTGTGCCGGCACCGCAAGGCGGAGGATTAGCCTGTTAAGCCACGGCGCCGGCCGGGGTGGGCTTTCTCATCAGTGTTGGACCTTGGGCTATTTGCCTCTTACTTTTTAATATTTATTTTTGTTTTTCCACTTGTTTGCTTCATTATTATTAATGTTATCAAAACACTTAATGTTTAATGTGAGACTTTTTACTTGTTTTGTGAGAGTTTGTGATTTTGCTTTCCCATTTTCCCTTTGGTTTGCTCTTTCATTGTCTGGTCTGTTTTAGGTAGAAGGCCGAGTGTTTTCTCCTTAGGATTCTGTGAAACATTAGTTGCTCTCATCTTTTCCCCTTCCTCTGTCATCATCTGCTGTCGTCTTAACTATTACAAAATTGTCTGTGTTGGCTGCAGACTGAGTCCATTGTATTCACAATTCATTTAAACAATACTTTTTAAAAACTGTACTAAGAAAATCTTTGTCATCTTCTTAAAGGTAGCTTGATATTAAACATTAGGAATGAGTTGTCGATTATTTAAAGACTGTTTATTGGGAGCCAATTCTGTTGTCATTTGCTTTTTATTCTTGGTGTTTTCATCCTCTGACATTTCTCCCTTTTCTGTTTTTCTGTTTGTTTCTCTTTTTGTTTTTTCTTTAGTTTTGTTTTTTTCTTCCCTTGGTAAACATGGAGGGTGGTTGGAGACTTCCATGGAGAACCTGCTGCTCAGGTTCCTTGTCACTCTACCTTTCAAATAAATAAAATCTTTTTTTAAAGATTTATTTGTGTATTTGAAAGGGAGGGAGGGAGGGAGAGAGAGGGAGAAGGAGAGAGACAGAGAGCAGAGATTTGATTTTGATCAGGAGAACCAACTTCACAGTGGAGCAGCGATTGATGATCCAGCTCTTGAATTTCAGGTTGGATACTCGTCGGTAGAGGCAGGAGGTAGAAGAGGGTAGTGTAGAGGGAGTGGCCTGAGCTTAAGTAGGAAAATGGAACTATGGGGAACACCGAGCAAATTACAAGTAGCTTCGTTATAGGCAACCATGTCTTAAGTGGATATTTTTATTTTTTTCATTTTTTAAATTTAAGCGGGTATTTTAAAATCTGTCCTCTATTACCGTCACCGCCCTGTCTACTCCCCAGCCATGCCATTTAAGGCTGTAACTTCACTGATTAGATAAATTAGTAGGAACTTGAAAAGTTGTAGACTAACCTGCTCAGGAACTTTGTCTTGATTTGCATAAAGGCCTTGGAAGGACATACTCTGTTTTCTGATCGACCGTGTCAGTGCCATTCTTTGCTGGTGCTAACCCCTGCAGTTGGTGCAGGCCCTACACGTTAAAGGGCAAAGTTCTTGCTTCAGGTGCCACCCCAATTTGAGGATTCCTAGGCCGCCTGCCCTTCTGCCAGCTGGCTACACATCTGGGAGATCCCCATGACCCCTTCAGCTTTGAGGGTACAGTATAATTCCTAAAGCTCAGGTGGTCAGTATACTGCTGATTGTAGCCTTATTAAAGAGGGTACAACTCAGGCATGTATGCTTTGTTTCAGTCCCCGTGCTGTTCGGCAGTTCACTTCCAGCACTTAATACCCAGATTTGTGGTGGACCCTTTTAGTTAGTTGGATCAACCCCCAAGTGGTTTGAAGCTAAGGCAGGTGGAATAGAATGTAATTATTATTGACTGTATTTTCATGAAACTGTAGATAGCTGCCCAGGTTAATGACCTGATTTGAGACAGATGGATTGGGGTTCCTTTGTTGAAAATTTTGATTGCAAGGGAGAAAAAAACATGAATTCTGTTGATAGGCAAAAGAATCTTTTGGATGAATTTTGAGTATTTTTTTGTAAGGTTAGTTGATTCGTGGAGAAATGTTTGATTCCTTCTAAGAGGAGGGATAATGAGAGCCAGAATTAGATTGGTGATGGCAGAAGTGCAGCATGGTGCATGGAAGTGTGCTACAGAAAAGTGAGGAAGATTGAAGGAACTGTCCCCCCTCTGTCGTCTGGGAGGCCTGTGAGGAGGCTTGGGGTGGGGTGGGTATGAGGAAGGCTGTGAATAAACGGATGGAATAGGTGAAGCCGCCGGTGGTGTCAGGTGGTGTGAGTGGCACAAACCGGGCCTAATCTTGAGAAGTGAGAAACTCTACCCTGGAGTAGTGGGATGGGAGAATTAGGGGGCAGCGTTTCTGAGGTGGAGGCGAGATAAGTTTTGGGAAAGAGCAGGTGAAATGAGATACAGGGAAGGGAGGTCCTATCGGCTCTGGGAATTGCTGAATTGGGTGGAAAAGGCTCCGAACACCCTGCCGGTCATATGTTGATATGGAAGTCAAGCGGAGAGATTAAGGCGTTCACAGCAGATGAAATAACTGCACGTTTGGACTGCTTCCAGCTCGGCATCCTTTGAGGGAGAGGGAGAGGGAAGCTGATGGCTGCTCCATAGTTGACTGGGTGAGCCCAGTCGCCTTGAGTGTTCCTGAGTGACTCAGAGGTGCTCACTGATCAGGTGGCAGAGGCAGCGATTATTGAAGAAAAATTTTTTTACTGACAAAACCAGTTACTTTTTGCTTGGTTATTTTATGCCAGGAAGTTGGGTCAGTTCTGTCGCCCAGGCTCTTGAGCAACTAGAGATGGTACAGTTGAGCATTGAGGAGGCCACAATGAAAGCTAAGCTTTTCTTTGTGACTCAGTGTAGAGGTTGGTCATGGTGCATAATGCTGTGCTCAGAGGAGAGGAAGAAGAGGGGAAAATACCCTACTTTTTAAATTTTTGACCTTTTTCCCCCAAAGCGAGGCGGGAAATGACAAGCATATTTTAGAATTTTCCACCTCATAGCAGTAAACAGTGACTTAGAACAAAGGTAAGTGCCGTGGAACATTCTGAAATTCAGTTGTCCTAGCCCAGTAGAATGTTGCAGAGTTTTCCTGATTTGTAACCCTGTGGAATATAGTGGCTTCTCTGTTGTACCTGCAGTGGTGGTCCAGGGTCTCCCTGTGGCGGCTGGAGCCTGCGGGCTCTGCGTGCCACCTCTCCCTCAGCCCGTGTGGCTGTGCAGCCGTCCTGGCCTCAGGGACTTGATGCCCTGCCTGGGCACCTTGTCTGGGCTGACCTCAGTGCAGAGTTCTCTGCTGGCTGCTTGCTCTGAAGCAGACCCGTGTCCCTGGACCAATCCGAGTGGTTCCTACCCCAGTGAAGCGACTTGGTGTTGCACTGCTTACCACAGCTGTGAGAGTGCCCTTCCAAAAGTTCATGGGAAGTGTGGATTTGGAACACAGTGAATAGATTTCCAATTTTTTTCCACCAAAATAAAAATCTTTTTATTTAATTTTCCAACACAGTTTTCGAAGTCCCTGAATATATTTGTGGTTTTATTCATTTTGTCATGTATTCATAGCTTGCCAACTATGAAGGCATGTTTTTTTCACTACTTACACACTCTGCACACAGTAGGTTGTCAAAATGTTTGTTGCATGGTGTCTGAGTATCTGGTTGCTTTGTGTGGGTCATCTCACTTAGAAGACACACACAGTCCAGACCTGGGGCTATGCCCACAGAGATGTCACCCTCCTCTTCACTTTCCATTGCATCCCAAGAATAGTTTAGATCCTGTCAGATAATCTTTAAATTATGGCAGAATAAAACTGGAAATTTCAGATGCACAGCTTGCCCTACAAAAGTAATTACATTCTTGGGAATTTAAAAAAATATGTAAACACTGGGATTGTTGTCATTCTTGTGGTCTTGAAGATTGCATTGTACTTAAATTGTGCTTATGCTGTGGAGTATAAATGAAAAATAACTTATTTTGCGTGTCACTCTTGAGCTAAATTTACCTATGGTATTTTTCTGTATTTTCTCCTTCCTTTTGTGGCATGACTGTGAATGTGAACAGCTCATTTCCCAAGGCCTTAACGGTCGACTTTTACGTACAAAGCCCTTCAGTTGGATGCTTGCATACTGTGTGATGTGTCTGTGCAGTGATGGGAAGTCTGGGGAAACAGTTCAACCCAATTTCCGTCTGGGTGAGGGAATGTTCGCTACCGCCCCTCAGAGACACAGGGCCCAGTGGTGAACATGTGACTTCTAACATTGTGCTGTAGTTGCCCTAATTTAACATGGCTTCTTGGCTCTGTAAAACTGGAGTAACTAACTGCCATTCAGAAACCTGAGTGTCTGAGCACAGCAGCCTCCTGGGTGAACTCTGCGCACTGTGGCTGAGTTAAGAGCTGGTGCTGTGCACAGAGGAGGTATGGCACTCCCCTGTCACCTGCCCTGGGACTGCTCTGTCGTTTCACACGTGCTGTGTTCACATCTTCAGATTGCCTCACCGTCATAGTGTGCAGCTCTTTTGCTTAGATTTCAGTTTTTTGGCAACACATTTATCTTTGTTGTTTTCCATGACCTTTTTTTTTTTAAAAAAAAATAATCTCTGCCGGCGCCGAGGCTCAACAGGCTAATCCTCCACCTTGTGGCGCCGGCACACCGGGTTCTAGTCCCGGTCGGGGTGCCAGATTCTGTCCCTGTTGCCCCTCTTCTAGGCCAGCTCTCTGCTGTGGCCAGGGAGTGCAGTGGAGGATGGCCCGAGTGCTTGGGCCCTGCACCCCATGGGAGACCAGGAGAAGCACCTGGCTCCTGCCATCGGATCAGCGTGGTGCGCCAGCCGCAGTGCGCCGGCCGCAGCGGCCATTGGAGGGTGAACCAACGGCAAAAGGAAGACCTTTCTCTCTGTCTCTCTCTCTCTCACTGTCCACTCTGCCTGTCAAAAAAAAAAAAAAAATAATAATAATAAATAAAAAAAAAATCTTTACTAGCTGTTTTGAAATATATAATTATTTTTTATAAACCATGGTTATTCTAGTTTATAGAGCATTAGAAGTCACTATTCCAATTCAACTGTACTCCTGTACTACTTTTTTAAACTTATTTATTCATTTGATAGGCAGAGTTACCAGAGGCAGAGAGAGAGGGAGAGGTCTTTAATCTTCTGGTTCACTCCCCAAATGGCCTCATGAGCCAGGGTGGGGCTGATCAGGAGCCAGGAGCTGCTTCTGCTCTCCCATGTGAGTGCAGGGACCCAAGGACTTGGGCCATCTTCTGCTGCTTTTCCAGGCCATAGCAGAGAGCTGGATCAGAAATGGAGCAGCTGGGACTGGAACCAGCGCCCATGTGGGATGCTGGCACTACCAGCGGCAGCTTTACCTGGTACACCACAGCGCCAGCCCCAAAAGCAGTTTTTTAAAACAACGGACAGTGGCTGAGCTTACCTGTGGATTCGGGGCTATCTCTGATTGCAAACCTGGTTTTAGCAATTGGGCACTCCTGCATGCCAGTCCTTTGGAAAATTTTAAAAGAATTTAGCATTTTTAAACAGAGGATTCATTGTCCAGGAAAGAAGTCCTACCCATAAATGAGCATTTCTAGCCCTTTAAATACTGTGATATAAGTAACTCTTAGCATTCATAGTGTTAGCTTTATGTTTGTTGTCGTTGTAGGACATGGAAACATGTGTGTGCATGAGGAAAGCAGTGGTTTAATGCATTTTCCCAGGGTGTGTTGAATTGAAAAGGTCCTGTCTGCTGTATTTGCATGAGCAGGTGATGATCTTGTGCAAAGAAGGGTTAAAGGGGACGCTGCAGTCTGGTGTTTGTTTTGGCTCTCACAGTAAACGGGGCAGGGGTCCGCCTTCTGCCTTTCATGTCATGTGAACTACTCAAACCGTCAGTGCTGCTAATCCAAACAGATTTTATTTCTGGTTTTCCTGTTATTCTTACCTAAAATTTATTAAAAATTCCAGTCTCAGTAATTTTACTAACAACCATAAACAAAACCCCACCTAAAAACAGTAATTTAATAGTTCACCTTGTTAAAATTAATTTTAATGAATATAGTAGATATTGTATTGAAAATTTGTGTGACTGTTTGATAGATGTTTCAGGAGTCCAGTAGAATTTTTGGTTATAGAACTACCAGTCAATGTTGAGTTGAATTGAGTAATTCCGTATTCAGTAGTGTTCACATTCTCAAAGTTATCTGTAAGCAATATGTACATTTCAGTTGACTGGATTATTCTTAGTTTTAAGTAAATTACATCTTCAAAAGAGCATCTGGGGGTTATCAGAGTTACCTTCATTTACTCAGACTGGTGATAAATGTTGAGTTAACACCTCCTGTTAATTCAGCATGCAGTGGAGCAAACACCGTTGCCAGTAGATGCAGTGAGGAAGACATCCTTGGTCCAGCATGAACCTGAGCTGGGGTGCATGCTGTTGCCAGACTATTCCTCTGGTTGTTGGAAGGGACGAACTTTATTACCATGTGTGAAGTCACTAGTTTGTGTTTGTAATGCCAATTGGACTAGTTAGTCATAAATTAAAATCACTTCTCAATTATTATGTAGACTTTACTGTAAAATTATGGATTATAAAAATAGTAGCATCTTGATAATATGTATTTCCATTAATATGTAATGGGATTTATGGACTCTGCACTATACATAATAGCTTTAGAGATAAGAGTAAAATAATGAATTATTTTAAATACTAATTGATTTTAACCTGTTTTTAACATATCTGATGCTGCAGCTCCTGTTGTTAAAAATGAAGCATTGCCATTTATATTGGTTGTGAATAATTCTTTGTTCTGGAATGAAAACCTTAGCCTGGAAGTATTCGGAGTAGTAGAGTACGTTTTCTGATTGACAAGTCCCTCTGGCAGATACGGGATTGAGTTCACTGTTTACTTCATCTGCATGTGGGGAGCTGAAATCAGATATGTTAGGGTTTTCTCCAGCATGGGTAACAAAAGCTATACTTTGAGTGAAAACTCTGAGAACTGCGGACTGTGTAGCTTCCACCATGCAAAATTATAACCTGTCTTTATCTGTGTGGGTGAAGGCTTGGAAAGCATCTTTGATGGATTTGCAGTTCCATCAAAGAGAAAACAGATCTATGCTGCTACCTTGGCATTTCTGCCAGTGTGTCATTTTGTTGAGTGGCAGCTCTACAGCGATGCAGGCTAGCTTGCAGTCCAGCACAAAAGGTCAGCTGACATCTGTCTGTCCTCAGAGCAGGCCGTTGTACTAATTACATGGAGAAAGTTGATGTAAAACCCACTCACACCAGCTGTAGCAGGTAAAGCAAAATCTGTTGGTGAGGTGGCGGGTGGTTCTCATGCCACACAGGCAGACCTGGATTAAGCTCTAACCTGGCCCAGCCATTGCCAGAACTTGGAGAGTACTTGGCTGGATGAGGTATCTCTCTATCTCTTTGCCTCTTCAGTTAAAACCTAAACAACAACAACCAAAAACTTCTGTGGTTATCTAGTTTAGGCATCAGTGAAATATGTTGTAGACTGGAATTATTTCAATACATTTTGCTTATTTAGTATATTACTGAAATAAACCGAAATGGGGGAAAAATCATGATTAAGTGATTTCATCTTTGGTGGAATCTTGTGAATTTATGAATTGATCTGGATTTATGTGTGGGAATTATACACACGTTGGTTCCTAAGGCTTTTTACCATTTCCCCACTTGTTATTTTGCAATTACTTATCTACGTAGTTGTATTAATTTCTTATTTTTTTTTAAGATTTATTTATTTATTTATTTGAAAGTCAGTTACACAGAGGAGAGGCAGAGGAAGAGAGAGAGAGATCTTCCATCCGATGGTTCACTCCTCAGTTGGCCTCAGCGGCTGGAGCTGCACTGATCCAAAGCCAGGATCCAGAGCCAGGAGCTTCTTCCAGGTCTCCCATGAAGGCGCAGAGGCCCAACCTGGGCCATCTTCTACTGCTTTCCCAGGCCATAGCTGAGAGGTGGATTGGAAGTGGAACAGCCAGTTCTTGAGCCGGCACCAACATGAGATGCTGGCTCTTGAAGCCAGGGCATCAACCCACTGTGCCACAGCACTTGTCCCATAGTTGTAATAATTTTATGCACAGAATGAAGGTTGATGGTTGAGATCTAATCTATGTTCTCATACACTTCTTGGCACCCAGAAAAATTCTTGCTGGAACTATGCTTTTCAGAGCCATTGGGGCAGTTTCTTTGAGAAGAAGGCTCATAGATAGCTTTTTCTTTTAATCCAACACAGCAGCAGTATATAGCTTCCAGTCGTTTTGACACCTTCTATGTTGCTATAGAGCCACATTAGAGGGTTTGGATTTGTCTCTAGTATTTAACACTGGTGTGCTATCACATTTTGCTGAACTTCATCAATATATTACAGATTCTGGGTGTTTTTAAACTTCCATATTTTGTCAACAAGTTGTAGAACATTTTGCAGATACTAATTATATTTCATAGTGCCCATTTAAAAGTGCTTTGCTTCCTTCCCCACTTCATTGGTAAAACAGTTGCCAAGTATGTATTATTTAATTTACCAGGTCCACACCTAGCAAGCCATCTGTCATTTCTGGCCACTTTTCAGTCCTCTCTGACAACATTGCTAAATAACACTTTATGCACTCATGGCAATGGTCTGTCTGCACTGTCCAGTAATCACATTGTGGCCACTAGTGTTTGAAATCAGGGTGGTGGCTATTTGGTAACCTCCACTATACCATTTAGCTGCTCTTATGCAAAACCATTTGACCTGATGGTTGCCAACTCCAGACAGTCGGTTTTGACTGCCAGCTTCTTTGATCTCTTCTTGACAATTGTTTGCTTCCCTATTTTACAAACTCTTTGATGCCTTTGCCTTCACACTCCTGGTTCCTGATCTTCCTTAATGTTTTCTCTGGTTGAAGCTGACATTTGAGCTGTCCACTCTGAGCTCCTACAGTGTTATTCAGCCTTCAGCAACTGTGGAGTGAGCACTCAGAGTGATTAATAAGCCTCTTCTTGAAATCCTCCTTTGTTCTTGTTCCCTTCCCTAAACTCTCTAAGTCTCATTTGTGCTGGGTGTCAGTCTAGGGTATAACTCCTGAAGCCAGACTGACAGCATTTGAATCAAATGAGTTGAGAGATAAAAGAAATTACATGAAATGGTGAAGTATCAGCAAATTAGTGAACAGAACAAACAGTTGTTCGGGGCTGTTTGTGTCTTGGCCTGTTAACTTGTAATAGTGGATAAATTATAGTTAAATATACAGTGTCTATGTATTTTTTCCAATGACTGTATATAAGTGGGGTCTTCAACAAGCTCATGGAAAGTGCATACTATGAAAAAACGGAATGGAATGTAAAATTTTCAACACCCCAAAAATGCAGTTTTTAATTCCACTTTCCATGAACTTTCAAAAGTCCCTGGTATCATTAAGGAGCCCTGAAATGAGTGGTTCCATGATAGTGCAGCCCTGTGACCACTGTTCACCTCAGCTGCTCTTGTGGGGTTGTGGTGCGTGCGTTAGATATGCTTCAGTTGAACCTCAGATCCTTCTAGCAGCCGAGGCGAGATGGTTCTTTTTTTGTGGGATCAGAGATAAGAGTAAAATTATGTTGCAGAGGAATTTTTTTGAAATTACAAGCTATTTTCCATAGTGTAAATTTGCCATTGAATTTGGTTTTGCAAGATGCTCTTGCATGATTAGTAGATAAAAACCTTGATAGTTTATTTTGTCAAATTCCTTTATTCCTAGAAGTACTCTGCCGGAATTTTATTATTAACACAGGCTGCCATGAGAAAGGAGTGTGTGAAACCACATTTGAACAGTGTTGTCCTCGTGCTTGCAAGGTCAGCTCAGATTCTGTGCAGTGTGGACCCCACCCATACTTCAACCTGTGCCCATTTTCACGAGGTCCAAGCACAACAATAACAGCGACAAGAGAATCATCCTGTGTGGCCCGTAGATAGCAAATCTGAGGGTTATTAATGTCTTTCCATCTCTGGACCATAAGCAAACAAGCTCCTGCAGATAGCTACACCCTTCCTGTTTGGGGATTGAATTCACCGTGGAACAAATTTCGGAAATGGGTTTTGTGTTCCACGTGTTGGAGGGTGAGGTCTTCCTTTATCAAAAACTAACTACTTCCTGTCTGATGCCCAACCAGTACATTTTAACCTGGCATTTTAGAAACTTACTCTCTAATAAATGGCTCTGCTAAATGATTCCACAGTTCTAGGTGTTCTTATCAAATAATGTAAAAATACATTTCTGACCCTAACAAATTTAAAACGACTTAAAATTTAAAAAAAAAAAAAAAACTTTGAATGCTTAGGGTAACAGTTTTCAGTTTAAATAAATGTATAAACATTTTACTATGGTTTCTTTTTTATATGCAGATTTATATCATATTTATGTTCTGTAAATTGGCTAAAGGAAAGGTTACAGTTTTGGTAAAAAGCAGGCTTACATGAAAGAATTTGCAGGTTGTTTCACAGTGTAACCTTATCCTCCTCTAGTGCATCTGTTACAAGGGAGCTTGTACAACTCAGGCCACCCACAAAGTGGTCTGCGGAGGTTTGATGTGAGAGCTGTTATTTTGTGGGCTGGCTGGCTGGACCAGGAAGGCACCCTGCTGAGACTGGAGCATCCTGGTTCTGTGGTTCTGGCTCAGCCCAAGACTGCATTCGCTTGATGTGGGTGCGCTGTGTGTTAGACCAGGTGTACTGTGCTGCGCTGCCTTGCCAAGACACCAGCAGTAGCATGGTGTGAGTGGTCTCCTGTGTGCTAAGTTAGCTTACCACAATACTGATACTGGTCTGGGTCATGGAAACTTCAGGATGAAAATGGTGTAAATTCATGAACTACACTTGAGAGCTGTCATGCATCAGTAAATTTCATCATAATTTTGAAAAATGTTTATTCTATACATAGCTATTTTTAAGCATTCAAAATAAATCTGACAGACATCTAACAATACAGTTGCAGTCATTAACAACTAGTAGTGACCATTTTGGAGAATAAAAACCATCATAAGCTAAGCACTGTCTCAAATCACTGATTTCTGAAGCTTTTTAAAATGAGTGAATCCCTTTTTTGGAGAATAAACAGTATGAATTGCTTTTTTTCTTTCTCTCTCTCTCTCTCTCTTCCTCTCTCTCTCTCTTTATTTCGACAGGCAGAGTTAGAGAAAGAGACAAAGGTCTTCCTTCCATTGGTTCACTTCCCAAATGGCTGCTATGGCCGGCGCGCTGCGCCGATCCGGAGCCAGGTGCTTCCTCCTGGTCTCCCATGTGGGTGCAGGGCCCAAACACTTGGGCCATCCTTCACTGCCTTCCCAGGCCACAGCAGAGAGCTGGACTGGAAGAGGAGCAACTGGGACAGAATCCGGCGCCCCAACCGGGACTAGAACCCGGTGTGCAGGCGCCGCAGGTGGAGGATTAGCCTAGTGAGCCGCAGCGCTGGCCAGGAAATAGTCTTAATTGCCACTCATAAATTAATATATACTTTATTGACGTCAAGTAGAAGATAGGTGTACATTGAAGGGGAAAATGTATAGAATATGTGTTTATATGTATATACATGTGTGTATACATGTATGGGCATGCCCATGTGTTTAACATTATTTCGATCATAACACTATTGTGACTTTAACTGTGGTTGAATATAACTTAAAAGTTTTTTTTTTTCCCCTGAAAGATGGTTTGAGCATTCTGGGGGTTGAATAATAAACAAAACTTATTTATATATTTATGTATTTATTATATAATTTATATTTATTTTAAAGATTTATTTAGTTATTTGAAAGTTACAGAAAAGAAGATGCAGAGGCCTAGAGAGAGATCTTATATTCTCTGATTCTTTCCCCATATGGCCACACGGCAAGGGCTGGGCTAGGTAGAAGCTAGGGGCCAGGGGCCAGGAGCTACTTTCGAGTCTCCCTTGAGGGTGCAGGGGCCCAAGCACTTGGGATCATCTTCTGCTGCTTTCCTTGCTTTGCAGGGAGCAGCATTGGAAGTAAAGCAGCTGGGACTTGAACCAGTGCCCAAATGGGATGCCAGTGCCACAGGCAGCTGCTTTTCCCGCTTTACCCGCTACGCCACAGCACCGGCCCCTAAATAAATAAATCTTATTTATTTGGAAGTTGGAGTTAAAAGAAGGAGAGATGGAGAGAGCAGTTTAAACAAAGGATCTAAAGTTAAGGGAGTCACACTTTTTTTCAAGCCATTGACATGCCTTTTCCTGCCATTCAGATGGCCTTTGAGCCCACATTGTAGACCCAAGGGTGCCACCCTGCACACCCTTACTGCGTGCTGTGGTGTGCCAGGGTTTTCTCAGGCAAAGTGTCTGCAGGTCTCATAGAGGGAGGTTTACATGACTATACCAGCATGAGAGGGGCTCAGCTGTTGGTGGCTTCCTTTCATGATTGCGCCAGCCCCATCCATGATGTGTTTGACTCCTTAGTTCCACCCCAAGCTAACTCACGTATTTCTTTGTTGTAGGTTTACCGGCAAGACTGTGAAACCTTCGGGATGGTTGTCAAGATGCTGATTGAGAAAGATCCTTCTTTAGAGAAGTCCATACAGTTTGCACTGCGGCAGAATTTGCATGAGATAGGCGAGCGGTGTGTTGAGGAGCTCAAGCATTTCATCACAGAGTACGACACTTCCACTCAAGAGTTCGCTGAGCCTTTTTAGAAAATTTCATCCTCAGAAAAGTGTTCTTGATCCCCCACCCCTGGATTGTATAAATCCTTAATATATGGAATTTTTGCAGTGAAGAGACATACTTTATGATAGTTGACCACATTTCTGTATCAAATAAAGATGTCAAACCAAACATCTCAGTTGGAATAGTCTCCACCTGCAGAGCTGTTCTTCCATCTCCTTTCTCCCCAAGGTGATGCTGGGATAGTTAAGTTTTCAGGCTTTGAGAGTGCAGTCCTGGGAGGCACGTGCTGTCCTCACTCGCGCTGTGTTGTCTTTCCCACACTGGATTTTCTGTTTGGTCACTGAAGTGTGAGGCACAGGTCACAGATTTTCCACTTCAGCCTTAGTAATCTTTCCAGAGTGCGCGAGGAGAATGTTTGAATTCTGACTTTCGGTTTTCTTGGAGTCTTGCTTGTTTTCTTTGGACTATGTGTATGTGAAAGTGTACTGTCCTAAGAATTCTGACTCAGTGACAAAACAGAGCACTTGAAATCTCGGCAAGGCACCTCAGAATAAAATCTCTTTCTTTCGCCCTGCTTAGACTCGGTGTCTTGTCTTGAACATCATCCTGAAAGCCCTAAGGACTCCACTGCTGTTTGACTCGTGGAAGGCAGGGTGAGGTGAGGATGGAAGGGTATTTTGAAGTGGAGAATCCCTAACTAGTAAATGTATTTGGAATATTTTACTTTCCTCCATAGGCCCATACTCCCTACTTCAAAAACAAAGGTGACTGATGAGGTGCTCACAGTGAGACCATTTTGGGTTACCCACAGTTCCTTTTCTCTGCAAGTTGCTGGCAGGAGAACTTCGTTCCTCACAGGTGTTCTGGGAGCAACGCAGCAGGAGGTGCTGAGCTCCAGTGCGTGCGGGCAGTCGGTGGTCTGGCCCTTCCCTAGCAGGGACCCTTCGCACAGTCCCCTCATTCCTGGTCACTTGCAGCTCAATGCTGGCACTGAGACAAAATACATCGTTTTGTGGCATCTGTGAGGAAGCCCTAGGAATCATGTTTGTTACTGAGCCAGCCAGTCATCCTCTCTCCTTCCTTTCCCTCTCCATTCTCCTCCAGTGCAGCCATTCTTTGTCGTGGCTGTTACTGAAAGTATGAAAAGAACTACCCCAGAATATATAAAAGTTGCAATAAAGTGGGAATAGCAATGTGGATAATTTAATTGAACCTATAATGGGTGCCTCAAAATGTGTGTTAGGTCACTCCACCAGTGTAAAACCTGGTTGAGGGCAACAGTGAGTTTTTAAGTCTGCTGCGTGCACCACCTTGGATCTATCTTATCTTTGTTTTTGCCATCTAAATGTTGTGCTGACCTAAAAATGATGCTTGAGAAGCTACCAGTGACAGTGGGAACTCATTCAACTAGAGAAGTCTCAGTAACAGATGCTGCCTCCTCCCTTTTCTCCAAATCCCATGTAGCACCTATAGCTGTTTATAGCTCACTGCCAGCATTGTTCTGTGGGTGTCAGTGTTAAATCCCTCATGGGGTTTTGAGCTGCCTTTTAAATCCTAATTTTAGCACAGGGCAATTCAGTTGTGTACCACTGTATATTTTGCAAAGCATTCTGAATTACAGAGATTCGCTTGTAAACTATTGTTTTTAGTATGCCCAGTGATAAAATTGCCATTGTCTGACTCTAAAGCCCACGATGATGAACAGGAAAGCAGATACTGTAAAGTGGTTTGTGAATTTTAAAAGTACAAAATAAAGCAACTGAGTTTAAATAACGAGATTGTCTTTTGTCCTGCTTTACCAACCTAAAAAAGTCAAGCAGCGTGGTGCAGTAGGTTAGGCTGCCACCGGTAACTCAGCATTTCATGTGGGTGCTGGTTTCCCTCTGGCTTCTCCACACTTTCCATCCAGCTCGCGGTTAATGCACCCAGGAAACGTTCGGAAGATGGCTCCAAGTGCTTAGGCTCTGCCTCTTGCACGGGAGACCTCAGGTTGCGTTTTAGGCTCTTGGCTTTGGCCTGCCCAGCCTGGCCATTTGTGAGTGAACCAATGGAGGGAAGCATGCTCACTCGCATTCTCTCTCCCTCCTTCTCTCCACCTCTCTAACTCTGTCTTTCAAATAGATATTTATTTATTTATTTTTTTTAATGTAATGCTTCTGAGGGTGCTAACTGTGGAGTCTTAACCTGTGAAAAACAGGTAAGAAAAGACAGTGCTGACCTAGTGGTTCGCAATGATTGTGGTATGAATCTTAAAAGAATTGTCAGATTTAAGGATTTATCTTTGTAGTAACTCCTAAAGAACATAAACTTTGCTGTCAATGACCTCAGTGGCTTGGAGGTCCTGGGTGCGCATATTCATTTTCATGACCCCAGTGTTGGTTTGGAAGGTTATGGATACTCAAACATTGGTCTTCATGACCCCAGTATTGGCTGGAAAAGTCGTGGGTACTCAGTGCATCTTGTTGACCCCAGTGTTGGGTTGGAAGGTCACAGATACTCGTTATTTGTCTTTGTGACCCCAAGTGTGGTTTGGAAGGTCATGGGTGCTCATTTGTCTTAAAGCTGGCTTCACAAAGGCGATGACAGTGCACCCCTGTGTCCTGACGGTATAGGATTTGTTCTGGCAAACAGGGAATCAGTAGTAGTCCAGGAGGAGGGAATGGTGTAAGGAAGGGTGCAGGCCAGGGGGCTGAGGTTGGCTGGATGAAAGCGGGATGTTTCCAGAATACGAAGGGTTGATGGGCAGGAGACACTCAGTAGTGCAGGGATCCTCTGCCTTTGCCTGCTTGCCTCAGGGCAGGACAGATTGTCAGAGAGAAGAGCTCTTTCTAGCCCTGCCTGCTGCTTTCCCGCCTGACCACCAGGTATACGTCCCTTACCAAGCTTGCTTGTCAGCTCCTAGAGTCTGGAGCAGGTTCCCGTACATTGCCCTGCCTGGAGGTTTCTCACCTTAGAAGCCTGCTTCTGCTGTCTTCGGTCTTGTTGCTTCTTCGTCAAAGCACTGTTGAAGGTAGACTCCTAAACTACGGCTTTGAGTGGTTCTCTGCTGCGTAGTGTACACTGAGCTTGTTAGTGAACTTGCTTGTTTTTCTTATTTCTTTGTTTTTTGTTGCAGGAATCTGTTCCCAGTGTGAACACTTGAGGGTTGACAAGTAATAAACACTTCCCCCTTCTGTGAGAGCAGAGCATGAAGGGGACTGAATGCTGCAGCTTTCCCCCTCTGCAGAAGACTGGAATCGGAAAACACTCTGAGGGCAGAGATACTGATCTCCTGTAGCCCTTGGCCACTTGCTAGCTCTGAACCTGTTCACGCATCCTGGTTTCAGCTGTACCTCAGTGCCCAGTCCCGCATCCCAAGCACCAAGGTAGGCTCACAGTTCATGGGTGGTCAGGTGAAGTACTGGTGGTTGGCCCCCAGTCCCCAGGCGACTCTCTGCCTTTAAGTGCTCTGGTTGCCCCTAGAGCTGAGTAATGGCAGTAGTGTGATTGCAGACTGACGTTCATGGGTATGCATCCTGCCAGCCCTACTGAAAACTGTCACCCAAGCCAGTGAACAACAAAATAGCTGGGGCGGGCTCGTACCCATCTCTAAGGTTGTTAACCAGAGCCTACACCCATGTGCGTGGTCGGACAGTTGATACCAAGTTACAGAGCTACGTCACAGGACTGTTGGCCACATCCTCATAGTCGTGTGGGAGAAGCCAAGTTTTCCCTAGGGCATTTCCGTCAGTGTCCTGCTAGTTCCAGGCTGGGACCCTTTGGATAGCAGAAGGGCTTCCCCTGTGCTGTTAACCTTTCCAAAGTAGCAGCCTCAGCATCACAAGCTGTTTCTTGCAGAACCACCAGACAGAAGGAGCCTGGACTGCAATTGGAGTGCTGAACTTGTAGTGAGAGCAGCAGGAATGTCTCTAGGCTTTAGGTTGCATTACTCTTGGTGGTGGTTAACAGGACTACCTGCGTCTGCACTGTAGTAGCTGATCTTGGGATGGGGCTGACCAGTTATACAAAGGGCTTCCCCGGCCCACTGGGTGAGCCTTTCAATCTGAGTGTGATATCCGTGACAAATGTTAACAGCCTTGTGCAACTTGTAGCACACAACGTGACTCCGGAGCTGTGTGTACTCAAAGATTGACAGTGTGCTAACACTGGGTCATTATGACTCAAGTCGCCTAAGGCTTTGAAGTTTTTTCTCAAATGTTTTATTATTTTAAAGATTTATTTACTTGGAAGAGTTGAAAAGGCAGAGATCTTACATCACTTGTTCAGTCCCCAGATGGTCAAAAAGACCATTGCTGGGCCAGGCCAAAGCCAGGAGCTTCTATCAGGTCTCCCACCTGGGTAGCAGGGGCCCAAGCACTTGGACCATGTTCTGCCACTTTCCCAGGCTATTAACAGGGAGCTGGATCAAAGGGGGAACATACAGGTCACAAACCAGGATGCTGGCTTTAACCTCTACCCCACAATGCTGGCCTCTCCCATTAATTTTTTTTTTAATGTGGCATTCTGCTTTTCTGTAGAGTACAGTCTAGTATATTATTTTGGATGTGGCTTACAATGCGTTTATTTCAGGTTTAACTAAATAGGATTCCGTGAGGGACCATCTTTTCCTGTTATTTTGCTAGTTGAGCAAGCTTCAAACAACGCTTTTGGTGTTTCATGGCTCAGAAAATACTTCTTCTGTTGAGGTTTTCTTCTTTTTACTTTCAAAGACAAGTCATGCCCACAGCTGTAGATTTAGCCATTGGCCAAGCCAGGGTTTTTCTCAAATCTGCTACCTCTGAAGCCGGAGCTGGTGAGGGCAGTGGATTGGTGGGCAATCAGAACCAGTACCTGGCAGCTCGCTGTTCCTCGCCGGGCCAGCTAGCGTGTGATGGCGTTGTCCTGAGATGCACGTGGAATTAGCTTTAGGAAAGCCGCGGAGAAAACCCAAGCTGCGCTTTGTCGTTCTCCCCGCGTCGGCTGGGCGTCTCCGACTCTCCTGTCAGTCTATCTACGATGTCTGCTTCACGGTTATTCTGGAAAACACCTCAGGCGCACGTGGGCCGCTGGCAGTAGCGCAGGGGCAGGCGCCCACAGCACCCAGGTCGCTGGGCCTGGCTCACGGAAGCTCTGCTAGTGCAGGATCCGAGTTCCGTGGGTGCGGTCGGCAGCTTCCCACGGCGGCGGCCTACAGTAGGGTCAGTGAGAAGGCGCGCGGCCATGCCCACGGGGTGAGGCCGCACCGCCATCACTCGCGTCAGCCTCCCCGCAGGAGCCCTCGCCGCAGGCGTGTGGGGGGCATCGCACTGCGAGGGCTGGGGGTGCATTCGGGCCGCACACGGCATAGGCCGCCCCGCTGTGCCACAGGCTCCGTGTCCAGGGTGGCGCCCCGGGACGCCGCGGGCCTGGCCGCCGGCCCTCAGACCCGGCTCTGAGGAAAGCCGGGCGCAGGCCCCTGCCTCTGCGCATGTGCTGCTGCCTGCTGCCGCAAGGCCCTCGCCAGAGCCCACGGCCGGCCGCGGGGACTTGAGCCTCGCAAATGGTCAGGTAAATCATGCTTTTCCGTTTGGGAAGTTAGTGGCTGGTGGTACCGACGTACCGACGAGAGCTCGCAGTGGCGCTTTGCCGCCCGGCCTCCCGCATCCGCGGCCGGGCCGCCGCGGGACCCCTAAGGCGGGGGTGGGCAGCGCGCAGGACCCGGTTCCTGTTAACCGGCTGTGTGTGGGCGGCGGGCGTTGGCACGTTGGCAGCGGACGCGCGAGGTCTCCCTGGCGGGGAGAAGTTGAGGCAGAGTGGACCCTGAGGTGGAAGACGACCCGCCCCAGCCGTGCGGCCAGGTCTGCGCTACACCCCGGGCTGGGCTGCCCGGAACGTTTTATATCCCATGTTTCGTTGTCCTCCTCAGTGAAGCTGCTGACTCTGGGATGTTGACAGATGTGCGCTCACTCCTGCCCGTATCTGCTGTGCCCTCGCCCCTGGATGGCCTTGCAGGGCGTGGGAGCGTTTACAGAAAACCCACCCAGCCATACTGGAGGGTGCCCCCATTGCTAGGTCATTCCAGTGCACAGCTAGAGTAGCAAGGCAGTTAAACATTTTCCATTCAACTAATTAAAAACTATTTTTATCATAATCACGGGACTAGTATTGATAGTGAAGCTTCTTAGTTGAATTTGGTTTGGCCCCATTAATTTTCCTTTTTCTGTCTTGATCAGACTGTCGCGTGTTTTCATAAAAACTATTTTCTTGTACTTCCACCCCAACTCAAAGGGACAGGTGCCTGAATTTAGAACACAGGGCTCAGAGGCTGCTCGTGGCAAGCTCCGTTTTGTGGACCGTTTTTCAGAAATGTTGGAATCAGCTGCTAGCTTCGGAAAGCTGGGAGACATCACCCAGGTTCACATCTGGCTTCCTTGAACAAACCTGATGGGCCAACAACATCTGTTCTTTCCATGGCAGCAGTCAGGAGCCCTGGAAAGGAGCAGCCTAGGTATGTTCGCGCCGTCCCGGGTCGCTGTGAGGTCCGCAGGGCATCCCTGATACTTGTACACCCCGTGGCCTCCCCACGACATAGAGCCCAGGTCCTGTCACCTGAAGAACTGGCTGGGCAGATGCAGGCCACACACACAGATCCCAAGCTCACGCCACAGTGTAAGAGTTAGACGGTGGGATGTCTTCACTTACAGTGCTTTTAACTCGGGAACAGAAAATCCTGTAGAGGTCGGCAGGGCAGACACAGAACACAGTTTTCGGGGAAGTGCATGGAGTATCTGTTGCCTTTTTAGCAGCTTCCTTTCAGGGACCTTGGGTAAAAATGTTCTCCAGTGAGGATGATGTGGGTTTTCAGACTGTTTGACCCATGTAGGGAGAAAAGGCTGTGCTTTTAACATTCCCCTTAGGACATTTCTCCCCGAGTTGATTGACCGAGCTATTTTTCCTCCTAACAGAACTGTAATTTTCAAGCACCACATGCTTTCTTTTCTTGCCTGATTCTTCACAGAGCTGCAAGGCAGTTAACTCCCTTCCCGCCTTTGTAGACAGCCTTCTCTTTCCTGCAGCTTCCACACTTCGTCCCCAGTGTACCTCCCATGTTCGTAAATCTTTGGCAGTGTTATGTAACTCTGAATTTGGCAATGAAAACATGACAAGGGTGATGGTGCCAGAAGGAAAAGCAATTTCTCTTTTGAGAATGTATTTGAAAACCGAGGGTGGTACCTAAATTTCCCCAGGCTGTGTCACCTACTTATTATGTGTTATCCATCCTTTTTTTTTTTTTTTTTTAAAGTAAAAAGTTTTATGTATTTTCACTTTACTTTGAAAGGCAGAGAGAGGCAGGTCTATCATTCTGGGTTCACCGCTCCAATGTCCAAAACAGCCAGAGTTGGAGCAGACTGATGCCAGGGACCTGGGACTTTATCGGGGTCTCCCCTATGGTGGCAAGCACCACTTGCTTGAGCCATCACTTGCTGCCTCCCAGGGTGTGCATCAGCGGGATCGGTAATGGAGTTAGGACTTGAACCACACTCATTATGGGATGCAAGCGGCCCAAGCAGCAGCTTCATACCTGTGCCTGGTGCCTGTCCCTGACCCACCCTTTATCAGCAGCATTCTTTTTCAAAGGGCCTAAAAATGTCTTCCAAATCAGGAGGTTGTGATTGATAGAATAAGCACCCTCACTGAAGAAACGTCAGACACTTAGTGGCAAAACTGAGGTTTGTTTTGGTGCAGAGAAATGTGCAGTTCCTAATTGGCATTTGTGTGAACCTGTTGAAGTCCCTTTGCATGAGGTCCCTAACTCATTGCATAGAGCAGAACTGCTTGTGCAGGAAAATTAGCAATGTCATCAGGTTTTCAGATCTATAACACTGCACCGTCTGCCCCCAGCATATGTGTGCATGTGCTCCTACTGTGGGTGATGGGGGAGGAACTTCAGGTCCGTCACCCAGGTGGGACTGGGGTACACTGGGCACTGAACGCACACTGAAAGATGAGCTGCTTGTCCCTCACTGCATCTGAGGCCCCCGCACCAGAGCAGAATGTCCACAGAAGGGACAAGCAAGTCCCGGTGTGGGCGGGCCCCTGCTGCTTTAAAGAGACACACTTAGGTAAGTGTGCTTTGAACAACACGGTCACTGAAGGGGAGGCCTGGCATGAGGGCTGGCGGGGCCACTGCCTTGTCCTCTTGTTCACCATGCACTCACACCCGCTCTGCACTACCTCTGTCTTCTCTCGCAGCAGGCCAGGAAATGATGGTTCCTGAGCAAAGAGCTCTCAGCACAAGCCTTGCCCTGTCCAGGTGCAGGTCCGGGAGAGGCCGCTTACCCGCTGGTGTGTCTACTGGGTTCCTGTGTTCCTCCCCAAGGCCTGGCAGCTTCTCTCAGACCCCTGTGCCGTAAGTCCCATTTCCCATCCACTAGCTGGGCTGGTGGACACGTGGGGTCTTGTGGAGGCCTGTCAGCCTGTAGCAGGACTGCACCATGCGCCATGGCTGGAAGGAGATGCACAATGGGTGTGATGTGGACACGCATACAAAGATGTGCATTCTGAAAGAGGGTGTGTTATTTATTAAATGTTTATTAAATACCTCCCTGGAGGTCCTGGATGCCACGGGGCCCTTCAGTTAGGACGGAGCAACAGAAGCAAGAATGGCACAAAGGAAGATGTCGGCTCATGAGTTCCAATCCAGCATGGCCTCCCTTGAACTAGAACCTCCTGTGAATGCGAAGCACCCAGTGGCACAGCATCCTCTAATGTAAGGAAATCACGCCCAGAACTGCTGTGAAAGGCAGCACATCTGCGTGAAGGGAGGGGTCACGGGAACGGCCCCTCCAGGTAAGGGGTCTGTGAGTCCTCAGCCGCCTGCTGAGCCCCCCCGGGGAGCACACGAAGCACATGGCTTCTACTCGGCCTCACCACACGTGCAGTGTGTGGGGGCCTTGCTTTTACATCTGTACAGTTACATTGCTGGACCCATAAATAACACTCGTAAGATTAACAGGGCCATAGTTAAGAGTATTTACACAGCCCCACCATGCATACAGAGCCTGTTTAATATTGAAAAAGCAAAAAACCAAAAACAACAAAAAAAACCCCAAACTTTCCATCACTAGGCAGTGTAAATCTGACCATCTAACTCTAAACCCTGACTAAAATACAAGCGTCGTTTCCTCCATAAATGCCGCTTCTGGTTCCCTACAGACCTCGTACGGCAGCGTAACAAACATCCTGCAATTCAGGGATATAAAAATATCAGCTTTAAAATCTGAACTGTACAGTATATACATTAGTATTTGCACCGTTAAATTAGGAATACACTTAAGTCTATGAAATTAACACCATAAATAGCAATTTTTTTCTTTTTTTTCAATCTTTAGCTAGCTGGAGCTAATACAATGCAATGCTAACCTGGCTAATGGGGGCTGGGAGGGGACAAGCTGGCCTCACACAGCAGGGCGCAGTGTCAGCCAGGTCGTCGTGACCACGGGCATGCCTCACCACAAGACGGACCGGCAAGGACCGGAGCCGACCTTAGACAACGACAGACACTATGCTTTACAGAGCGGCTGGACTTGCCCATCTTCCAGTGTCCACACGCCGGGGCCATGGCCTCAACACAGTCTCGCAGGCCTCCTCCAGGACAGGAGCCCTCGGCAGCTGTGTCACAGCGAGCTGCAGCCGCAAGGCACGGGGTGTGGCCGCAGGAGCAGGTGCACCTTGCTGCGTCCACAGCAGCTGGGCTCTCCTCTCCAGGAGTAAAGAAAGCACTCCAAACTGCTGTGGCCACCTCCCGGCGGCAGGAGCCAGATGGAGGATGCAGCCAGTGCCCCACAGGCCACCTCCACGGCTCCTCGGTTAGGAAATGATACAGTTTTTGCCCTTGTGCCCTTTTTTCTTCTTGGATTTTGTGGTCCTCTGACCGAACTGCGGCGCGGACAGTGCAGACGAGGGACTGGACAGCTCGTCCGTGTAGTAGCCATATCTCTGCGGCCGCGGCTGCGGGATCGGCTGCCCCAGGAAGTACCCTTCTTCCTCCGAATCGGAGGACGAGGACGACGACGAGCACCACGAGTCATCGTCGTCATCCCCATAGAGGCCCAGGAAACGGGCGCCCCGCGGCGTCTGCAACGCGTAGTCGGACGTGGCGTGTGCGTGGCGCCCATAGGGCTCGGCGCCCACCAGGTAGGCACCCATCTCCCGTGCGCTCCTGTGCTGCAGGAATTTCTCGTAGCTGTCGGGGCTGTAGAGCCGCAGCCTGTCCTTGGGAGAGGCCCTCCTGTCGGCCACGAGGTTCAGGGCGTTGTCAGAGCGGGACTTCCTGCTCCTCCTGCGGCGGTGCGGGTGGTGGGGCCGAGACCCCCTGTCTTCGAACTGGTAGACCCGTCTGCGCGTCCTCTCGCTCATGGGCGGCTGCCGGATTTCGATGGGGTCATAGCTGCCGTGGTCGATGACGTCGTCCGAGAACTTGACCTGCTGCGGCCGGGACTGAGACTTGGATCGGCGGAGCACGGGCAGGTGCACGGGCTTCTCCTCAGGCAGGATCTTGTCGGCACACAGCTCTGAGCTGAGGCTCTTCAGGGACTCGGCGCTCCGGTGCAGCATGGAGGAGTTGAGTGTGCCCATGTTGCTCATTTTCTCACAGTCTTCTGCCTCCAGGTCCTGCAGGGAGTACAGCGCCGGTCTCGGCTTGCTCTCTCCATCCACCGAGGCTCCTGCGAGAGAAGGAACAGGGAAGCAGGAGTGCCACCAGCACCGCCCCGTGTCACTATCTGGCTGGCTGACAGCCGGCGCAGCACGCGGCACCACCTCTCTGGGGACCCAGTTGTGTGCGAGCCAACGGTTAGTCAGCGCTCCAGGCGCGGGCAGCAGCAAACATCGCAGCTAGCCACGTCCTCTGCCCCACTGCTTCCACCAGGACGTCCCCCACCAGTCCCTGTCCTTGCACCCACACAGCCACTGCCACCACCACCGGCCAGGCTGCCCCGCCCCGTGTGGCAGCGGGGAGTCGCCACAGATGCCTGGCCTGCAGGCCCTGCCGCTTCTGGGGACAGCAACTGGAATTCTCCAACCTGAGGTTCATCCCCTAAGGGGGTGAACTTGTGCACAGCCCAGAGGTGTTCAGTGCCAGGCAGTGATGCGCCCTCATCTCACACGCCCTGTTCTACGCAGGGACCGTGCTGTTTAGCCCCTAGTACTAGTACTTGCGCCACAATGCATCTGTGCTTAACTCTGAACACCCCACTACCCGGCACACAGTCACTCCTGTCTCGTGTCTGCCTACTCTTTCCCAGGTCCACAGAAACCAGGGAAGCATCGCCTTGTCACACCTGCACACTCACCCCCACTCGCCTGTGCCACTGTAGTGTCTGGAGGGTAAATGAAACACCATCCTGCCCTGGCTACACAGTTTTCAGTGACACAGCCCTTCTGGTACCAAATTAGAAGTGTTTCAGTGGACTTTTTAGCTCCTTTTTCAAATGCCCCAGAATGCCTAGATTACACACCTGTGATGTTGGACAAAGCCAGAGAGTCCATGGAGTCGCGCACGCTTGGCTCTGGCTTCAGGTCTGACAGGCACTCCAGGGAGTCCTCATACCACTGCGTCTGATCGTGACTGTACCCCGAGGCCCCATGGTCCAGGTCCAGCTCCTGCAGCCGCCGGCTACTGCCGGGGCCCGGGTGGCTGCCGTAGGCGGAGTCCCCCAGCCCATCCTGGGACTGTGCCCAGTACATGTCGGGCTGGTACTTCTTGCTGGCGAGGCTCTGGCTGGCCGGCTTGAGCTCAGTCTTGGATTTCACCATGTTATCCGAAATCCAGGGGTCGCCGGCTCGCACATCCAGCTCACTGGGCTGCTGCTGGAACAGGCTCTGGTCACCAAACTTGAGGAGCAGCTGCGTCATGTAATCTTCGTGCTCGGCCCATTCTTCGGGGTCCTCTGCAGTGTCGTGCTCTACCCTGCCTTTCCAGAAGTCCTCGCCGGCAAAGCCCGCCCCCGGCCCGGACACACTCAGGTCTTCTAGTTTCCGAGAGAGGGTGTCGTCAGGGTTGCCAGCCAGGCCGGGGAACTTGTAGTTCAGGGCGGGGGACAGGAGGAGAGACTGCCGGCATTGGTCGGCGGAGCGGCTGCTTTTGCCCATGCGGACGCTGCGCCGGGAGTCCCTGGACCGCGCGGACTGAAAGGCAGAGTCAGAAGAGTCAGAGGCGTGCATGTCCTCGCCCAGGCTGCAGGTTTTCGAGCAGTAAATCTGCCCTTGCTTGGGCAGGAAGGGGCAGCCCAACAGCGAGGCTTTGCAGTGCGCGCAGGAGAAGCAGGCCTCCGTGGCGTGCCAGTGCTGCCCGTCGTAGGCCATCTGCGCGTGGTCCACACCTGGTCAGGGAGAGGGTGGAGCAACAGGTCAGTGCTTCACACCGAGGAAGGAAGCGATGGGAAGAAGAGAGAGATGCAGCGTCCTCTGTAGGGGCGTGGATGTCCCCGGGTGCGACCCTTATTGCCTGCGGATGCTGCTCTTGTGAATTTGCCTACTCACTAAAATGAGAAACCCCAATCCGATGCACTCAACACGCTGCTGGCCGTCTGCAGGCACAGAGAATGGTGGGCATTTCTGTCACCCGCTACGCACCTTCCCTGCTGTGGTCGGACACTGCCGTCTCTGCCTTTGGTCTCAGCCATGCACGGTGTTGTGGGTAAAAGGCGGCTCCCCGGGGGCCGGCATCGTAGCAGAGTGGGTACAGCTGCTGCCTGCAGTGCCAGCATCCCATATGGGTGCCGATTCCTGTCCTAGCTGCTCCACTTCCAACCCAGCTCTCTGCTAATGGCCTGGGAAAAGCAGCACAAGATGGCCCACATGCTTGGGCCCATGCATCTACATGGGAGACCTAGAAGAAGCTCCTGGCTTCAGCCTGGCCCTACTATGGCCATTGTGGCCATCTGGGGAATGAACCAGTGGATAGAAGACCTGTCTGTGTGTCACTCAAGTAAAGTAAGTAAATCTTGGGAGAAGAGGCTCCCCGGTGTGGTGCTGCAGTGCTGTCTGGTTCCTAAGCCCAAGGCTGTGTGTGGTGTGATGTGCCTCACAGAGAAAACAGCCCAAGCAATGGTGCCCTTGGCCGTGAGGTGTCCGCAAACCTTCCACAGGGTGGCTTTCAGCTGGAACACATGTGAAGCGGGCCTGTGGTGGATGAAAGTGTCGAGAGGCTCAGGGGAACCGCAGCTCTGCACCTGCCCCAGGAGCAGCAGGGTGACAGAAGGTAACTACGTGAACGGGGAAACCCAGCACAGAGCCCTCTGTCCAAACACCTCCACAGAGAAGTGCTGCAGCCCTGTGCCTGGGGGGGCACCCCGGCGGCGGCGGCAGGCACTCACCGATGTGCTCCCCACAGGTCTCGCAGTACTCGGCGTACAGAGACTCGAAGCAGCCGCAGCAGAAGGGGCGGCCGTCCTTCATGATGTACCTCTGCCCGCCCAGCGCCGCCTCGCACTCCAGGCAGCAGAAGTGCTTCATGTGCCAGTGGCGGCCCTCGGCCTCCGTGCACTCGTCGGCGAAGATGATCTGAAGGGGGAGAGAGAAGCAGGCTCAGCTGTTTCCCAGGCCACAGCGCTGCACGTTTTCTGGGCACTTGGCATGCGCTGGCTCTTACAGAAATGGCACAGTGGCTAAGGCACTGTTGGCAAGGCCTGCATCCTGTACTGAAGTTCCTAGGCCCCAGTCCTGGCTCCAGTGTCCTGCTAACACACAGTGATGGCTCAAGGAGTTGGGCCCCTGCCACCCACGTGGGTGACCCGGATTGAGACCTGGACTCCTGGCTGCAGCCTAGCCCAGCCCTGTCGGTTGCAGGCTTTTGGGAAATACACCAGTGGGTGCAAGGTCAACCTGTTTGTCACGGCCCCTCCAACAGAGCAGAGAGATACCTCTGCCCTCTTAGCGGCCTGCTCCTCCACTGTCACAGTGCGGAGGGCTCTCCCCACGATAGCCAGGAGGTGCTGTTTGCTTTAGATGCGAACAGTGGAATGCTGGCTTCCTATGAGCTGATCTTTCCAGCGTGTTTACCTCGTCACATGCTGAGCACCGTGGTTTCAGCAGTTCCGCGTGGTGCCGGCCGCAGTGAATCTTTCCATCCTGATAAAAATAGATGAGGTCGACCAGCAGCTCGTTACACGTGAAGCAGACAAAGCAGGACGGGTGCCAGCACACTCCAGGGCCGGCGCGGGAGGCAAACACGGCCACCTCGCCCCCGCTGATCTTCAGCCCGCACTGCAAGAGAAGGGAGTGAATGTGCACGGGCCCCTTTCAGGGACCGGACTCCCAGCCTCCCACCTCACAGCCGCTCCCGAACCCCATCAGGAGAGCTGCTCTTGGGTCTCTTCTTCCTACAAGGGGCCGAATCCCCGCCTGTGCACTGCTGCTCACACCCACAGCGGCGTGCCCAAGCCAGCTCCCCATCGCACACGCCTCCCACCCTGAGAAAGGCCGGCAAAGAACCGAGCATCTTCGCTGGGTTTTTGTCTCGGCACCTCCCTCCACGGCAGGGCCCCGCGAGGGCAGGGTTTCATCTGTCAGACACAGCAGTGGAGCCCGCTGTCAACGCGTGTTGCTCTTCAATAAAAAGCAAGGTGTTCTCTCTGGGGGGAGGCTTTTGGGGTCTGCATATCCCCCAACAACCCATCCGTGTCACCTCCCGCCCAGGGCTACCTGCTCGCACACGGCGTGCATCACCGCGCGCGACAGGAGTTTGATCGTCCCTCTTCCCAGGGCTTCTTTCTTCCGCTGAGCGCTGAACACCTGCAGTTCTTTCTTCTCCTCTTCGCTCAGAGACTGGCAGTACCGCACCTGCGAGGAACCAAGACGGAGCGCCTGACTTGCATGGCAGAGCTCCCGGTGCAAGCTGCGGGCTCTACCAGCTGCCTCCCCGGAGAAGGGGACAGGGAATTCGGAGGAAGAGCCCTTTTCATTTTGGGCAGAGCGCGCTCTGGCATCCACTTGTTCACTCCCCAGGGGCCTGTAACAGTGGGATCTGGGCCAGGGTGAAGCCCAGAGCTATGAATTCCACCCAAGTCTCCCACGTGGGTGGCAGGGGCCCATGCACTTGGACCAACACCTTCTGCCTCCCAGGATGCGTCAGCAGGGAGCTGGAATGGAAGCAGAGTAGCAGGGACTTGAACCCGTGTCGCGATATGGGAGGCAGGTGTTCCGTGTGGACTCACCGTGTCACGAGGCCCATCCCTGAAACGCTGAATTTAAGCCTTACCAGCAGACACTGAGCAAAACTAAAATAACAACCTTTCTAGAACAACTCTTCACCTTGACAGCTGCCACTTCCTGTGTGTTCTACTGGCCCTGGACTCACATCAGGCCTGAGCTGGCACTGGCCACAGGTGCGGATGCACGGGAGGTCGTCTGGCACTCACAGCTCCTGTCGGCCCTGGGCGGCTGCTGACACCATCAGATGCGGCCTGGCTGCCTTCAGGGTACTGACACCTGCCTCGTTGCCCCTTAAGGGAGTGAAATCTGTCCAGTGACCCAAACGTAACAGGAGAAAGGCAGGAGAGGGCCCTTGCTAAGACGTCGGGGTTCCTGGGAGGAGTCTCAGGGCCCACCGTGGGTTTCTGCTCTTTTCCAAGCCAGCAGGGGACCTTTCCAGAGTCCTGGGCACCTCTCGGGTGACTTACCTCGTTGTCATGTGGGGGCAGCTGGTACAGCAGCTGCTTGATGCGATGTTTCTCCCCGGGGCTGTTGACGTAAGGAACCTTATCCTCCGGCAAGCAGGCGAAATACAGCTGCACCTGCACAGGGTGGGGAGTGTCAGTGGGGGTGCGTGCTCAGGCCTCAGTCTCCCCAGGCGTCCCGTGCAGCTCTGAGAGCGGCGGAGCCAACTGCAGACTGCGCTCAGAGGCCAGCAGCAGCTGCTGTGCCGCTCTTTGGCAGCGCGGACTGCGGCGACCGTCAGGGGCTGCTGTTAGGCTCACCGGTGTCCCTGCTCTTCGTCTGTACCCCTATCAGGGTCAGCCAGGGGAGCAGCCGTCCTGGGCGAGATTGCACATGGCCACACGGACCGGGTGACACTGTCCGAAATGCGCTCCCCCCACCCAGCGTTTAATTTGCTCTGTGAATTTTACACATTACAAAGACAAAACCTGCTTCGTTTAGCTTTGCAGACCCTCCCTTATCGGGCCCTCTCAAGCTTCAGCTTTCTTTGCTTCCATGGCGCTTTTTCTACGTAGCAGGAGCGAGTCTCCCTGAGGAAGCTGGAGAGGCAGAGCGCCCCTCAGCAGCTCAGCCGAGGAGGAGCCGTGCGTGAGGAGTGGGCCTGGCCCGACAGGGTCTCCTGAGGGCAGCTCCACAGCTTTTTAAGAACATGCGGTGACCACAGGCTATGGGGCCCAGCCCCCGTGAACAAGGACACCCTGTCCCCAGAGGAGCCCCCATCAGAGAAAATGGACCCGGACTCAGGCGCACCTGCCGCCCGCTGTCGCCCTCTGCCCAGCAGACAGCGTCGTCTGTGCCCAGCGATCGCCGTGAGGACACCGGGAGAACTGGACAGGCATGCAGACCGTCCTCATCTGCCTTGGTGACGGCGCAGAGCACCAGGTGCGCCTGCACTCGCCAGTCCCCAGTGTGCGGTGACCTCTCCTGCAGTCAGAGAGCTGCACCCTCCCCAGTGACGCCCACGGTGGACTCAGCTCTGCCCCTCTCCCCAAGCAAGCACACTGCCTGGACCCGGGTGGGAACTTCCCCCTTTCCACTTCCTGCTCTTTCACTGTCAATGCCATTTTCAAAAAGGCAGATTCCTCTCACCTGCAAGAGGGCTCATCAGAAAACCACGTGCCACGCATCACGGCCAGAGGAGCGTGGCTATGGGGTTAGGGACCGAAAACCACCACGGAGAAACTCAGAGGGGCCCCAGAAAGCAAACGTTCCCAGCCGCCCGCAGAGGTGTGCAGGCAGCCCGGCTCCTACCTGTTCGGGCCGCAGGCCAGGGGGCACCCAGGCGTACTCCTCCAGCGCGCAGCCGGAGTCGTCGTCCGAGGCGGAGCTCCGCTGGCACCCGAAGGCGAGCGTGCCCATTTTGGGCTCCATCTCCAAAGGCATGATGATGGCGTCACACAAGGGCTTGCTCAGTCGCAGGACATCCGCCGGCAGCTGCTGTGGACAGCGGGAGGGAAACTCCATTATCACCCGGCTGTGTTACTCTCTCCTCCGAGCACCCAGCTGTGAGAGCCAGGCCTGGGCATAAAGCCGCCCCCTGTGAAGCCAGCATCCCATGTGGGTCCTGGTTCTTGTCCCAGCTGCTCCACTTCTGATCCAGCTCCCTGCCAATGCAGCCGGGAAAGCAGTGGAAGACGACCCACATGCTTGGACCCCTGCCACCCATGTGGGAGACCTGGAAGAAGCTCCTAGCTTCCGCCTGGTCTGAGCTAGCCCTGGTCAAGTGCAGCCAATGGGGAGTGACCCAGCAGAAGGAAGACGTCTCTGACTCTCCCTCTAACTTTGACTTTCAAATGAATAAATCTTTTTTTAAAAAAAGACAAGAAAGCTAGGATTGTACTATTTGCAAATAGCCCCCTGCCAGCTTGGGATTTCAGGAAATGCCCCCAAAGCCCCTCGGTCTCCAGTGGCCTTTAACAGAGCACGTGAGTACTGGAGGGGTGTCAGGGACCTTCTCTGGAAAGGTGCTGGCTGGCTCTCTAACAGCTGCCTGTGAATGAATCCCCCCAGCGCCCAGGAGCTACAGACAACGGGTACAGCAGCGGCTGTCGCCTGGGCCCTTACTGTGTGCCGTGAACATGGCTGGGGAGATCCCCCTCACACCCCGCGTCCCCTGAGCAACTTCCCCAGCTCAGGCGGTGCTGCCTGCTGACGCTGAGCCCTGGGCCAGACGGCTCAGGGTCGGGCTGCGTGCTGTGTGCAGTGTCATGCTGCACACAGATGAGGAACGCACATCCAGTCCCATGAGGAGCTCCTTCCACAGACGGGATCTGAATTCACTCCAGATTCAGAGTGGGCGCTGTGGCAGGCCCCTGAAGCTGCCACCTGGGGTGCCCATACCCGAGTCCCAGCCACTGCACGCTTCCCATCTAGCACCCTGCTAGTGCACCTGGGAGGCAGCAGATGATGGCCCAAGAACTTGTGCCCTGGCACCTGCATGGGAGACCTGAGACCTGAAGTGGGCCTGGCCCAGCCTTGGCTGTTGTGGGCATTTGGGGAGTGAACCTGCAGGTGCAAGATCTGTACAAGCAAATCCAGCGTGCTGCCCGGTAACACTGACTTGCACTGCTCTGTGAGAAATGCTACCCGCTGGCTACAGGGCAGAGCCAGGTGCAAATCCGGCCCCATGAGCGGTGCAGGGCTACGAAGGTGTCACCTTGCCTGCCCTCCAGCCGTGACTCTGCCATCACTGCTTACGTCTGTCAGCCTCCTCAGACCCTGAAAGACCGTCCCTCAGCCAGGGCCCGGAGGAAAGCAACTGTCAGCACCAGGTGGACCTCTTTTTTTGTGCCTGTCCCTTTACCCAAAACTGATGTAAAGAAAGGCAATGACAGATAATGTGTAAACCTGAATCACTCGCCAGAACACAGGCTCGGGGAAGGTACCTGACTTCGAGGCCACCCGCCGAAGAGCCCATCCACACAGACAGTGAGGCTTCTAGAACCTGCCTGTCTTCCTAAATGTTCTCACTTGCTTACCCAGGCAGTGCAAACCCCAACTCTCTCAGGCTGACACTAAGTCATTTCCTAGCAACTGTCTGAAGGGTACTCTAAGCACTTCCAGTAGTAAGAAATGTAACCTATTAAAACCTGATTTTATTTTTAATTTTTTTTTTAATTTATTTACTTACTCGAAAGAGTTACAGAGAAAGAAGGAGCCAAGAGCTTCATCCAGGTCTCCCACATGAGTGCAGGGGCCCAAGGACCTGGGCCATCCTCTGCTGCTTTCCCTGGCACATGAGCAGGGAGCTGCATTGGAAGTGGAGCAGCCCAGACATGAACTGCTGCCCATACAGGATGCCAGCATCACAGGCAGTGGCTTTACCTGAAACCACTTTTAAAGCTCACAGCTTTTCTTAATCTAAGTACATCCAAAAGGTGACAGTTCTGGGGTTAGTATTATGCCAGTGCTGGTAAAGCTGCCACCTGCAATGCTGGCATCCCGTATGGGCGCAGGTTCAAGTCCCAGCTGCTCCATTTTCGATCAAGCAGTAAAAGATGGCCCAAATGCTTGACTCCTGTCCCAAAAGTGGAAGCCCAGGAAGAAGCTCCTGGCTCCTGGCTTTGGCCTGGGCCAGCCCCAGCCATTGTGGCCACCTGAGAAGTGAACCAGAGGACGGAAGATCTCTCTCTCTCTCTCTGTAACTGACTTTCTAAAAAAACCAAAGATGAGAGTTGAGACATCTCACAAAGGAAGCCACGTCTTCTGCCACAGGGGCAGCCCAGCACACGGCGGCCGCCATCCTGGATAACACAGCTGACCTTGTTTCTCCTCCAACGGAAAGCAGAGGTCCCCTCACTGCTGAACCTGCTGCGCGAGGTCGCCATTTCTGCAGGTGCCCTCCACACGCGTCTGGACTTACGGGGATTTCAGCACAAAGGCCCGTTCCTCTCCCTCCTCGAGAAAACGACGTGTACATGAGGTCAGCAAACGTCGTGCACCTCCTGTTTCCCTTCTGTTTTGGGAAAACAACTCCCTGTGCCACAGGCAGAGAACTGAAGGTTGAGAATGGAATCAGGAGCTCAGAGAGTCCCACGGAAGGGGCACCTGCAAAGCACCAGATCCTGGATGGGGAGGCAGGTCCACGGGGACAGAAGCACTGCACCCACACTGCAGACTCGCAGAGAACGTAAACCTTCAAGACAACAGGGCCATGAAGAGCACCACGCAATGCGAGCACGCCACCCTGCGATCCACGATTTACCCAACTTGCCCAGGGGCCGCACAGCTTCTCCAGGTGTGCCTGGTTAGCTGTCAATGCCACCACATCTCCCGATCACCCGGCTGCGCTGGCCACGTCTCAGGGCCTGGGCTAAGACGTGCTCTTCCCAGCCTTCCAACAGAGGAAGCGAAGCTGCCTGTGGTTCGTGACGACGCAGGGGAAGGCGCTGGGCGAAGGAGCATCTTCCTGGTGAGCAAGGCTTCCGCTCTGACATCCTCCCTCCTCCTGCTCCTGCTGCGGCTCCCGGGGGCTTGGGCTGCCGAGCTACCCAGGTAGGCGGCGCGTCCCCTACCCCTACCAGGTGGGGAAGCTGAGCTCCACAGCAGTCTGCCTGGGCCTCGGACCAGGCTCGTGACCCTTGAAACCCACATTGCCCCTGGGGCATGGAACTTGTCGGCCCAACTGCTCCTCTTGGGTGGACGCTGTGGACACAAGGGCCACAGCTGGATGGTGGGAGCCCACCTGACCCCTGGAGGCACCTGAAGGGGAAGGCAGGGCCACTCTAAAAGCCTGCGCATTTTCAGAGGCCTCCTGAGCTGCTGGTCCACTCACTGGAGAAAGACCTCCTAATCTGAAAACGACAGCCAATAAAACCACACTTTCCGCCTTCTCTTACCGGATCTCCATGACATTACACGTGAGGTCGCTGTAAGGACCCTGTACTTGGGCCAGCGTTGTGGCATGGTGGGCTAAGCCGCCGCCTCCAACACTGCCATCCATAATTGGCACTGCTTGGAGTGCCGGCTGCTGCACTTCCACTCCAGCTCCCTGCTAATGGGAAAGCAACAGAAGATGGCACAAGTGCTTGGGTCCCTGCCAACCACACGGGAGACCGGGATGGAGTTCCAGGCCCCTGGCTTTGACTTGGCGCAGCCCCAGCCATTACGGCCACTTGAGAGTGAACCGTGGATGGAAGACCTCTCTGTCCCTCTCCCTCTGTAACTCTGCCTTCAAACAAAAAAGACTGTTTATTAACGCTCACATGCTCAAGGTAAGTGGACCTCAGACATGGTTGTTCTGTGGTTATCCCAAGGCAGCCGACTGTCAGGGTGAACTACTCCAGCACTCCGAGGAAAGTCACCATGAGTGAGTGACAGTCCGCTTTCTCTGGCCCTGCCACAGGTTCCGACATGGAGCAGCCCCGAGCCCCCACTCTCCCACACTGTTTAATTCAGAATGTAAACCACTCTCTTGGTAGGGGGATAGGTGTGTCTGGGTTCCCAAAGGAGTCTGACCATTAAGGAGAAGTGTAGGCAAAGCCAGCCCACCGGGAAAGGACAGAGACTGGCGCTAAGGTCGAGCAGGCGTGTGTCCAGTCCAGAAGCCAAGCCTGAGGGTCACGCAGGACGTGGACCACGAAGACGACAAAGGGCCTGACTGCAGCGGGCCCTTCTTCTGCAGACATAGGGTTATCCCGGGGCCCAGCAGACGGCCCCACACACAGCCAGGCTTCCAGCTCCCTCCCTCTTCCAGGCAGCCAAGGCCCGGAGGCCAACAGTCAGCTCCAGACACTCCGGAATGGGACCCAGGACTCACCTTAGACAAGGAGCATCGTGGGACCTGCTCCTTTAAAAATGACAGCTAGTCTCCTCCCAGAGAGGGTTACAGGTGCAGGAACAGGAAGGGTTAAAGCTGTGGCTGCACGGCTGCTTGCCTGGGCCTGAGGGGCAGCAGGGTGGCTACCACAGCGGGGCGAATGGCCACTACTCTGTGGCATCTCCTTGGAGTTCCAGAGGGCTTGACCCCCTGCAGGACACATTATGTGGCCAAAATATTGACATCACAGCTGCCATGGAGACAGCGTCTAGCCACTTGGCAGTGAGACCCTCTGTTCTCCAAACTGCCCGTGTGTGCACACACACACGCACACACACATGCACTCACACCTCCGTGAACGGGTCAGTGTGCAGGGCATGGTCAGGCCTTCTGGTGTCTGGCGCAGCTGCTGCCGTAAGCACCTTGGGGGTACCAGCCCCGCCCTCCCAACAGGGTGCCCAGATGAGAGCACTCCTCCTGCAGGTGACCTCCTGGGTCCCTCCACAGCTGTCACTCACTCCTTCTCATGCTGAACGGCATCCCTGAAAGCCTTGGGGGGGCAGCAAAGAGAAAACTCACATTTAGCTCATGCAAAGCCAGAATTTAAAATATAGATACCACCGTGCTAAGAGAATTTCCAAATCTCATTATGCATTTCCTGGCTGTCTCGGGCAGCTGGTGGCCATGGGCTGATGGCAGTTTGACTATGAGCGCAGTGTGGAGGGCGCTGGCCTCAGGAGTTGCTGTCTTGCACCCTGCTGGGCGCCGCCCTGCACCCCCAGATCCTCAGCAGGAGGGGACGGTGCTTAGGGCACCTCAGCGTGGAGCAGTCTCAAACTTCCTGAGGACAGCAAATGTGCCGGGCTTATTCCCCTACTTCCGTGATGTTTTGACTCCTGGACATCTGTCTCTTGTTAAGCAGCCTCTCCCTTCTGCCTCCAGACCTCTTCTATCTCGAAGCTTCCAACATGCTGCAAACCGGGCAGCTGCTCTTTGCAACAGTGCGCCTGAAAGGACTCAGGGCAGCTCTGCCTTGACGGGTCGGGGCTCAGGCCCTCCCGCAGGCACAGCAGTGCCTGGAGACCCCTGGCAGCACACAGCATGCCCAGGAGACCCCTGGAGACCCCCGGCAGCACACAGCATGCCCAGGTGCTGCCGCTGCCCAGCTGCAGCTGCACCCTCTTGCTGTGCTATCTTGGACACTGGGGAGAGAGTTTACTTCCTACTGGGCCATATTTTGCATCCAGAACAGCTTAGGATCAGTATGTGTGTGAGTCTTTACTGTTTCTCCCCAGGGAGTCAGATCAGGGCAGGAGAGTCCACGGGCAAAGCAGGACCCACGGCGCCTCCCAGAGCGGCAGCTGGGGGCAGCAAGGGCCTGAGCTGACTTCCAAAAGGACACAGAGCACAGGCTGTGACGCCAAAGGCAGGCAGGGAGGGAGCCCGGGGAGCCCGGGATCTCCGGGAAGATGAGAATGGTAGTGCGGGGCAGGAACCAGTGCGGAGGCCCCAGATGGAAGCCAAGGGGTGGTCAGACACAGCCCCCTGTCAGACAGCAGGCCACTGGGAAGGCCAGGGGGCACTCAGGCAGGTGCACGGCGAGATTACAACACAGCTCAGTCGCCATAGGGCTGTCCTATCTTTCATCATTTTCTCAGACCAAGTCACCAAACCAAAGTCCTGCACACACCAAACACGAGAGTCCAGAGAGTCCAGCGCCTGCTGCCTGTGTGAAACCACGCCCCTGAGAACCAACACCTCCCCAAAAGAACTTGCGTGCACTCCCGGTCCCAGACCCACAGCAGACAGCCGCTCGGAGCCAGCCCAGGGGCCACAACTTCTCCCTAACGAGAGCCCGACAGGCGGACCACGGGCTGCCCGTGCCTCAGCCACACGCGCAGGCGACTTGCAGCCGCAGCGGCCCTGTCCCGCCCCTTCCCAGAGCGCACAACGCGCAACCCGGGGCACAAACACGCGGGGCCCCGTGTGCTCCAGAGCACCGTCGCTGTCAGCGGAGCCACTGGGACGGGACTGCTGGGCCCCACGCAGGCACAGAGGCCGCAGGCCCGCGCCCTCGGTGAAGCGCCGAGCCCTGTCGCCCCGCGCCACCTGCGCCCCGCGTTCCAGGAGGGAGCGCGGGCCTCTCCCCAGGCCCGGCCAGGGCCCCCGCCCCACCACAAACGCGCCAAGGACGCGTTCCAGCCACTGACCACCTCGCAGCGAAAGGCGACAGGGGTCCGCGGCCCTGGGACAGGAGGGGGCGTTCGTCTGGCCGCGAGGGGGCGCCCTGGGCCAACCCTCGCCCCCCAACCAGGGACGGCGACCCCAGAACGGCCGCCTCCGGTTCCCTGGTTCCCTTACCGGCCTCCGGGTGAGCGCCCAGGCGCAGCGGCGCTCCAGGGCGAGTCCCTGCCTGGCTGGACCGCGCAGCGTCCCCACTGGCTGGGGGCCCCCGCGGGCCGCCCTCACCCACCCCTTCCGGAGAGAACAGAGCGGAGCGGGGCGGGACAGGACGCTGCGGGGCGGGGCTGTGTGCAGGGGCCCCGGGGACGCGCCCTCCCCAGCAGTGACACTGCCCCGGGCCCAACGAGCCCCGGCCCCGCCTCCCCGCAGGTGCACCCGCGCGCCCCGCACTCCTCTGGCTCACGGGCCATGAACACAGGGAGCTTGGGGAGCCCCTCGCCTTCAGCACGGTCCCCAAGGCTCCCTCTGCGGCCCCTAGCGCCAGCCTCACGCCGTGGCCTGCAGGCACCCGGAGTTAAGGGCACCCCGGTGTTCACAGAAGGCCCGGGAGAGGCCAAAGGGAACCTCCAGGCCCCGCACCTCTGTCCTGCAAGTCCGCCCGCCTGCACCTTGCAGGTCCCCCATGGCCCCTCAGCGAAAGTGCCAGTACAGAAAGGCCCAGCGGCAGGGGTATCTGGCAGGGGTATCCGACGTGTTTATCTAGACCCGTCTGCACAGACAGGGGCCCCAGCAGGGACCTGCAGCGTGGATGCTTCCCGTGGAAACCAAGCTGTGAAAATGCACAAACGGGCAGATTCCCTTACCTCCCACAGCAAAAGCCGCTGAGAAGCTGCCTCTTTACAAAATTAATATTTTTTAAAGTGGCAGAGACAAAAATAAAAGTCATGGCTCTGTGGGTAGACTGGCTTGGAGATAACGTGGTTCTGAAGAGGTTCCCCAAACGTTCTCGCACAGAACTGCCCTGGCTTTAGGTGAGGCAAAGCTATGGAGCTGTGGCAAGAGCCAGGAGCACCTGCCCCAGAGCCCCCCGGGCAGACGTCAACAGAATCCAGGGGGCAAATGGGCCATGGGCCACGATGGGTTTAAGTCATCAGCTCATATCACGATACAGGGAGCAGCCAGGATGGTCAGAAGAGGCTCCCAGCCGCCAGCCCCGGCAGCACTTACCGGGATGGACGGGGCCTGCTCCAGGGCTGGGACCCGTGGCTGCACTGGCTCCATTCTCCGCTGTGAGTGTTTTTGGTGCTGAAGCTCCCTACCACTTTCAATCTGAAAGGCACGGCCATTGTCAGGGGTGAACTTATGCAGAAGAGGAGAAAGGCCCCCGACCAGCAAGCCTTTGTGTCCGCCCGGCGGAATATTCAGCACTCACTTGCTGTTCGCACTGGAGGGTCAGCGGAGGGAGGAGGCGCCGAAATTCACAGGGGCGATTTCCTCGGCTCCACCCTGCCCTCCACTGTGGTGTGGCAGCCACAAACAGGACACCCCGTCCACCTGCAACGCTCCTCGCGGGCCATTTTCTGAAAGCTCACGCCATGTGCCAATTATGTAAAAAGCTCCGGACCGGGTTCAACATTTTTGCACCAGAATAAATTTTTAATCCCAGTTCCCATCAACTTTCTGCAGTGCACCCTCCTGTGTCTCTGTCGCACACAGGCTGGCTCCTCCCCTAAAAGCTGGGGACATTGGTTCTCTGCAAGGCAGCTGCACTCCCAGGGAGCTGACAAGTTCAAGGGACCAGAGTGGAAGGAATGACGCATTCTCCAACCTCCATCCCAGGCCCTCACGTGGAGCCCATAGCTGCACCAGTAACTCCATCTCTAACCTCAAGTCAGGCTGGCCCACGGCGTCCTAAGAGGAAATGAGAAATATGCCAAGGGTAGAGAAACATTACAGAGGCAGCCTTTGCATGTGGCCTGGTAGAGAGAGATAAAGCACACACAATGAAGCGACCTCACTGCGACTCCTCGCTTCTCCCCTGGGCTGTGGACAGTGACCTTGAGGCGCCTCTACACGGTGCCTCAGCTTTTAATTCTACGGTGAGGGTTGCTCTGGGGCAGTGACCCCGGGAGGGTTTGACACGGAGGGATGGCCAGCTCTGAAGCCTGCATTTAAACCACCAGATGCCTCTGACTTTCTAAACAGCAAAGACACCACGGAGCCGGTGAGCCCACCAGATGCCCTCTCACTGGCCTGTTGGAGGGGCACGCCCACAGGTGACACCAAGCAAGGGGAACCAGGTGCTTTTCCACCAAAGCAAGCCCAGTCTTCCACCAAAGTCGCCATTCTGACTTGGTAGACAGAGTGGGACGGTGGGGGGGGGGGGGGGTCACAAACCCCTGAGCACCTGTGGAATCCACTGCTGGTCCTGCCGTGCACAGGAACCCCTGTATTACTCTTCATGTCCGTGCCCACGCGTGTCACCACCGCAAGTCTCCCCTTCTTGCCCATTTTCAACGTGTCAGTAGTGGCAGTGCGGTGGGGGGAGGGGGGTGCTGCCCATTTGCAAATACCGGGTACTAGGAGCTGAGTCTGCACCCCCAATCACAGGCAGACATGAGCTGGGTACTAGGAGCTGAGTCTGCACCACCACCACCACTACTCCCCCACCCCCCCACCCCAGACATGAGCTGGGCCCGCACTGCACAGCCCCAGGGACTTTATAACAGGCTGCCTGCACCAGGCTCCAATTACTTCCTTCGCCTTTGATTACACTAGGGCGCTGTGATGAGGGGGCACAGGCTCTTTACCATTTTCTGTATCCAGTGCCCATTCAGACTGAAGGCTGCAGCCCCCCCCCCCCCCCGTCCCGCCCCAGCGCTTCCTATCCCCACACCCCACCTCCTCTGAGTGAGCTGAGCCTGCCAACCATCACCTCTGCCACCCCTCTGCACGTCTCTAAGCTGCTAGGGGTTTGCCCTCCCATCACTGAAAATGTTTGCAGTCACCTTAGGCTGATGTTTAGAACTTCTAAGGAAGGAACACAACCTGATTTTTGACACAAACAGGAATTTCAATGTGAGTGGATCATCATCAGAAGTTCATGGAAAAATGGAATTGAGAGACAAAGAAAGAGAGCTCCCATATGCCAGTAATGGCCACGGCTGGGCCAGGGCCAGAGCCAGGAACTGAATCCAGGTCTCCCACCTGAGTGGCAGGGACCCAGCTACTGGAGGCCTTACCTGCCGCCCTATATCATGGAAAGATATCCAAGATACATGAAGGGGCAAAACCCGCGACACCAAACAGTCTCACTGCCATAAAGGATAATTTATAAGCTGGCATGAGCGTGTGCAAGGCTGAAATATTTAGAGAATGTAAAGGCCACACCCTTCATAGTGTCTGGCGGAGGCAGAGTATAAGAAAAGAACATTTTAAAATGATGTTTATAATAAATGCATTTTCATATCATCTGTAAACCTTTCCTCTTAATGAGCATCCAATAACTTCTATCAACAGCTAAGAAACGATAAGGAAATATTACGCAATATTAATGCAAGGAAGGAAAGCTTGAATGCACAGTCACACTGCCAAGTTAAGTTCCAGCTGGGATGGGGACAACCCCTTGCCCTGGCCCCTGCCCCCAGTCACAATCAGTGAAATCTGCCAGTTTATGGTCCCTGGGGAAGGGGCTGTCACAGCCTCATTCCCATGGGGCTCACTGCTGCCTCTTGCTCTCTGGGGGCTGATGGCTCACAGGGCCTGCGTCTGAGCCACGAGAGCCTGCCGAAGGGCAGCCCTCCCCTTGCTGGGGGTTCGCAGTTTTCCCAGTCTTGTTTATTCCACAGGGCAGCCAGATAAAGAGATACAAGATGACTGGCAACACGTGGGACTGCTGCACTTACCTGCACAGCAAGGCATGACACATGGCAGGTGTACTGCACTCGAGGCGTGGCTAAATTTTTTTTTTTGACAGGCAGAGTGGATAGTGAGAGAGAGAGACAGAGATAAAGGTCTTCCTTTTTGCTCTTGGTTCACCTTCCAATGGCCGCTGCGGCCAGCACATCGCGCTGATCCAAAGCCAGGAGCCAGGTGCTTCTCCTGGTCTCCCATGCGGGTGCAGGGCCCAAGCACTTGGGCCATCCTCCACTGCCTTCCCGGGCCATAGCAGAGAGCTGGCCTGGAAGAGGGGCAACCGGGATAGAATCCGGCGCCCTGACCAGGACTAGAACCCAGTGTGCCAGTGCCACAAGGCGGAGGATTAGCCTATTGAGCCACGGCGCCGGCCTCTTTTTTTTTTTTAAAGATTTTATTTATTTGAAAGGCAGCCACAGAGCAGGGAGGGGTAGGAAATTTTCCATCTGCTAGTTCACTCTCCAAAAGGCAGCAATGGTCAGGGCTGGGTCAGCCCAAAGCCAGGAGCCTGGAGCTTCTTTCAGGTCTCCTGCATGGGTGCAGGGGCCCAAGCATTTGGGTCATCTTCTGCTGCTTTCCCAGGCATGTTAGCCAGGAGCTGCATCAGAAGTGGAGCAGCTGGGACTCAACCGGCTTCCATATGGGATGCCGGCACTGCAGGTGGCAGCTTATCCTGCTATGCCACAGTGCCAGTACGGAAACAAGGAGATAAGAGGAAGTACTGCTAAATCAATTCACATCACGTCCAGGGGTGATGATGGAGGAAGTGTGAACGTGCTGAGACAGAACAGCTGCTCAGGGTAGTGGACCGACAGGGCTGGCTGGGGAGGAGGGCCTGGGCCACGATGAGCCGATTCTAGTATGGGGCCAGAGGCACTGGATGTGGGAGGCAGGGCTGGAGGCTGGGCCAGGCTGTAAGGGCCGTGGCAGCCAGCTCAGTGCGGGTGCCACCCAGCATCCACAGAAAAGAGGGTGACAGTGGTACTCAGGCCCCAGTGAGACGGAGCAGAGAACAGCCTGAGAGACGCCCCGAAGTCAAGTGCAGGGAAGACAGCCAGCCAGTGTCTGAGGATGGACCCAGCCCGCGGCTGCCCGCTGTGGACGGTGGGAGAGAGAGGGGCCAGGGGGGCAGATGGAGGCCCGGCATCTGCAATGAGGCAGCACCCCCACGGCTGCCGTGAAGACAACCCCAGCTCGGCCACGATGCCAGCTCTACCCTGGAACTGCAGGTGCTGCCCGGAGCCCTTGGGAGGCAGGCCCCGGGAGCCTGAAGGAGCTACACGTGTGAGCTCCGACTTGACTTTCCCACGGATCCTCCCTTCAGCCTACCATGTCAGGCGCTGGCTCTGCCTCTAAGATAAAAATTAAAGATATGAAGTCCGCTCTGGCATCGCGGTGGGGCAGGTAAAGCTGCTTCCTGTGATGCCAGTATTGCATATGGATGCTGGTTCGTGTCCCAAGTCCCTGGGCCCCTGCACCCTCATGGGAGACCCAGAAGCAGCTCCTATCTCCTGGCTTCTCTCTCTCTGTAGCTCTGATGTTCAAAAAGGAAAAAAAAATGGTATGATGGTATCCTGAGTTCACTGTTAAAAAATAAAGAAAGAAATGAAACACGGTAAGCACACGGTGCGGTGGTAAAGGGCTCAGGGGCTGGCACTGTGGCGTGGCGGGTTAAGCCACTGCTGAGGAGGCCCATGTCCCATATCGGGGTGCCGGTGTAAAGTCCCGGTAGCTTGTTTCTGATCCAGATTGCTGCTAGTATGCCTGGCTAGCAGTGGGAGATGGCCGAGGTGCTTGGGTTCCTGCCACCCACGTGGGAGACATGGATGGAATTCCGGGCTCCTGGCAGTGGCCTGGTCCAGCCCTGGCTACTGTGGCATTTGGGGAGTGAGCCAGCAGACAGAAGGCCTCTGAATCTCTCTCTCCCTGTCACCCTGTCAAATAAAGCAATCTTAAACAAGGAAAGAGAGTTCCAAGCTCATCCCTGTGACAGCAACGTGACAGGTCTTCAAACTTCATGAGAACACATACGATGAGAAAACTGCCCTTATTTTGCACCAAAATCAGCCTGCTTTTTAATTCCATTTTTCCATCAACTTTCTGAGGTATCCTTGTACAATCTGTGCAGAAGAACTGCCCGCGTAGCTCCCACGGCCAAGGTCAACACAGCACTGCAGAGCCCACAGCCATCTCCAGCTAGAGTCCAGACACTGCTCCACCTCTGGTGTGAAAATCCTTCAGGGCTCTTCACCAGGCCAGCGAGGAGGACCGGCCAGAGGCCTCTAGCCAGGAAGAGAGGTCAGCCAGGCTTCCTTATCTGATCCGCGATCCCAAGGCCGTACTGCAACTGTGGGCACTTCAAGGCTGCGATTTTCCTTGAGGTTTACAAGCTTTAATTAGATTGGGTGCCGGCCAGGCTTTGGAATGCAAATGACTCTACGGCTCTGGAATCACACAGTTGTAAATAGGGGCTGTATTCGCACCAAGCTCCGGAATGCAGCCTTCTCCTTTGTGTCGGGGCGTTGGGGGGCGTTGATCTCATCAACAGGGAGTCTGCCTGAGCCTCTGGGACAAGGGGGCTCCCCCTCCTCTGAGTGGTGGACACCTGTGATGGTCAACTCCAACCACAGAACCTGACCGAGGACTCGACTCTGCACTGCCTACATGCTCGTATTTGCACATCAGTTCCCACCCACTGATTCTGATGCCTTTTTACTAAGGTAAAAAAAGAAAAAACAGTGAGCACTTGGCGCAGCTGTTAAGACACTGCTTTGGGACACCTTCCTGCTAATGCATTCTGGGAGGCAGCGGGATGATGGCTCAGGTGCCTGGTTCCAGACTCCTGGCTTCAACCTGGCCCAGCCCTGACTACTGTGAACAGGAAATGGAAGCTCTCTCTCTTCTCTCTGCCCGACTCACCTCCCTCCACCAAGACTGGGCTCCTTTCATGGTCTCTGGAGACACTCTCAGCTGGGTGATGTGATTCCCTGTGGGATAGCCAGACACTCACCCCCACTCAGCACCTGCACCGGCCTCCTGGTGCCTCCGCTCCACCCACTCCACCCGGGGTTCCCACAGGGCTCCCATTCTCTCTCTGTCAGCCCCTCCCCAAACAGTTGGCCACGCTCAGGGGAACTGAGGCAAGTTGAATGGCTGGGTGCAGATGTGACCCCGCCCCACCACCAACACCCTCCTGAGCTGTGAGCTCTGCCCTCGGGAATCAGGAATGCCTCCTGTCTGTGCAGACGACAGGACCCCTGAGGGCAGTGTCTGTCCCCTCCTCTACTTCCCAGAGCTGAGCACGGTCAACACCTGATGGAGAGACATGGTGACCATGGTAAGGGAGGCAGCGTGCAGATGCTGGCCCTACAGGGGTGATCGCTCGTTGCCTAAGTCCAAGACCCCAGAGCTGCCTATTATATGGTCCCATACACAGAACTGCCCCCCCTCCAAACCCTCCTTTACTCTGCCTCAATGCCAAACCCTAAGGCACAACCAGGACACCCCTGGCCTGCTCTCCATCAACCAAGGGATCGTTTTGAAGACACAAAAAGCAGTGACAGGATGGCTGTACCACTGGCCTCACCGCTGACGTTGGGCAGCAGGCAAGCACACGGAGGCTCGGTGATGCAGGAAAGAGGGGGATCTGGGGCCGGGCATCTGGGGAAGCCTGCATCCCGCACTGCAGTGCCTGGGTTCAAGTCCCAGCTCCACTGCCGATTCCCCCTCCCTGCCACGGCACGCCCTTGGGAGGCCACAGGTGACAGGTGACGGCTCCCTGCCACCCCCTGGCAGACTCACTGACCTCCTGGCTTCTGCCTGGCCCAGCCTCCGCTGTTGTGAGCATCTAGGGGGTGCACCAATGGATAGGAGACCCATTTCCATCTCTGTCTTTCAAATACATTTCTTAAATTTGGAAAGGACTTGTGGATTTTGAAAGGAAAAGCTGGACTTTGTCCCCAGAACGTGGTGACACGCTGGTGACACACTGGCGTCCTGCTGAGGATGTGGAGGCCGGGGGTGATGTCAGGGGCACGCTTTGAAGAAGCAGCGTTCCCTCCCAGCGCAGGCCTGAGGGGCTGGCCTGCCGCCTTCCTGTCCACGAAAGGAAAAATCTGCACACACAGAGCCTCACGTCCTTCCAACAGCACGCTCGCATGAGCCTCATTTTCCCCACTCGGCAGACGGGCAAAGGGACGCTGTGCAAAGCCCCAGGTCTTACACGGGGGCCTGGGTGCAGACCCAAGTCCGACACCAGAGCTACGTGCCACGCGACGTTTTGAAAGCGGGGCCTCTTGCAAGCAGCAACGTCAACACTTGGCCTGCCCTGACTAGCTGGGAAGAATGATTCGAGAACATTCTGGTACCACGTCATTCCAGCTTGACATGAAGCCATGACTGCCAATTTCCCTCAGGGGTGCTCGGGCACAACACGCTGGCTTTGCTGGCTTCTAGGACCAGAGTGGGGGCAGCTCGTGCTAAGCTCTCACTCATACCGGCCGTGGCTCTGGGACACCTGCAACAGCCCCGCCAACCATGCTGAACTGGGCAGCCTAGGAGAATGGTCTTGGTCTCATTTTAGGTCTGTTTGTCACATTCTTCTAGGTTCACCTCGCTGCCACCCCGAAGGACGGCCACCCTGGGGTTAACTTAAGTCCTTCAGTTGCAACAAGGGGGGAAAAACAGGCAACAGAATTCCCAGCCTGGCCTGCAGCATTTCTGTGCCATTCCACCAAGAAGACTCCCAAGAAAAACGTACGACAAAAACCCTCAGATAACAGATTGTCGGTGCTCACCCCACAGGGGCTTGCAAAGCTGCTCTGCTTCCTCCTGAACACAAAACACCCCGAACACAGGCTGTGCCCCGGTCTGCAGAGAGCCAGCCCACACCCCACCAGCAACGTCCAGGAGACCGGGCAATGCTTCCTTCTGCTTTGTGGAAAGGGATGTTTGGGGGTGGAGCAATTTAGAGAGGCCTGCAGCCATCGCTCAGGAAACGGTTTTCAGGATCTGAAGGCTCACCTGTGCTTTGAACGAATCCAAGGACAGGTCAAACAGCCTCTTCAGATGGAGACGGAAGAGGAGGACACGTCCCTGGCCAGGCAGCCCCAGGACCTCCAACGCGACTTGCCCTCACGTGCAACCCACTTCCAAGAACAGCTTTCACGAACGGTAGCATTGAAACAAATGCAGTCGGCAGACTCACACGCACTACGGAAAAGCGCTTGCCATTCTGTTTCTCATGCCTCGCCGGGGAGAAGCGCTCTGGGGGAGGAAACAGCTCGGCCACACACACCGACACTCGGGATCCTGGGCCATCCAGGTGTGGCGATGCTGGTGCTATCAAACAGCAGAATAAATTTATAGTGCAGCGATCGAGGGAAAAACTCAGGATGACCACCTCTGCAGTATCTGGGCTAAGGATTTTCTGTGCACAGGAAAGAAAACGTTCACTGTCACCATCAACAGTGCAATCAGGGGAAAGTGGGCTGGGACCTTGGCCAGCTCCTCCTGTCACCTGCCAACAGGTGCAACTCACTGGGGAGATTCCCGCTGCCCGACAACCGATGACGGAAAGGTCTGGGCACGAGTGGCCGTGACGGCGTTCTGCCCCCTCGGGTAGTTCTGAACGGGGAACTACAGGGTCTGTGTCCCCGGGGCACTGCACAGCCATGACGTGCGCCTCCCAAGGACCCACCTTGCATTGTTTCTTGGCAGACAGGGCACGGGCTGCGTCTCAGACGTGTCCCTTCTCCCTGTCTTTCCTTCACTGTCACAGTGGGGCTGTCAGGCTGAGGTTTCCTCCAGCTCCTAACGCAAGGCAGGCCATGGAGAGCCATGCGTGGCCAGCCCTGTGCTGCTCCCCTGCCCGTTCCGGGGAGGAGAGTCCACAGGAGGGGCGGCTGGAGGACCCGGCACAGAGGCCTCCGCACGCCAGCCTTGGCCGTCTTGAAACCCACGAGGATGACAACTCCCGTTCTATCACAGCCAACGGGAGATGCTCTGTCCGTGACAATCCAGTCCCCCAAGACTGACTCGGGGGGCGAGCTCAGTATTTTCCCCCAAGCCAAGCCGGAGAGACTCAATAAAAAACTGCCTTCCCGCACTTCCCTGTGGCACCAGCACCAGGCAGTGCTGAGCCCTGGCTTGACCACCTACGCTGGGCTCCCGCAGAAGCGCATCAGTTACTCAACAGTTTACGGCTCAGCCCGGCTGGCAAGAGCCCTCCTGACAGCACCTGGCACCTGTCACCTGGCTGCCAGAGGCCTGGGCTGGGCGCACCCCCCCATCACGTCCGGACCTCCCTCACGCTCGCTTTACACCACCGACGGATTCTTAGGAGTGCTGGGTAGTGGGGAAATTAAGGCACACTACCACCCCTGGGATCTCCCCCCGAAAGACAGCCACGAACCAGATCTGAAGTAAAGGATCCACGGAGCAAAGAGCACAGGCCTTGCAGATCCAGCAGGGAGGGGGGCAGGTTTGAGTTCTCCAGTGTAGTACACAGCACACACACACACACACACACCCATACCCACATACACACCCACACTCATCCACTCCATATACCACATATACACATCCATACTCACCTACACCATACACCACACACACACTCACCCATGCACCCCCCCACTCATACACATACACACACACTCACCTACACCATACACCACACACACACTCACCCATGCACCCCCCACTCACACACCCATATACCCCCCGACACACACATGCACCCACACTCATACACACACACACACTCACCTACACCATACACCACACTCACCCATACACCCCCTACTTACCCCCCACACACATCCATATATCCCCCCACATGCACCCACACTCATACACACACACACACATACCCACATACATACCCACACTCATCCACTCCATATACCACATATACACATCCACACTCACCTACACCATACACTACACACACACTCACCCATACACCCCCCACTAACCCCCCCATCCATATACCCCCGACACACACATGCACACACACTCATACACACACACTCACCTATACCATACACCACACACACACCCATACACCCCCCCCACTCACCTACACCATACACCACACATTTACCCACACCCATACACCACACACACCCCCACACTCACACACACACGCACACTCACCTATACCACACACCACACATTTACCCACACCCATACACCACACACACCCCCACACTCATACACACACACACTCACCTATACCATACACCACACACACACCCATACACCCCCCCACTCATCCCCCCACACTCACCTACACCACACACCACACATTTACCCACACCCATACACCACACACACCCCCACACTCACACACATATATGTACACCTACACCCACCAACCCAATGCCCCCCCACAAACAACCCAGTAAAGAGCCACTGACTTCATCGTTCGTCACGAGGAAAGCACCAGCCAAGTCATGAAAGCTGATTTTTCTTCTCAGTCTTACAGCTGTGGAACGCATGACCACATGAGCTCAATGTACATGGAATTTTCCGGTGAGGATAACCCTGAGTTACCCCACACCTCCCCTAGTCCTGACCCAACCCACTTAATACAGCAGCAAATGCCACGTCACGTGGGTGTCCCCAGCTGGGACGAGAAAAGCTCCTTGGGGGGCAGAAAACCCGATGGAGGCCGGTGTCCACAGAGCCTGGCGGCCTTTGGTCTTTGTGTGCCCGGGGGAGCTCGGAGGGTGAGTGTGACTCTAGGGACGGGCGGGCCCCTGGGTTCCTACGCCCGGTCCAGAGCAAGTCAGCTCTCTTCACTTAAGGCACGGACGTCCTTCTGGGCAGCTTGTGGCTCCGGTTTGATTCCACGGAACGTGTGAGAACCGCGGCTTCTCAGCAATGTTTGTGGAAAGAGCTGAGAGGAACAACTGAGAATGGGGACCCACCACCTCCCCGACCTCCCGCAGGCATCCTCTGGGGCCGGCGCTCTTCATTCTGCTCGCGCGGAGCTGCTGGGGCCATGGCTCGCTTCCGGAGCACACACAGTGCGCACGGAGCTTCCGCGGGTGCTCCCTGCTGGGGCACTGCGACGGGCCCTGGGCAGCTGCTGCCCTGACCTAGGTCCCCACACAGCGTAGTGTGCTGTCTGGGGGACAGATACGAAGCCGATCAAGTTGTGCAGGAGAAGCAGAAAAACAAAGCACACGACCCTCGCAGACAAAGGCGGGCAGAGGCTACAGCCCTTTGGACCTGAACGTCCCTGATCCACTGGGACACTGCCCCAAAGTGACCACTGACAGATCATTCACCCGCTTCCAACCGTGTCCCCTACCTTTCTGTTCTATGAGCTTCCCCTGCTTCTCATGCCAGCTCTAACTTCTCTCTTCCTGGGCTTTCTGATTTTCTTTTAAAAGATTTATTTCATTTATTTGAAAGGCAGAGTGAGAGTGAGAGAGAAAGAGAGAATGAGAGAGAGAGAGAGAGAGAGAGAGAGAATCTTCAGTCTGCTGGTTCAGTCCCCAGTTGGCCACAATGGCTGGAGAGGCTGAAGCTGGGCCCATCTGAAGCCGGGAGCCGGGAACTCCATGCAGGTCTCCCACATGGGGGCAGGGGTCCAAGCACTTGGGCCATCCTCTGCTGCCTTCCCCAGGTGCATTAGCAGAGAGCTGGATCAGAACTGAAGCCAGGACTCAAATTGACACTCGCAGGGGATGCTGGCGTCACAGGTGGTGGCTCAACCCACGGCACCACAATGCCAGCCCCTTCTGATTTTACTGCGTGGAATAAGAGCTATTCCAGAGCTGCTGCTCCCGTGTTACCAAAAGGAGGCGCTCCTTGGCAGGAACGAACCTCCAGTGCCCACCACACCATCAACTCGAGATGCACAGGACCAGGTGGATGGCAGATGCTGAGCAACGCTGACAAGGGACGTCGACAAAGCCACAGCACCCAGGCTGACTTAATGCAGAGAGAGAGACCCCAACGAGGGGCCAGCCCCAGGAAGACCAGACCCAAGCTCACCACCACTGCGAGGGCAGGACGGACAGAGCCACTCCGTCCTCCTCACCCACAGGACGAGGTGAGTATCTCCCTGTGGACACAACCTGTCCCTGTGTGACAACCCTGTCCCTGTGCAATTTCCATCAGGAGAGGCAACGCAATGATGCCAACCTCACCACACGCAGCCGCCTGTCCCTCTTGGGTTAAGCATCTCAAGCAACAAGTGAAAGATCTTTTCATGGTGAGTGTGGCACCACTCCTGTGTGTCTAAAAACTCAGGCAAAGTTAAAGAAACGAAGACCCAGCCCTTTCCTGAAGGTCCCTCCACGCTCAGCACCGCACTTGCCTATTAGAGCGTCTTATGCCATCATCACCTTGGATGTTTTGACTGAAGATTGGAGCACGCCAAAACCGTCTGTGTCCACAAAGGAGCCACATGAGCGGGGAGCAGGGAGGGGGGGGGGGAATCTGACCCCGGTTGCAGCGTGCAGAACCTGCAGTTTTACACCAAGTGAGAGGCACGATTCAGCAGGGGCACTCAGAGAGAAAGGTCTCAGTCCCAGATGCCTGCATTCTCTAGATGTTACAAAATGTGGAGAAATCTGCTTCAGGCAAGACATGCAGGGAACAGGAATCCCCTGGCTGGGGCAGGACCCATGGCAGAGAGGAGGAAGCAGGCATGGGGCTGGTTTTCAGGGTCCCTGCAGGCTCTACTCCCATTGCGGGAGGCTCGGGAGGGCGGGCTTGGAATCCTGGGTCTGATTCTGCCACTGCCCGGCTGGAGACCAGCACCCCTCTAGGCTGAGATGACCACCAAGCTCCCTCGGCCGTGAGCTCGGGAGATCCTGGTTTCTTCTCAAGTGCTCAGGAAGAGGGGTGATTCACGCTGACCTAGAGGGGTTGGTGTAAGCCAGAAGTCCAGTTTAACCTGCTGCTCTGGGACCAGACCCCAGTGATGTCAGGGCAGGAGCCAGCCTTGCACTGGCTCCCCTTAGCCCAGGGGCGTCCTAGCCTGTCCCTCACTGAGTGGAGGGAGGGACGAGCTGACCCACAGTGTCAGCGGTCATCTGCTTCTGCAACAGACAGAGCCCTGTTGGCCAGTATTGTAGGGAGGGGGAAGCTGAGGGGAATTCCAGGTCTGGGGCAGAAGGTAACCACCACTTCCGGGTAATCCCAGACCCGCTGAAGCCCACCTGGCCACCATAAATTCCCTAACAATTGATCATAATGATAGGTCTAAGAGTCAAAGGGATCACACAAACAAGACTAGTGTCTGCTAATACTAACTGATAGAATCAAAAAGGGAGAGAATGATCCAACATGGGAAGCGGGATCCACAGCAGACTCATAAAATGGCAGATGTCCTAAATAGCACTCTGGCCTCAGAATCAGCCCTTAAGGCATTCGGATCTGGCTGAAGAGCCCAGGAGAGTATTTTAGGCATGGAAAGCCAAGACATTCTGGCAAAAGAAAAAAAAAAAAAACTAAATGAAAGATCTCTGCGAGTGAGACCCCAATGGAAAGAACAGGCTATCAAAGAAGGAGTTACCTTTCTCTGAAGGGAGGAGTGAACTTCCACTTTGACTATGACCTCATTTAAATAAGGTCGGAGTCGGTGAACTCAAAATGCTTCCATAGCCTTGGCAACTCATGACAAGAGCCTAGGGTGATTACTGACGCCATAAACAAGAGTGTCAATTTACTAAGTCAACAACAGGAGTCACTGTGCACTTACTCCCCATGTAGGATTTCTGTCCTTAATGTGTTGTACTATGTGAATCAATGGTATAACTAGTACTCAAACAGTATTTTACACTTTGTGTTTCGGTGTGGGTGCAAACTGTTGAAATCCTTACTTAATTTATACTAAATTGACCTTCTATCTGTAAAGATAATTGAAAATGAATCTTGATGCGAATGGAATGGGAGAGGGAGCGGGATATGGGAGGGGTGCGGGTGGGAGGGAAGTTATGGGGGGAAAAAGCCATTGTAATCCATAAACTGTACTTTGGAAATTTATATTTATTAAATAAAAGTTAAAAAAAAAATCCCTAAAGAACAGTGCATCTCTGACCAATCAAAGGACAGTCACAAGCACCTCTGACCAACCAGGAACTTGGACAGGAGCTGATCATCCACCTTTCAGCCCCATGCCAGTCTCCAAGAAACGTCACTCCCAACCCCTCGGAAGCTGTGTCCGAGGGCCACACACGGATGCTGACTGACCAATGAACGCCACTCTCCTGAGGCTTCTGTCCGCGATGTGAGCACTCAGGACATCACAACGCGGGTGGCGGGAGGGGCACTCCTCACCCTGCTCCTCCACTTCCCGTCTGACCAACGAAGAACGCAGGCCATTTAGGCTAACAGGTAATCAAGGTAACGAAGGCAGAAAGCCTAATGTTTTCTTGGAAAAAGTCTTTGTGTTTCATTTGTGTTTTATGTGTGGTATAATTCATCTTTTCTTATGAGCGACTGTCAATGAGTCCCCAAGTGGATGTGATTTTCCCAGAGGGCCTCACTGAGGCGGGCACTTGGAAGGCCTGCACCTTTGTCATCAAGCAGCTGGTGTCCTACATCCGTGTCACTACGGCAAAGCCTGGATAACCTTTATTTACAGGCTCTACTGTGTGATAAAAATGTCCAGGTTTGCTTATCAGGAAAGACTCTCCGGTTCAAAGGGTCAGTTTCACACCAGGATCCCAAGTCTTATCAGCTGGCTCTGCAGAGCCTTCCCGGGGAACAAAGATCTCCAGCCCGGGCATGACAATGGCAGGCTCAGCACACACTTCAAAGGAAGCAGGCCTGGGGGATGCCGAGTTTGCAGCCGTCTGCCTCAGAGCTCGGCCCACAAGGAGCCCAGGACTAGGGGCGGTCAAGGGCATTGCGCCTGCAGGGACCAAGGGGCGCTGGGGAAATGCCAGCGTCAACAGCACTCGCTCTTCTCCAGAGACAGGGCTCATTACCCGGCCAGGGCCGAAGCTGAGTGCAGGGGGCGTCCTCGGCGCAGAGAGAGAGGGAGGGAGAATGGCTGCTGAGAGCCCACTCACCCACTGCAGACGTGGCGAGAGAGGCCCCGGCGGCTTGCGGGATCTAAGAACGAAGCCTGCAGGTCTGGGGTCAGCGGAACAGTATTTATTGAGCCCCCTCTGGAAGGGTCTGGCCTTGTTTCTTAACCTCCCTGAAAATCCACAATAAAGGCCTGCTCTCCCCACATCAACTTCTGCATGGGAGAAGGGGCAACGAGGCCAGGCTTGCAAAGAAACCCAGGCCCCCGCATCCCAGAGGCGGCAGGTGGAAGGGATCCAGCGCAGGGTCAAAGATCACTACTGAGGCTTCCTCTCTTCTTCAGCTCTTGCTTTGTACAGCCTAGGACACCAAGGACGCTTGCGACCTGAGCAAACAACCTGTCCCTCCTTCAGGAATCCTCTGGGCCTGCAGGACTGCGCGTGCCGCTGCCTGGGATGTACACCGGATTCTCCTGGCCACCAGTGCTGTGGTCAGGGTGTCGGTCAGCCACACCCTCCTCCTTTTCAGGTTCTCATCTTTGATCAACTATCACTAAACCCAATCAAGGGTTCAGAACATTTCCCAGCATGATGGACAGGTTTGTCTCGGTGAAACAATGCCCTGAACACGCATGTTAGCATGCCTGCCACGCGGCCACCCTGTCCCCTCACTCTACCCCACAGTGTACAGCTCTGCTGAGTTACAGAGGTTCCCAGCCTGCCTCTGGCAAGCTATGCATTTTGCATAATCCTTTTGTTTGGCTCCCGATCCTACCCCCAACCCCCTGAGATTGCAAGGAGCTCCTCCAGGAGAGCAAAGACTTCTACCTGTTTGGTTCCCTGTGCAGCTCCAGCGCTTGGTGCGTAGTAGGCACTCACCACGTGGTAAATGCTTGTGGACAGGAGTGTGCTGGACGCTGGGGGAGGAAGAGGAGTCTGACCTGCTCTCCCAGCCTCAGTAACTGACCTCCACTCCCTCCATTTATCCCTCTGCCACGCCTTCGCCTTTTTATGTCTCTCTTGCTCGTTTTAAAGCTTTAGTGTATATTTAGTATATTATTATATAATAAAAACAGATACAACCTCATTCATATGAGAAAGCTGTTCGGGTGAGTCTATGCAGCAGCCTCGAGATGATCTCCATTCCAACATTCATTTGGTGTTTTCAAATCCTCTGAGGCGTCTCCATTGCAATAAACCAGCCCGACAGTGTGGTGGACAAATACACCCGCAATCATGAAACATTAATGACCTCAAGAAAGCAGCAAGTGGAAATGTGTCCTCTGCTCTGGGGTTTAAATCCTTTCGTTTGCACCATCTCCTGTTCTCCGGGGTGCACCTGTGTCGGCACACCAGCGACTCCCTCAGCAGCGGGCTCTCCCGTCGCACACTTCTGCCGAACAGCCTTTTCCTTTTTTCCAGAGAAATCTCTCACCACTGGTCCCAAAAGAAAGCTAGCCAATAGTAACTTAACTATCGCTATTAGAGAATGATTCCCTTAATGGGTGCAGACCAACAAACACCTTGGGGAAACTCAAGAGCTGATGAGCTCGGACGCAACCTGCACGGTTTGTCCCATGCAGCCATGTGCTTGTCCCACGAACAGAGGAGCGCCAAGTCTGCTTCTGCACACTGGCCCCATTCCATCCATTCCACATCTGAGTTTATCAAAATCACACAGGCACAAAAACCAAGAAGCCGACAGCTGTAGGAGGCCTGGTCAGGACCGGGAGACTGGCAGGTCTCGCCCTCGCTGCTTCGGCAGGCAGCCGTGGCGGCATTCTGTGGAGTTTTCTCTGCTCGCTGGTGTTACCACTCCGGGTTGCTTTTGTCTTTCTTTTCCTTTTTTTAAAAAGCATCAGCTATTCTTTTTTAAAATCTTGTTTATTTATTTGAGAGGTAGAGTTACAGCCACAGAGAGGGAAAAACAGAAAGATCTTCCATCTGCTGGTTCACTCCCCACATGGCTGCAACGGCCAGAGCTGACCCGATCTGAAACCAGGAGCCAGGAGCTTCTTCTGGGGCTCCCACGAGGGTGCCGGGGCCCAAGGACTCGGGCCATCTTCTACTGCTTCCCCAGGTCACAGCAGAGAGCTGGATTGCAAGCTGAGCGGCTGGGATGCAAACTGGAGCCCACATGGGATGCCCAGGCGGAAGCCCAGCCCACCAAGTGACAGCACCGGCCCCAGAGGCGTTCTCAGTTAATTTCTGCCCTTCATGCTACGCAGCGGCCTCTTGTTGAGACCTTAAAATCTGAAAACCCTTCATCCGTCATCTCCTCTAACCTCAGACCATGTTCTGGAGGAGGAGTGCCTTCCGGCCACATCTGATTCCTGTAGGATACGGGGGTGGGGGTGGGAGGTGCTGCTCTGCTCCTTCCAGCTGCCCGGGTGGCCATCCAGGTTTTCCAACCTTCACGTGAGACACGTTTCCTCCTCTCTGAGCAGCAGTGCAGTCTACCGACCTGAGGACGTGCACTGGCGTGAGTCCATTTTCACACACGGTTCTGGGTACGTAGGGGGCCTTTCTATCTGGAAGTTCACGCCCTTCCATTCCAGAAACTTTCTAGAATTATTCCCGTGATGATCACTTTGGCTCAACACTCTCCTGCTGTTTGGATGCTACTGTCCTGATGTGAGCTTCGGTTTTCTCAGCTTTTCTCTCCTAGTTCGCATTTCTTTGTGCTTTCTTGGAGACTATCACATTGTGGTTTCTAAGACCTCTAAGGTAAGACTGAATGGTTTATCACTTCTCTCGTAGCTTCAATTCCCAAGCAATCCTTTGGCCATAGAGGTTCCTTTTGTTGCATCCTGTTCTTGTTTACTGAGTATAAGATCTTCTTTCTCAGACAGCAGAAGCAACATATGTATTTTAAGTGGTGTTCCTCCTGGATAGAACCTGTTCTCTCCATCTGTTCTTACTGTCTCCCTTTCTGTGTGTGGGTGTTTCTTCCCATCTCTGGTGATCCATGGCTGTGCGTTGGAGAATTCACAAAGCGTGAACCTCCGTGAGTCTCTGTGCAGTTGCTTCTCAGCTTTCTCTACTTCCAGATTCGGATCTGCCTCCTGGAGTCCCCCAGGTCAATCGCCCACTCCTCGGTCTCCAGCCTCCAACAGCTGTTACTTTCTCCTTTCCCACTCTCTCTGTCTTTGGATGCAGTGTGGGGGGTTTTCCTTGGTTGTCTGGAACACGTTTTTCCTACGGAACAGGTGGGTTGCTTTCTGCATACCAGATAGGCATGAATTTCTCAAAGGTGAAGGAGGGAATTAAAAGGTCTCAGAATGTCCCTTCTGGAGCGGGGTTTCCAGTTCCAAAAATAACAGTGTGGAAGAGCCAGTCTGACACAGTGCCTTCATCCCACCACGAGGCAGGGCTGGCTGTCAGCGGAGCCCAAGTCAAGGCCGCGTCTGAGGGCAGGTACCTCGCTACCACTGCGATCACGGCCCCTAACAAGGACGCGTTTGCAGCCCCTGCAGCATTTGTTCTTCCGGCCCAAGTGCCTTTGTCTAATAAGCACGACCATAAATACACAACTTGCTGAGATCCATATGCTGTGGGCTGATTTCTTTCACAAAGGAAGTTATTTAGAGTCTCACACGCGCAACAGCTGCAACTTAATTGGAAAGAATTAAAAATAGCTCCGTGGTCCTGAACTCTCCTGTTCTTACCCCTTGCATCTGTCCTCCGGTTTTCAAACTAAGACACTTCTGAATTCCCCCAAATAGAACTCAAGAGTTTTGAGCCCATCAACTTCCAGTCGCACCACCTTGAGATTTCCGTGGCTGGATCTGCCCACGGAGGCCCGAGCAACACACCACAGGCTTCGCAAACATCAGCAGTCACGCCCCCACCCCGCAGTCTGAAAACCGCACTTGCGAGGTAGGCGACGTCAAAGGCGCAACTGTGACGGCACAGGTGTACCGCCAAGGCCAGCGAGTTTTCCAAATCCTCAGCAGAAGGAAAACAAGAGACGCACCCCAGCTTGAGAACCTACGCTGTCTGCTGGACTCAAGACAGACAGACCTGTGCAGTGACACACGTGTCCCCCTTCCACGTCCTGGGGCAGGACCCTCAGGAGGAACCATCGTCACCTTCCAGGTGACGAACCCTCGGACAGTACAGCTCAGGAACTCTCTGGCAGGGCTGAGCTGGCAGCGCTAGCCCAGGCTGTGACCAGAGCTGGCGTGTAGACCTCGGTGGCGTCACACCGGACCACTCCACTCTCTCTGTGACTGCTAACGGGGCCTGTTCTGATCACCCGCAGCAGCATCGGCGCCTGCACAGGAATGTCGTCTGCAAGAGGAGGCCGGTGACGGCCCAAGGCGAGGCTGCAGGGTGGCGGTGGCTGGGTGGCTTGGAGCAAAGCAGCACTCTGGCTTGTGGGGTTGAGGGTTTTAATTCCATGTTTACTTAGCAACCCAGCTAACATCCAGGGGAGACCCACGACGGTGCAGAGAAACCGTCTAAGCCAGCCTCTCTCACTCTTCCTCCTCCCTAACGGCAACCGCAGGCCAAGGTGGGCTACTTCCAGCCACACACCTGCCTCTTCCCCTTTGTGATGGGGACGCCACTGCTTGGGGGAGGGGAGGGGGTCACGAGGGAGCTTCATAAAGTCCCTGTGAAATTCACCTGACTTGCAATTCCACCTTTCCACAAACCCTGCGAAGCCCCCTCCTACGAGCTCCTCTTCTCTCTGGAAGACCCTGGCTGGGCCTACTTTTCCAAGTGACACCACTGACAGCCATGTCCGTCTTCCTTGTCAGGATCCAGGTTTGGATGATAAATTATGAGGTCATCCGGTTTGCACAGTCACCCGGAGCTCAGGGGTCCCAGGGGGTGACGGTGACATGGGATCCCCCTGGAGAACAGAAGGGGTCCCACCTCATGCTGGGACTGCACTTCTCTCTGGGCTTTCAGATGCAGCCCACCTGGCAGCCACAGATGCAGGCCCTGGGGGTCTCCTGGGATGGGACCCGTGCCCACCAACCCGTACTTAGGGAAGTCATTTCTCACTCCGCGAGCCTCACGTTCCTAACGACGCCAGGGAAATGCAGCCGTCACTTCGCTGAGTGCTGACAGGGACCGAGCACAGCGAGGCAGGCAGCGCCCGGCCCCACAGGGCTGAGGTGCACGGGACCAGTGCCATCCCATCTCACCTGTGGGTTTCAATGGACTGGGTTTCCTTTGGTTCATGTATAATCTACATCAATCAAGATAGGCTTTCAATTACAAAGGCTTTTTAAAAAAAGACTTATTTATTTGAAAGGAAGAGAGAGAAAGAGAGAGAGAACTAGCTCTCTCTTTTAATCTACTGGTTCATTCCCCAAATGCTCCCAACAGCCATGGGCCAAGCTGAAGCCTGGAGCCCAGAACTCCAGCCTGCTCTCTCACAGGGTGGCAGGGGCCCAAGTACTTGGGCTGTGTTCCAAGTTGCCTTCCAGGCACATTCACAGAGGTTGGATTGGAAGTGGAGCAGCCTGGGCTCAAAATGATGCTCCGATACAGATGCTGGAGCCGGAGGCAGTGGCTTGACCCAATGCACCCTGAAAGGACCTTTAACTTTAAAAAAATCCTTTAATTTAGGAAAAGCATCAAATCAAAATGCTGACTGTGTCTGTTTGCTGAACAGTCGAGTGAGGAGTTGCAAATGCCACAGTCTGAACGCATGCTGCAAAGAAACGTTAAGACCTGCACAGTGTGAATCAGCAAAACGCCATGGTGTGGGAGTGTGTGCGGACACATACTGACAGGCAAAAGTGAGCTAAAGACATACCCCAGAACCTCGCTAAATAATTTATATTTTACTAATGTAAGTACTGATGATAAAATTCGAAGTTTAAAGAAAGATGGAAAAAATGTTGAAACATTTTGAGGAACACTGTATTTCTTTACTAATTATATATTTAATAAAGGGAATACGATTGAAATGAAAACGTAACTCAACCTCAAGATGGTCATAAACAGTTAAGAGCCTTAAGAGGGGCCACCACTGGGGGGCAGCAGGCTACGTCCTCACTTGGGATGCCAGCAGCCCGCGTTAGCATCCATGCTCTGCTTCAGATCCAGCTTCCTGCTAACGCACCAGGGATGGCAGAGGGTGATGGCCCAAGCACTTTGGCCTCTGCCAACCACATGGGAGATGTGGATGGAATTCCTGGCTCCTGGCTTGGCCTGGCCCAGTGCTGGCCATTGAGGCCACTTGGGAAGTGAACCAGTGCATGGACCATCTCTCCCTGTCACTCCCTCTCTCTGTTCATCTATTTATCTGAAGATAAACAAATTGTTCACAAAAGCTCTCACAGTATAAATTCACCCATCACCTAACATCTAGGAGATGCAATGGCGCAATCCGTCACAGTTGTCCTGGCCCACGGAATGTCTGACACGAGGACCACGTCTCCACGAACCACAGTGAGGACACAGAACGGTGCTCTTACAACAACTTAACTGGGTGAATTGATCTAAGTATTTCAAGGGAAATCAGGGCTTTTAGAGCTGCCATTTTCTACTCTGCTTTCACAACGGGATCCAAGCAGAAGCAAATGATGAAAACCATTTGCAGTACCACCACTGACAGCAGAGCAAGTCTGAGTGACGTCTCTTTCTCCGGTCATTCAGGCTGCGTGTCAGCCTTGAAATCTGCGAGTTCGCTGCTGTGGATCTGCGCTCTTGGTTACATCCAGACACAGCCGACACGGTGTCCACCGTGTGCCCAGAGAAGCTCATCTACCTGAAAACGCATCAGCGCTAAGAACCACGACGTCAGCTCGGCGCACAGCTGCATGCTGCCTCGGTCGCGTTAGAGCAGTTTGTTTTTCCTGTTAGCAAGCAGAATCTTTCTTTACAGCAAGAAATTGCCAAAGTGATTCGTGAAGTGCCAACGTCACACCAATTGGGTCTTTCTCAGAGGGCTCTCCCTAAGCCATCTTCACACCTTCCGCCTTCCCTTGAGTTATGACCACACGGTCCCAGCAGCTGATGGGGGATTCTGCAGGAGGGCTTTTTTCTTTTTTCCAATCCCCTTTAAATTTGCAATGAGCATTTAAAGGTTAACCAAGACGGCCATTTTCTGAATTTCTCATACTACACAGGGACCACACAGGAGAGGTGGGAGCGACACATCTTTCCACACATGCGCACTCCATGTTCAGACCCCTCGGAGAAGTTCAGTTAGAAGGGGTCCCACTGCAGCACCAAAGATCAAACAGCCGGGGTTGCATCATGCAGTGCCGATGGAACTGGTCACAAGAGGCGACCTGGGCACCTGCAGCTTTTCTCAAAGCAAACCCAGTGAGACTCTCCCACCTGTGAAACTCAACCCTGCCGGCCACAGGGCTCAGGATAAAGATCTCTGATCTAAACACTGCATTTGGATACATTTTGTAAATAATGCTTATCTTCAAAGTACCAAACAAAGCGTGCTTTCCCAGGTAGAGGACACACTTAGGGACAGCTGGGTTGAATTCATTCATGACATGCTTAGGGACAACTGGGTTGAATTAATTTATGAGCCTAAACATTCTCCTCCCTGAAATGTATTCTGCCCCTGTAACTGACTAGACCACGGCTCCACTGAGCTAATCAAAGGCACTTCCAACCTTTCAGCTAATTTTATTCCATTGCAATGAAGCTGCACCACAGAGGGCATTTGAAACAGCAAACACGTGTATGACATAACAGCTCTACCAACTGTTTTCTAGAGAATATTGGATTAAAGAAGTCAAGGCCATTCTGAAGCACTGCGTGTTGGTTTTTATTCTCAGAATTATTATTATTTTTACCAATCCAATCGATCTAAAGTTCTCCTGAAACAGGGCAGGCGTCAAGAGTCCAGTGGTTAAGAAGCCGCTTGGGGCACCTGCACCCTGTGTCAGAGTGCCTGGGTTCGAATCCCGACTCCACTGTCCATTCCAGCACCTGCTATGTGCATCCTGGGGGGCAGCAGGTGTTGGCTCACGTGGTTCAGTCCTTGCCACCCACACGGGAGATCCTGGTGGAATTCTGGCTCCTGGTTTCCGCCTGGCCCAGCCCTGACTGCTGCAGGCATTTGGGGAAGGAAACACTGGAGGGTGATTTCTCTCTGACTCTGTTTCTCTTTCTCTGTGTCTCTCTGCCTCTCAAATAAATAAAAACCAGCTTTTAAAAAGTTGTTCTGGGACGGGCACTGTGGTGCAGATGGTAAGGCATCCCATACGGCGCCGGTTCTAGTCCCAGCCGCTTCACTTTCAATTCAGCTCCCTGCTAACACACCTGGGAAAGCAGCAGACAATGGCCTAAGGGCCTGGGCCCCTGCACCCATGAGAGGCCTGGAAGAAGCTCCTGGCCTTAGACTGGCCCAGCTCCAGCCGTTGTGACCATCTGGGGAGTGAACCAGGGATGGACGCTCTTTCTCTCTGTGTAACTCTGCCTTTCAAATAAATATTTAAAAAAAAAAAAATTTATCCTGAGGTAATAAAAGGACAAAAATTAAACTACAGACTAAAAAGTGTTGATAATATTCAGTTTCACTTTTCACAGTTATCTTAAAATGCTTCTTAATCAATTATGGCCATCTTTAGAATAGATGTTTTCTAGGGCCAGTGCTGTCTCGAGTGGGTAAGGCCACTGCCTGCAGTGCCAGCATCCCATATGGGCGCCAGTTCGAATCCTGGCTGCTCCACTTCTGAGCCAGCTCTCTGCTGTGGCCTGGGAAAGCAGTAGAAGATGGCCCAAGTCCTCGGGCCCCTGCACCTGTGTGGGAGACCTGGAAGAAGCTCCTGGCTCCTGGCTTCGGACTAGCTCAGCCTTGGCTGTTGCAGTCATTTGGGGAGTAAACCAGTGGATGGAAGACCTCTCTCTCTCTCTCTCTCTCTCTCTCTCTCTCTCTCTCTCTGCCTCTCTTTCTCTCTGTGTGTAACTATGACTTTCAAGTAAATACATAAATCTTTAAAAAAAAAGAACAGATGCTTCCTCGGAGGACAGCAGACAGTGCAGCCCAGTGGGCGGGAAGTGGCTCTGGAGCCACTGCCAGTGACCGTCCTCCTGCTGCTCCCTAAGGCACAGGCACCCAGCACCGACACCCCCAGGCTGTGGACAGCACAGCGAGGATGCATGGGAAGCAGCCTGCTTGCCAGCAAGTGGTTAACAGATGCTGAAGGTCACTGCCAGTGGGCACACCCAGCAGAGGACAGGAAGGTGACCCAGGGCACAGAGCTGTCTCCTGCTCACAGCCGAGCGACCTGACACCTGTATCTGATGAGGGATCCATCTATCACGTGCTCCTGACTGGGTCTGACATACACTCTTCATATCTAATCTTTTTTCCGTAGAGCTATCAAATAAAATGAAGAGCCAGCATTCCTAAATTCACATGGGAAAGTTGTATTTGGAAGTCTTCCTGTGGCTAAAAAAAAAAGGAAATTCTGTTTAAGGAGGACTCTTAGTTTTGCAAAAACTGCACATTTGCAAGAAGTCTCCATTCAAAAAGAAAACGTGACAGTTGTAGCCTGGTTTTACATGTGCCTTTGAAGGCCATTTCAGAATAAAGCAGTATTGTTCTTAAAAAACACTCAGCATATGAAACAGCTAAGTTTAATAAGTTATAGAAAGGATGGATGTTGTTTCTATTAAGAATGTGAATCTTCAGAAATTTTCGTGTTCTATGTTTGGAATATACCACCAGCTAGTAACACTCCATTTGATAATCTCCTTGTCAATGCTCAAAAAATATGCCCTGAGGGGTGGCGTTTCGTGCAGCAGTTAGCAATGTAAGCTCCTGCTTGGATGGTCTAGGCGCATTCTGGAGTGCCTGGTGCAAGTCCAGGCTGCTCACTGTAGCATCCAGCTGCCTGCAGATGTGCACCCCAGGAGGCACAGGAAGGGGAGGGCTCAACTAGCCGGGCTCCTGCCAATCAAATGGGAGACCCGGATGGAGTTCCTGACTCCCTGCTTCCGCCTGGCCTGTCCCCAGCTGTTGCGGGAATCTGGGGAGAGGGACAGCAGATAGACGAGCTCTGTTTCCATCTCTCCGCCTTTTAAATAAATACACATTTAAAAAATATATCCACAGAATATGTGAATGAAGTCAAGGATTGATCAATATGTACCTCAAGTGTACACGGAAGGCACACAGTGATGCGTGAATGAGCTGCGCTAGTCCATTCTTCGTTAATTAAAATATATTATTTGTTTGAAAGACACAGTTAGAGACAGACAGGGAGAGTCAGAGAGAGATCTTCCATCTGCTGGTTCACTCCCCAGAGGACAGCAAAGACCATGGCTGAAGCCAGGAGTCTGGAACTCCATCTGGGTCTCCCACGTGTGTGGCAGGGGCCCAAGTACCTGAGCCACCTTCTGCTGCCTTCTTAGGTGCATTAGCAGGGAGCTGGATTGGAAGTGGAGCAGCAGAGACTTGAACCAGTGCCCACATAGGATGCAGACGGCAGCTTAACCATACCTTATTTATTCTTTAAAAGGACATTATAGGGGCAGGCTTTGTGGCACAGCAAGTAAACCCACCACCTGTGATGCCGGCATCCCATATGGATGCCAGTTGGTGTCCTGGCTGCTCCACCGCTGATCCAGCTCCCTGCTAATGGCCTGAGAAAAGCAACAGAAGATGGCCCAAGGGTTTGGGCCCCTGCCACTCGCATGGTAGACCCGGATGGAGCTCCCAGCTCCTGGCTTGGGCCTGGCCCAGCACTTGCCATTGTGACCATCTAGGGAGTGAATCAGAGCATGGAAGATCTCTTTCTCTGTCTTTTTATAAATATGACTTTCAAACAAATAAACCTTTTCTTGATTTTCAAAAAGGGCATCATAATAGCTAGAAAATGGCCCGGGGGTACCCGAGGACGACTCCTGCCCCCTAAGGGAAAAACCCCCTCCCTGCCTCACCCTTCTGTTTTCTGCCTTCTCTAAGGCGTGGATGCATCAGACGTGGGCCGTGTCCTCCCCAGCACCACGCGTGGAGACACTCGTGGACACCACAACAAAGGGTGGGGTCTCAGCCGTTTGTCTTTTTCACGGGGGAAAAATCACCCTGTTCTTCAAAGCTAGATAGCCCACTGGGAAGCTCATTTGGCATCACACTTTGTGCGGGAAGAGTTTGCTGCGGTCCCTGCACTCACACGTGTTCCCGTGCGATGGCTGTCACCTCTGGATGACAGTGCTACAGGTGGATAAGGCTGACTAAGGGACCTCGCCAAGCCACTAATGACATACACCAGCAAGCACAGTCTGAAGGAACAGCCTTTCAAAGGGACAGTGCTCCTCAGCGTCCTCGGAGCTGAAGACGAGCGAGGAGGCCAAGAGCACGGATGAAGTGCTCGTTCTCTGTGGCCTGTTCCTGCGAAATGAAAGAGCAGTTAAGTAAAACACCGGTCATCCTGTTCGAAACGCTGCTAACGGACAAAGCGCGACTCTCACGGGAGTCACTGGTTCCTCGTCTGTTGTTCCTGCATCTGACCCGCTCCGGAGAAACTTCCCACGAGGCTGGCGCCCCACGCTTCCACACACGTCCTCTGTGCTGGACGCCGCAGTGTCTAGGACGGTGTTGGCGGAAGGCACATTTTTAAAATGAACAAGGGCAGGTGCTGTGGTGCAGCAGGTGTAACTGCAGCTAAGGATCCCATCCTGGAATCCTGGAGCAAGGTGGGGCCCCAGCTACTTCACTTCCCATCCAGGTCCCTGCTAATGCACCCTGGAAGGAAGCAGCAAACAACACAGCTGCTTGGCCTCTGCTACCCATGTGGGAGACCTCGACGGAGTTCCCGGCTCCGGGCTTCAGCCTGGCCCAATCCCGGATGCTGGCGGTGTCCGGGGAGTGAACCAGCAGATGGAAGACCTCTCTGTTGCTCTGCCTTGCAAATCAGAGGAAGGAAGGAAGGAAGGAAGGAAGGGAGGGAGGGAGGGAGGGAGGGAGGGAGGGAGGGAGGGAAAAAATAAAAGCTAAGAAATGTGGAAACCTCTCCTGTAAGCAGATGGCAAAAACAGGGAAAGTGTACAGCAATTAGAAACAAAAGAGCTGCCTAAGCATCTTTATTCTGGATGATCACTACGTAACACACAGAGGGCAGAGTCTCCCCATGGGTGCTCAGGAGTGGAGACCCTCTGCTGTGGTGCTCAACCCTGCTCCACCTCCACCCACAGCTCACTGTGGGCCGGGCTGATCCTTCCAATTCTTCCCCCTGGAAACCAGGAACAAGGAGGGACTTGCCAGCCTGGACTGAGCTGTGGATCTGCCCTGTCTTCCTCCAGTGGTAGACACCATAATTTACGCTCATTTGCTCTCACAAGCAACTGGGGGAAAACCACAGACTTCATCTTCTACCTCGGAAACGCAGAAACCACTCTCCCTGAATCATCGTCAAAGCCCTCGACCACGCCGCACCGCCGAGACGAGTGTCGCTTGCTTTCTGGAACCGGCCTTGTCCATCGTGCTCTCTAGGGGGACAGGAGGGTTCAGCAACCCCCGGAGGCCTCAGACACTTCCCCCAGACTCCCTGGGACGTCAGCGCAGAGGGAGAAACGCACAAATCCCAAGCAAACAAGGCAGGCAGATCTGACACTCAGATGAAGCAATTCGGTGGGTTTTATGTAACTAATACGGGAAGAAACACACCAACTTAGCCACTTGTGAACGCTCTACTGCCAAGCACCCAAAGGCTTTGCTTGTCACTCTTGGGTGGTGATGACGTCACCTTGCTCTGGAAGGAGAAGATAACCGAGTAACAAAAGGCAAAAGCGTTTTTTTTCCTTCACTTATTTAAAACATTGTTGGTTATTTAAAAATTTCCACTCTCCTAGCAATTCTGCACCCAGCCGTAAATCCTAAAGAGACAATCAGAGAATCAGCACAGGTGCTCAGTCATCTTTAATGCTGAAAAATAAGAATTACCTTCAAGATTCAAAAGATGGGTTTAAGAGTTGGGTAAGAATTTTATTCATACAACAGAAAAACATGCAGCTCTAAAATGACGCCACAGACCCGTGCTGTCCCACAGAAACACAACGTGAACGACATGCGTAACCCATCATTGCAAAAAGCAGGGGCAAGTAAAATTAGTTTTATTACTATATAAGGGTACTAGAAAAAGTTCGTGGAAAACAGAAGATGAGCTGAGGGGCAAATGATTAGCCTGGCCTTAAGACATAGGTTAAGATGCGGCGACCCACTCTGCAATACCTTGGGTTCCACTCACGGCTCTGGCTCCTTCCTCACTCTAGCTCCCTGCTAACGTACAACCTAGGAAACAGCAGATGATGCCCACTGGGTACCTGCCACCCACGTGGAAGACCCAGACTAAGCCCCCAGCTCCCAGCTTCAGCCTCTGGCCTGGTCCAGGCCACCGAGGACATCTGGGGAAGAGCTGAGAGGACAGGAGGATGCTCTCACTCTCTTTTCTCTCTCTAAAGATAATAAAAAGATGTTTATTTGGATGCAGAAAAATTGAAATCCATGCAGTTCTTTCATAAAACACATTTTCCATGAACTCACAATTCATTTAACCCAACACATCTGAAATAGTTCAACACATGATCAATATGGAAATAAGGAGACATTTTGCTTTTTTGTCCATCTCTGGAATCTGGTTTTGTACTCGGACTTCAGAAGCACCACAATTTCAGCTCCAGAGTCCACGTTGCTCGTGGCAGCATTCAACAACACAGCTGGGGCTGGCGCTATGGCTTAACAGGTTAAGTCTCTGCCTGTGGCACTGGCATCCCTTAATGGATGCCAGTTCGAGTCCTGGCTGCTCCACTTCTGATCCCGCTCCCTGTTAATGGCCTGGAAAATCAGTAAAAGATGGCCCAAGTGCTTGGGCCCCTGAACCCATGTGGGAGACATGGAAGAAGCTTTTAGTTCCTGGCTTTGGATTGGCTCAGCCCCAGCCACTGGCGATTTGGGGCGTGAACCAGTGGATGGAAGACCTCTCTGTCTCTCAAATAAATAAATTAAAAACCCCCCCCCCACACACACACCCCCCCACACACACACACACAAAGCTGGGGACAATGTTTAGGCTGAGAAAACCACTTATAAAACATTAAAATTTAAAAACAGATTATATGAACTATGTACAGCATAATTCTAATGTGTTTTAATGGGCTGAGAAAACCATTCATAAAACATTAAAATTTAAAAACACGTTATATGAACAATGTGCAGGATAATTCTAATGTGTTTTAAAGATTCATGAGTAAGGAAGAAACGCAGGTTACCGAGCAAGATGTCCGGAGTGTCATACTGGGACTGCCTTTCCTCCTCCTTGCTGCTTTTTCTCAGTGTTACACAATGCATCTGGACTATTTTAAAGTGAAGGAAAGACCGTGCAGTTTAATACTTTGCAACCAGCACTGCTGAGATTCACGATGACTTAGACACGCAACTCTTTCTAAGAAGCCACCTTGGAAACACGGCCAGTGTGTCGCTACTGCAGGCTAGCTGAGCCCAATTTCACTGCCCACAGAGAACAGCTCTCCACTGTGAACAAGACTGGTATTTTGAGCACGAGCCTGCACATTTGCCCCTTAACTGTGGTGTGTGTAATTGCACCATAAGGACTGTGGGTAAATTATTTCACTGCCTGTTAAATAACCATTTGTGAAGTCTAGACAACAATCATAAATAGCCACTATTTATAAAGTGCCACTCGAGGTACATGGGGGATTATTTCATAAACCAGCAAAGTGACCAGCACCTCCTAGGACCCCTAGGCCTCACAAAGAGGGGAGGGGCAGAGGAAATACATAAAATCGGCAAAGACGCCAGACAGACAAAATCCGCTTTGAAAAAGTGAGACGACATTGCATCCAATGTATGTAGCGTGCCGGGCGTCCGCCTCACCCACAGGGCCCCTGATGACTCTCCTCATCCCCCACCATGGGCCTGAGGGGCTAAGACCCTACGTGGGACGCCTGTATTCCGTGTCACAGTGCCTGGGCACTAAACCTGGCTCTGCTTCCAAGCCAGCTTCCCACTCGGGAGCACCTTGGGAAGTAGCAGGGGAGCCTCACGTGCTTGGGCCCCTGCCACCCTGGTGGAGACCCAGATGGAGTTCCTGGTTCCCGGCTTCAGCCTGGCCCAGCCCCAGCTGCTGTGGGCATTTGGGAGGCAAATGAGGAGACAGATTTCTTTCTGTCTCTTTCCACTATTTCACATAAATAAAAACTGTTCTTAGAAAGAGCTTTATACATAATAATGAGCTGATTTCTTAGAGCAGACTTTGTGGTAGGTGTGAGTTCATGGAAAATGCATATGACTGTGCAAGTACTCCAGAAACTTCCTGCATCCAAATAAATGGATCTCCTGTTTCTCGTTACTCCACAACTCTGTGAAGCAGCCTCACTGTTAGCTGCCCCGTAGGTGAGCAGCAGACCCTGCAGACGCCAGGGTCACAGCCGCGATCCTCCCCGGGGGACCCCTCCTCCTATATTCTGCAGGCCACCAGGGCGGCGGGGACAGGGGACTCTCTAAGGACCCACAGAAACGGAGGGGTCTGGTTCCCAGTGTCCATGCACCTGCCCACAACACCACACAGAGAATTCCTGCACCTCTGGGACCACAGAGGAGGAACACACACCGGGGCCAGAGCTTCCCAAAGGAAGCTCCCCTCATCTGCTCTCAGCAGGACACAGCCCATCCCTGGCTGCAGGATGTCCCCAGCACCCTCCACACAGACGGACGGATTCTTACATTTACCATGAAAGCCTCTCAACATAAAAGAGCCTATTTGATGCTGCTAAGCAGACGCACCTCACTCATCAATTTTCTATATTGCTTTAACCAGAGCCTAGCCGAGAACATTCTCGAACAAAGCCTTGCCCAGCAGAACCAAGTTAACTGGACTCTGGCACCAGTCACTCAACAGCCCTTGGATTCATTCAACAAAGACGTACTGAGTGCGTTCTGTGTCCTGCACACTGAGCCAGGCCTTGGAGGAACAGCAGGAGGCGAGGTGGTGTCTGGACTCTCCCGCGCTGAGGAGCAGACGGCCCTGCTGCCTTGTGCAGCCACCACCTACGACAGCCGGCACTCACCACGCCCACCTGGCCGACTCCACACCCCACGACCCTGCCTGCTCTCACCAAAGACCTGGGCCATCTTCTGCTGCTTCCCGGGTGTGTTAGCACTGAGCTGGGTTGGAAGTGCAGCAGCTGGAACTTGAATGGGCGCAAAGATACGCCCTACGATACCTGCCCCCCCTCTTTCTTTGGCTGCTAGGTCTTTAAGCTTACAACTTACTAACTTAGATGTCCCCAGAGTGATAACCTGACAGATGTATTGTCTCAACCTCAAGGAGAGAAACATGAGAAGTAATTCTACTTAATAGTTTAAAATGAATTGCAGGGGCCAGCACTGTGGCATAGCAGGTAAAGTCGCTGCCTGCAGTGCCGGCATCCCATATGGGTGCTGATTCAAGACCCAGCTGCTCCACTTCTGATCCAGCTCTCTGCTCTGGCCTGGGAAAGCAGTAACAGATGGCCCAAGGTCTTGGGCCCCTACACTCAGGTGGGAAACCTGGAAGAAGCTCCTGGCTCCTGGCTTTGGATTGGCCCAGCTCCAGCCATTGTGGCTATTTAGGGAGTGAACCAGCAGATGGAAGATCTTTCTCTCTCTGTCTCTGCCTCTCTGTAATTCCACCTTTCAAGCAGATAAATAAATCTTTTAAAAAAAAATAAAATGAATTATAAATTTTACTAGAACATAATAGCTGAGAAAAAAACATATATACACACACACATATAGTGTGTATGCTAAAGGAATGCTACAAAGTTTCTTGTGAAAGCAAATAAACAAATAAATATCAAATTTCTGTCTTAAGGTTAGACAAGATGATTAAGTAGTTACGAAAAGAATACCAACAGAAACTTTATCTGTGTCCTTTCGTTACTGAAACCTTGCATCCTGCCCTGAAAATAGAGTCAGCCTTCTGAACAGGACTGCTGGCTGCTGCCTCGGGATGAGTAGGCCCCTCTCAGGTTCCTACGACAGCTTTCCATCCGCAATTTACAATTTTTCTGGAACTTTCCATAATTACTGTTTGTAATCAGTTATTAAGAACTTGCAGCTAAGTTTAAAAGGTCATTTTTATATTTTAAAAAGTCACATATTTATGCATTTTTCTTTAAATGAGCCCTTTGTGCTTTCTTAAATGTATTCCTTACAAAGCAACAAGAAAAGAAGTTTTATGAATGCACAAGACTGCAAGAAATGTCAAGTATGCTAGGGTTCTGGTTTTGATTGTGGACTTCAGAGGAAGTTTAAACGGCCATGGAAGAGGGTCCTTTAATTACAAGCCAACATCCTACAGGACAGGCAGTCTCCCTCCCAGACGGCAGTGCAGCGGTGTGAGAAGAAAATCAGCTGTGACCAGCACAACAGGGAGCCATTCCGGCAAGCCAGGCTGACCAGGGACCGGGGATCACCGCGTGTCCCCTCCGGCTTTGTGTAGGCTACTGTCTGGTACTCTAGGAGATGGGAATGTTTCAGGAGCTAAACAGACAGTTCCATTTCTGCCACAGCCCAGTCAAGTCCGTGCTCCGACTGTGGCAAGTCGGTCTTCACCGTGGGGACGAAGCTTGACAACAGCATCCCCCCACCCCGCCCCACAGGAGTGTCAACTGAAAGACGGTGCAGCACCGTGGTGAGAGGGCTGCGCTCCTGCCCAAGTGGCCAATCCTCCGCTCCGCCTCCTCTCCCTGTGGGCCGGAGGAAAATCAGCTGTGTCTCTAACAGTTTGTCCAGCAGGGAAATGGACAGACAGGTAGGCTTGTCAGGAGCATTTCATGCAATGCTGACCACATTCCACCAAACATGGCAAACAAGCAGTCAGCACACAGGACCTTTAACTGAATGTACACACTCAGGTATGCATGTACATACGTGTGTCCAAATGTGTGTACACATGCAACACACGTGCATGCATGTGCATGAATGTGTACACGCGAATGCATGCATTGTGTGTACATGTGAGCATCAACCTGAACACATGAGTGGCCATGTACGAATGCACACATTTGAACAGACACACATACACACACACACACATGCACATTAGTGTGTATGTGTGTGCATGCTTATTATGGTGCACATAGGTATACACATGCATGTGTGTGTTTGAGAGGAATACAGAGACAGAGAAAGCTCCCCCTCTGCTGGTTCACTCCTCAAATGCCTGCCTTGAAGCCAGGAGCTGCGAACGCCATCCAGGTCTGCCATGTGGGTGGCAGGAACCCAACAACCGGAGCTACCACCGCCGTCTGCCACAGCGCAAATCAGCAGGAAGACAGCACTGGGGGCGATGTCACGCCTCGAACCTAGATTTTCTGAAAAGAGATGCAGTGTCCCAACTGGCAGCTTTAGCCTGAGCCAGAAGCCTACCCTGAGTTACTTTTTCAGATAGAAATGAGATATCTGTCACAGCTCAGCACTAGGAAAATCTTCCCACACCTCCACCAAGCCCCTTAGGGCCTCCTGCTTTGTGGATGCTACAGAAAGAAAAAGCTGTCCACGAAGTATCACGCCGGGAGATTCAGGTCCCAAACGGGTTTCCCCTGCCCTTCCTCACTCAGGGTGCCTGTGGCCTAGAGATCGATGCCGTCTCCATTCTTGAGCAAGGTAGGGCAGGAAGTGTTCTCCCATCAAGCCCAGCGGCAGTGGACCGCACACAAGCTCAGGGGCTGGCCAGGTGTGCACAGCAGAGTCAGCTGGGAGCGCAGCAGAGGGGCCACTCCCTCCCGCAGGCTCACCCTTCTCTGGAGCAGGCATCTACCCAGATCACACAAACAGGACGTGTGTGTAGGCTGGGCGTGTTTAGTGTGCTTTTCACTGATGACATTTTCCACTCTGGACAGGCTTATCGGGGCCATGATGCCATCATGAGTCGGGGGACGTGTGTGCTTGTTTTAAAATCTGAGTCCTTCCTCGGACGTCCTGCCGTGCCACCACTGGAACAGTTCCGTTTCCTTTTTCTTGCCTGGGAGAGGTGGAGCAGAGCTCCTGGGGGGACCACGCTGGATTCTGAACGCGACCTGCACCTGTTATCCCTTACAGGACACACACGCGTCAGGGGTGGGCGCTCGGCTCAGCAGTTACAACCTCTGCAGCCAGTGTCAGATCTCCCGGGCTTGAGTCCCAGTTCTGCTCCTGATTCCAGAAGCCTGCTAATGGACGTCCTGGGGGCAGCAGGGGATGACTCGCGTGCTTGGGTCCCTGTCACCCAGGCAGCAGGTCTACACAGAATTCCTGCCTCCCTGCGTCACCCCTGCCCATCCCTCCCCAACCCAGTCCTGGCTGTTGTGTACATTTAGAGAATGAACCAGCAGATAGGAGCTCCCTCTCCACCTCTCAAATAATGAAAACAGACACTTGTGGAATGCCACACAGATCCAAATGTACAAAGCCAGACAGCAATTTCAGCACACAGGAGGAAGACCAGTCCCCAAGCCACAGGCATTGCCTTGGTTATCTATATCTTATCTTAATACGTTATTGCCTAACACTGAATCCCAACACATCAAAATATTTTTTAAACAAAGATTATCTTGAAACGAATCTGAAAGACTCAGTTAAAAACTGAGAAAGCAATGGAAGATGGACTAAGTGCTCATGCCCCGGCACCCACGTAGGAGACCCGGATAAAGTTCCTGTTTTGGCCTGCCCAGCCCTGGCCGTTGTAACCATTTGGGGATGAACCAGCAGATCAAAGCTTTCTCTCCCTAGCTATCCCTCTCCCTCTCTCTTTCAAATAAATAGTGCGGGTGACCCTGTGCCTGGATGGGAGACTGCCTGCCTAGCCCATGCAGCAGGTTAAGAAAGCATGGCACACTATGCCCTCTGGAAAACACCCTGGTAGAAGGCTCAGCACACGGAGACCCCGACATATGACCTGACTGCTGTGGCAGGTGGCCCGGACCCCAGCACATTTCCTCCACCCCCACTTCCCCTTGAGGGGCCTTGTAATTGTCAACTATGTAAACAGCTCTCGAGTATGGCCCAGACCCCTAAGACCACATGGAAGGCTACATGGGCTACGTGACCTTCAAGCTGACTGGAGAAGCAAGGTGGCATCAGTATCAGCTTTCTCCATAGAACTAGTGTTGCTACCCTGAACCAGCTACTCCCCTTTGCGTGCCCTATAAGCTTGTGCCCGACTGTTAATAAATGGACATTTTCACCAAAGTTGTCTCCAGTGCTTCTTGTTGAAGAATGCCGTTGAAGACTCCCCAACAGTGTGGGCCTCGCAGGACGAGTCCACAAAATAGTTTTTAAAAAGGTATTTTTCCAAGTGGTTTTTCTATCAGCATAGAGAAAAGAACTGAGATATAAGAACAATCTCTCATGAACACCGATGTGCAAACACGACGGCAAATGCAGGGGCGAGGCCCGCTGCCGATGAGCGGGCTCCGAACCCAGCCCTGCGCCTGCACAACCCCACAGCCTGACGCCAGGCAAAGAAAAACAGAGTGGCATAAATTATGACTGTTCTGAGAAGACTCCCACCGCGATACCCCGTCTCAAAACACGCTGCTCGAGGGCGGAAGTAATTAAACGGCAGCATATGTACATCTGAAATGCACGCTTATCGATCACAGCCAAGGTAAGTTTTGGGGACACACATGGGGCAGATGACCGAAATACACAGTAAAAGGAAAACAGGTCGAGGCAATGGGAGTGACCCCTCACTTGGCTCAGGGCTCACTCCCCGCGATCCAGCCTGACAAAGGATTAAAGAATTGTCCTCAGGGGCCAGTATGGTGGTGTAGTGGGCTAAGCCACCACATGAGGAGCGGGCATCCCATGTGGGCACTGGTTCTAGTCCTGCCTGCTCTACTTCCAGCCCAGATCCCTGCTGATAGCCTGGGAAAGCCACAGAAAATGACCCAAGTGCCTGGGCCCCTGCACCTCTGTGGGAGACCTGGATGAAGCTCCAGGTTCCTGGCTTCGAATCGGCTCAGCTCTGGCCACTGCGGCCATTTGGGAAGTGAACCAGCAGACAGAAGACCTTTCTCTGTGTGTCTCTCTCTGTCTATAACTCTACCTCTTAAATTAAAAAAATAATCTTCAATAACCATCTGCATTGGAACCTCCGCAAGTGGTGAATCTGAGAACCTGAGGCTTGTTCTGAGAATTTCTCAAGCTTACCTCAATGACCATCTCCCAAGTGGCTTCTGTGGCCATTAAGACGTCCTGGCTGGAAGACGCGGTTTCACAGGTTTTCTGAGAACTCTATTTCTCTGGCTTTGCTGCTCTTGTCTGCTTTTGGGCTCCTCCCTTTCACTGCATTTCAACTATTTTGCAAGAAAGGAAAAGAAGAGGAATTCGAGAGAGCGACTTGGAATACTTGTTAGCAGTTCTGACAGGGGAGACTTGAGTTTTGTTTGTTGGGACCTGGCTCCAGGTTCCGAGCAACCACGCATTCTCACTAACATGGAGACACAAGGACAGAGGAAAAAGAGCTCTGATGTCAAGTCTCCACTTTAGGGACCTTCAGGGTCAGGCCGGAGGGCAGGCAAGCGAGCGGACGGCACCGACGGCACCGCTCCAGACAGGAGTGATGTCCAGGGCAACCCAGCCTCCCCTCTCACCTGATGAGAGATGCAGCCCCAAGTCTCAGAAAACCAGATGATTCCATTTACCAAGACACAGGGCACCTGTGCCCTCAGGGAGCCGGAATGGTGGCACGAGGGGTCACAGGAGATAAGGATACGCCCGTCTCGCCTTGCTCACCTCCCAGGCCATGTGGCATGGAGGCCGGGGCCAGAACACTCATCCTGCAGGCCACAGCAGGGTTTGTGTCTAGGCACAGAAAGCTGAAGCAGCTGAGGGGAGCATGTGTGTGACTGTCTGGGTTCCCATGGCGCAGGTGGCTGAGCCCTAGGCAGCGAGCAGACGTCTGTTGGGGCCGACTCCAGGCCTCACCTCCTCTAGATCTGAGACCCCATCACCACCACACAGGCCATCTCCCCCCATCCCGCCTACCCCTGTTTGAGGGACACACATGCTCCCCCCACAACAGGCCCCCTACCTGCGCTCACTGGTCTCCGCAGGCTGCTCTCCCCTCGGGGCATCGCCCGCAGGATAAACTCTCAGCTCTCTGCAAGGACTCCCAGGCCATCATTATGTGGCCCCAGCCTTCCAGTCAGACCTGAGCTTCCAACACGTTGCTCTTGAAGTCTGCGTGCCAGCAACGTCTAATTACTGACAGGGCCTGAGCCTCGCTGCCTGCTGGGGGCCTCCCTGCCCGGCCCCCACGCTGCCCGCCAGCCAGGCTCACAGCCTCTGGCCCCAGCTCCGCACATGTCTGCTCTGAGGGCTGCCCAGCCCAGCCTGAGCTCCTCACACCCTGTGACTGTGACTGACTCCGTGCCACTCCATCAGCTCCCAGAAGCAGGGACCCAGCCCCATCCCCTGCTGCTCTGCACTCTGGCACACAGCAGCCACCCAGACAACAATCTGGGAGTGAGCTCGAAGGGAGGAAGTGGCGGCCTCTGCCAAGAGCCGAGGCGCCCGCCCGCGGAGCTCTGAGGCAGACGCCACCAGGAGCGATGGTGGCAAGCAGGTGCAGGTGCAAAGGGAATCCTCTACCGGGGATCTCATCTTTGACGTCCGCCAGCCGGACGCTCAGCCTTGGCTGTGCTTTGCTGATGGCCCCCACGGCCCTGCCTGAATCCATGGTTTCTGAGCTCTGTCTCAGCTGGCGCTCAGATGTATCTAGAACACTTCCAGTCCCACTTCCAAGACAATGAACAAACAGAACTCAGGGCCAGCGACTTAGCTTTGTCTCAGCTCTGAGAAACTTGCAATTACTCTCAGAGCCCATCCATCAAGGGGGACACAGGAGGGAGTTGTTACAAGCTTCCCTCTTCCGGCCAGGCTGGCTGGACAGAATGGGTGACTCACGCTTGCTGCCTGGTGTACGGAGACTGACTCTAACAATCCGCAGGTTCTGATTCCGTGGCTAATTGCAATCATTTATTTTCCCTGGGAATTAATAGAGACCATCTGCCTAATGATAAAGCTGAGCTCTGCAATAATTTGAGGAAAAATGTGCGGCCGTCAGCACAAAAACCCCTTCTTGAGGAAGCCTGCTAGACACACGCAATTGTATTTTGTTTTTTTTTAAATAATGAACACCAATCGCATCACGAACTGAAAGACGCTGCCGTGACTGGCGGCCTCTACCTGCTATCTGTCATCACCGCACTTGCTAATATGCACTCTGCAACCTTGAACTCTACATTTACAGGCGGTGAAATAACTATAATTGCAGCACGTTGTGATCACACGTCCGAGCGCCCAGGCCATCCTGAGAATGCAGAGGCAGAAGCGACGTCCACGGCGCGCCTGCTTCCCGGCAGACAGGAAGGCGGGCACACGGCCTCGGAACCGGTCACATACACACACCACAACCCCCCCAACCCAGCCCAGCTCCCAGCCATGCTCACTGCACTCCTGCTGGCAGACGTTGGAACCAGTCACATACACACCACCCAGCCCAGCTCCCAGCCATGCTCACTGCACCCCTGTTGGCAGACGTTGGAACCAGTCACATACACCCCCACCCAGCCCAGCTCCCAGCCATGCTCACTGCACCCCTGTTGGCAGACGTTGGAACCAGTCACATACACCCCCACCCAGCCCAGCTCCCAGCCATGCTCACTGCACCCCTGCTGGCAGATGTGGTAGTCCCCAGGAAGACAGGTGGCCTTTGCCGCGTGTCCCTGATGAACGGCTATCAACACTGATCCACCTGTGAAGAATATGGTGCCATCTCTGCAGGGCAGCAGGTTAAGAAAGCGGGAGAGCAGCAGAGACAAGGGAAGCGGGGTGGGGGGCCACGGGCCCCAAGCTGGCCTCTGCTCTCCGTGGATGGCCCCTGGGAGGAGCAGCTGGTTATCTGGACACCCTCTCCTTCTGAAAGAAGCTGCCACTCTCTGCTTCGCAATGGGTCCCGTGCTACAACCCAGCTCATCACACAGGCAGAGACTCCTGGTTAGGAGCCGACTTCTCCAAGGATTGTGAATCTGTATAGCCAGGTGGGTAGGAAGTAACCAGTCTGTACCATTTCAGCCACACCGTCTATTCACCTCGTCACTCCCCCACTCTTAGCCCACAGCACCGTGTGGGGATAGCAAGATGGAGTCGGTAATGACAAACGGACATGGACCGACATCTCCACCAGCCACGCCCTGTGGCATCCATTCAAGGAGGTCACTTCGGCTGAAAACACCTCGCGTACTTCTATAAAATGGAACCAACCACAGTACTGCCACAGAGCATTGTGGGAATGAAAGACAACACTGCATGGGACCGAGGCACTGAGCCTAGGGCCAGGAACAAGGTGGTGGTGTTTGTTCCTTTTACTCTTGTTATCATCCTGGCCAAAGTGGCTGTAGGAAGCAGCAGCAGTCTTGGAACTCACCCACAAGTCCCAATAGAAGGCAAGCCACCCTGCAGAAGTAACATGGCAGGGGTGGGTGGGGTGGGTGTGTGGGCGTGTGCACGCGCGCGCCTGTACCATGAGCAGTAGCCCCAGGGTTTGATGTCTGCCAAGGCTGTGGTGCAGTGGGTGAAGCTGTCCCTAGGGACACCTGCATCCCACATGGGAGTTCCTGGGATTGAGTCCCGCCTCAACTTCCCATCCAGTTTCCTGCTGATCCACACCCAGGAACGTAGAGTGGGTTCTCGCCACACAGGTGGGAAACCCTGACAGCTCCTGGCTCTGGCCTGGCCTAGCCCAACCCCAGCTGTTGGAGAGTTAACCAGCAGATGGAAGATCTCTCAGTCTCTCAAATGAATACACTCAATAAATAGATAAACTTCTACCGGGGGCTGTTTGTCCTAGTGGTTAGGACACTACTTAGGACACCTGTCTCCAACCTGGGAGTGCAGGTTGAGGTCCGGCTCCTCCCCCAATCTCAGCTCCCTGCCGATGTGTACTATGGGAGGCCATGTGTTGGGACCCATGTAGGAGACTCAGAGTGAATTCCTTGTTCCTGGAAGGGCTTGTGGCATTTGGGGGCATTTTGGGAATGAACCAGCAGAGGAGAGCTCTCTGTCTCTCAAAAAAATAAGTAAAAATTACAAAAAACAAAACAAAAAAGTAAAATCATAGAACTTTCCTGCTAAAATGCAGACTTAAGCGTCCTCCACCAGCTCTTTCCCTAAGGCATTTGACACTAATATGAAAACTCCTCTAGTTTGAATAAAATAAAATGGATCTAGAACTTTATATTTATTACAGAAAATAGTAGTAGTGCAATACGGATGCTTAGAAGGGACAGTCTGTTTAGAAGTGTTGCTTGGTGCTGGCACTGTGGCATAGTGGGTAAAGCCACCATATGCAACGCCAGCATCACAGATGAGCCCCAATTTGAGTCCAGGCTGCTCTACTTCCAATCCAGCTCCCTGCTAATATGCCTGGGAAAGCAGCAGAAGTGGCCCTAGTGCTTGGGCCCGTGCATCCCCGTGGGAGACTCAGATGGAGTTCCAGGCTCCTGGCTTCAGCCTGGCCCAGCCCCAGCTGTTGCAGCCATCTTGGGAGTGAATCTACACACAGAATATAAATCGTGGTAGAATACAGAGGAAAACAGAATAGACTCAGTCCAACCTTTTAAAAAATTTATTCCACAGTAAAATTGCTTATATATGCTGAGAACAACCATCGTTATGTGGAAGCAGAACATCCACTCAGCAAGGTTCTCTTTCCTTGGTTTTCCGACGCCCACTTGAGTGTCTGAAACTTTACAACATCTGTTTACCTGAGTGTTACAGGCACAGAGTTAACTTTTTTCTCAGAAAGCAACATAAAGGCCATTGTTCCAATGTTTTGTCAAGATGCAAAAGACTCACAGCTTCAGACTGCTCATGTTTCCACGAGGCTTTTTATGATTTAACACAAACTGTGAAATATAACAAACAGGCATCTGTGAGCTGCAACACAATGGGAATATTTTCACAAGGAACAAAGACGACGAGAAAGCGCAGCTTTTAGACACCTTCCGCGTAGACCCAGAACAGCCACTGTTCTGTGTCGCATTTCCTTTCACGGCTCAGTATCCACATCAACCTCACCTCCAACCCCAGTGCAGATAAACCGTCTACTATGTAAGGGGCTACAGGGTAAGAAGAACGACACCTTTCCCTATTTAATCACCAACAGCCCGAGGTTAGGGCTGCAACCCTCCACTTGGAGTCAGCAGACCCGGGCCACTCCACCCTAGGACAACCTTCTCCGCTCCATTCAGACAGAAGTTGCTACTGATCACATCCAAGTGGCCGCTCAGCAGGCTGCCTTACGCAACTGCTTCTTGAACTCGCTGAATGAGGGTTTCTGGTCTCAGCACAGGCCCCTCTCCCTGCTTCAAGGGTTTCAACGGCCCAGAGGGGAGAGAGCCAGTGAGGCCAGCAGGCTCCTGAGGACCAGGCTCTTCCTGCGAAACCCCAGCCCATCACACGGTAGTGGTCACTTTGCCCTCACCACCACCTGCACTCTCCCTACATTACAGCCCAGGTCCCACACCTGCCCTCCACGACTACAGGGATTCAAATGCAGGTGGGCAGACCCAGGTCTGCGTTCTTGCCTCTTGGCCTTGGCCTTATCAGAGATGAAACCTATCAGAGCAGGGCCTGAAGAAATGTTTATCAGAGACTGAAAACTGAGGCTGGCACTGTGGTGCATCCGGGAAGCCACCCCCTACAACACTGGCGTCCCAAACGGGCACAGGTTCAGGTCCCGGCTGCTCCACTTGCGATGCAGCTCCCTGCTCATGTGCCAGGACAAGCGGCAGAACACTGCCCAAGCAACAAATAAATGAAGTTCCTGCCTCCTACCTTCAGCTTGGCCCAGCCCTGGCTGTTGAGTGCATCTGGGGTGTACCCTAGCAGGTGGAAGATCTGTCTCTCCCTCTCTCTGCCACTCAAATAAATTTTAAAAAATCATTTCTTTTAAAAGATTGAAGTAATGATTTTGTGATTACTCTAGAAGCCTATACATGGGGCCAGCACTGTAGTGTACTGGGTTAAGCCTATGCCTGCAGCACCGGCATCTTATATGGGTGCCAGTTTGTATCCCAGCTGCTCCACTTCTTTTTTTTCCTAAATATTTTATTATTTATTTATTTGAAAGGCAGAGTTATAGAGAGGAAGAAGCAGAGAAAGAGAGAGGTCTTCCATCTGCTGGTTTACTCCCCAAAAGGCTGCAACAGCCAGACCTGTTTCGATCTGAAGCCAAGAGCCAGGAGATTCTCCCAGGTCTTCCATGTGGGTGCAGGGGCCCAAGGACTTGGGCCATCTTCTACTGCTTTCCCAGGCCATAGCAGAGAGCTGGATCAGAAGTGGAGCAGCTGGGACCTCAACCGGTGCCCTTATGGGATGCTGGCACTACAGTCCAGGGCTTTAACCCATTGTACCACAGTGCCAGTCCCCCAGCTCTCCACTTTCGATCCATCTCTCTACTAATGCCCTGGGAAAGCAGTGGAGGATGGCCCAAGTGTTTGGGCCCCTGCACCCACATGGGAGACCTGGAAGAAGCTCCAGGCTCCTGGCTTCGGATCAGCCCAGCTCCGGCCATTGCGGCCACTGGGGGAGTGAACCAGCGGATGGAAGTCCTTTTTCTCTCTCTGTGTAACTCTGCCTCTCAAATCAATCAATCTTACAAAAACAAACAAACAAAACCCCTGATACATAAAAAAATGAAACATATAGCCTATGCAGTGGAACCAATGTATTAACTACACGCAGGCCTCAGAGAGGATCAGAATGGGTAGTGCAGAAATCTGGGTTTTGCACATAGTTACAATTCACAGATGTCTTGAAGCTTGGCTCAACAAAGATTCTTGGGCATCTGCACTGTGACAGGCACCTGGGCTGGAAGGAGTCTAGCCCTGTTTTCTGGGAGCTTCTGGCCTAATGTGGGGCACAGACAGAGGAAAAGACCCTTCCCCTTCGGCCCCCTCCCGCAATTTCTACCAGAGTGGTAACCAGCAGGTATGACTCCAAACAAGACAGGACTTCAAGACATTAGTTTAAGGCTTTTAAAACAAAGCCAGTTTGTGGCTACACTGTACCTTAGCAGGTAAAGCCACCATCTATGACCCCAGCATCCCATATGGGCACTGGTTTGATCCCCAGCCGCTCCACTTCTGATCCAGCTCCCTGCTAATGGCCTGGGAAAAGCAGCAGGAGATGGCCCAAGTGCCTGGGCCCTGCCCCCCATGTGGGGAGACTTGGATGAAGCTCCTGGCTCCTGGCTTTGTCCTGGCCCAGCCCCACTCAGCTCTCTGGGGAGTGAACCAGTGGATGGAGATCTCTGCCTTGGTCTCTCCCTTTTAAACTCCGACTTTAAAGTGAATAAATAACCTTTTTAAAAAAAGGTTAAGAACAAGATAGGCGTTAGGGGCCCACACGCTATAGATGGCCTGAGAACAGCAACTGTTTGAGTGCAGGCAGGAAGGGCGGGACCAAGGAAGCTGGCTGCCTGACGCTGGTCATTGTTCGGCAACACACACTTCAAACTCTCAGTAGTCTGCAAGCTCAAGTAGTTCGGGTCTCCCTAGAGTGGCAGGTGAGCTCTCCTTCACATCCTCTCCCCAACATGTGGTTCCCTTCAAAACTGGGGTGTGTGCGTGTATGTGTGTGCGTGTCTGTGTCTGTGTGTGCATATGAATCTATGTGTACATATGTGTGTGCATGTATGTATCCTCTGTACGTATGTGTGTATCTGTGTGTGTATGTAAGCAGAGCAGCAAACAAAACCCAGCTCTGGGCCAGCGCCGTGGCTTAACAGGCTAATCCTCTGCCTTGTGGCGCCGGCACACTGGGTTCTAGTCCCGGTCGGGGCACCGATCCTGTCCCGGTTGCCCCTCTTCCAGGCCAGCTCTCTGCTATGGCCCAGGAAGGCAGTGGAGGATGGCCCAAGTCCTTGGGCCCTGCACCCGCATGGGAGACCAGGAGAAGCACCTGGCTCCCGGCTTTGGATCAGCGCGATGCGCCGGCCGCAGCGGCCATTGGAGGGTGAACCAACGGCAAAAAGGAAGACCTTTCTCTCTGTCTCTCTCTCACTATCCACTCTGCCTGTCAAAAAAAAAAAAAAAAAAAAAAAAAACCAACACAAAAAAACAGCTCTGTAGCACCCACTTGATCACACAACACCTTCTCTTCCTGCAGAGATGCTAACAGCCATCCATTGAACGGCCTGGTTAGTCTAGCCTTATGTCATCTGTCACGTACAATCCAAAATATTCCAGCGATTACCATTCTGTGGGCGTCACCTTATTTTGGTAAAACTGGCAAATCAAAATGTTGGCTTTCATGGCAGTTTTACATAACCATGCAAAGTTTTTCTACATGCATAAAAACGGCTCCTCAAACACACACTAAGCTGCTCATTCCAGAATGTCACAATTTGTTTTTTCAATCAAAAACTGAACAGCTTTGACATTTTAAAGCAGCAAACTGTCACTTTCAGAATTTGATTAGATGATTCTAATAGTAGGCTGGAGTCATTCAAATCGGCTTTTACACACACTTCCCAGGCTGCGTAATTGGCACGTGGGGATGATGACAGACTCAGCCGCACTTCCAAGGCCGACAGCAGCCCTGACGGCCAGGGAGAGGCAGCGCACACACAAGCCACTCCTGGAACTGTGTTCCCACGCTGCTGAACCATGCCAGCCGCACACCTTCCTAACACAACCAGTTATGCTATTTTGCATGACTGAATGCAACAGTTACGCCTGAGACGAAGGCACCCAGTCTTTTGCAACAAAGCTGAAAGCTGTTCTGTGAAGCAGCGTCGGTCACCTACATTCAAGTAAGGCATGGATGAGCATTTCACAACTCCTCTCTTTGTCCATCACGACCAGAAAGGGTAAAAAGGGAGGGACCAACCAGGCACTTCCTAATGGTTTTGAAGAGAATCGCTGGGTTCATTAAAAGAAAAAAGGCACAATGTTTCCTAAGATTTACTACCATTTTATTGAAGGGTAAACTTTCTTTAAAATTCCAGATGTGAAACTGCCTTAGGAAAATTCCACCACAGTTGTGGAAAACGCAGGACGTGGCTTGTCTGGGTCCCCGGCCGCTGTGGCCCCGGCCACCAGATGCCAGCCAGGAGGAGGCGCGGACCGCGCGCGCTCCAGCCCGCCCGGCACTGCCTCCGGGTGACCCAACTACAAAGCAGTGCTCTGTTTAAAAGCCTTCCTGCAGAAAGCATAAAAGGGCTACCTCTCGGCTTTTACAGCCTTCTTTTCTTTTACAGAACTTCACTGTCCCAAACAGGGTCTGCAGCCGAGACGTGCGCGGTCTTCCAAAAGTTAGAGGAAAACGCACAGTCCGAAACAACGATGTCTGAAAATGCCATCTTCCCCACCCGAATCAGCTAATCTTTTAACTCCTTTTGTCCCCACGTCAGCCAAGTGGTGCTGCACTGAGAAAGCAGAACACGCTGTGGAAAGCGCATGTATACAGAATTAATTTTCCTTAGTCAACAGCCAGCAAGCAGTGAGGAAGACAAGAAGACCTGACACGTAACCAGGCGTCCCGTACGGCTGATGGCACACGTTCACTTGTCAACTGTGAGAAGCCTGCCCTCACTTGTAGCTCAGACTGTAAACTTCAAAACTGACAAGTTGAGACCACAAAGGGATTTAAAAATGGGAGGACAGCTACTTCCTAACAGAAAACCAAAGCAGGCTGGGTTCAGACCTCTCTGTGGAGGAAACTTGCGAGGAAGCCACTTTCTCCTCCTCCTCACTGCCATCACCTCTCGTGTTTAAAAAAGAGTTTATTTACTGACTTGATAGGCAGAGAGAAAGAGAGAGAGAGAGAGTGTGTGTGTTAATTCATCTACTGGCTCACTCTCCAAATGGCCTCAAAGGCCAGGACTGGGCCAGGTTGAAGCCAGGAACCAGGAACTCCACCCAGGTCTCCCACTGGGTGCAGGGCCCTGGGCACTTGGGCCACCATCTGCTGCCTTCCCAGGACCATTAGGTATTTGTAGTGTTGGAGCCAGTATGGAAGCTTAGGGCTCTGCTATTGTTTGGGACTATTTGCTGGGTAGTGCAGAAACAGTGCCGGGGGATATGGGGCGGGGAGGGAACATGTGGTCTAATTTTCCACCAAATCAGGCCGGGATCTTTTATCTCCACGTTTGGGTCTGGACGAGGCGGTTACTGAGTTACTTCTGTGCTCCGCCGTGGCTGAGCGACGTCCCCACATCTGGACAGTCATCTAACACGGGCCAGCGCTATCCACAAGGAGATGTGTAACCTGGGGGAGCAAAGTCCCAGTGTCATGCAAAAACCCCACTCACAGTTGGGAGTTCTGATAACCAGCAATAATACTGCTCAGGTTGGTTCACAATACAAAAACTATTAATGGAGTCCTATCTTCAAAAAAGGCAAAAATGCCTGAAAAGATCAGTGATGCATGAAATGCCATAAATCTCATAACCTTCCACTTCCCCGCGGCGTCTGTCACCGTGCCAGACAAGATGAGAACGAGGCAAGCCCCAGACACTTCCTGAAGCTATCAGACAGCTCTGTCAGGGAAGTGAGACTTTATCAAACCAACATCCTCAAGGCCTGGCACTAATAACAAACTGGCACCTCCCGCAGCACGGTGGGAGCTGAGCCAGGCCTGGCTCCCAGTCCAGTGATTGCCAAGGGAAGGTGCACTTGAGGTTCACACAGGGTGGGAAAGCTGCAGCAGACCAAGGCACCTGTCACACAGGCAGGCCCTTCCCCTGCACCCCTCATCATCCCTCCAACCTCCTTTCTTTTACCCAACTTCCCTGTCTCTCCACCCTAGGTCTTCTCCCTAGTACTGGGAAGCTCTTGGCCGGTGGCATTTATCTCCTGCAGACTTGTGTTTTCCAGTGTTTTACTTATTGCACAAGTTAACTCCATTCTGTCCAGGACTTCATGGACTGATTTGGTTCAAACTGAGAGTTCTTATCTTCAGAAGGCCCCAGGCAGGTTTTAACTACAGGCCAATATGCATATTACGAATTCCCACTAGAGATTCTATCACGAGGCAAGATGAATATGGCTTATTTTCTAGTTGAGATGTCTATTGTAATGACGCTCAGTGCTTGTGTACAGTAACTACGAAAAGTCACCTCTAAGAATGGCCAAGGAGTGTTTCTAACTCAATACCACACTGGAGTTTTGTTATGGCCACTGATGACCGTCTGATGGCTGCTGTAATGAAGACAACTGACCAGGTGCTGGCTCACCCATGGAAGGCAGGGATATCTTACTGTTTGTAACAAAGGGTTAAAGGGTACATGCAGACATGGGCCCATCGAAAGGCAGGGATATCGTACTCTTTGTAACAAAGGGTTAAAGGGTACATGCAGGCATGGGCGTGTTCCAAAGGGGAAGACTGGGGTGGGGAGGAGGACCTGCATGCAGACTACGCAAGAGGGCGATGGACTCCACTCTGAGCACAGGCAAGTTATTAAGAACGGTTTTAAACAGGCAGATGGCCGGTGCCACGGCTCACTAGGCTAATCCTCCGCCTGCAGTGCCAGCAGCCCGGGTTCTAGTCCCGGTTGGGGTGCCAGATTCTGTCCCAGTTGCCCCTCTTCCAGGCCAGCTCTCTGCTGTGGCCCAGGAGTGCAGTGGAAGATGGCCCAAGTGCTTGGGCCCTGCACCCGCATGGGAGACCAGGAAAAGCACCTGGCTCCTGGCTTCGGATCAGCCTGGTGTGCCAGCCACAGCGGCCATTGGGGGGTGAACCAACGGCAAAAAGGAAGACCCTTCTCTGTTTCTCCATCTCTCTCTCTCTGTCCACTGCCTGTCCAAAAAAAAAAAAAAAAAAAAAAACCCCAACAACAACAACAAAAAAAAACCAGGCAGATGTGGCATTTATATACTGGAACTAAAGGAAGCCACGAAGGCTGAGCGTTTCTGAAGCGCACTTGGAATCGGTAAGTCAAGTCGTATCATCAGTGAATGCTGCACAGGGGCAAACATGGATGAGGGAGATGCAGGCACAACCTGCAGCAGACCCACAGAGGAGAACCAAACACCAGCTTTCCAGAGTGGGCAGGAGGTGTGGCGTCCTCGGGGGAGGAGGCAGAGAGAAGACACGAGGCCTGAGAAGCTGGGAGTAACGCCACGCTGAGATGGTTTGACGGAGACCCGCCCCGAAGCCCAGGAGCACCCACAGAGACCCAGCCCACATTCAGGTTTCAGCAGATATAATTAAAAACCTTCAACTGTGATCAGCACGATTTCACGGGTCTGCAGGAAGACAGAGCTAACTCCCTGCCACCAACAGGAAGCTGCCTGTGGCAAGCAAAGTCCAAGTAGGACCACGAGATCAATGCCGACTTTCATCTCAAACTATGTACGTCCCAAAATACAAACATTTTAAAAACATTTATCTGCAAGACGTAATTACAAAGTGAAATTCTGATCCTCGGGTAGATGATGAGATAGACAATAGATTCAGAGACCATGTAATTTATCAGGCAAACCAAGACACTCTGAGAATGTAACAGGTGCAACTAAGAATTATGGAAGTGAAGTTAATGAAGTTACTTCAAGCGAAGTAACATCAGTAACACAGGACTCACGTCGCTACCCTTCTCCCACTGAAAGGAACCTCTCTCTCCAGAACACTACTGGAATCTTTCTTGAAGTTTGTATTTTAAAATCTAGGAATGCCAACATTTCCCCAACTTCAGCATTCAAAGCTGGGTGGATCTCAGAATTGCTTAGATTCCAAAGTCCTAGTGGAATGTAAACAAAAGCAAAAGAAGAGTTCCCAGTCTCCTATCCAGCTGTGTGGCTCCATCACACTGGTGACAAAGAATAATAATCCAAGCACTGCAAAACAGATTAGCCTGCATGCAATTTGCACTTACAAGCAGTTCTTCAAAGAATCTGGGCCAAGAGCAAGAGTTTGGCCTAACAGTAGAGATACTGCTGTACACTGGGGTACCCCGGTTTCACTCCTGGCTGTAGCTCACACTCTGTACACACAGTGGTGCTCAGTCAAATCACTGATTCCTGCCACCACATGGGAGACCTAGGTTGAGTTTCCCGTCTTCTGGATTTGACCTGGTCCAGCCATGGCTGTTGTTACAGAGAGAGGTAGAGACAGGTCTTCCATCCGCTGGTTCACTCCCCAGATATGAACCACTCCCCAGAGCTGCACCGATACGAAGGCAGGAGCCAGCAGCTTCTTCTGGGTCTCCCACTTGAGTGCAGGGGACCAAGCACTTGGGCCATCTTCCCCCACTTTCCCGGGCCACAAGTACAGAGTTGGATCAGAAGAGGAGCAGCTAAGACATGGACCGGCGCCCACATGGGATGACAGTGCTGCAGGCGGAGGCTTAGCCTGCTATGTATGCCACAGCGCTGGTCCCCTAAATCAGTTTTTTTTAAACAAGATTTACGTATTTATTTGAAAGTCAGAGTTACAGAATGGGAGACACACACACAGAGAGAAAAACAGAGAGAGAGAGAGAGAGAAATCTACCTGCTGGCTGACTCCCCAGAAGGCCTCAACAGCCAGTGCTGGAACGTGCTGAAACCAGGAGCTTCATCCAGATCTCTCACGTGGGTGCAGGAGCCCAAACTCTTAGGCCATCCTCCCTTGCTTTTCTGAAGCCATTAGCAGGGAGCTGAATCCTAAGTGGAGCAGCTGGGACATGAACCAGAGCCCGTGAGGCTAAAGGGACGGAAGGGAGAGTGGCGACTGTCCTGGGGCATCTGGGAGCTTCCACATTCGGCTTCCAAGGCTGATGCTGTGACTCCCACGTTCAGCGGAGATGCTGGGGAGGGGCACAGGAGGCTGTGCCCTGCAAAGCAGGCGAAAAACAGGTGGGGAAGTTGGTGCTCCAGGGCAGAGGGGGCAGGGGTCCAGGGGAGGGCAGGGCTCCTCAGCCAGCACAGAGAGGGCTGGGCGGACATCTGCTCCAGACCGCCCACCGGCTGGATCAGGGACTGGGAAGAAGGAGACAGCAGCTCCAGAACTGTCCAGGAGGCATGCGATGGGACCAGTGGCTGAACAACTATGGAAGGGGGTGCTGGTGGTTTGGGGACAACAGTGAGGTTTCCAGTTTAGATTCTTTCTGAAGCCACTGGCCTAGAAGATTCCAGGTGCAGAGAAGGTTCTTGGGTAGACAATGGCACAGAGCAGCTACAGGAGAGGGGCAGGTGTGATGGCTGCACGTGTCCATCTCAAGATAACGGAGCTTATACAAGAGGACCCAGCCTATAGTCTGGCTGCTGCTCTAAAGCAATCGTGTGATCCACAGGGAACCCCTTCTTGCTAAAATGGGACAGCTGGGGGACCATGATGTGGCACAGTGGGTAAAGCTGCCGTGTGCAGTGCCAGCACCCCATGTGGGTACCGGTTCGGGTCCTGGCTGCTCCACTTCCAATCCAGCTCTCTGCTATGGACTGGGAAAGCAGTGGAACATGGCCCAAGTGCTTGGGCCTCTGTACACACATGAGAGACCCGGAAGAAGCTCCTGGCTCCTGGCTTCAGACTGGCCCAGCTCCTGCCGTTGGGACCTTTTAGGGGGTGAGCCAGCAGATGGAGGACCTTTCTTTCTCTTTTTCTCTAACTCTGTAACTCTGCCTTTCAAACAAATAAATAAATCTTTTTAAAAAATGAGAGACAGTTAACTCATTTGGTCCTTATCAAGGTTAAGTGAGGATGTGTATAAAAGCCGTAACTAAATGTAGGAAAACCTCCATCTCCCCCTCCCCGGCCCCCATCACCAAATGTTTTGAGCTACTGGGGGCCAGGCACCAGATATGAAGAAACACCCAGTGACCGTCACTGGGGGGACGTGGTCATAAGAGTCTGTCATCCCAAACGTGGCTTCCACTCGACAATCACTTACTGAGTGAAGTGTCTCTGAGACACTCACCTACACTTGGTTCCAAAACAGAAACTCAAGTAGGACAAGTATCATCTGGAGCGGATTTGCGAAATGCATTGAGCACGCGAGGGAGGCCCGAGGCCGGATGAGCCAGGGGAACCTGTGTGCGATGCCCAGCAGAGCCCACTGACCTGGTCACCACTCCAGCTCCCACAGAAGAGGGGCAGAGGGATCAATATTACTGTTCAATTCACAATGCGACCACACTGGTGTCATCGGGGTGAGCACGCACTGGCAGAATGCCATGGATGGAGACTTAGGTGGGTAAGGGCAATGATAGTCCACTGGAACATGCAGTCTCACACACACACACATGCACACACACACACGCATGCACTCATGAACAAACACACACGTGCACACACGGAGGAGGACCAGCACAAGAGAGCATTCTCACCCTCCCTCACAAACCTTCCTCTCCCACCCCACAGCCCAGCAGCTGTCATTTCTGATCCCGTGTGATTCGCACACCTTTGGTGTTTAATCAACCTTCCTTGTGAATGGGGTCTGGTACAGGCACCCATCTGGAGATGAAACAAACAAACAAAAAAAGACCCCGTAAATCATCCCTGGGATCCCCCTGGAGTATGCTAATGCATGTCACCTCAGTTCCACCACCCTCTGAAAAATGGGGAACACTTCCTGTCCTAGCTCCAATGCCAAAAATCCCACTGCGTCAACACTCACTTTGCACCCGCAGAAAAGGCATGAGCTAAGGCGCAAGCACTCTTCACAGAAAGCGAAGTGAGAGCGAGTAGTGTTTTCAGGGATCTTAGACCACGAAGGCAGCTTCACTCTGCCGTGTGTGTTTGAAAACCAGCGTCGCCATGGGCAAGAAGCACACTCTGATGGAAAAACAAGAAGAAAACTCTAGTCCCATCTCCCAGAGACCAACACGGACACAAACACAGGGGAGTACGTGCCAGGTCCCCCAAGCAGGGACCGCACCCCATGGACCAGCGTTACAACCTGCCCTTCCCTCTCGGTGTCTTTTCAAAACACTTTTTGTTTTTAACAACCTTATAATTTTCTACTTTATGGACATAGCATTATTTTTCCTAGCTTTTAGTGTTAAACAAACAAAAAGCTCTCTTGATGACATTTAAAATGCAACGTTAGGGGCAGGTATTATGGCACAGTGGGTTAAGCTGTCACTTTGGGGATCGGCATCCTGTACAGGAGTGCCAGATTCCAGTTCCGGCTACTCTGCTTCTGATCCAGCTTCATGCCAATGTGATCCTGGGAGGCAGCAGGGGACAGCTCCAGTGCCTCAGTCCCTGCCACCCACATGGGAGACCCAGAGGGAGCTAGCTCCCGGCTCTTGACTTCAGCCTGGCCCGGCACTAGGTCTTGTGGGCAGTGGGGGAGTGGACCAGTGGATGAAAGCTCTCCCCATACAACCCTCTGCTTCTCTGCCGTTCAAATACATAAAAAGTAAACCTAAAAAAAAAGTTAAAATAAGTATTTTAAAAATGCAATAACTACATCAGCTCCACAATGGCCCTTCAGAGTATATACAGAATCATTTTCCATTTCCAAACAGCCTCTGTGATGTTAAACTTGATAATGGCCGGTCTCTGCAATGTCTGTGGAGCAGAGTTCAAGTCCAGCCTCCTTGGGAGCAGAAGCGGCAGCTCTCCCAGCCGACTTGTTGAAGACTGCCCTCTAGTGCTGCCCCCCGCCGCCCGCCCATGGGAGGGATTCTCTGAGCACCGAGGATCAGGGACAGCCCCCTCGCTCAGGTTTTAGACAACTCCAACCTTCTCCTGCCTGCGTGCCAAGCTTTCGGCTCCGGCTGGGCGGACCAGGGAAACCGTGGTTCTGGAGGAAAAGGAAGGCAGAGATTAACAGCAGTCATTTATCATCTTGGCTGACCAACGCCACTGAACACAAGCCTCGACACAAGACAAATGAGCCCCTTTGTGCGACATAATCCCTGGTACAGATGAACCAGTAAGGGGAACATGCCCCACCACGCCTCGGGTTGACAATGGGCAGGGTGTCAGCGAGGACACACAATGTCATCAGCTAAACACCAATTCTGCAGTCAGAGCTGCAGCGCACACCGGCTGCTGAGGGGACAGGCACTGCGGGAACCACGTGGTAGCCGGGTCCCCGCATGGTGCTAGGTGGCACTGTGTTAACAGCCAAGGAGATGTGCAACAGGCATAGCCCAGTGGGTCTTGGTCTGTGAGCTCATCAGCCAGTCCCAACTGGAGCCGTGCCAGGACACCTGGGTGGCTGTGTCACCTGCCGCAGTTACCTTGGACCTTCCAAGAAGACAGAGACCCCCTCCCTGAATGACAAATTACTTAAGTTTCATGCTGTGCCATCACCCAAGTGAGAGATGACGTGACGCCACCATGATAGAATTCACCGGAGTCCACGGGGAGAAAGAAGCCAGACTGGCTAGGATAAAACTCCCTCTGGCAGCTCCTTGCGTTTGACGGCTCACAGAACTATGATTAGGCCATTCCGGGCAGCACTAGTGTTTCTCTTTCCAGAAAACACCCGGTTCATTCATGAGCAAACTAAATCCTTGAAGAAAAATCCTGTTTGTTTCAGTGCATTTCCAAATCTAAACGTGCATCTCAACGACGCAAGTGTTCCCTGCTCGGTTAAGTTCTTGAAAGCTACTACATAACCTTGAACACACATCATCAAAGTAAAGGAGAAAACATTGAGTCTGATGTTAAAGCAACTGTTTTGTGCACTGGGGGACTGCTTTCACAAGATTTACATGTGAGAGTACTTTGAAAAGTTCATGGAAAATGCAATGAAAAGGTAAATTTATTCTGGTGTAAAACAACTTTGAAATCCTTGCGTAGTTTTTTTCGTAACAGGCATTTTTCCACGAACTTTTTGAAGACCCCTGGTATGCATGGATTTCAAAATTTTCTATACCAAAATAAACTTCTCTTTTAATTCCACTTTCCGGGACACTGGAAGCACCTGTGTGTGTGTGGGGGGGGTGTCAACAGCAGCTCTGTTAAGCTGATTTGTAGTAGTTTGTGTGGATTGAACTTTGACCCAAAGGGTCTCTTAGCAAATACAAAACCTTTCATTTCCTAGGCTCAGTCACACACATGCCCTCAAACTGCCCATCACATTCCCAGTTCACACGGCCACTGAGAAATACAGAGTAGAACACAGCCTATCTGAACTGCGACAGGAGGCCAACATCCCGATGCTCCCCATGTTATACTGCAAAGAAAAAAACAGAAATATTTGGACTTCTGCATATTGCAGATTTAGTGTGAGTTTCAGAGTCTAAAAAAGGCCAAGAAAAGAGATTTATGACGAAGTATTCTAGGAATAAAACTGTAGGCTATTTGCTTCTCCGAGACAACAAGAGGTTAACAGAGAAAAGAAAAGGCCATGGGGCCGGCGTTGTGGCACAGTGAGTTAAGCCATCGCCTGCGACACCAGCATCCCATAGGGGTGACGATTCAAGTCCCGGCTGTTCCATTTCCAATCCAGCTCTCTGCTAGTGTGCCTGGGAAGGCAGCGGAAGATTGCCCAAGTATTTTGACCCCTGCCACCCATGTGGGAGACCCAGATGAAACCCCTGGCTTCGGTCTGGCCCAGCCCTTGCTGTTGGCAGCCATATGGGGAGTGAAACAGTGGATGGAAGATTCTCTCTGTAACACTGCCTTTCAAATAAATAAATCACTTAAGGGGGGGGGGGGCATGGAGCGCATATGATGAAAACCAAGTTCGTGAAGGCAGCTACAGGAGGGGATGTGGGGGAAGCCACCCAGCACGGCCAGGCTGTCCGGGTGCCAGAGAGGCCCTGACCCAGCCTGCAGCCGGCACTGGGGCTGGCCTTGCTGGGAGAAGCAGATGCAGTCCCTGGTCCTAGGTCTGGGCCGTGGCAACAAACAGGGGTCCTGCGAGCTTTTCAGACCCACCCCATCGGGTGGGAGCCTGCACTTGCTTTAGTGGTGCCAAAGCATGCAGCTCTCCTTGGGAATGTGCTGGGGCTTGGGGAACCAACGGTGGCACGGCCTGGTGGGAGTCATTTCCTGAGGGTGCACCTGCTCATGGCAGCCCCTCACCGTTCCGCCCCTGTGCAGGTGCACCTGTGGGAGGACATCCCCCCGCCCTGTCCCACTCCCGCACAGTGAAGTCCCAAAGGCAGGGGACACAGGCCATACATTTTTTTTTTTTTTGGACAGGCAGAGTGGACAGTGAGAGAGAGAAACAGAGAGAAAGGTCTTCCTTTTCCGTTGGTTCACCCCCCGCAATGGCTGCCACGGCGGGCACACTGCACTGACCCGAAGCCAGGAGCTTCTCCTGGTCTCCCATGCGGGTGCAGGGCCCAAGCACTTGGGCCATCCTCCACTGCCTTCCCGGGCCATAGCAGAGAGCTGGCCTGCAGGAGGAGCAACTGTGGGGAACCACAGGCTGGCCACCTGTGAGAACCTCCTCATTTGCATAGCTTGCAGCAATCGGTGGACCACAAGGCCCACGAAAACAGCCAGGTGAAACAGATGATACAGAATGGACTCTGCATAAACAACTAGGAGGAACCCGGTGAAACAGATGAAGTTGAGGCAGGACGGACTCTGCATAAACAACCAGGAAGAACCAGGTGAAACAGATGAACTTTCGACCTGAGACTATACGCGCCCTTTCATCTGATTGGACGATACCAGTGTGAACTGCACGTGAAGAGAGCCGCTATTGGCTGTGGAGCGGATGCTCCATGGACTTGGGGTATAAAGGGACATTGGGAATTGGTCTTGAAGCTCCTCCTTCTCTTTCCCTCACTCTTTCCTTCTGCCCCCACAAGTAAAAGTTCCTTGAGAACCGAGAAACAGTGACCGTGTCATGACTATGTTGGACCCTCGCTGGCGAGGGTCCGACAAGCAACAGGGACAGAATCCGGCGCCCCAACCAGGACTAGAACCCGAGGTGCCAGTGCCACAGGCGGAGGATTAGCCTATTGAGCCGCAGCGCCAGCCCAGGCCATACTTGTGCTGTCCCTTTCCGGTTCCTTCTACCCACCAACCCCTTCCTTTGACAGGAAGGGCCACACCTCTTTCAAGCTTCCTCAACAAGTACTCCTTCAAGGGAATTAATGAATAAGAGCTCAATCTTAAGTATAAGCAATTTGGGTAGATTTCACATGACAACTGACCTCAAAAAATATAAACATTTGCCAATTAAAAAATACTATCTATATCTCAGATGATCTTCACCTACATTTTGAAACTTAGCCTTAGAAATGTTGTCTGAAATAAGAAGGATCTTCAAAAAGTTTGTGGGAAAAATTATGCATGAATTTCAAAATTTTGGCATGAAAATAAACATCCCTTTTAAATTCAGTTTCTATGAACCCTTTGAAGTATCCTTGTTTCTCTCTCTTTGAAAAATTATTTACTTATTAATGTGAGAGGCAGAGCAACAGAGAAAGTCTGATGGGAGAGATGAGAGAGTGAGAGATGTTCTTCCACTCACCACTTCACTCCTAAATGCTGGCAACAGCTGGGGCTAGGCCAGGCTGAAGGTGGGAGCCAAGAACTCAATCCAGGTGTCTCAGGTGGTACACAGGAACTCAACTACCAGGACCATCCCCTCCACCTCTCTGGGTCCGTGACGGCAGGAGTCAGAGCCAGGAACAGAACCCAGGTACTCCACTGTGGGCAATGGGTATTTTTTTTTTTAATATTTATTTATTTATTTGAAGGGCAGAATTACAGACAGGCAGAGGGAGAGGGAGTGGGAGTGGGAGAGGGAGAGGGAGAGAGAGAAAGAGAGAGGTCTTCCATCTGCTGATTCACTCCCTAAACGGCCACAATGGCCGGAGCTGGGCCAATCCGAAGCCAGGAGCCAAGAGCTTCCTCCAGGTCTCCCACATGCGGGCAGGGGTCCAAGGACTTCAGCCATCTTCTACTGCCTTCCCAGGCCACAGCAGAGAGCTGGATCAGAAGAGGAGCAGCTGGGACTAGAACTGGCACCCATATGGGATGCCAGGACTTCAGGCTGGGGCTTTAATCCATTGCGCCACAGCACTGGCCCTACAATTAACTTTCACTGCAGGCGGCAGCTTTACCCGCAACACCACAGCGCTGGGTAGAAACAGGTATCTTAACCAGTAGGCCAAACACATGCTGCTACCCGCACATATTTCTAATACTTGCTTTTATTTTGAAAGTGGCACACACTTACAGCACAAATTATGGGAAAACTGACACAAAGGCACAAAGAATAAAAGCAGATCCATCCCCAGCTACCAAGAAATGAAACACTACTCACATCTTAGAAATGTAAAATCTTACACAGGTTTGGTAGGCCACCCATGCAAGCCTCTAACCCCAGGCACCCGTGTTTCCTTGGATCATGGATAGCACTCTCTCTCTCTCTTTTTTTTTTTTTTAAAGATTTATTTATTTATTTGAAAGACAGAGTTAGAGAGAGAGGTAGAGACAGAGAGAGAGGTCTTCCATCCGCTGGTTCACTCCCCAGATGGCTGCAACGGCCAGAGCTGAACCGATCCAAAGCCAGGAGCCAGGAACTTCTTCTGGGTCTCCCAAGTGGGTAGTGGCCCAAGCACTGGGCCATCTTCCACTGCTTTCCCAGGCCATAGCAGTGAGCTGGATCCGAAGTGGATCAGCCAGGACTAGAACCCACGCCCATATGGGATGCCGGCGCTTCAGGCTAGGGCTTTAACCCGCTGCACCACAGCGCCAGCTCCTCTGTTTCTTATTTGGGGGGGGGGGGGATGTGGGCATCTTAACCACTAGGCCTCCCTAAAAAGTAATTTTTAAAAATCAGTTAAGCCAAGGGAGTCCCTTGGACACGGTGGGGCTACTTGATCCTTGGCAAACTTGGCGGCTTCTGACTGTTTATCTGACTGCACTCACACTGAGGAATTTACTGGCCAAATACATAAAAGTGCTCTGAGGAGGAGCTGGCCTGATACACGAGAGTAAAGCCACAAGCTGCCTTAAAACACTGGCACGAACTGACACAATGGCTTCAATGGGCACTGTCACCAAGCCAAGAGCACTCACTGGGCACCTGCCAACTGGACCAGGGGACAAAGCTGACTTTGCATGTGCGCCTGCTTCTCCTCCAGGGCTGCACTTGTCTGGCCACCTGCACCTGCCATCAGGCCACGGTTCTCCCTGCCCACAGGACTGATGCTGCTGGCGTCTGCAGACGGGCAACTACCAGACACAGTTCCTGAATTCTGGGAGGCCACAGCACCTGGTCCCACGGGGGACAACAGACATCGCAAAGACAGCCCTTTTTTTTTTTTTTTTTTTTTTTTTTTTTTTTTTTTGACAGAGTGGATAGTGAGAGAGAGAGACACAGAGAGAAGGGTCTTCCTTTTTGCCGTTGGTTCACCCTCCAATGGCCGCCGCGGCCGGCGTGCTGCGGCCAGCGCACCGCGTTGATCCGAAGGCAGGAGCCAGGTGTTTCTCCTGATCTCCCATGTGGGTGCAGGGCCCAAGGACTTGAGCCATCCTCCTCTGCACTCCTGGGCCATAGCAGAGAGCTGGCCTGGAAGAGGGGCAACCAGGACAGAATCCGGCGCCCCAACCAGGACTAGAACCCGGTGTGCTGGCACCGCAAGGCGGAGGATTAGCCTATTGAGCCGTGGCGCTGGCCAGCCCTTCTTAAAAACGATCACGTGTAGCGATGCATGTGCAATCACGAAGCTTCTCCAACACACCCAGGAAGTGATACTTGCATCCAAATGAGGGGCTGACAAAGGCACCAGGGTTCTCAGCATCTGTACGGACTTCTCCCATCCCTGGCTTTCACAGTGGTCAAAGCACGGGGAGCCTCACCTGGCAGAAAGGAGATAAGGAGGCTGAAGGTGCAGTCACCGCCATAACCTTGGCATTGACCACTGGGAAAGTGCAAGATCTCTCTTCAGTTTGAATTTCAGAGACAACCACTACTTTTTTAGCGACATGCGATATTTGGGATGTACTTTTCCTAAAAACTTACTGTTTACTTGAACTTCAAACGTATCTGGGCCCCTTGCATGGGTGTGTGATTTTGTTTTTGACAAATACTGCGGCCATTATGCATCCATCTTTTTCTGCCGCCCAACAAAAACAGCCCCTTGGCGTGCGAGGGTTCTCGATCACCTCGCGTTTAGGAAAGCTGTTCAGTTAGCCAGGAAGAGCGTGAGAGCCGTGTGGCTGGAAGAATCCGGGAAATATTCTGAGCCCCAGTGTCGGGCTTCCCATCAATAAAGCAAAGTGCATCTGGTTGCTGTGAAAATTAATTAAAGCTTGTAAAGCTCTTTGAAATTGGCGTGTTCAGCCACATATGCTACAAAATATTTATCGCAGGCCAGACATCCTGAAACATACTGATTACTCAATGAACAACTACGTGGCAGAAGCTCCAAAAGCTGTTACATCACAATTTTAATATTTAAAACGCAGCGGAACCTTCCAATGTAAGAAGGGAGTTTACCTTTGGGGAAAAAAACAAACATTTTTTTTGCCTCTCAAAGTACAGTACTTTATATTGTTCTAGAGTTTTCTCAGCTGAATCATTGTTTTTTTGTTAAACAAGAGTTCAAGAAATCAGCATCAGGAAATGAAGAAAGCTCTCTCCTATGACTCTATTGTCTGCTATTTCTGCTTGGGAAGGTCTCTTTTTTTTTTTTTTTTAAGACTAAAAAAGACTTTATGAAAGCAAAACAGAGATAGCGACACAATAGGACACACGTGGAGGCCACCCGGGGACACGCAGGCTGCCTGCTCCCTACCGCGTGTTCCCACAGAGAGCTCTCACTCAAGTGATGCCGTAAAGCCCGACAATCCTGCTCTCTGGACCCTGGAGGCTGAGACGCAAACCTGGCAGTGGAAGTAAGCTCAGACCATTCTCCAGCCCTGTGCACACGCCCCCTCCAGGGCCTCCCCTCACCATCTTCAGCACCAGGGATCCCGCCTCCGCCCATACTGCACGTCTCCATCAAAGGCACTTCTCTGTGTAAGCACGGAGACACCTTCCTTACCCAACACTGAGCTCTTGAAACATGGAGACACTTTTTTTTTTTTTTTAACTACTTATTTACTTGAGAGACAGAGAGATCTCCCAGCCACTGGTTCACTCCCCAGGTGAGTTCCACGGCTGGGCTGGGCTGGGCTGAAACGAAGCGTCAGGAACTCCGTCCAGGTCTCCCATGTGGGCCACAGGGACCCAAATACAGGGGCCATCACTGCTGCCTCCCAGGTGGCTGGAGTCAGGAGCCAGAGCCAGAGATTGAAGCCCAGTACCCTCACGTGAGACAAAGGTATGTTAACTGGCATCTTAACCGCTAGGCCACGCAGCTGCCCAGCACCTCGGCTATGCCATGTTGGCATTGCCAGAGCCTAACACCAGGCCTGACCACTCACAGGTGCACACAAAGGAAAGCAGTAACCCCGGTTAAAAAGAAAACGAGACAGCGCAGCATCAAACTGCAAACATGCATCTGTAAGCACCATTTCTCTTCACTTTCCGGAGGCCAGAAAAAAAGATGGAGAATACATAAAACAGCTCTGCCCCTTTGCAGTGACTTTGTGAGGTCAGGAAAAAAGGCGCAAGTCAGCGGTCTTGTGCATCCACTCAAGGAGCCAGAGCAGCAGAAACCCTGGCGCACTGCTCCCAGGCCACCTCTGCAAAAGTGTGTCAGGCTCAGCCGGAGGGCGGGCCTCAGACCGAGGGGCACAGGTGACTCCACCCCCCCAGCACACTGAGAAAGCAGCAGAGGTTTCATTAAGACACCAGAGCCTTCCCGCCGTGCACTCACACACTCATTACCGTCTGGGCGCCTTTGATCTCTGAGTCACAGCTGAGGTGACCCAGATCCACACTACTGATTATTAATGTCACTTTATGGAGTCCTTGCTATCGGAGCGGCACTTCCCTGCCCGAACTGCCGGGAGCTGCCCGCTCACGGCTGGGTGCAGCCACACAGCTCGCAGATGCCATCTTCCCAGACAGGAGCCAGATGGTGCAAGACTTCCTGGCGGGTGAGTGGCTGGGAATGGGGCGCCGCCCAGCCTAACGAGACAGTGGACAAGATTCCCGGTCCCAAGGACTTCCCGGAAAGTTCGCGATCTGACTGATCACAATGCCACGGAAAGGCACACCCTGCTGGCAGCTATGGCAAAACCCCACTGCGGGTCCCGTATGAGGAGCTCAACCTGTACTGAAGTTACAGCAGCTCTCACCCGCGGAGTAGGGGCGTTGAGAATATTAAGGCTTTATAAAAATACCTGGGGGGTATCAGAGTGGCTGGTTCAGGTCCTGGTTACTCCGTCAGATCCAGCTTCCTGCTCAGGCACACACTGGGAGGCAGCAGGTGACGGCTCAAGTCCCTGCCATCCACATAGGAGACACAGATGAAGTTCCTCACTACTGGCTTCAGGCTGGCCCAGACCCAGCTATGTGGGCCGTTTGGGGAGTGAACCAGCAAATGGAAGATCTCTCTTTGTGTCTGTCATTCTGCCTTTCAAATAAATAAGAAAATCTTGGGGAATAACAGGAATGCAACTAAAATGGATGATGAGGTTTTTTTTTTTTTTTAATTTGAAAGGTACAGTTAGAGAGAGAGGTAGAAACACACAGAGAGCGATCAAGATCTTCCATCTGCTGGTTTGCTCCCTAAGTGGCTGCAATGACCAGGGCTGGGCCAGAACGAAGCCAGGGGCCAAGAGCTTCTTCCGGAACTGCCATGTGGGGCAGGAGCCCAAGGACCTGGACCACCCTCTGCTGCTTTCCTAGGTTCATCAGCAGGGAGCTGAAGCAGAAGTGGAGCAGCCAGGACTCAAAGCGGTGCCCATAGGGATGCTGGCACTGCAACCCAGGGCTTTAACCCACTGAACCATAAAACTACCCTGATGAGTTTTCTTAAGTTTTTTTTTAATTTATTTACATGAAAATCAGAGTTACTGAGAGACACAGAGAGAGATCGATTGATCTGCTCTTCTGCTGATTTAGTGCCAAAAGCCAGGAGATTTTTCCAGGTCTCCCACATAGATAGCAGGGGCCCAAACACTTGGGCCATCTGTTGCTTTTCCCAGGCCATTAGCAGGGAGCTTAACAGAAGCAGAGAAGCCAGAACACACACCAGTGTCCACGTGGGATGCCGGCTTCACAGGCACTGGCTTCACCTACTATGCTGCAATGCTGGCCCTGATGGTGGTTATCCGCCCCCCCCCCCCAAAGCAAACATCTCTAAACATCCCAACTTTTAATTCCAATTTGATCCATTGTAACCTCTATGGCCATATGTAATCACCATAGCCATATCGGGTGGCAATGGAACATCGCCAAACTGCTCTGCCTAAGCTATGGTGCCATCTACCTTCTCTCTCTCCAGTTCTTCTAAATATTTAGCTGCAAATGTTCATTTACAGAGGGACGGCCATGGCCAAGCCCCGGAGGCAGCAGCATCTGAGCCCACAGCAGCTTCCTCCTCCATGTACGGGCAGAAGTGGGGACAGGAGGAAGGAGGGCAGTGTGAGTGCTGTCCAGTTCTCCCGCAGCGAAGGAGACACAGAAAAAAAAAAAGAGAGAGAGAGATGTTCAATCCACTGGTTTACTCTCCAAATGGCCGCCAACGGCCAAGGCTTGGCCAGGAGCCAGGAGCATCACCCGGGTCTCCCACATGGGTGCAGTGGTCCAAGCACTTGTGCCATCTTCCGTTGTTTTCCCAGGTGCATTGGCAGGGAGCTGGATTCGAAGCTGGTGTTCATATGGGATGCTGACGTCACAGACAACGGCTTAACCCACTGTGCCACGCACTGGCCCCCGGCTCAGATTCTTAATAGGAAAGCTGACTCGGTGCTAAGCGGGTCCTGGAACGTGAGACATGAAAATGATGACATCAAGCCCCTGGGTTTCCTAGCAAGCCGGTGGAAACCCCGCACTCCTGGAATTTAGATCCAGGGAACTCTGGAGAGCATGCGGCTGTCACCCTAGCTTTAACACACACAGCAACACCCAGCCCATCTGAAGACAGTGCCTCTACTCCTTAAAAGGCTACACACGGCTTCCTCGCTGGCAACACTCCCTCTTCTGGGCCCAGGGCATCCTCGGCCACATGATGGCAACTCCCGGACCATGCTGGGCGGCCAGGGAGGGAGGCGGTAAGGGCTAGGGTCTCTGCTCTCCATCACGCCTGTCTGGCTTGATCACACAGAGAAGGGAGAACCAGCTCAGAAACAGTACTGCAGGCAGAAGCAAAACACCCAACAAAAATCCCCATCTCATTTCTGCAAATTTTAGCTCAGATAAAATAGAATACCGGCTTCTATTTGCCCATATTTATCTTTCAGTAAGATTTATTTATTGAGGGCCGGCGCCATGGCTTAACAGGCTAATCCTCTGCCTTGCGGCGCCGGCACACCGGGTTCTAGTCCTGGTTGGGGCACCGGATTCTGTCCCGGTTGCCCCTCTTCCAGGCCAGCTCTCTGCTATGGCCCAGGAGGGCAGTGGAGGATGGCCCAAGTGCTTGGGCCCTGCACCCGCATGGGAGACCAGGAGAAACACCTGGCTCCTGCCTTCGGATCAGCGCGATGCGCCGGCCGCAGCGGCCATTGGAGGGTGAACCAACTGCAAAAGGAAGACCTTTCTCTCTGTCTCTCTCTCTCACTGTCTAATCTGCTTGTCAAAAAAAAAAAAAGAAAGAAAGAAAGAAAAAAAAAACTATAAGCTGAAAACTCCTCAGCTCTACACGTCAGTCGTTGGGAGGCAGCCCAATTCTGCAGATTAGTAAGCACCTACTGTATGCACAGCACACCGTCAAATGCTGGGGGCACAGCAGCAGACAGGGTGGTCTGCAGGTGCCCTTGTGGAACAGGCAGCTCCCAGAATCAGACAGAAAGACTTGGGGTGTGGGGAAGCAGGGGAGGGCCTGCCGGGGGGGAAAGGGGAACCCTGGGGAGGCACGGAGGCCTAGGGAGGCCGGGAGGCCTAGGAAGCCTTCCACAGAGACCCAAGATGTGGAGCGAGCCACGCGTCCCTTGCTGTCAGCACCACGTCCAGCAAGGCATGGAGTGGGGGAGCCTCTGGCAGGCGAGACCTGTGTGCACTTGGGCTTCTCACTCCACATGAGCCAGCTCTCAGTGTCTACCCAGCCACCCATAAACTCTGCGAGCTGGGGCTTAACCTACACCTCACAGCATCTGTCCACAGGACGCCCGAGAGTCTTCCAGTTATGCTGTGCCAACAACCCAAGTAGGCAGTGCAGGCAGAAGTGCCCCCAGCAGGCCCTGACTGGTTGTTTGGTTTGGCAATGGGCATGCCTTTGCAAAAATGTGCAGGAGCTCACTAACTTTGCCACTGCCTATAAGGACAGTACCTAGGTTTAAAACAGTGAGCTTTAAACTTGTTTTGTTAAAAAAATGACTATTTATCTTTTCATCTACTTGAAAGGCTAAGCCAGAGAGAAGGAGAGAGATTGATCCATCTTCCATCTGTTGGTTCACTCCCCAAATGCCAGCCACAGCCTGGAATGAGTCAGACTGAACCCTAGGAGCCTAGAACTGCATCTGGGTCTCCCACACGGGTGGCAGGTGTCCAAGCACTTGGGCCATCATCTGCTGCCTCCCACGTGCATTAGCAGGAAGCTGGATGAGAAGTGGAGCAGCCATTGCCAACAATGGGTAATGAGAAGAAATACCAGAATTTTCAAAGAAAAAAAAGCAAAGAAATAAGATGGGCAACAATCTCTTTTAACCTATTTCCACAAAACTCTATGACCAAGAATTTTCCAAGCTTGATAATAAAACTTCCAGATGTATAATGTGTATATATATATATATATATACACACACATACATATATATATACACATACTGTGGATATGGACCACTGTTCAGCATGGAGATACACAGTTCTAAAGTACCTCATATGTTAGAAAAGACATGATATGGAATCATGTCTCTTAAAGGGTCCCAATAATTTGCTACACAAAATAACTCTAATTACCTATTTGAAAGATTATTTCACTGCTGCAAAAAAGGAGTACTGGCATTTCCATGCTGGAAAGCACAAAGGACCTTACTGGCACAGACAGAAAATACAGAGGTGATAGATACATGATTGATAGGTGATGACAGATGACTGACAGATGGTGGAAGAAATTTGTATTAATAGTGACTTATTTAAAACTTTTGGTCTTTATCTAAATTATCTAAAATATCAAAAAATAGAATTTAGGAGTCAGTGTTGTGGCGTGCTGGGGTTAAGCTGCCACCTGCAACGCTGGCATCCCGTTTGAGCCCCAGCTGCTCTGCTTCCGATACAGCTCCCTGCTGATGTGCCTGGGAAAGCTGTGGAAGACAGCTCTCATCCTTGGGCTCCTGCACCAGTGTGGGAGACCCAGATGAAGCTCAGAACTTCGAATTATAATATAAGTATAAATTTGTCAAGTTTTGAAACCTACATGGCAATATACGTATCTGTGTTTTCCTTTTTAAAAAAATTTATTTGAAAGTCAGAATGAAAGAGAAAGAGAGATACACAAAGACAGAGAGAGAAAGAAATCTTCCATCTGCTGGTTCACTCTCCAAATGGACGCAACAGGCAGGGCTGGGCCAAACAGAAACCAGACGCTTTATCTGGTTGTCCTATGTGGGTACAGGGGCCCAGGCACTTGGGCCATCTTCCACTGCCTTCCCAGGTACATTAGCAGGGAGCTGTACTGGAGGTAGAGGAGCCAGGGCTCGAACTGGCTCCCAGATAGGATACCAGCACTGCAAATGGCAGCTTAACCCACTATGCCCCTGGCACATGGGTTAAGTTTCTTTCTTTCTTTTTTTTTTATATTTATTTGAAAGTCAGAGTTACACAGAGAGGGAGAGAGAGAGAGGTCTTCTATTTGTTAGTTCACTCCCCAACTGGCAGCAACAGCTGGAGCTGCACTGATCTGAAGCCAGGAGCCAGGAGCTTCTTCCAGGTCTCCCTCGCAAGTGCAGGGGCCCGAACACTTGGGCCATCTTCTACTGCTTTCCCGGGCCATAGCAGAGAGCTGGATTGGAAGTGGAACAGCTGGGACTTGAACCGGTGCCCATATAGGATACCGGCACTGCAGTTGGCAGCTTAACCCACTATGCCACAGTGCCGGCCCCAGGTTATGTTTCCTAACATACACATATTACATGACCACAGAAAACTGGCAGAGGCCCTAGCACTTGAGTCACCCTCTGCTGCCTTCCCAGATGCCTAAGGAGGAAGCTGGACAGTAAGCAGAGCAGCCAGGACTTGAGAGAGGATGCTGGTGTCACACAACACAGCTTCGCCCGCGGGGCCACAAAACCCACTGGGTCAAACACTCATCTCCCTCATCTTTGGTTGACAATCTCCAGATCTCCTTTCAGATGAAGTCCCTCCAAATGTAAAGCAAGGAGACCAACTCTTAACGCGGGAAAAGCACAGTTAGCGTAGTGTGGAATACACCGAAAGCCTAGAAAGAGAAGGGACGTGATGGGTCCACCACGCTGCTTTTCCAATGAGCAGTCACCGCCATTGTTTTGTGTTGGCGGGCACTGTACCTGAACGGTGTCTGGAAGCTAACAGGAGACATACAGTGCTTACCAACTGCAAACCTAACACACACTTGGCACAAGCTTGATTCTGGGGGCTCTGTGCGTGAGCTGTAAGTCCACGGGGTGGCAGGCACCGTGCTAGGCACGAGCAGGCGGCACCATGCTAGGCACGAGCAGGCAACACCGCCACAGCATCAGGCTCCTTCTTGCCGTCGCTCTAGCTGCCCGCTGGCACTAGACACGGCCCTTCCTGAACACGTGTGGTATTCTGACAACAGTAAGAATGAACCAATGAACAGACAAGGCGGGCAGGCGGGCAGTGCGGCCGTGTGGGATTGGACACCTAACGTTTGAGAGGCAGAAGGAAAGCAGGGCAGAAGGAAGCCGGGGGCTCAACCACGGCTGTGCACTGGGATCTTCCAGGACCTCGCTCGAGGGGGTCGAAGTCTCTGAGTATCTGTGTGGAGGAATCCCCACCTAGCAGACTGAACCCTCTGGTGGGTACGCACCCATCTGGCTGAACTCGCGGATTCCACAGGGGAGCCAACGACACCAGAAGGCTGAGACTGACCCCAAATCGCACAGCAGCCGTACCACAGTCTGAGTAACTAGGGAAGCTGTCTTGTGTGCAGTGGATCCTGGGATCTTTGCTCAAGAAGGAACAGGATGAACGGACACAGAGCACTTCCCCAGGAGTCCCCGGGCCAGCATCTGCAGACAGCACACCAGCACCCACGACAGCGACCTGGCGGCCTGCTGCTCCGCCAGCCAGGCCACGCCCGACACATGCACACACGAGTGTCACTACTCCCACCCGCATCTCCTCTGTGCACTGCCGTGAATAATTCTAGTTACTGTGGGTAAGGAGGGGGCAAGAGCAGAGTGAGTTTTCCAGGCTATTCCTTAACATTCAGAAGGTTAACAAAACACATTTGCAGTGCCTCGCTCTGGAGAAGGCCTGGTCTGCTCTTCACACGTCTGGCACTCACGGAGGACACATTTTTGGCTATCAGCCGGCCAAGCTGCTACAGCTTAGAGCAGGCCCACATTGGGGACGTGGACGACTACGCTAAACACAAACATCTTCTGGAGACTTCACTCCCTGCCTTCACGCTCACAAACACATAAAAGGCACTTCAGAGCGAGGTGGGAGGGAGGCATGGTGCTGATCACTTCAGCTGCGTTTTCCAGGCGTGGGCAAAGACCGAGGCCGCTCTATGAGATCACTCACATGATCCTCGCGGTGAACAAAGTATTGCAAAGCAGCTCGAAATTCCCAGCAAACACATGGGCTTTCTTACAAGAAACATCTGGGATTCTCTGGTGCACCTCAGTCCTCACTTTATCTTTCTAAAAATTATGTAGCATGCACATATTTCAAGCGCTGAACAAGCTTATTAATTACATAGTCACAGAGGAATTCCAAATGTCATCTCCTTTGAACATACATTACAACAAATATTTCAAGGCTAGAGCACTAAGTCTTCTTACAGAAAACCCAGCTGCTCCCTAAATGTGTTGGCAGACACATTTTAAAGCAAAAGAAGACACGGCACTCTAGCCCTTCTCAGATCCTAAAGGAACTTGGATTATTCAAGAATGTAAATAGCACTGGGAAATATCAACTACAGTGACCAAGTGATGAGTTTCTTCCTAAGATTAGCATATAATTTTCTTATCAGGAAAATAAGAGACACATGAAATAGAAATGTCCTAGGTCAAACTATAACATGGCTTAAAGCTATTGGACTCAAAATGTGTGTTTCTCTGTGTGTGTGCAAACACAGAAGGCTGCATTTTTTTTCCCCTAAAGATTTATTTACTTACTTGAAAGAGTTTCAGAGAGAGAGGGAGAGACAGAGAAAGAGAGAGGTCTTCCATCTGCTGGCTCACTCCCCAAATGGCCTCAACAGCCAGGGCTGAGCCAGGCCAAAGCCAGGAGCCAGGGCTTATTCCAGGTCTCCCACGTGAGTGCAGGGACCCAAGCATTTGGGCCATCTGCTGCTGCTTTCACAGACTCATTAGCAGAGAGCTGGATCAGAAGAAGGGCAGCCGGGACTTGAACCGGCTCCCGTACAGGATAGCAGCACTGCAGATGGCAGCTCTACCTGCTATGCCACCATGCCGGCCCCAGAAGGCAGCATTTTAATCAGGACCGAGGGGCTCTCCCATACAGTTAAAGGTTTCAACAGACTTTCCAGTAATTCTACCATTTTGGGCTTGGTCACTATAGAAATGGGGCTAGATGTTCAGCTGTAAAGAGTCACATAAATCTCATTTTCCCAAGAGTAAGGAGACCCCAAGAGCACCCCTGGGCCATACGATGACCAGCCTCATGCCCTCCCCTCGATTTGACCAGAGCTCTAGCCCTGGCAGCACTGTGGAGTGAGGCAGTAACCTAAGCTCCAAGGTGCCAGCCACCCCTAGCATCTCCACAGGGGCTGCACGAAACTCGGCATTTAGAAATCTGGACCATACAGCACTATTTATTACACGATGGAAGACTTCCAAAAGTGCCAGAAGAGATGCTGGCATTTGTGCAACTACTGTTCAGCCCAAAGCAGCACTACACTCTACAGGATGTGTCTGCCAGCGCTCAAAGGGCCTATGTGAGACCACCGCCGTCAGGGCCATGCCAGTGCCTCCCAGAGCGAACCCCCTCCCGCCCAGGCGTTGGGTTTCAGGTGGCCCAGCAAACCGCTGCAAACAGAACTCTCCAGTCCTGGTACCAGTCTGCTGCCTCCCGGTCCTGGGGCTGTGTGCTCCCTTTTTTCCAGCCTTACTAAGTCAAATATATCTGGGAGCTATTAAAAGATTTAAACCACCACAGTTTCAAAAGGTTTCAGTGTTCTGAGTTTTTGAGCCCACAGACAAGGATGACTGGGAGGGCTTAGTTCTTGCAGAGTGGGGAAGTTACTGGCTGGTCCCTCCCCTCTCTGAACAATGTTCTCATTGGAGCTGGCGCTGTGGCATAACGGGTTAAGCCGCAGCCTGTAATGGCAACAGCCCACATGCGCGCCAGTGTGAGTCCCAGCTGCTCCACTTCCGATCCAGCTTCCTCCTTTGGTCTGGGAAAGCAGCAGTAGATGGCTCAAGTGCTTGGGTCCCTGCATCCGTGTGGAAAACCCAGAAGAAGCTCTTGGCTCCTGGCTCCAGCTTGGCCCAGCCCTAACCATTGCAGCCATTTGGGGAGTGAACTAGAGGATGGAAGATCTTCCTAATTCTGTCTTTCAGATAAATAAGTTTTTTAAATGAATGTTCTTATTAACTTATCTATATTCTTTAACTTTTTTTCACATCTCTTCATAAAGGAGTAAAAATGAAAACAGAGGCAATCTAAAGAAAAGGCCAAATGACCGCCTGTGGTCTACAGAGACAACTGTGACAGGTCCCTGAAGAGGAAGGGGACACTTGAGTCACAGCTGCTTACAGTTCGCTCTCAGACGAACTCTCCTCTCTCCTCCGGGTTTCATCCACACAGCCCTGCAACGCTGCGTTCCCGCTGTTTATTAAGAAAACCTGCTGTGTGTGCTCAAAGCAAACAGCCAGCCTAGCACACCAGGGCCACCTTCCACCACATCCACAGGGCCGACTTTCTGTTTTGTTTTTTTTTTTGAAGGCACCAAAAATGGCAGAAAAGGTGGTTATAAAGCGCGCGCGCGCGCACACACACACATACACACAGGAAACCAAATAGCCTTTCTTCAAATTAAAAGCAATCACAGACTGATTCTTGGAACTCACTTGCAAACGCTCTTTGGCACGCAGCTGCCACACGCCGCCAATATTATGTGTAATTGGAAACATTTCAAACAGAACTGTTACCAAGTCAAAGACCATGACTGGGAGCCGGATCCCAGCTCAGATAGAAGTGCAGCTGAGAGAGGGCCTGCAGCCCAGCAGTGTGGACCCCATCTAACTGCAGAATTCCCACCGCAGCGCTGATCCATCTGCCCCTCCAAGACCCCACGGGGCCGGGAGCCTGGTGGGCTCGGCGTGCTGACGACCGAGTGTGAGACTGTGGACGGGACACCTGAGGGGACACAGCCCAATTATCTGCGGAGACATGTCTTCCCAGAGTCCAGGCACACCTCCCGCGGTGCCAAACACACAGCTGCAGCTGCACTGGTCAGTTCAGCTCAGGCTCACCCTGGACCCAACGTCAAGATGCGGTAGAGAAAGCGAATCAAAGGTAGACAGCGGCAGCTTGCTGGTTCACAGCTCTACATTTTCCAATGCTGCCATGGGCTTCGGCCTGGCGGGCACTTTTACTTGAAACGTCAAATTCTCCCCTTGCAGGAGAATGGGCTTGGAAAGGTGGAATGCCTTCAGGCTGGGCGATCAGAGCTGTTCCTCAAGAAGTCCCTTCAAAAACGACCCTGATGCACACATCTAAAGCAGCGCACCAGACAGGGGCCTGGAAGAAGGACCCCCTCCCCCACCACCCTGCCAGTCACCGAGGGCCAGCGGTGCCAGTGGGCCGGCGGGTCAGGAACCGTGCTCGGAAAAATCGTGTCATCCTGGCGCACAGCAGAGCGAGCGATTATTCTGTCGGAGCCCCTGCCAGCAGTGCCATGACATCAGAGAGCTCCCGCGTGAACCATTCCTCCTCTGGGACACGGGCTGGGGGCAAAGGCTTCCTCGGGCAGCCCTGCCCTTGGGGCCATGCTTCCCCCTCCCTGCTCCCCCTGTTCACCCACACTGTACCTGGGGAGGACGCCGGGGGGTGCCCCTAGAGGTGGGGAAGTGGAGAAGGCTGGGCAGCTGCAGTCCCTCCAGTGCCATCCTGACCCCCAGCACTCCGTCCTGGAGTGCTGGCTCTGCATGCTGCCCGTGGTGGCGAGGAATGGCCACAGTGCAGGACTTGGAACCCGACTGTGGGGCTTGCCGCTCCCAGGCTTCTAAAGCTTCTAGTGCAGCGAGAAGAAAAAGTAGCCCTGGCCCCAGAAACAGCAACCGAGCCAGTCAGAAACCCAAGTCCCGCTCCCTCTCCTCTTGAGCGTGGGGTAATTACACACGGATGCAAGCAATTTAGAACTCTTGTACTCCCTGCTCTCTTAAACAACACGGAGAACACAGAGAGCTGTTTTCACAAGGGGAGGAGCCTCTCCCGGGCAAGGGGCCTCTGTAACTTCCACCAGCAGACAAGAGCCACTGTGACTTCTCTGTACCAGCTGCTCTGACCAGGAAATGAACCGCAGACACCAGAGCAAGCAGGGAGACTCGCCTGGGAGAACTCTGCCCTCTGCTAGCCCACGACCCCGGCACAGGGCTACACCATTAGCACAGGGACTTCACGAGGGGAAAGCAACTTGTCAAGATTCTCGTTCCCCCTCGTGAGTGTTAGGACAGTCTCGACACCCAGCTCTCGGTATTTGGCTTTCAAGCAATTAGAAGAGATTTTAGAGAAGTTCTGAGGACAGTTTTAAAAATCCTTAAAGAAACCAGAAATTTTAACTTTTTTTGCTTTTCCTTCGCAGCGGCCATAGAAGAGCCAGCTGGGAGGAATGCGCTGAGCTGAGTGGTTCAGGGTTCCTCTCACAGCTGATACTAGATGCAACGTGGCTGACCCCGGCTCACTCATTACACCCCCTTTAATGTCGACAGGCCACCCAGTGTGGACCTGCGTGACGAAAGCACAATCGCAGCACTGATTGTATCTTCAGCCAGATCCGACCCTTTCTCTTCTGAACCACCAGGCTCATTCAGAGACCCATCAGCAATTAGCACCAAATTAAGGATGGAAAAATTAACTGCCTCCACCCACTCCCTCACAGGCATACGTCCACCCCCCTGCAGCCCGAGTTTCTCCTTCCTCTCCTCTCCCTCCTCAGACAGCCCTAGCATGCATCTCCCCCGGCCCCCACTGGTGAACTCAGAAAGGTGGGACTCCGTGGGCAAGGGTGCTAACCCCGAGCCGTGGGTAACGTCCATGTACCTGTAGCACTGCTCAGAGCGCAGGCACTGTTAACCTTTAAATCCGCTGCATAAACAGCTCTGGGAGAGCCTGTAAAACATTTCCCCCTGTTTCCCCGACTGGCCTGGTCCATGGCCTTTGGACAGCCTCCGGTGCCAGCAGGTGCCGCATTTTGCTTTCTGGAGCTCCCTGCTGGGCTACAGGGCCAGATCTCTGTCCCAGGCCTGGCCCCGCCACCTAGGCTGGGACCACAAGATAAATGGCTGCTGTTTCGGTTGAAAATCCCCTGGTGGGAGTAAATATTGTTCCGGCGGTGGGGGGTGGGGGTAGGGAGAAGCTCGACAAATATTGCGTCATCCTGTCTCGCTCAAAGCAGAATTTTTGGGTTAAGTTGGTATTCAATCCAAAACGGATCTATCTTGCAGGCAGAGTGTGGGAACAGACACGCAGCTGGGGGTGGTCGAACAAGGCTGCCGCCCCGCGCCCGCGCCCGCACCCGCACCCGGCGGCCGCACGCTGACACCCCCCTGAGGACCACGGTGGGGAAGGGCCACTTGTCACTGTCGTGACAGGCAACAGCTGAGCTCACATCTGGAGCCGGTCGCGGCTGTCTGCACCCGGACCTACGTGAAGACACGGACGGAAGTTCCTGCACTCCAGCAGTGCGTGTGGAACAGAGGATGGTGCACCGCGTCCCTTACATAACATCCCGGGCAAACGCGGCCCTGCGCCGCGGCGGGCACAGCGCACGCGGGCGCACGCACAGGGTTCGACTCGGCCTCGGCGCGGGCTCCCTTCCCGCAGCCCGAGGCACCTCGGCGCCGCAGGAGTCGGCGGACCCCGACCCGCCTCGTCCCCCGCGCCGCGCGCTGCACCGCCTCGCAGGCTCCGACTCCGGCTCCGGCGCCAGCGCCCAGACGTGCGGGCGGCGCCCCTCAGCCTCCCCGGGCGGGCGAGCGCTCCCGCGGGGACGACCCGCCGCCCCGTTCCCTTCATCCCAGAGACCATCTGGGGACAATTTCCCCAAAGCCCCCCAAATGGCCCTGCCTGCAGTCGCCGGCGGCGCCCTGCGCTCCTCTCTGAGCGCAGCGGTCGCGTCAAGCCCCCGCTGTCCCCCTGCCCCGGCCCTCCGGTCACCCACACGCCCGGCTTCTGCAACTTTTTCCGCCCCTGGGAGGAGGCGCCCGCGTTCTCTCCCCTGTAGGCGCTGCCCGCAGCAAACCGCAGCGCAGGGACCCGCGGGAGTCGGGTGGGCCCCTGCCGAGAAGCGCGCGGCCTCCCCGGCGAGCAGGACCCGGCCCCTGCCCGGGCGTCCGCGGGCTCCCGAGCTGCGGCCCCTGCCCGGGCCCCGACGGCGGTGCGCGCAGGAGCGCGCATCGGGCCGCGGTGCCTGCGGGCGCCCCTCGGGAGCCCGTGCCGCAGCCCGGTGCCTCCACGGTCCCCGCGGCCCAGCTGGCCCCTCGCGCCCTCTCCCCCGCGGCGCGCCCGGCCGCGGCCACTGTCACGGCCCCCGCAGGACTCACCGCAGGCGCTCGGCACGCTGCAGCCCTGGCGTCAGCGGCTGGCGAGCGCAGGCGGCGGCGCGCGGACCACGGAAAGCCGGAGAGCCGCCGGGCGGCGCGGCGTCCGGGAGGCGGCGCGGGCTGCGGGCTGCGGCGGAGACGCTCGGCCCCCGCGCCCCGCCCCCGGCCCGGCCCCGGCCGGCGCGAGCGAAAACGCGGAGCGCGGACACCCCCCGGCGCACGGATCCGGGCCGCCCGGCGCGCCCACGCGCAGCCCGGCTCGGCCGCGAGCTGCGAGGTCGGCGTGGGACCCGGGCGCGCGGGGCGAGAAAAGGGGAGCCGGAGGGAGGCGGGGCGGGGCGCGCGGGGCAGGCGCGGGCTCCTCGCAGGGGGCTGCCGGACTGGGCGGGGCTCGTGCAAGTTCACGCCGCGCCGCGCGGGTGCCGCCCCGCCCCCAATTTTATGCTCCTCTCTCTGACCAGCAATCCCGGTGGATTGCAGGACAGGAGGCGTGCAGGGGGGAAGCGGGCAGCCCAGGTTTCCGATTTACTGGCCTCGGCCAGAGTGGGGTCTGCGCGCTGAGTCCGGGTCCCTCGGGTGCGTGGAGGGCAGTTCGTTCAACTTGGACTCCTCCGCGCGCTCCAGGCTCCGCGGGGACCCAGGGTCTGCGTTGGAGTCAGAGGGCTGCTGTTTCCGGGCCGGCAGCCACAGTGCGCCCCCCACCCCGTCTCCTTCCCTTCTCGGCCGCCCTGGTCGCCCCAGAGCGAACCGCGCGGGGAGCGCGTGCCGCAACCGCAGACCGGCGCCCCGCACCACCGCCTCCAGGCCGTCGGCGCTCGCCGGCCCCTGGACTCCACGTTTTCTGTCTGCCCAATTCCCGGGGCTGGGCCCGCAGGCACCTTTGCCTACGACGGACTTGAATTCGGCCAGTTCCCAAGTTCTGCCCTGACACCGTCGAGCCCCGAGTCCTCAGCACCCGCGGCCCTCCCCGGTGGGAGCCGCGCGTCGCTCCCAGGCCACCCCACCTGGGCAAGTGCCCGCGGCGAGCCTGGCCTTCGTGGCTCGGTGCACCCTGTAGGGCGCAGGAGCTCCTTCCAGGAAGGATGTGTAGGTGTCGGGGGCGCGCAGAGGGAGGTGTCGATGACGCAATTCGTATCCCGTTAAGAAAAACCTTAGCTGCTGGAATTTTTCAGAGCACCGAGCCTCTTCCATTTTCCCTGGGACTGAAGCTAGGCTAGAACAGTCAGCAAAAATGGGGCCGGTGGAAGAGGGGATGTAAGCAACCAGCGTGGAGACGGGGGAGGGGCGGGGGCGGGGGGGGAGGGGCAAGCCAGGGAAGCCCCCTCCCCTGCCCTGCGGGCGCCCCCGCAGATCCCCCCAGGAAGGGGGCTGTGGCTTGGAAAGCCTCCCCCTGCCCGCGCCCCGTAACTGATGCCAGTCCTGGAAGAGAGCATGGCCGCCTTGCTCCTCTGATTTTATTGGGGTTGGCCTTTTCAGCTGTGTCTGTTCATCCCGCTGAGGGATACAGCCCTACTTATTAAGCTGTAAACTTTTCGCTTCTGTCGAACCTCCACTACTGCCCAGGGAAACGGACAGAATGATTTATCCCGTTGGCAGAAGCAGTGAAAATGAGCCCTTTGAAGGGCAAAGGGTCCTCTCTTCCTATGCGCAGCCTTTGGATGGCCTCTGTTTCCAGTGGAGACCTTCAGACCACAGGAGTTGCCCAGCAGAACATATCCGAATCATGGAGTGAAACAGAAACAATGGAGGATGGCGCTGTTTAACCACCCGCCCCGTGCTGGGGGCGAGATCCCTGGTCAGTGGGCCAGTGGGTGACTGCAGCAGGCAGAATGTGGAGGGAGGAGCCAGGAGGAGGATATTTAGAGAGCCTATGCTCTGATCTGGTTAGTGGTGGAAGTAGGGCTATCCTGGGGCAAGGCATGGATCTGATGGCAGAGGGCTTGCAGGTCTAACACTGACTCCACAAAGCGTTCATTCTTGCTTTTATCTTACTGGAAAGGCAGCGAGACCAGAGACAGAGATCCTCCATCCTCCTGGTTCGCTCCTGAAATGCTTGTAATAGCTGGAGCCAGGCCAGGCCAACGCCAGGAGCCTAGGGCTCTGTCTGGGTCCCCACGTGGGTGGCAGGAAGCTGGAGTGAAATCAGAGTAGCCGGTACTTGAACGCAGGCCCTCTGATACGGGATGCAGGGGTCCCAAGTGTTATCTTAATCCCTGTTCCAAATGCCCACCCCAGCTTTTATTTATTGCTGCAGGTGATAGACAACTATTGCTCCCTGGGGCTTCGTGCCTCTTTGGACTGAGTGCTGGGAAGCATCTTGTGGACCCACTGCCAGGGTGACCACACAGTCTTCACCCAGGGCTCCCAAGAAGGTGCAGGTGATGATCCGAGGTCAGGTCAGTGTGATTTCCAGTCTCATCCCCACGGCTTCCCGGATGTAGGCTGGGTAATGTGTGCCTTGCTGATGTAGGCGAGGGTGGTGGCCCCTGCCCCAGATGGCTGTTGGCAGGGTGGGACGTGAGGATGGCAGATGAGACTGGCCAGTGGGAAGCATGTGCAATGCCATCCTAAAAAACACCTGCTCCACACCAGCCTCTGTGCACCGTCTCACAGGCTAGAAAATAACTTTTTTTTTTATTCGAAAGTCAGAGTTACATATAGAGAGGAGAGGCAGAGAGAAAGAGAGAGAGAGGTCTTCCATCCACTCATTCACTCCCCAGTTGGCCGCAACGGCCAGAGCTGTGCCGATCCGAAGCCAGGAGCCAAGAGCTTGTTCTGGGTCTCCCACATGGGTGCAGGGGCCCAAGGACTTGGGCCGTCTTCTACTGCTTTCCCAGGCCATAGCAGAGAGCTGGATCAGAAGTGGAGCAGCCAGGTCTTGAACCGGCGCCCACATGGGCTGCCGGTGCTTCAGGCCAGGGCGTTAACCCGCTGTGCCACAGCGCCGGCCCTGAACCATTTTTTATTTACTCTGAAAGTGTGTTCTTCCTTGTCGACTACTGAGTTGCTTCTTTATCGATGGTGTTTTGTCTTTACAAACTGACATGGCAGCATACCTTTCATAAATGAATCAGTTCACTTAGACAATGTCTACTTTTCTTTTAAGCCTTGATACAAAAATACCTTTTTCTTTTTTGATAAACAGAGACAGTGGTTTCTTCAAGTTGCTGGTTCACTCCGCAGATGCTCATAGTTGCTGGGGCTAGGCCAGGGAGAAGCCAGGAGCCCAGAGCTCCATCTGGGACTCCCGGGGTTGTGCACTGGCAGGAAGATGGAATCCAGGAAGGAGCTAGGACTGGAATCCAAGATGTCAGATGCGGGCATTCTAAGTAGCATCTTAACTGCTGCACTGAACGCCTGACCCCAGCCCCTCTTTATCTTTCGTGATGCCTTTGCATGAACTGTGTCCTCTCAAATTCGTATGTTCAAGTTCTATCCTCATGGCCCACAGAGCGTAACCTTATTTGGAGATAGGATCTTTGCAGAGGTAGGTTAATGTGAGGTCACTGGGTTGATCCGTGACTGCTGTCCCTTTAAAAGGGAAATTTGGAGAGGATCAGACACACTCATGTGAAGATAAAGGCAGAGTTCCCCGTGATGAAGAACACCACTATGGCAGCCAGGAAATTGCCAGAAGCCAGGCCGGAAGCTTCGGACAGCGTTCCTCCCAGCTCCCAGGAGGAACCGCCTTTCCCCACACCTGTGAGGCCACACGCTTCTGTCACCACACACTGACACCCAGCAGGTGCCTGGGTGTGGCAGTGCTGCGAGGACCTCCTGGCTGCTGGGAGACAGAGGCGTTCCCAGCGCAGGCTGTCGGCGGGAACCTGACCCCGTTGTGGGCCCTGGTGGATGCCTAGGCTTTCTGCTGGCCCTGTGTTCCCTGTGCCTCTTGGCCATCCGTGCTGGGGACTCCTCGGGGCTTCTCACCTCCACACACCCTGCGTTAGGGTTTTCAAGGAGAGAGCCTGCTCCCTGGGTTGGGGGCAAGGCCCTTGGTGTTTGCACGCTGCCTGCCTCTGGCTTGCTGTCCTCCGGCTCCCCAGCCTTGTTTCTCATCCCCTATCAAGCTATTGATGGTTCTTCAAGAGCATCCAGGCTACCTCACGTTACCAGCTGATAGCTGATAGCCTCCTCAGCCAACTCCTACTTATCCTCTAAAACCCAACTCAGCCCACAGGTACACATTTTATCTCTCCTCCTCAATGCTCCGGATTTCCTTGGTGGGCTGCCTGCACCCACTGTCGGTACACGGGGATCAGCAGAAGACTCGCCTGCTTTTGACATTAGGGTTACAGGGCTCAGACTGGGAGCAGTAGAGTACAGGATCCCTGTTCGAACAGTTAGCTTAGGGATAGGTGTGTGCGCAGGTCAGGCCTGGCATTGTGCAGGAGTTCTGAGGAATCGCACAGCAACAAGTTCAGCCAAATACTTCTTTTTCCCTCATGTACTAGTCATCTCTTTGCTGGGAATTCAATAGTTAACTGAAAAATGTCTCTACTGCTGTGGGTTTTACATCCACAGATGAGATATGTTCTTTTGTTCTGTCTCTGAAACACAGAGCTGCAGTACAGAGGTCTGGACTCCAGCAGCCACTTTGTCGCCACGAGACATGTATGCACGAGGTGTAGGAAGGGTTGAGGAGACACTAGGGCCTGATGTGGGGTTTGAGCGCTTGATTCAACCCCATCTGAACATGACCAACCACTGAGCTTTTTAGGTTCAATGAATATTTTCTTGTTAATTAAACCCATTTGGGGTTAAGTGATTTGCAAAAACAAGGGTACTAACCAGTATATGCTTGCCTCATTTCCATACCACTTTCCTACTCCCCACCCCGCTATTGATTGGTTATATCTAGCCTGATACACAGAAGGCTAAAATCACTTACAGTTTTGCAACAAGAGTGTGTATCAAATATTTCAAAACTAGTAGGAAAGATCAGAGACAGAAATGAGACCATAAATCTCTGAAGCTAGGTGATCAGTACACAATCACGAAGTGTCTAAAAGGAAAGAATCCTGTAAGAGCAGAAGGACATATACTCCCTGTAGGTCCTCGCAAAGGAAGGCTCCAGCCTGGAGGAATGGCCCGCGTCTCCCTCACACCCACGGCAGGGTGCTTGGCAGAGTGGCTTCCCAGGGCACCTTGTGACTCCGTGACACTCAGTTTAATCACTTTAGTGCTTCCCAGAGCGTGCACCAATTGCAGGAGAGTAGTCTGCTGTACATAACACAGCAAAGACTGTGGGTTGGAGGGGACAGAGGTAGGACTCTGGAAGTCTTCCTGGAAGAAGAGGTGCCTAGAAGATGAACTAACCCAGGGAGAGATGGGCACAGCCTGTGTGAAGGTGGAAGTGCGGTGTGTCCAGCTTGCCTCGGTTTGGGGCGCAGGGGCAGTGTGGTAGCGCTGGGAGCTGGGATTTGTCTGGCGAGGTGGCAGAGGCTGGACTGTGACCGGATGTTAAAAGCAGACGCAAATCTGGTGGGGCAAGAAGTGGAGTTCAGTTTTGGGTGGAAAGAGAAAGGGACTTTGGAAATCGACTAAGAGGAAGCCACAGAGAAGCAAGGTGTCAGGGACGAGGAGACAGTGGCGTGCATGACCACAGCAGTCTGCCTCACCTCTTCCATGAAGTCTGAGACTGTCCAGGACTGGCCGCTCAGTCAGAGGGTCATGAGCACCTTGCTGATGTAAGCGGGGTGGTGGTCCCTGCCCCTGCCCCAGACAACTGTCGGAGCTGTCTGATCAGACAGAGGGTCTGATGGGTGGGTGGGCCTGGAGGCCCTCCGGGGGTTCCACAGCTCACCGTTCTCTGAGGTGGACCAGCCGACGTGCACGTCTCCCAGGCAAGCCTCCATGCAGAAACTTTCCCCGGGCTTCTGGGATCTGGGCCAGCAGTGACCTTGAAGCTATAATCCTGGGACAGTGCCCGACTATTCCATGTTGCTGATTTGCAAAGGAGGGATGTGTTGCCACCATGAACTTAGCCCAACTGAAAGACCCTGCGCTGAAGGCTGTTCTCGTCTGCTCGGTGGAAGGTGCAGGGAGGGAGGACCTGGGGTCCGGGGCACTCCTTTCACAGTAGTCTCCGTAATGCCCGGTTTCCTGTCTTTGCTGCTAGGAATGCTGCCTGATCCAAGGCTGTGACTCCAATGCCTGGCACAGCAATGGGAACAGAGTAGTTCAATAACTGTTCGATAACAAACAGGTCCCAGGACCTCAGTGGAGGACTGGTGGGAAGACAGAGCGAGGTGGGCAGGTGGGGTAGGCCAGCACCCTAAGGGGACCCAAGGTGGGGCAGGTGGGGTAGGCCAGCACCCTAAGGGGACCCAGCGGAGGCCGCAGTGCTTGAGTGTGAAGGAGTTCAGCCGCAGAGGGGGAGGCACTGGGCCGCGGGAAGGGACAGTGACCATTTCTGCTCAGGGTCTGGTCTTCCAGGGGGTTGTGGCTGATCAACCAAAGGGGCTGAGGTTCAAGTGCACACAGGAGTTTCGGCAGCTAAATGAGAAAGCAGGTGAAATCTAGCAGTGCTCACAAGGGGTGGGGCACAGCTTGGGGTGAGGAGTCCCAACTCCAGCTTTGGGGACCAAGATCAATTCAGACTCCTGCTACCTCCACGGACGGGCTGAGACTGGGGAATAGATTCTAGCTTCCTTATTTATACTTCAAATCCAACACTATCGATTTCACACTTTTGGGAGCCTGTGGAAGAGAGAGAAAAAGGAAAACGAAGTGTCCCTTTTGCCCACAGCTATTAGCCCTATCTTATTTCTGATCTCTGTGCGCCATGGAGACCTAGAACTGACTCCTCACGTCAGCAGCTTCCAGGAAAGTAGGAGACACATGCGATGGCTCCCAATGTCCTTTCTGGAAATGTCCTGGGCTCCGAGGTCCTTTGTTTTATGTTTTCTTTCTAAAAGGAACTCTGGAAGTTGCAGCTGAGCCACTGAAAGGGGATGACAGAGCAATCGCTGCCTCTTAGATCTTTTTTTCTTTTTGACAGGCAGAGTGGACAGTGAGAGAGAGACAGAAAGGTCTTCCTTTGCCGTTGGTTCACCCTCCAATGGCCGCTGCAGCCGGCACACCGCGTTGATCCGAAGGCAGGAGCCAGGTGCTTCTCCTGGTCTCCCATGCGGGTGCAGGGCCCAAGGACTTGGGCCATCCTCCACTGCACTCCTGGGCCATAGCAGAGAGCTGGACTGGAAGAGGAGCAACCGGGACAGAACCCGGGGCCCCGACCGGGACAGAACTCGGTGTGCCGGAGCCACAGGCAGAGGATTGAGCCGCGGCACCGGCCTACGTCTCAGAGCTTACTACATACCTGTCCTTCTTCCAAAAAGCAGTTCCTGCTTCAGAATCTGGCTGCTTCTGCCACCCTTGGCCCCAAGCCTGAAGCTCCCCTCCAGGCAAGCTGCACACAGGTCTCCGGGTGTGGCCTGCAATGTCTAAATGAGCCCTTGCTGGGACAGACCTTTCCAGATGTCTGTGATTAGATAACTCCACAGTGCCTAGCCACATTGCCATCCCCCCACCCCAACTCCCATGCTGAGCCCAGGGTTTGTGGACCGTTAAAATAAAACAGAGGTCATGCAAGCACAAGAAAAAAAATTACATGCTCAATAGTGCCGTTATGGGCTGCAAGTCTAAAAAAGGAGTGACTTTCAAATACAGCCGGCTAGGTTTACCTTCCATTTTTTTCTGGAATTAAAGATGGGGACAGGGAGAGATGGGGACTCCGCACCATGCGCTGAGCGAGAACAAAAGCAAAGCTGGCCTTGGTTACTGATTCAGAACCCAGGCGGGATGAAGGTAGGAAGGGGCTGGGAGCAGCTCCTGGAGGGCCCTGCCCAGCACCTGCTGCAAGGATGTGGTTTTCCTGGTGAGCGAGAGGCACCCCAGGGCCCTGGAATTCGCCTTTTATGTTGGCACACAACGTGTGGCTCTCCATTACTGTCCCAAAGCATTAGCAGGGTAATGTGTCACTCGTGATGGGATTGAGTGAAATGCATAAAGGAAATTAGTTTACTAAATCCATTAGGTTAAAAGGCAAATGGGGAACTGAAACAATCATCAGATGGTAATATTTTAATTTTCAGAATGACTTATCTGAAGAGGAATTTCTCTTTTAATTTGCCTTCTACCTCGTAATGAAGTGTAAGGAGCCTTCAAGAGCATTCGATGCATTTAACCCTTTTTGGACAGTTTCAGAATTCCAAAGCCTCTCTGGCTAAAAAGTCAGGTCTCGGCCACTGAAAAGGAACGATTCATTATGAGAGCAGGTGAGGGGCGTGAAGCCCATGGAATCAGAAGCTAGAGATAAAGCCGGGGAGCTAGGAACTTATTTTTCCAAGTGAGTGATGCAAGCTGCTCCTGGCGCTTGAACTTCTATGTGTGCAAGCTGTGTGAACTCTTGTCTCATCCGAAAGGGGCATTTACCTGTTAGCAGTGATGGTTCTCTTATTGGAAATATCTGGTGAAACCAGACAGGCAGGGTGTAGGGGTAGGAGTTTCACCCAGTGGTTCAGAGGCCCTGTCCTATAAGGGAGTACCTGACTTTAGTATCTGGCTCTGTCTCCTGCCTCCAGTTTCCTACTAACACAGACCTTGCGAGACAGTGGTGAAGGCTCAATTAGTTCAGTCCCTGCTACCCTAGTGGGAGGCCTGGACTAAATTCTTGGCTTCTGCCTCCAACCTGGCCCAGCTCCAGTTACTGTGGGCTCTTGGGGTATGAACCAGCAGATGGGAGTGCCTTCTCTACCTCTGAATTGATTTTTTTTTAAAGTTTTAAATGGATAACTTAAGATTTTTGAAAAAAAAAAAAAGATTTATTTGTTTGAAAGGCAGAGTTACAGAGACAAAAAGGAAGTGACGGATCTTCCGTCAGCTGGTTCACTCCCCAAATAGCTGTAACAGCCAGGGCTGGGCCAGGAACCTGGAATTCCATCTGGGTCTCTCTCTTCAGTGGCAGGGGCCCAAACACTTGGGCTATCTTCATTGCATTCTCAGGTGCATTAGCAGAGAGCTAGATTGGAAGTTACACAGCCAGGACTCGAACAGATGTCCATTTGGGATGCCAGTGTCATAGGTGACAGTTTAAGCTGCTGTGCCAGAACCCTTGTCTTTTCTGGCTCATGAGTGCCATCAGGAGGGCAAGGTGGCCGCGTTGTCCTGTCAGTGCCCTGTCCTTCTTCACTCTTATGAGGTCTGATACAGGTCAGCCGCATGGTACCTACGTTTTTCCTTCTTTCCGTCTAGTGGCACCTTACACATCTGCCTGTTGTAGCGGGGCTGTTTCCACGCTCTGATTAGGTTGTTGGTCCTTTGAGGCAGGGTTATGCCATAGGCTTAAAGCCCTTGCACACTCGGGCACCTATGCCCCTATGGTTGTACCTGAGTGCAAGGAGACTGGCTGATGACTGTTGTGTTAGTCAGTAGGGTCCCCAGCCTTCCACATGCAGCCGCCAAACCCCTCGTCTTCAGATCTGGAACAGCTGTGAGCAGACAGCCAGGGGGAGGGGCCTGACAACTTCCCAGAGACAAAATGTGCTCGCAGGTGCACAGCACTGTGCAGGTTACAACTCAGCCATCTTACCGCTGCCTTTTCCTTTGTCCCTTCCTGATTACGGAAGCTGCTGTTATTCAGTAAAGGCTGCAAGACTCGGGGCTAGGTGGGAAAACTTCGAGTTAGTGGTGTGCGGCAGGGGCTGCTCCGTCCATTCGCAGTTTTGTGTGTAAAAACCGAGCCCAGCAGGCCTACAGGCCTGTGTCCCTACCTCTCTGCAGAGCCCGGACACTGCTCCATTTTGCTGGAGCTCCAGATGAGCCCAGGTGGAAAGAGAAGGCAGTGCAGAGCTGCCCGCTGCTCTCCCATGGCCACTGCTGGGGTCTCTGGGAAGGTGCCCCTCAGTAGCTGTTTCCATGCCCCCCGGTCACTGGGAAGGCACCTTTTCTTCAATCACAATGCAAAGAGGACAGAGCAGATGGGATTTTTACTCTTTGCCTCCCGTGGTTTCCTTCCTCTCTTCTGAGAACAATTACTGTGCACCTACTGCGTGCTGAGCATGGTGTTACACAGACAACGGGGAGACCACTGCCCTGCCTGAGAGCTCAGTGAAATGAGGAGCGAAGTGTCGTGGACTGTCACCAAGCAGTGAAATGCAGAGGCCTCTCCAAAGTGTTCATGGGAGCACAGTGGGAGGAGGCGACACTGGGGATTTACCAAAGGGCTGGTGGGGGAGGGGGACACAGTACTGGAGGAAATGTGCTCTTGGGGAACTCAGGTGCAGTCTGGGCGAGGGAGTAGGGGAAAGCAGATGTTTTAGGACCAGGAGATGTTGTGCTAAGGAGCTTGTATTTTAGCTTTCCTGACGGGGAGGAAGGAACTGCAAGTGACCACGGCTCTGTGCTCCCCTCACAATCACACACTGCTGGCCATCCACGGCACAGCCCCTCACAATCACACACTGCTGGCCATCCACGGCACAGCCCCTCACAATCACACACTGCTGGCCATCCACGGCACAGCCCCTCACAATCACACACTGCTGGCCATCCACGGCACAGCCGGGGCGGAGTAGCTCCAGCTCACTTTGTTCTCCCATGGAGCTGGAAATTCATTCTTGGAGATAGCTTCGCTTTTGCGATTGTTAGGCTTTTCTAAGTAGTATACAGTAGGCACTTGTCTCAATCAGATCGTATTCCCAACTGATTTAAAGGTAGTTTCAACATTAATGGGAACAGCAACAGACTGGGAATCACGAAGCCTTGTGTGCCGGGCTCACCAAGCGGGCTCACCAGCCTTGTGTGCCGGGCTCAGGCCTGCCAAGCAGGGCGTGGTAACTGCCCCTCCAGTGCTGTCTTCCTCATCCAGCCTGTTGAGTGGGGGGGGGGGGCAGGGATGTTTTATAATTTTTATTTATTTGTTACCTGAGAGATGGGGGGGCATTTAGTGGTTCACTCCCCAGATGCCTGCAACTGCCAGGCCTGGCCTGGGCTGGGCTAATGCTGGGGGTTAGGAATTCAATCCAGGTCTTTTCTATGTGGGAGGCGACAACCTGATTAGCTGAGCTATTAGGAATAAATCCCATGGTGTTCATTAGCAAGACCTAGACCTGGGAGCAGAGCCCAGACTTGAACCCAGGTACTTGGAAATGGGATATGGGTGTCTTAACTGGTGGCATTACCACTAGGCCAAATGCCTGCCCCAGGAACAGAGACATTTGAAGGATATTCCAGCAACAGAATTGATGTGTGACCTCGCATATGTGTGTGGTGAGTTTGTGCATGCATGTACAAATGTCCTTCGAAAAGTTCATGGAAGAATGTAATTAAAAATAAGTTTATTTGGGTGCAAAAAAAATGTTGAAACTCATGCATCTGAAAGGTCTTCAAACAGTTCATGGAAGGGGCCAGCTTTATGGTACAGCGGGTTAAGCTGCTACTTGCAATGCCGATATGCCATTGATGTGGGACATACTGAGTCTGTACTGAGTACTGAGTCTTGGATGCTCTGCTTCTGATCCAGCTCCCTGCTAATTTACCTGGGAAGGCAATGGAGGACAGTCCAACTTCTTGGGCCCCTTTTACCCACGTGGGAGACTAGGATGGAGTTCTCGGCTCCTGGCTTCTGCCTTGCCCAGACCTAGCTGTTGTGGTCATTTGGGGAGTGAACCAACATTTTGAAGATCTCTTTCTCTCTCTCTCTCTCGTTCTCACTCTACCTTTCTAATAAATAAAGAAATATTTTTTAAAAGATTGGAATTTAAACATGGAATATTAGTCTTATAAAAAATTTAAATTTCTAAAAAATTTTTGCACCAATATAAACTTATCTTTTAACTCCATTTCCCAGAAACTTTTTGAAGTACTCTTGTATTTATATCAAGCCCAAATCCAAACAGAATATGAGACAATCGATAACAAAAGGCACCTATATTAAACTTAGATGAAAAGACGAAAGTCAAGTTGTGACGAGTAGAGATGGATGGTACAGGATTGCTAACTTTCAATTGTGTGAAATAAGGAGATTACAAAAGTAAGCCAAGCCAAGCCAAACAACCTAGTCATCACCAAAACAATGGGGAAGGAATAATGGCAGAATAAAGAGCATCTTCTAGGTGGCCGTCATGTCCGAGAGTCTTACTTCCATTTTCTTAGCTTTTAGATAGATAACACAAGTGTCTATTCTATGTTTCCGAATCCACAAGGGAACGTGCATGCAGGAGGGGCCTCCCACCCTCCTTGCCACCCAGTCTTGCTCCCCAGGCACTGTCTGCTGTAGCTGCCAAGAAAAGGGGGTGGGACGACAAGCTACAAAGCCCTCAAGGATCAAGGTTTATCAGAAAAGAAAGGCTTAAAAAAATTACTTTTTTTTTTAAGGAGGAGAATCCCAGGCTCTTAGGAAATTTATCAAAAAGATACCCACACAAAGGCTGTGGAGTGAATGATGAACAAGGAACCAAGGGTAGCACCACGCCTCCTGTTCACGCTCCATGAAGGGGATCTGTTCCTGAGCTCTTTGCCTGTCTACAAATTTGTAGCCATACTTAGCTGAATTCCCTCAATCCTTCCCCATTACAAAGGTGCAGAAGAACAAGCTGGCCTGAAGTATTTTGAGAAAAGATGTTACCTGTATCCCTGTTTACTCTGTAGGAATCTGAGACAAAAAAGAGAGAGGGAAGAGGAGAGAGATACCATCTGCTGGTTCACTTTCCGAATGGCCGCAACAGCGGGGGCCAGGCCAGGCCACAGTCAGGAGCTGGGAACCCAATCCAGATCTCCCATGTGGGTGGCAGAAACCCCATCACTTGAACCATTACCACTGCCTGCCAGGGTCTGTATTAACAGGAAGGTGGAGTCAGGAGTTGGAAATGGGTGTGGAACCCAGGCACTCCAATGCGGGACACAGGCATCTTAACCGTGAGGCTAAATGCCTGCTCCTGCTCCCAGGATTCCTGAGTCGTATTTGATTTTGAATCAGCCTACACCCTCATTTGTCTTGTAAGACAGATCAGCCTTCAAAAGAGGTCCTGCCTGGCTGGAAGGGGAAGTCTTAGGACAGTTGTGTGTAGTGCTCTGTATCTATAAGTGACTGTGTGTGGGATGAAGGGTGCAGCTGTTCTAGGAGGTAACTGGTGCATGGGGCCAGCAGGAGGTAAAGCAGTACCACGTGGTCAGCGGAGGACTCTCCTCTTCCTCGGCACAGGTAGCCAGCAGTCCCGGTCCACAGGGAAGCTGTCAGAGGTCAGGAAGCGGGCCTTGCTGGCTCAGAGTCCTAGCCTAGCAGAAGAGCAAACACCATCAGGGACAGTCAAAGCCCAGATCAATGCTCATCATGCAACCAGGCTTAAGTCATTGCCTGCGAGGCAGAACCGACACCACATCAACACTGCCAGAAAAATGAAACCGCTCATGAAGGGAAACAGGAAGGCCACGGTGGAATAGTTAAAGCTGACACCAGCCTGCTCTTCAGGGAGACGTTTGGCTGAGACCCTGCCCTGTCATATGTGGAGGAAGTTGCTGGAGTAGAGTCTGTGGAGTTCAACTGGGTGTGTCTCGGGGTGTGGGGCCCTACGGTTAACAGAGGCACAAGCAGATTTCTACAAAAGTCAAGGCCCGTTGATTGCAGCAGAGGTCAAGGCATTTTGGTGACACGTCTTCCATGTAGTCTAGCTTTTAGGGAGGTGTTTCTATCCCAGTGCTTCCCAGAGGCCAACATTGACAGGGGTCAGGGAGTCACAGCCTAGCCCAGCCTGAGTCACAGTCCCCCGCTGTGGCCTGTGGGAGCCCTTCCTTGCCACCTCCACCTAAGCTCTCTGAAGCCAGGGCAGTTCTCCAGAAAGTCTTTCTTGAGCACCTACCCATCTTTCCTTGCTCCGAGCAGTTCCTTCTCAAGCTCTGGGCCTAGTGAGAGGGCAGAAGTCTCCACTGCTTCCATGCTCAAATGACCTGAAGCTCCTAGTGGCCTGGTCTGGAGCCCACCTGACCTTAACCTATCCTTCAGCCAAATAGCTCATGACCTGTAAACAGACAAACAGCAGCTTGCAAGCATTTCTCAATTAAAAACCCCGAGGTGAACTTTCTGTAAAGCAGAAGGTCCTCTGCTAATGTATTTTGCAGGTTAGTGTGGGATAGAGCTCCCCAACCAGAAGAGTTGCATTGGCGGTTACAGCTCCAGCAAAATGCTGATGAGATTTCCAGTTAAATTCAGGCAGGCAAGCTGGGCTCCGGTTTCCTTGCCCTGCCTGGGAGGACAGCCCCGGAATTAACTTGTCTTTTTGTCCACCCCTCCTCCCCACCATGCTGAGGGCCAGTGCTTTGTTTTAGGTACTAAGGAACCAGATACCCCTCCTTGCCAACAGAGCAGTACGCATTCTGTCTGCCCCTTTGTTGCTCTGAGACCGGGGAGGTCTTTTGTAGGGCAGCACTGAACTGGGGAGGCGGCGCCCTATGTCGGCCAGACAGGCAGAGAGGGCAACTGCCTGGTGCGGGCTGTGTTTGCCCAGCCCCGGCCATTAAATTTCCGAGAATGCAGCCTATGGTTGGAATGCTTTATTTCGGTGAATAGAACTATTATTCCATGAGGGAAAAAATGCTGTATGAATAAACAGAGACAAATAAGCCATTCTTAAAGGAGAAGCATTTTGATAACTTCCATTTCTATAGCTTCTCTCATACCACAAGAACACAAATTCATAGTAGGAGCTTGAAAAATATAGAAAAGTACCAAGAAAATGTGTTCTTCTGTCTCATTTTCTGGAGATATGTAGGTAAACACACACACACATTACAAAAACTGATCACACTACACAAGTGAAATATAGTTTTCATTTAGTGTGTGATGAGCGTTTTCCCACATCATTTCATATTCTGCAACACCCACTGTATGACACAGGACATCACCTAAGACAAACTTTGTAATATACTTCCTTCCACAGGGAGATGCATTTTTCAGCTAACTCCTTGTGCTCATCTTTCCTTAGGGTGAATTTGTAAAAGGATCTCTGTTTCCTAAAGATGGATTTGTCCCGAGTGAAGAAGAGAGACTCAGCCTGATCTTCTGCTAGTTGTTAATAAAGGGGAGGGGGGGAGTGTTAGCAACAGCAGTGTTTAAGAAGCACGTGGCATTTGGCCTAGAGGTTAAGATGTGCACATCCTACATCACAGTGCCCATGTTCCATTCCCTGACCTGGCTCCTGACCAGCTTCCTGCCTGCAGACTCAGGGCATGGCTTAAGTAATTGGTGCTTGGTTTCCTCATTTGCACAGCGGGGTAACAATATTACCTCATCCTAGGGGTGCCTGGCAGTAAAAATGTCTTCGTACAGAAGCACGGGTCTGACCTATGATTACATTTTCTCCATTGGATTCCATCCGCGGCCTATCTGGGTGGGCATTGATGCAGCCAAATCTGGAAGCACAGGACCAGAAGTGGAAAGTCATTTACCCAAGGTGGCCAGCTCCAAAATTCATTCTTTTCCCCATTAAACTGTAATTATTAATTTCACAAAAGTACAAACCTAAGTGGAAATGGAGCCCTGGAAGGAAGATTTTGTTTCCATCTCACCTCAGATCTCTGCCCTGCAGAGGAGTGGCCACCTCCCACAACACTGGCCCTTGTCCCAGCCTGGTTACTCTGCAGACTTACATCCCTACGTCTTGTTTTCCCTATGTCTTGTTCTGTGCAAGGGAGAGCTCTGTTGTTCCAACAATTGAGCACCAGGTCTGGCAGCCAGAAGAGTTTTGTTGCATAAATAAATCTTATCATTCAGTTATGTCTATCCCCTAAATCACCAGATTATTGCCACATTATCTCTTTTTGTTTACATCACGGAGATTATCTACACATATCAAATTACCTGGATAATTGCCCACTCTTCCTTTCACTTTTTACTAAAAGCACCTTTGGTTCTTAGATTTTAAAAAAGCAATCAAGAACTGAATACATTCATAAATAAACTGGTAAGAGCTCAAACTGCACAGGTCCATAACACTTGTGATTGCCAGTGCTACATGTAGTCTTCTGCTCTCCAACACTTTGGAGAGATCGCCTCCAAAAAGGCAAAGCACTCAAATACAACTGCGTTCTTAGGAAAACTCGCATTTCTTCGGGCCTGGAACTGTACTTGCCCAGGACAGACTGTGAGTACTCATGGCTCTCCAGGCCAGGCTGTGGGCTGATTTCAAGAACAGGGTAGCTCCATGGACAGTAACACACAAACTCATTTCTTGTTGCCTTTTCTTCCTCTGTCTCTTTAAGGACCCCCAACCTGGAACTCTCCACTGAAAACAGAGTCCCTCTTGGGCCTTCTCTTATTTCCCTTCCTCTGGGAGTGTGTCCTTCCTGGGCATGGTGCACGCGACGTGATTAGGGCTCTGGGGATGTCGGATGGCACTTACCCGTGTCTGTGTTCGTTTGGACTGAACTTTTGAGGCGGTGATTGTGTCCCTGTATGCCCATGACCCTGAGTGATGTATGGCATCCTGTGGGCTCTTTCGGTGCACAGACTTAGTGAGCCGGAGGACTTAGACTCTGTTAAGTGACCAACAGGAAGCCAAGGGGGAATTTTTTTTTTTTTTTTAGTCAAGGAATGGCAGGGGCTGTTGATGTTTTAGAAGTACACGTCTGCCCATACTCAACTCCACCCAAGTCCTGGCATTTCCATTTTTAGACACGTGTTTCCTTGTTGAAGCTTCCTCTTTCTGTATTGTGCATTTCTTGTGAAGGGATTTTGCTGCATTGTTTGGTACTACTGCGGCCTGGCTCTTGTTTCTAAGACTGTAATTTATTTATTTTCCCCACAATTTTATTATTTTTTTCTAATATGATACTTCAAACAGTTCATAGAAAAATGGAATCAAAAGATCGTGTGCATTTTCCATGGATTTTTGATGACCCTTATATGCTGGGTGATGTTTTATCCTGAAGTCTGGCATGTCCATGAGTGGCAAACATCATCTTTTTGAACACTGTGACTGTTTGTGACTGGTGGACACTGGGTGGGAAAGCTGTGCCTCACGCTGTTCCACAAGGTTCGCAGCTCAGGCACCAGGGCCCTGCCTGTAGCCTGGTTTCTGTCACTGTTTTTCCTTCAGCCACTGACAGCTGCTGATGAACAAGGTCTATCTGTGTCTGATTCCAGGTTGCATCCGCAGTACGTGGTTCAGGGACCAGGACCAACAGATACCAAAAGCGAACAAACCCAAGATGGCTTAATGCAGGACTGACAGCTGATGGGAGGAAGGCGGAACTTTTGCAACTGAAGAGACCATTCAGAAGTCAGCATCGCACATGCTCCCCAGAAAGACGTGGTGCCCGAAGCGAGGCAGCACAGGTGTCCAATCAGGCCCTGCGCTGGCCCAGCCTGTAGGGACAAACGCTGCTCCCGTTCCCTCCCAGGGTGTTCACAAACTCTGAAGTCCTCTTTCCACCACCGGGCTGACGGGCGAGCTCACACACAGAGGTCACTGTGAAGGTGGGGGCATCATCAGTCATTTACAAGGTGGCCCGTGGGCCCCCTCCCCACTGCCTGCTGTCTTCCTTTGGCATTCTTCTCTCCAAGGATACTCCCATGCAGCAGAAGGTTCCAGCAGGAGGGGAGAGGCCACTGGCGCCCCTGCGTGTAGGCTGAGCCGCCCTGGTCAGGTGGGAAGCCGGCTGTGGAGTGCGCTGCGGGCTGCGCGGGAGCCCGGGCACGCTGCCCCAGGCCAGGCTCTTCATTCGCACTGACTCTGGCCCAGCTGACTTCGCGTTCCAGGTGGAACTCTGCTTGCCCCACAGGACGTGCTGTCCCGCGGTGTCGGCACGTGGGCCTCATCGCCCCCCCAGATCCTCCCGTGGCAGGGTTGCACAGACACCGCCGGATTGCTCGGGTGGCGTTCACGTCAGGAGCTGAGGTGCCGCGGCGGCGGAGACGGACACGCAGGGGGCCCACTCTGCTGGTGACGGGAACCCCCGTGCCCCCGGGGAGGGTCTCTCTCCTGCAGTGTCCAGGGCGGCTGGCGCCCCCCGTCACGTGGCTTCTCTCTCAGTGTTCCGGATATGACTGCCGGGAGCGCGAGTGACGGAGTCACCGGTTCCTGACCCAGGTTCTAGCCTGCCGCAGAGAGATACTGAGGAGAAACAGGATCAGTTTATCGGGGTGAGGGGATCGATGAGCAGTGTGCGCCTGAGTGGCTCAAAGAACTGTCCGTAAACCTGAGAAAGAAAACCCCAACGGCACCTATACTTCGGCAGGGGGCTTGGGATCGAACCCATGGCGGAAGCGCACACGGCAGCGGGGTGAGCCCACTACCAAGCACGGACCAAGGCGGGAACCGACTCTCCCGCCCAAAACCTCTTTTATAGGAAGGGGGCGGCGCCCAAACAGGATATGCAAATAGATGGGTGGGGTCTTAGCGGGCATCCCGTGCACATGCTGGAGAGGTGCATCTTGGGAAGGTGGGCGTGGCCAGTCGACAGCCGTCATTTTGCAGGACTAGGAGAGCGCCTGCTCGCCTGGCCTTTGACTGACTGCCTAGTTAGCGCCCGTCCGGAGGCGCTTCCCCTGCGAGGGTCGGAGGGAACGCTCCCGGCCCTCCTGCTCGGGTCCCGCGCTCCGCCCGGCGAAGCCTCGTCTGTCACTCTCGACGGCCTGGCCTTGGTGCCGCGCCCGCCATTTCCAGGTCAGAGTTCCGGGCCGGTCCGTGTAGACTGCCCTTCGGGGCCCCTCCGGGCCTGGCTCGGGGTTCCAGGGCGCCCCTCGGAGGGGGCCTCCTCTGTGGGCACGGCCGCCGGCCCTGCCTGGGGGGCGGTGGGAGTGCCGTCCGTGCCCTCGGGCGTCCGGGGCTCCTCCTCAGGCCGGGAGCAGGGGTCGCTGCCGGTCCTCGAGGGCCGTCTGTGGCGTGTGCCGGACGAGGGCGCCGGCGCAGAGGACAGCCCCCGGCAGGCAGGCGACACGCGGGGCTGTAGGACACGAGTCCTGGGTGGAAGTGGGAGGGCCCGGGTCGCTGTGCTCGCGCCACAGTTGCCGCGTGAGCTCTTCAGTCTGGTTACTGTTCCGACGCGAGTACTGCTGTGTTTTCGGTACCGGAGAATAGGTTTCTGCTGTGAGCCTTGGGAGGGGAGGGTGAGGCTTGTCTTCTGCCTCAGCTGAGAGCACGGTGGGACACTTCACTGTGCCCCACGGACTGCTTCGGGCATATATCCTGGAGCTACTTCTGCCCTTGGACATTCATTTCGGATTTCAGGTCACTTGGCGTAGCATATTTAGAAGTTGGGGAGAGTATTCGGAGCGGACTGTCAGCTCATCGTTTCAAATATTTTTGATAAGCCAAAGACAAGAACTTAACAATCCTTCCTGGAGTCCATCTTCCATGCACGTCTTATGTACGACAGAGGTGTGCACACAAAATGGTGTCCTTCCCCCGGTTGCCCTCGGATGACTTGATGTCAGACCCAGAACCCCAGTATCTCACACACAGGCCTGGACTACGCGTGTCTCTGTCACTCCGCTGAGCTGTTCCACGTGGTGTTCCATGTGAATGAGGTGGATTTCAGGAACCGTCTTCCGTTGCTGTCTTCCTGACCTGGGATGAGCAAACGGTCCGTGGATTTTCCTCCTTGTGTTGATCTCTCCACATCACACACTTTGCCAAGTGGCTGAGCTTCCCATAGAGAAGAATTTTCCATCCTAGCCTCTCACTTGGCACCCATGTGACCCCACTTCCCTGCCATCTGCAGGGGCTGGTGCGTGGAGCAAAGAGAAACAGTGCCGGAGGAGCCTGGAGGAGGAAGACCCACCCATGAGGAAGGCTTGGCATGCCCAAGACTTGACAGGAAATCTTGCTGTAACAAGAGCTGGGTGGGGTGTGTGAGAGCGATTTAACTCAGAGCACATAGGAGGGATCGGGTAAGGATGTGTGGTGTGTGGCTGCAGGGCATTCCGACAAATGTGGAACCTGTGTGGCCCAACTTCTCTGTAGGCAGGGAGGCTGGGGCAGAGGGGAGTATCGCCGAGCAGAGATAGGGGCTTGCAGGCAAACAGAAGAAAGAAGGTAGCAGAGACTCAGGTCCTGTGTTCTGCTGTGCCTGCCAAGTTGTGGTTATTAGAACAGAAAACTGAGAAGCAGAAGTCTTAACCCAGAGACTGGCTGTGAGATGCTCAAGAAATTCCACAGCCCTTGGAGTTTGCAGGCAGTGTGATCATCACCTGAAATCTGAACAAGGGTCCCGCTCTGGAACTGGGGCCTTCACCCGGCCTGGTTCAGAACAGACAACTTGCAAGGGTGGTGTTTAGCCTGAAATTGATGGAAACTGACTTTGGAGTACAGCAGTGTTTGGCAAATCATGTAACCTCTCTGTGCTTCCATTTCCTTGCGGGAGAAATGAAGCCGTGGTATAGATAAGCCAGCTCCAAACAGTTCTCATGTCCATGGTTCAAGCAGAACCATTAGGACATTTGCTGCTTGTATTGTAATCTTTAAAGGAAGGATTCCACTGATAAAACAAAAAAATGCATTTTGGAGCCACTACATTGACCGCTGAGCTCCTGAGTAGCTCTCTTGCCTTGAACATGCATGCGTGGCACTGATGGGAACACGCAGGTGCCTGCTGGGCACCTGCTGTGCAGTAGCTGCAGTCCTAGGCTCTGAGGACAAGGCAGTGAAGGAGGCAAAGTTCTTGTCCCAGAGAGCAGTTTCCCTGGCAGAGGGACGATAACTGATGAGGAGCATAGCACCAGGGCCTGGAAGCTATGAGCTGTGTCGGGAATGACAGTCTGGAAAGAGGGCTCCTGGTGGAGAGAACATTGGGAGTTGAGGGTGGGATGGAGCTGAGCCTGTGAATTGATCTCCACTCCAGGCTCCATGCTGCCTTAAAGAGGGGGCAGTCGGTGCTGCTGATGTGCCTTGCTCTCATTAGTGTCTTGTCCACTACTGCAGGTGGAACGTCCTTCCCGAGATGTCTCCTCTTTTTTTTTAAAGATTTATTTATTTGAAAGACAGAGTTACAGAGAGGCAGAGGCAGAGGTATATAGAGAGAACTCTTCTAACCACTGGGTTCACTTCCCAATTGGCCACAACGGCTGGAGCTATGCTAATCCAGAGCCAGGAGCCAGGAGCTGTTCCAGGACACCTACGTGAGTGCAGAAGCCCAAGGAATTGGGCCATCTTCTACTGCTTTCCTAGGCCATAGCAGAGAGCTGGATCAGAAGTGGAGAAGCTGGTACTTGAACTGGCACCCATATGGGCTGCCGACACTGCAGGCGGTGGCTTTGCCCACTATTCTAGGGCACTGGCCCTCAGGGGACTTCTCTTGCCTTGGCCCATGCACCTGGCATGCTGGCTGCATCTGCTGGGGAGCACAGTGGATCTTGACACCATCTTTCATTCTGTACTTAATCTGCCCCCTCACAGCTCCCAGCTGCTGACAGCCACGGCCCTCAACACCACTTGGTTCCCCAGGACTCTCCGCCCAGCACCCCAAGCCTCTGAGGTCCACTCCACATTTCTTGGGCATGGAGCCCTATAGTTCTTTTTAGTCCCATGGTGGGGTAGGGACAGAGGTGAAGAGAGCCAGGACTCCTGAGCCTCAGAGCCTGGGTTTGATTCTCATGCTGCTGAACCAAGTGACCTTGCATCTCTTTGAGTTTTCTTCCTTCTCTTCTGTGCCTCAGTTGTCCGTCCTGTACAATCGGGATGATCAGGGTAATACCTGCCTTACACGGTGGTTGTCAGGTATAGATGAGTGGAGAGAGGTGAAGTGCTTTTAAACTGGATGAAGTGGCGAGTTCCAAGTCTGTGTTTGCTTATGAGACAGATCTGAGAGCTGCCCCTGATTCTTGCTCAGTGTGGCTGTCCGGGTTCCTGCCCTGCCAATGGACAGTGGACACCTACTTCCCTGGAAAGTTCTGGGTGCCACAGGACTGGGCTGCAGGATATGAGGCCTGAGGCTTTATGACCCATTGGCTCCACTGAATGGGACCCTCATTTAACAGTTCTCACCAAGACTTTGTATTTCACAGAGCACTTTCACATGCAAAACCTGACCTTGTTCTCACCACAGCGTGTGAATTGTTAACTCTGCAATACCGACAAGGCGTGGAGGTTGTGACTTGGCCACACACATAATCAATGCTCAAATCCAGACTTTCTGAGCACAGGATTTCTGTTCACAGCATCGACATTCCGTTTGCTCCACCTCACCTGTCTAAGAAAATCCTGTGTGAACCCACTGGCCAGATGAGCAGGCAGGTGAATAGGCCAAGCCCAAGCCCAAACCCAGGAACAAGACTGACTGAATTCTCCTTTGTTTTCTATACCATTTTTCGTATCATTACATACCTTGTCCCCTTGTGTCATGAGGGAAAAGGGTAGATGCGTCTTTGACTTACTTTAGTGCTTTTGTGTTTTAAGTCAGGCTCATTTAGGTAAGGCTTTTCTAATGTTAGACTTTTTTTTTAACGTCTTGGAAGAAGCCCTTTTATTTAACTGTAAATTGAAAAATAAAATCATGAAATCAGTGATTGACTATTTATCAGTTATTGGTAGCAATTCATAGAGTTGGTTATTCACTGTCCTAACTGTGCCATGGAATACATTTTTCCCCGTTCTGACTTTGTGCCACAGAATCCGTTGTTCCCCATTCTGACTGTGAGAGAAGGGTCTAGGGATAGAGGTAAGACGAATACCGGGGTTTTGTTCCAACTGTTTCTATTCAAGTGACAGTTCTTGCAGTCAGACCACAGTGACATGAAATTGTGAATGCATTGACTGCGGGTCCAAGTCCCCACTGCACTGGTGTGCAGACTGCAGAGCCCCAGTCACAGGAGGTGGCAGCTGGCATTGTCCCATCTGCTACTGTTCTGTAGCCACAACTTTCACTGAAACAAGAATGTTTCAGGGATTCTATCATCCTCCCCTGCCCTCCAGGGATCAAGTACACTTAATTTAATTATAGCAGTTCACTATAAATTTTATTTATTTATTTTCAATTTTTTATTGAAAGGCAGATCAACAGAGGTCTTTTGTCTGCTGGTTCATTCCCCAAATGCCTGCAATAGCCAAGACTGAGCCACGCCAAATCTAGGACTCAGGAACTTTATCTGGGTCCCCCACTTGGGAGGCAAGGACCCAAGTACTACAGCCATCATCTGTTGCCTCCAAGGCACGCTAGCAGGAAGCCAGACTCTGGAGTATGAGAACCAGGTATTGAACTCAGGCACTCTAACACAGCACGTGGGCATCCCAACAGTGTCTTAACCACTACATGGGACACCCATCCTATAAAGTTCACTTTAGATGACTTAATTGTTACAAGTTTTAGGGGAACACTTAACGGACACCACGGGTTTGGAGGTGAAGTTCCGTTTTACAGTGTGAGGTTTGCAGCATCTGATTTGGTTTAAATGTTAGGAGGCTGCTTGTCCTTGCAGGGTAGTGCTCTGCCGTGAAGCATCAGTGGAAATCCTGACTGGGCCTGATCCTGTCCCCCGGCTATGCTATCTGTCAACATCTTCCTGCTAGCCTCCTTTGTGACCATGACTTATGGCAATGAGAGATGTCCCCAAGGGAATCCAGGACCATGCTGCCATCGCTCAGCCTGAGACTTGGCCACTGGGCCGTTTTCTCATCTAAGCCTCCCATTAAATCACGCCAAATGATTCCAGTGCTGAACTCCTCTTGTTTTCCTCTCTCTGGAAAGCTGGCCAAGGGCACTGCTACGCAGGTATTAAGGGAATCTGGGCAGACATCGCAGGGGAGCTAAGAAGCATGAAAGGAAGCACTCCAATGTGCATGGTGTAGATAAGGAGCTGGGAGCACACGCGAGCGTGTGTGTGTGTGTGTGTGTGTGTGTGAACAGGGTGTGTCATTTCGGCTTCGTTTACATTTGCATCGCTGTTGTGGGCAGTAAATGCCAGTCTTTTCCCAGCTCTTGCTTCCCAGGAAGTCTGTGTGGCGCCTTGATAGAAGCCGGTAGCTGGAGGTTTAAATGAAAATGCAACTTCACATTCTTTTTGCACTCCCAAGTCTGAAAGGAGCATTGTTTTCTAAGAGCACTTGGTGGAGCAGACTAACATTAATTACCACTTCGAGGGCGTCACCAATTAGGGAAACTGAGGAAGTCACGCCTGCTGAGATGAGAGAACTTTTCAGGTGACTCGGAGGTGTTTTCAAAGGACCCCTGTCACTTTGGCAAGTGCGGTTTGCTAATTGCCTGTCAGAATTAGAATGCAGGTGAGAGATGGGCAGTTGCCTCTGAACGCTAAAACTGAAGCTGCCCAGAGGGGAGGAACTTGATGTTATCCCTTTTCTCTTCATTGTAGTTAATCCTAGATAATAAAGCATGCTGAATTATTTTAAGGAGAGGTTGACATTTTTTAGGAGCTGCTCTGTTTGCCTTGTGTCCAGCCGGCTGTCAGCCAGCCCCTCCAGGATTGATTGTCAGTGGGCTCCTGTTTGGTCAACCTGGTTTGCCTTCTTTGCAGTTTTGCATCCAACTTCCCTTTGCTTGCACCCTGCCTGCCCCTTGTCCACTGGTAGCTGGACTCCCAGCCCGTCTCATAGACCTACCTTTCCACTGCTCTTTACAAACATCGTTGGTTCCCAAGCCTTTTCTTCTCTTTTCTCTCCTTTTCTTTTCCTTTTTTTTTTTTTTAAAGATTGGCCGCAGCGGCCATTGGAGGGTGAACCAACGGCAAAAAGGAAGTCCTTTCTGTCTGTCTCTCTCTCTCTATCCACTCTGCCTGTCAAAAAAAAAAAAAAAATGATTTATTTATTTGAAAGGCAGAGTTACAGAGAGGCAGGGGCAGAGAGGGAGAGAGAGGTCTTCCATTTGCTGGTTCACTCCCCAAACAGCCACAATGACCCGAGCTGGGCCTATCTGAAGCCAGGATCTAGGAGCTTCTTCTGAGTCTCCCATGCAGGTGCAGGGGCCAAAGAACTTGGACCATCTTCTGCTACTTTCCCAGGCCATAGCAAAGAGCTGGATTGGAAGTGCAGCAGCTGGGACTTGAACCAAAACCCATATGGAATGCTGGCACTGCAGGTGGTGGTTTTACATGCTGTGCCACAGTGTCGACCCTGAGCTTTCTGCTTCTAAAAACAAAATATTCTGTCCATTTTGTTATTTTGCTTTAAAAAAAAAAACAGATTCATTTACTTATTTGACAAACAGAGTTACAGAGAAAAGGAGAAATAGAGAGAAAATATCTCCCATCCACTGACTCACTCCCCAAATGGTTGCAACAGCCAGGACTGGGCCAGGTTAAAGTCAGGAGGCTGGAACTCCATCCGGGTCTCCCACATGGGTGCAGGGGCCCAAGGACTTGGGCCATCTTCTGCTGCTTTCCCAGGCCATAGCAGGGAGCTCGTTCAGAAGTGGAACAGCCAGGACTCAAATTCACATCCATATAGAATGCCAGCATCTCAGGTGGCAGCTTTAACCACTGTGCCACAATGCTGGACCCAGCTGATTTGCTTTAAAAGAATTTTTAAAATCCAACTTTCGGTTATCCTTGCATAATGAGTGTGACCTGTATTCTCTCACAGTGGTGTCCCCCAAAACTGGGTTAGAACACAGTCACTCAGCACCTTAGGAAGAATGTACTCCTGTCTTTGACATCCTGATTTCTTCTGAGCCAAGTGCTACCTACTGTGTCCAGCCAAGGGACTGTGTGCTCACTGGTGAGTAAGCCAGAGTAGGTCCCACTGTGATGCGAGGAACACTCTACTCTGATCCTGCTCAACTGTGCCTTGTTTTTTTTTGGAAGCTTTATTCATTTATTTGAAAGGTGGAGTTACAGAGAGAGAGAGAGAGAGAGAGAGGGGGGGGGGGAGTAAGAGAGAGAGAAAGAGAGGGAGGGTAAGAGAGATCTTCCATCCTTTGGTTTACTCCCCAAATAGCCACAGCAGCTGGAGCTGAGCTGATCCAAAGCTAGGAGCCAGGGGCTTCTTCCCGGTTTCCCACGAGGGTGCAGGGGACTAAGGATGTCAGTGCTGTAGGTGGCAGCTTTACCCACTAAGCCACTGTGCTGGCCCAAGTGTGCATTTAACAGTCTGTTCCTAGCCAACTGTGGCCATGACTTATTTCACATCCTGTTGATTTGAGGATTCATATCCCATCAGTGTGTTTGTGCTCTGCTTCCTGATCATCAGCAACTTGGTGGTGTTTGTGGTTAGTAATCACCATTCATGGGGCTGGCACTGTGGTGCAGCAGGTTAAAACCCCAGCCTGCAGCACAGGCATCCTATATAGGCATAGGTTCAAGCCCCAGCTGCTCCACTTTAATCTAGCTCCCTGCTAATGCACCTGGGAAAGCAGTGGATGATGGCCCAAGTCCTTGGGCCCCTGCTGGAAGACGCTCCTGGCTACTAAACTTGAATTGGCTTAGCTCCAGCTATGTGGCCATTTGGGGAGTGAACCAGCAGATGGGAGACCCCTCTGTCTGACTCTACCTCTCTCTGTAATTCTGTCTTTTAAATAAATCTTAAAAAAAAGTAGTTACCATGTACAAAAATCTCCAGAGAAAACCTGGTAATTTGCCAAGTGGTTTAAATTTATCACCCTTCAAATACAGTGTAGGGGGCCAGCATTGTGGCGCAGCAGGCTAACGCCCTGGCCTGAAGCCCCAGCATCCCATATGGACACTGGTTCTAGTCCCAGCTGCTCCTCTTCCAATCCAGCTCTCTGCTGTGACCTGGGAAAGCAGTAGTAGATGGCCCAAGTCCTGGGGCCCCTGCACCCATGTGGGAGACTTGGAGGAAGCTCCTGGCTTCAGATAGGCACAGCTCCGGCTGTTGTGGCCATGTGGGGAGTGAACCATCAGATGGAAGACCTCTCTCTCTGCCTCTCCTCTCTCTGTGTAACTCTGACTTTCAAATGAATGAATAAATCTTAAAAAAAAAAAACAACAAAAAAACAAATAGAGTGTACCTTTCTTGTTCTGGCTTAAAAAGATATTGAAGAGTTGGCATTGATTTTTGAAAATCATATTTAAAATAAAGAGAAAGAAAGTCTTGACACTCGAATTAGGAGCTGTGTGTGAATTCTCTGTTGATGTTCCTTGTCAGTGCCTGGTGCTTCCTCTTAATTCTATTTCCAGTTTGCTCCTTTCCACCAGAGAGCCCGCCCAGCTCATAGAACATCACAGCCAATAGACTCAAAATGACATGAGTCAGAAGCATGGGTTTTGGGTCTGGCACTGTGGTGTAGTGGGTAAAGCTGCCACCTGCAGTGCAAACACCCCATATGGGCGCCAGTTCAAGTCCCAGCAGCTCCACTTCCAACTCAGCTCTCTGCTATGGCCTGAGAAAGTAGTCGAAGATGGCCCAAGTCCTTGGGCTCCTGTACTGGTGTGGGAAGACATGGAGGAAGTTCCTGGCTCCTGCCTTCAGATTGGCGCAGCTCTGGCCATTTTGACCAATTGGTAAGTGAACCAGCAGATGGAAGACCTCTCTCTTCCTCTCTGTCTCTCCTTTTCTCTCTGTGTAACTTTTTTTTTTTTAAAGATTTATTTATTTATATATTTGACAGGTAGAGTTACAGACAGTGAGAAAAAGAGAGAGAGAGAGACAGGTCTTCCTTCCGTTGGTTCACCCCCCAAATGCCCGCTATGGCCGGTGCTGCGCCAATCCGAAGCCAGGAGCCAGGTGCTTTCTCCTGGTCTCCCATGTGGGTGCCGGGCCCAAGCACTTGGGCCATCCTGCACTGCCTTCCCGGGCCATAGCAGAAAGCTGGACTGGAAGAGGAGCAACCGGGACAGAATCTGGCGCCCCGACCGGGACTAGAACCCGGGGTGCCAGCGCCGCAGGCAGAGGATTAGCCAAGCGAGCCACGGCGCCGGGCTCTCTCTCTGTGTAACTCTTTCAAATAAATAAAATGAATCTTAAAAAAAAAATAAAAAACAAGAAGAAGCACGGTTTTGTGGAGCAGGAACAATCAGTCCTCCCTTTAGCCTGACTTGGAGTTCATTCTCTGCACCAGCGTCTGTATGTCCCACAGGGGGTTCTGCCAGCCTGCTTTGGGAATCTTCCCACGGCAGTGTTTCTCACTGTGCTAAACATCTGCAGATCAACTACCAGGGATGCCCATAACAATGCAGGCTTCCGAGTCGGTTCTGGGAGTGAGATTTGGGTATACATAATACAACAATATATAATTTGAGTGGCAAAGATAGGCAGAGAAATATCCCATCCACTTGTTCATTCTCCAAATGCCTGCAGTTGCCTGGACCACTCTGAAGCCAAGAGTGTGGAACTCAAACCAAGTCTCCCACGTGGGTGGCAGGGACCCAGCTAACGGAGCCATCGCTGCTGACCCCCAGGATCTGAAATTGAGATTTCAGGGACTCAGGTGTAGGAGGTGGAATCTTAGCTGGCATCTTAGAGGCCAGACTCCTGCCTTAGGAAGCATATATCATTAACGGTTCATCAGGGTGACTTGGACATCCTTTGGGGAAAAAAGGGTCTAATAAGTTTGTGATTACTTTCTCTAAAGATTGGTAGGTCAAATTAGCAAATGAATGGCTCTGAGAAGTTCCTGTAATAGTGAGATCCTTTTGAACCCAGGATTTTCTCAAGTTCTTTGATTACAGAACTCTTTCTTGTGCATAGGGGTGTCTGTTATTTGGCCTGACACTATTGGGAAAGGCTGCTGTATCTAATAGTGTGGTAACTGCAGACTGTTGCAGTTGGCTGATACTAGTTTGATACCGAGTTAACATTCTGTCTTGCTATGAGCATTGGCTGAGGGTATGAGTGAAGATTCTGAATGCTGTGCTGTTGGCCCACTTGCCTTCAGAAGTCTTGCTCCTTGATTCCCAAGGGAGATGGGATGAACTAATGAGTTACCCACCCCAGAACTGCTGCGCAAAATGTGATCTAACCAGCACACATTCTTTTACACCTGGCTGGCGTCTTCCGATGGAATCCCTGGGGAAGAGAGCAAGGAGTTTTACTGAAGTGCTGGCCAAGTGAAGAGTGGGGCAAGAGACAAACATCTGAACAGGGAGCGGTTGAAGTGAGTTTGCCTGGCTCAATGGCTGAAAGCTCCCCTCCTGCCTATTAGGCATCAACAACACAGTGTTGGGAGTTGGGTGGGGGGATAAATATTTAAGGACTTGGAACTTTGGGCCTTCACCCATCCTCCTTTGAGGGCAAGGCTGCCTTTTGTGTGGCCCTAGAACGAGAGGGACAAAGAAGAGCCCGGAAGGAAGGAAGCAGAGCACAGCTTAGCTGTGGGGAGCACTAAGGAGCCCACTGGATTCCCTTGCGAAGGCCTGGGCTGAATCACCAGGGCAGAGGCAGAGGCTGGTTCTGGGCTTGTTCTGTTCCCTGGCCACCCCAGCATTGCAGCTTCCTGAACTTTAGCACACACTGGCTCCTGGGTTTCAGGTGCCCTTGCTGGGAGCAGGTGTTTAACCTGCAGTTAGGGTGCCCACATGCCACCCTGGAGTTCCTTGGTTTGTTTCCCAGCTCTGGCTCCTGACTTCAGCTTCCTGTTAATGCAAAACCTGGAAGACAGAAAGTGATGGTTCAGGTACTTGGGTCCCTGCCACGCACGTGGTCCCCTGGATTGAGTTTCTGGCTCCTGACTCTGGCCCCCTCCCAACCTTGGATGTTATAGGCATTTGGGGAGGGAACCAGCAGTTTGGGGTGCTTTCCTTCTTTCTAATAAAACAAAAAGCAAAAACACTCCCCCCCACAAATGCCCCTGTTTACTCTCCCCTGCCCCATGTGCCCAGAGAACTTTGTGGACTGTGCTTACTTAGTTTCATTGCATCATATTAACAGCATGCCATTAGAACAGCAGCTCTTTGAGGGTGAGGATGTTATCACTGTATCGATCTTGAATATCTAGACTTAGCTCCCTGCATAAAACAGCCTTTCAGTAAACCGCTTGTTGGTATCAGAGAGGTCAGAGAGTTCTGTAGGTTGTCCAGCATAAGCGTCTGAGCACCCCCTGACTTCCATGGGGGCAGAATTGTAGAGCAGGAGGTCCTGTGGACTTTCCTCAGTTTAGAAGTAAAAGGACACACCCTCCGTGTGTTTTCACCTTTGGTGATTTAAGTTATTCAGTCAACCTTGTTCTTACAATAATAAATGGAACATTCCAGAAATGATATTTGCTAAGTTTAAGTTGTGTGCTCTTCAGAGAAGTGTGATGAAATCTTCCCCCTCCCCCAAGAAATCTTTCCTTTGATGAATACAAATTTCATAAGTAAAACTTTGGAATATGGTGATTCTTCCCACCATATCCTCCCTCCCATCCACACTTCCACCCCCCCCCCTTTTCCCCTTCCCAGTCCCATTCTCGATTAAGATTCATTTTCAACTTACTTTATACACAGAAGACCAACTCTACACTTAGTAGAGATTTCAACAATTTGCACAAATGTACACACACACACAAACCTGTTTGAGAACAAGTTTTGCAATTAACTCTCATATGAGGACAGAAGTCCTGTATGGGAAGTTAGTGCACAGTGACTCCTGTTATTAATTTAACAATTAATACTCTTATGTATGACTTCAGTGACCACCTGAGACTCTTGTCATGAGCTGCCTAGGCTATGGAAGCCTTTTGAATCCACAAACTTCGTCAATATTTAGACAAGGTCATAAACATAGTGGAAGTTCTTTCCTCCTTTCAGAGAAAAAGTACATCTTTCTTTGATGGCCACTTCTTTCCACTGAGGTCTCTCACAGAGATCCTTCATGTAGTATATTTTTTGCTGCAGTCTCTTGGCTTTCCATGCTTGAAATTTTTCATGGACTTTTTAGCCAGACCAGGATGCCTTAGGGCTAATTCTGAGGTCAGAGTGCTACTTAAAGCGATTGTTATTCCGAGTCTGCTGTGTGGACTGCTTCACATGTTGGAATATTCTCTCCTTTTTAATTCTATCTATTATTATTACCAGACACTTGATCCTATTTATATGATCACTTTAACACTTAAGATGGCATCTTTACCCCCCACCTTAATGGGATTTAGGATCCCATGGCAAGTTTTTAAACTGTACTTTTTGGGCTGGCACTGTGGCGTAGTGGGTAAAGCTGCCACCTGCAGTGCCAGCATCCCATATGGGTGCTGGTTCTAGTCCTAGCTACTCCACTTTTGATCCAGCTCTCTGCTATGGCCTGGGAAAGCAGTAAAAGATGGCCCAAGTGCTAGAGCCCCTGCACCCACATGGATACCCGGAAGAAGCTCCTGGCTCCTGGCTTTAGATCAGCACAGCTCCAGGCATTGTGGCCAGTTGGGGAGTGAACTAGCAGATGGAAGACCTCTCTCTCTGTATCTCTCTCTCTCTCTGTCTCCCTCTCTTTCTCTCTTCCTCTCCTTCTATTTCTGTGTAACTCTGACTTTCAAATAAATAAGTAAATCTTTTTTTAAAAATAAGCTGTACCCTTAGAAGTAAGTCTGTAGGAATATATCCAGAACTAGACAGCATTACAGTTATAGACTTCCTCCTCCCTCTCTTGTTCCTACTCTTTTTAATGAGATTTATCCTCATTTGACTTTGTATACATGTTAATGCTATATAAAGTAAATAATTCAATAAATATAATGAAGAAAACCAAAAAAGTGCAAAACTGATCCTCGACAGTCAAGACAAGGGCTGCTCAATTCATCCTTTCTCAAAGTGTTAATTTCACTTCTACATATTTCATTTTGGGTGCTCTGTTATCACAGATCAGGGAGAACATGTAGTATTTGTTACTTTGGGACTGGCTTATTTCATTAAGTATGATGTTTTCCAGATTCATCCATTTTGTTGTAAGTGACCAGATGTTTTTTCTGCTGTGTATTATTCCATAGAGTACATATCCCATAATTTCTTTATCCAGTCTTTGGTTGATGGGCATTTAGGTTGATTCCATGTCTTAGCTATTATGAATTGAGCTGCAATAAACATGGGGGTGCAGATAGCTCTTTTATTTACTGATTTCAGTTTCCTTGTGTATATTACAAGGAGTGGGATGGCTGGGTCATATAGTAGGTCTATATTCATATTTCTGAGGTATCTCCTTACTGTCTTCCATAGTGGTTTTACCAGTTTACATTCCCACCAACAGGGGATTAGGCTACCTTTTCCCCAACAACCTCTCCAGAATTTGTTGTTTGATGATTTCTGTATGAAAGCCATTGTAACAGGGCTGAGGTGGAACCTGGTTGTGGTTGTGATTTGCGTTTCCCTGATGACTAGTTATCCTGAGTACTTTTTCAAGTGTCTGTTGGCCATTTGGATTTCCTCTTTTGAAAAATGTCTGTTTAAGTCTTTCCTCATTTCTTAATTGGGTTGTTTGTTTTGTTGTTGTGGAGTTTCTTTCTTGATCTCCTTATATATTCTCATTGTTAATCCTTTGTCAGTTGCATAGTTTGCAAATAATTTCTCTCATTTTATGTAAAGTATAAAGCAGGGGTCCTGCTTCATATTTCTGCATCTAGAAATCCAGTTTTCCCAGCAGCATTTGTTGAAGAGACTTTCCTTGCTAAAGGGATTGGTTTTAGCTCCTTGGTCAAATAGATGCTTAGGATGATTTCTGGCATTTCTATTCTGTTTTATTGGTCTGTCCATCTGTTTCTGTGCAAGTACTAGGCTGTTTTGATTATAACTACCCTGTAGTATGCCTTGAAATCTGGTATTGTGATGCCTCTGGCTCTGTTTTTTTTTTTTTTTTTTTTTTTTGACAGGTAGGCAGAGTTCGACAGTGAGAGAGAGAGAGAGAGACAGAGAGAAAGGTTTTCCTTCCGTTGGTTCACCCCCCAAATGGCTGCTACGGCTGGTGTGCTGTGCCGATCCGAAGCCAGGAGCCAGGTGCTTCCTCCTGGTCTCCCATACGAGTGCAGGGCCCAAGCACTTGGGCCATCCTCCACTGCCTTCCCGGGCCACAGCAGAGAGCTGGACTGGAAGAGGAGCAACTGGGACAGAATCTGGCACCCCAACCAGGACTAGAACCTGGGGTGCCGGTGCTACAGGTGGAAGATTAGCCTAGTGAGCTGTGGTGCTGGCCATCTGGCTCTGTTTTTGTTGTATAAGATTGCTGTAGCTATTTGAGGTCTCTTGTGCCTCTATATGAATTTCAACATCATTTTTTTCAGATCTGAGAAGAATGTCTTTGGTATTGTGATTGGTATTGCATGAATCTGTAAATTGCTTTTGGAAGAATGGACATTTTGATGATATTTATTCTTCCAATCAATGAATGTGGAAGATTTTTCTTTTTTTTTAATTTGACAGGTAGAGTTACAGACAGTGAGAGAGAGAGAGAGACAGAGAGACAGAGAGAAAGGTCTTCCTTCCATTGGTTCACTCTCCAAATGGCTGCCATGGCTGGCACTGTGCTGATCTGAAGCCAGGAGCCAGGTGCTTCTTCCTGGTCTCCCATGCCAGTGCAGGGGCCCAAGCACTTGGGCCATCCTCCACTGCGCTCCTGGGCCACAGCAGAGGCCTGGACTGGAGGAGGAGCAGCTGGGACTAGAACCCGGCACCCATATGGGATGCCAGCACCGCAGGCAGAGGATTAACCAAGTGAACCATGGTGCCGGCCTGAATTATTTCCATTTTTTGGCATCTTCTTCTATTTCTTTCTTTAATGTTTTGTTATTTTCATTGTAGAGATCTTTGACATTCTTGGTTAAATTTATTCCAAGGTATTTGATTTTTTTTGAAACTATTATGATTGGGATTGGTCTTAGGACCTCTTTTTCAGCCATGGCATTGTCTGTGTAACAAAGGCTGTTGAATTTTGTGAATTGGTTTTATATCCTGCTACTTTACCAATCTTTTTTATGACTTCCAATAGTCTCTTCATGGAGTCTTTTGGTTTCCCTATAAATAGAATCATGTCATCTGCAAATAGGGATCATTTGACTTAATCTTTCTCCATTTGTATCCCTTTAATTTCTTTTTCTTGCCTAATGGCTCTGGTTAAAACTTTGAGGACTATACTGAATAGCAATGGTGAGAGTGGGCATCCTTGTTTGGATCTGGATGTCAGTGGGAATGCTTCCAACTTTTCCCCATTCAATATGATGGTGGTTGTGGGTTTGTTATAAATTGCCTTGATTGTGTTAATGAATTTTCCTTCTATACCCAGTTTGCTAGAGTTTTCATCATAAAAGGGTATTGTATTTTATCAAATGTTTTCTCTGCATCTATTGAGATAATCATTATGTTTTTTTTTCAGCAGTTTGTTAATATGATGTAACACATGGATTGTTTTGCGGATGCTGAACTATCCCTGCCTACCAGGGATAAATCCCACTTGGTCCTGATGAATGATGTTTTTGATGTGTTGTTGGATTTGATTGGCTAGAATTTTGTTGAGGGTTTTTGCATCTATTCTCATCAGGAGAATTGGTCTGTAGTTCTCTTTCTCTGTTGCATCTTTTGCAGATTTAAGAATTAAGGTGATTGTGGCTTCATAGAAAGAATTTGTGAGGATTCCCTCCCTTTCAATTGTTGTGAATAACTTGAGAAGAATTGGAATAGTTCTTTAAATGTCTGGTAGAATTCAGCAGTGTAGCCATCCGGTGTTGGGCTTTTCTTTTTTGGGAGGGTCTTTATTACTGATTCAATTTCTGTCTTGGTTATTGGTCTGTTTAGGTTTTCTATGTCTTCATGGCTCAATTTAGGTAGGTTGTATGTCTCCAGGAATCTATTTCTTCTAGGTTTCCCAGTTTTTTGGCATATAGCTCCGTGTAGTAACTTCTGATGATTCTTTTTATTTCTGTGGTGTCTATTATCACATTTCCTTTTTCATCTCTTATTTTATTACTTTGGGTCTTCTCACTCCTTTATTTGATTAGTTGGGCCAGTGGTGTGTCCATTTTGTTTATTTGTTCAAAAAACCAGCTCTTGGTCTTGCTCATCTTTTATATTGTTTTTTGGTTTCAATTTTGTTGATTTCTTCTCTAATTTTTTTTGACAGGCAGAGTGGACAGAGAGAGAGAGAGAGAGAGAGAGAGAGAGAAAGGTCTTCCTTTTGCCGTTGGTTCACCCTCCAATGGCCACCGCGGTAGCGCGCTGCGGCTGGCACACTGCGCTGATCCGAAGGTAGGAGCCAGGTGCTTCTCTTGGTCTCCCATGGAGTGCAGGTCCCAAGGACTTGGGCCATCCTCCACTGTACTCCCAGGCCACAGCAGAGAGCTGGCCTGGAAGAGGGGCAACCGGGACAGAATCCAGCGCCCCGACCGGGACTAGAACCTGGTGTGCTGGCACTGCAAGGCGGAGGATTAGCCTATTGAGCTGCGGCGCCGGCCTCTTCTCTAATTTTAATTATTTCTTTTCTCCTACTAGGTTTTGAGTTGGTTTTCTGTTGTTTTTCTAGATCCCTGAGATGTATTGATAGCTCATTTAGTTGGTTCCTTCCCAGTTTCTTGATGTAGGCACCTATTGATATAAATCTTCCTCTTTCCATTGCTTTTCATGTATCCCCTAAGTTTTGGTATGTTGTATTGTCATCTTCATTTGTTTCCAGAAATTCTTTGATTTCTTCTATGACCCACTGTTCATTCAGGAGCATGTTGTTCAGTCTCCATGTGTTTGCATATGTTCTAGAGACTCCTGAGTTGCTGATTTCCAGCTTCCTTCTGTTGTGGTCTGAGCAGATGCATGGTATGATTTTGATTTTTTAGATTTGCTGAGACTTGCTTTACCACCTAGCATGAGGTCAGTCCTAAAGTTCCATGCACTGCTGAAAAAAATGTGTATTCTGCATCTGTAGGATGAAATGTTCTGTAGATATCTGTTAGATACATTTGGTCTATAGTGTCAATTAAATCTGCTTTTTCTTTGTTGATTTTCTGTCTGGTTGATCTGTCCACTGCTGAAAGTGCGGTACTGAAATTCCCCATTACTACTGTATTTGGGTCTATGTCTCCCTGTAGATCCCTTAGCATTTCTTTTAAATAGCAAGGTGCCCTGTGATTAGGTGCATATACATTTATAATAGTTACATCTTCCTTTTGAATTGATCCCTTAATCATTACATTGTACCCTTCTTTGTCTCTTTTAACAGTTTGTGTGTTAAAGTCTATTTTGTCTGATAATAAGATGGCTACACCAGCTCTTTTTTGTTTTTTTGTCAGTGTGGAATACCTTTTTCCATCCTTTCACTTTCAGACTGTGTGCATCGTTGTTGTTGAGATGTGTTTCTTGTAGGCAGCAAATAGATGGGTTTTGTTTTTTCATCCATTCAGGCCATCTGTATCTTTTAACTGGATAGTTGAGGCCATTTATATTCAGGGTAACTATTAATAAGTAACAGCTTTGCCCTGCCATTTTTCCAAAAATATTCCTATTTTTTACTTTGGATTTCCTTTGTACTTTTCCTGAGAGATTTTTTTCCTTTACTTTCTTTTGTAGTGATGACCATGTTTCTGTGTTTCTGTGTGCAGCACATCCTTAAGCATCTTCTGCATGCTGGATGGGTGGTGACAAATTCTTTCAATTTCTGTTTGTTATGGAAGGTTTTTATTTTACCTTCATAAATGAGAGCTTTGCATGGTATATTATTTTGGGTTGACAGTTCTTTTCTCTTAAGACTTGGACTATATCTTACATTCTCTCCTAACCAGTATGGTTTCTGATCAGAAGTTCACTGTGAGTCTAATTGGAGATCCTCTGAAAGTAATCTGGCCTTTCTCTCGTGTACATTTTAGAATCTTTTCTTTATGTTTTACTGTGGAGAGTTTGACTACAATGTGTCATGGTGAGAATCTTTTCTGGTCATGTCTATTAGGAGTTCTGTGTGCTTCCTGTCCTTGGATGTCCCTTTCTTTCTCCAAATTAGGGAAGTTTTCTTTTATTATTTCACTAAAAAGGCCTTTTAATCCTTTTTCTCTATTTCAATGCCTTCAGGAACTCCTAGAACCCATTTTTGGGTTGTTTGATAGTATTCTGTAGATTACAAACTGTATTTTTTAGTTTTCTAATTTCTTCTTATTTTTGGTCTGACTGTATAATTTCCTGTGCTTCTTCTAAGTGATATTCTTTCTTCTGCTTCACTGATTCTATTGTTAATGCTTTCCACTGAATTTTTTATTTATTCTGTTGAATTTTTAATTTCCAGTATTTCATTTTGAGTTCTCTTTGAGATCTCAATTTTGTGATAGAAATTTTCTTTAATGTTATGTATGGATTTCTGTGGTTCATGCTTTGACTTCTGAGTAGTTCTATTTAGTCTTATGATCGATTCTTTGAATTCCATTTCTGGCATTTCTTCAATCCCATCTTCTTCACAATCTAGTACTGAAGTGTTGTATTCTGGGGCTGTCCTGTTGTCTTCCTTATTCTTGTTTCTTGTATTGGTGCTTTTGTTGTTCGGCATTTGTAGAGTTACTGGTTCAGTCCTCCTTGATTTCTTGGCTGTGTCAGCTTTTATATTTGTACTATTACTCTGTAGATTAGTGGAATGTCTGCTTTCAGTGAATATCTAGAGGCATGTAGTGGGTGTGACCAGAGAGCTCTCTTCGGTTCTCCCTGGTGAAGGGTGTGTCTAAGGTGACACACCCAGGTTTGGCCTGGTAAATCTCTCTCTCTTTTTTTTTTATCAGAGGGAAGGGGAGGTTTATTCTGCTTAGCTGAGCTCCTCTCCTCAAAGAGACCAGTGCTTGAGCGCTAGCCCCAGTGGGTATAATGTTTTTCCACTCTGCCACAAGGAGCACACAAAGTATCTGTGCAGTCCTCAGTGTCAGCTCAGATTCCCCAGCAGTGTTCCTCACTAGGTAACCAGGGAGCCCTATGCGTGTGCAGCCTCTCTCAGTGACTGCCCAGAGTCCCAGCCACACTGTGAGCCCTCCCACATGGCCTCAGTTTTTTCACAGTCTGGGCACATAGGCCTCCCAGAGACATGAGCACCCAGCTCCCTGTTAGCTCTCCCCACCAGAGCCCAGAGTCGCTACTCAGCTGGTTGCTGGGTGTGGACACAAGCTGGCCCAGCTGTTACAAATGTCCAAAATGGTGCCCACTCTTTCGGCTTGTTACAGGACGCCCTTGCAGGGTGAGAGAGAAATGTGCCCCTCCTTTTTTTTCTCTCTTCTAGTTTGGCAGGCACACTGTCCCCCCAGGGCTCCACGCTGGGCCCTGCCGGGCTCTTCCTGCAGCTTTATCACCAGTGGCTTGGGCTGCTGCAGTCTGGTCTCACCTCACTCTCCAATGCTGGTGCAGAAGGTCTCAGCTGCTGGGGTCCTGAATTGTGGGTGTCCACGCCTCCACGTAGGTCCACTCTGTCCCACTAATTTGCATAGAGATTTTTCTGCTGTTTTCTCCCTAACACTTCCCTGAGACTACTCTCTCCACTTTTTAAAAACTATCTTCTCCTAGACTAGAGCAGTAAGCTCCCTCCCTGCTCCGCTATCTTGGAAGTCCCCCTCTTTGATACCCGTGATGAAATCTTGTGCTGTTCCACCCAGGCTGTGAATCATCCCTTTGTACAATGGTTCCTCAAGGTGTATGCTACCCACGCATCAGTCACTTGCTGGCCATCTGGGTGGTCAGATCTGTTGATGCCTGAGGTGTTGACAAGCTTGTGTTTCAATGCCCCTTACACAAAGCTCCACATCTTTGGCATTATCCTAGCTCCCTCTCGTCATGCAGGTGGTGTGCCATCTCCCATCACCACAGGAAGGAGGGTGGATACAGTACACCAAGATATTTTGAAAGAGAGACCTCATTCATATAACTTTTATTGCTATAATTGCTCTATTATTAAGTATTTTCAATCTCTGTGCTTGATGTATAAATTAAACATAGTCATAGGTATGTACATGTAGGGAAAACACAGTCTGTGTAGGGTTTGTTTCTACCCATGGTTTCAGAGGTGCACTGGGGAGTTGGAACCCCGTGGGTGGAAGGTGTGGCTATAGGAGGTGAACGTCCGCACAAGAAGTCAGTTGTAGCTTAGGACGCAGGCCTCCTAGCCCCCAATCCCATTTTCTTTGACTTCTCCATGGTGGTTTTTGAAATGAAGAAAAAAAAAAAAATCCTCACACCACTCACTGTTGCCATGACATATTCTGAATTACAGTATGAAGCAGCATTTATTTATCTGTATATATGGTTTTATTTGAGAAGAGAGACAAAGAGACCAAGTTCTTATCTACTGTTTAATTCCCCGAATGCCTGCAACAAGTGGAGCTGGGCTGTTGGCAGAGCCAGGAGCTGGGTACTCAGTCTAGGTCTCCAGGGTGGGTGGAGGGACTCAGCCACTAGAGCTCTCACCAGCTGTCTCCCAGGGTCCATGTTGGTATCGAACCCAGGTACTCTGGTGTGGAGTGTGGCTTAACTGGCGTTTTAATCTTTGGGTCACACAATCACTCCAAAGCAGTGTTTCAGTCTGTATTTGCATCAGAGAAAACCATGATTCTTTGAGTTGGGAAGTGATTTAAAGAGGATGTTTTGCCTTGAAATAGAATTTTTTCCAACTCTTCTTTACTCCTGAAATGTTTGCATCCACTTGTGTGTTTTCCTCATTCTTGGTTTAGCTTGGAAGTACCTGGAAGACTTTGTTCTCCGGGTACTTCCCACCCTGCTGGGAGGAGAACTTGAATTGGGGCTGGCAGGACAGCTTCATTGCTGAGTGAATGATGATGGATTCCCCTTGGAAAATAGGTGTGTTTTCCAGGAGCTTCCGTGAGGTAAAAGAAAGATTCCAGCTCTCTCAGACTGCGCTCCCTGTACACACCACAAGGGCAGCGTAAACATCAGAAGTTTTGCCAGGAACTCGGCCAGCAGAGCACAGATGTTGTTCCAAATGGAGGAAGGATTGGGACAACAAAGTGCCCTTAACCAAACAGAAAATCAGAACCAGGCCTGGGGTCCATGGCTTGTGTTGCTGCAAACTTGCTTCCAGCAGCAACCGGCATCGTCAGCAAGAGGCGTTCTTGGGAAAACCACGTCAGATGCGGTCATCGCTTCCACAGCATGAAGCCGTGCAGATTTAGGGCCCCAGGGACTAAGAATGGTGAAATGGAGCAAGAAACTTGGGATCTTGACCCTTGTGGGTCACGGAAGCTGCTGGCCATCTCTGAAAGCTGTGACTCCACTGCCCCAAATACCTGACTGGAGCACGAGTGTTCACAGCCACGCTGACGCCCGTAGCAGTGAGGGACCTGTGTGAAGTGTCCCCCAGAGTTTCTGGCTTCTTTATGCAGCAGCTCTGCCTGGCTGGTCCCTGAACTGCTGAGCCCATCGCCACGTGCATGACAGGGCCAGGCCTGGGGCCAAGGCAAGGGCTCCGCCAGGACCCCGGCGTGTGCGCAGGGCATGTAGCGATGGTAGCCCCATGGACGTGGGTAGTTTGCTGTGTAGTGGAGTCAGCTGCGGAGGCTCTGGGTCTCTCAGCAGCTGTCTACACTTTCATTCCTCGTGTGTCTGAAAAGAGAAAGTAGACTTTTCATGGGAGAGACGTGGCGGTCTGGCTTCGTGGTGGACGAGACTCAGAACCTCCTCCCTGCTTACACAGGAGCAGGGCCTGGTGGGTGCTGGGGCACACAGCTGGGGAGCACCAGTCTTTGGTGATGACCGTCTTACTGGATTTCATTGCACGCTTGTGCATTCCTGAGCAGACATGGGAAAGGCAGGTGGATAATGACCGTCTAAGGCACATTCTGTTTATCCAGAAATCTGCCATCTGGGAGGCTGACATGGAATCCCATGGTTAATCTGTCACCCATACTTTACATAATAATAATAATAATAATGATAATGATAATCATTTGCACGCATACAGCCACTTTCATCTAGGGACTCTCAAAGCTTCACAAACACTAATTAATCCTCCTGCTGTCCTTGTGAACTAGGGGAGGCCCATTTTACAGGTGGGGAGATTGAGGCGCAACAAGGACAAGTGGCTTTCTCAAGGCCATTGGGTAGCTGGATGTCAGGACCCAGAAGCCTCAAGGGCTCCATCCTCCCTGTAGACCAGAGCCAGCTGCTGAGGGCAAGGAGTGGGGAACCCCCAAGATTAAGCCCTGGATCTTCCAGACCTGACTCACCAGAATCCCTGCAGGGCACAGGAATTGTGAAGTTCCCAAACCAGTACTTTCACGTTCCTGGTCACACAACGCACTCAGCCCGTGGAATCTCCACTGCGGCACTGAGGCCGGGCTGGGCTGTCACAAGCCTTTGGCAGGCGGGGTGGGGTTGGGAACGGGAGAGGGTTTGGGTAGGGGTGGCCGCTGAGAAGCTGCTGGCTCCACGCCAGTGGGAGGAATCCTGGCTTTTGACTCGGTTCCTCCCCTCCCACCTTTTGTGCTGTTTGACTCTCATAGAACAGGCAGGAGATGAGTCACGGGGTTGGATGTGCAACCAGCCAGGGGGCCTCGTGGGAAGCCGGGCCTCACTGTCCCCAGCTTTTCAGTTTTAGACAGTTCTGGAACTCCTCCTCCGGGTGGTGCTGGGTTCTGGGGCCTTCTCGGGGCTGCTGTGCATGGCTGTCACCCAGGGATCGCTGACAGTGCAGACCAAGGCCCAGGGATTCTGCAGTGGGCCCAGGTCACACTTTCAGGTGATGACCCTGCCATGGTCCAGTGCCCGACATTCCCCTCTGCAGAGCGAGACCTGGTGCTGCCGTCTCTCCCTCTGGTCCCAACAGTGCCAAGGGAGGCTCGGTCAGTTGGAGCGAGGCTTGTACTCAGGGGACTGAGAGTGCCCTGGGCCCGAGTTTCCATTGCTCTACACCCCTTGGGCCCTGTTCATGCTGTGGTACTGACTTCTCTGACAAACACTCTGTATTTGCCCTGGAGATTTGCACCCAACACCAACCACGTTTTTTTCCACCTTGGCTTTTTCCTACAATTTTGTCTCCATGTTATTTCTCTGCCGTGCATGAAAGCCAGTCTCAAATGTCAGCATTGTTCTCATTATCCAAATGTCTCACTGTAACTAATTTCTGGTCTAAATGACTTACAAAAGTGTCTCTGCTTCCATGGATTCTGCTTTGATCCCAGCTGTTGGATGGAAGGGAAAGCATGGGAGATACAGGGATTTATTAAGACCCTACCCTGCTATGTCCTGGCCGTCCCACTGCGAATAAAGTAGACATTTTCATTTGTTCTGTGTTGCTTTTGTTGCCTCTGTCTAACTCTCAGGGCCATCAGGACCTCTTCCTTGAATTTTTTATTCATTGTCATCTTAGGCTTTTGTTTCATTTTCTTCTGCTTTTTGCATCTTGTCTTCCTAGTTCCCAAATTTATCCTTTGCACATTTTCTCTTGGAATTACCAAACTGACTTGAAATTTCTTTACCAAAAATCTTTACAGAACTCTCTTTGTGTGAATCTGTTTAGATTTTCTAGAAAAGCAGTCTGTACCGTGTGCATGTAGGAAAGCTCTGTAGTCACAAACAACACCCTGTGAGCACTGGGACTCTACATTCTCGGGCATTTTGGGGGAAAACGTCTCCCCTCTTGCAGTCAGCAGGTCAGGAAGGAGAGGACACTGTTAAACCTGTGGATTAATGGATGACAAAAGAAAGGATGAATAAAAAGCAAACTGAACCGTGCAGCCTGCAGAATTGCCCGCATTCTCACCCGTGGTTTCATGTCTCAGTCTCTGTGTCTGTCTTATTCCAGTTTCAGCTCACTGGTGTGGACCCTGGCCTCCTGGGATCACACAGGGTTTTGAGCACTGCTGGCATGAAAGCCACCTCTCGTACAGCAGCAGAAGGCACTTCTACAGGAGAGGGCACTGCCCAGGTGGATTTTTTTTTAAAGATTTATTTATTTATTTGAAAGGCAAATTTGCAGGGGGGGGGGGCTTCTACCCGCTGGTTCACTCTCCAAATGGCTGCAACAGCTGGAGCTGGGCCAATCCGAAGCCTGGAGCCCAGAGCGTCTTCCAGGTCTACCATGCAGGTGCAGGGGCTGAAGGACTTGGGCCACTTTCTACTGCTTTCTCTGGCCAGAGCAGAGAGCTGGATGGGAAGTAGAGCAGCCAGGTCTTCAACCAGTGCTCTTTGGGGATGCTGGCAGCAGGTGGCAGCTTTACCCGCTACGGCACAGAGTCGGCCTCCTAGACGGATTTTGATAAGGTTGGTATGTCCTCCTAAGAGGTCACAATTAACCACAGCAAAGGAGAGGCTTATTAAGCAAATGGGCTTTATCTTGCCATCTGCCAACCACCAAGTGCTCAGACTGTGTTGGAACACATCTGTGCTCCTGGAACCAAGTCTCTGCAGCTGTAGACCGAAGAGCGCAATGGAAGCAAGACTTTGATCGCTTACACGTTTGATCCTCCAGTCTTTACTTGGCACCTTGCTTCTCTTATGTGGTCTTGGCTAGGAAATATCGCCTACAATTTACATAAATGAGAAAGTCTTGGGTCATGGCTCAGCTGGGAGCGGAGAGAAGTTATCTGATCAAAGCAGAGCAGGAAGAATTTAATTTCCCTACCTCGTGGCCAATTTTCACCCCACCAGCTGGTGTTCTGGGGAGAGTAGTTGTTACAGAACTGAAGGTGGTCGGTGAAATTGTTAGAATTCAGCTCCGACTTGACCTGGCTTCCCGTCAGAATCCTTCCTAGAGGTTTGTTGGAGAAAACTTGATATAATTGGCCAACTCTGGGATTAATAAAAACAAAAACAAAACAATGTGTGCAAAACCCTGCGACTTTCTGGTGTCTCCAGTGAGCTGGCAGAGCCACTTCTGAGACCACGCCAGCCTCAGGAGAAGTCTTGGACCTGCGCAGCTTTTGATTAGTAGCCATGGCATTCTCTGAATGAAGTAGACTCTGTTCAGCCTTACTGGTGCCATGTGAATGTGAAAAATGATCAATGAATATCATTATGTTCTTAGAATTGTACCTGCAAAGCACACTGAGTGTTATAAACTAATTAAAGATAAAGAAATTAAAAAAAAGAAAGAAAAATAATTAGTGGGGTAAACAAATACATTAGAATAGGCCAAGAATAGTGAATACTTTTAATTGTGTTTGGTACTTTAAAGACAACTATTTGAGAGACAGAAGTCGTGGGGGAGAGAGGAAGGGAGAGAGGGAGAGAGAAAGGCCCATCTGTTTGTACACTTCCTCAATGCCTGATGACAGCCGTGGCTGGGCCAGGGCTGAACCTGGAAGCCTGGAGCACAGTCCAGGTCTCCCACATGGGTGCCAGAGACCCGGTTACTTGCCGTGAGCCTTTGTTTATTCCCACCTCCCAGGGTCTGCATCGTTCGGAAAGTGGTTTAGGAGCTGGAGCCAAGACTTTCTCATAGGCACTCTGATGCATAATGTAGATGCCTTATTTTATTTTTAGTATTTATTTATTTATTTGGAAGGGAGAGTTACAGAGAGGCAGAGGCAGAGAGAGAGATCTTCCATCCTGTAGTTCACTCCCCATATGGCTGCAATAGTCAGAGCTGGGCTGATTCGAAGGCAGGAGCCAGGAGCTTCTTCCCAGTCTCCCACACAGGTGCAGGGGCCCAAGCGCTTGGGCCATCCTACACTGGTTTCCCAGGCCATAGGCAGAGAGCTGGACGGGAAGAGGAGCAGCCGGGACACGAACTGGCACCCATATGGGATGCCAGCACCACAGGCAGAAGCTTAGTCTACTATGCCACAGCGCAGGCTACATTCTTTGAAATTAAGCCTTATCTCTTGAATGTTACTGAGTGAAGTATTTTGCTGCTTATTTGTGTTGTAACTGTTAAACTATCATCTTAGTTTTTCGGACACAGAATCAAATGTGCAGTCCTTGCCTCAAGTTTCTGGCTGATCCCAGGGCTTCTGTCCTTGGGGCCGTCTTCCTCTGGCTGTTTGGTGGTGCTGCACTTGTGAGATGCACTTAGGCTGTTTATCCTGGACCCAGTAAAGGAATTGAAGGCTAATCTTGCTGCTGTGTGGTTTCTGTTTTGTCTTTCGCTTCCAATGTTGCTTAACAGTTGAGAGAAGATTAGGATATTTTATTAAGATCAGAATAAAGGCAAGTGAATAACAAAGATGAATAGAGTAATGTAAAACTAGATAATCTTGCCCATTCTTCTCCACCCCATCCTTAGCCTGAGTGCCTTCTTACACATCTCTTGGTCTTGTTCCATGAGAAAGAGACCTTTTTTTTTTTTAAAGATTTATTATTTTTTTTTATTTGAAAGAGTTACAGAGAGAGAGAGAGAGAGAGGTCTTCCATCCCATGGTTCACTCCCCATATGGCCACAAATGGCCTGAGCTGATCTAAAACCAGGAGCCAGGAGCTTCTTCTGGGTCTCCCACATGGTTGCAGGGGCCCAAGGACTGAGGCCATCCTTCGCTGCTTTCCCAGGCACATTAGCAGGGAGCTGGATCAGAAGTAGGTCAGCTGGGACTCAAACTGGCTCCCATATGGGATACTGGCGCTGCAGGTTGGGGCTGTAGCCCGCTGCACTTACAGTACTGGCCACAATGAGAGACCATTTTTAACACCTAATCCCTTGGAATATTGTCAGTATCTCTAGGGTTTTGGACTGTAGATCCAAGCACATGAGCTGTGAGAGAGGAGTTGTTCTGTTGGTTGTCTTCTGAGTTGTGGGCGATTACTTGACATTCCTCCAAGGCTCGACGGCAGAAGGCCTACACAGAGAGTTCTAAAGAGACACAACACACACCACAGGCTTCGTCCTGACCTCAGAGTCCCTGTCTTCCTTCAGGAGACCTGTCAAGGTTGTAAATGTTACCTGCAAATATGTGAGTAGCTCCCACAGAGAAGAGGTGGTAAGGTTGTCGAGCATTGTGTCTAAGAGTCAACGACACCAGAGGATAGAAATTAGAAGGGGCCACATGTGGGTTTCAAGGGACTTCAAGTGAGAGCTCCTGTAACATTAGCAAGCCCCTTTGGTTACAGAATGTGCCTCATCACTGGGACTACTTAGGCAAAGGCCAGCTTGCCCTCTGCCACAGATGGAGTTGAGTGGATTTCTATCTTCGATGAAAAATTGTGGTTAATCTCCCTTCCAGAGGAGACGCTGTGATAAATTAGGTAGAGCTAACTCATCAGCGCAGTATGTGCATTTGTAAGGAGGTGCTCTATAAACCGCAGGGCTCTCCCCGCACTTGCTGGCATGATGGATGGTAGGTCCTCCTGATGCGTCTGCAACTTCTAAGTGGGCTGCTCTTTAAGTGAAGGCCACAAAGACCAAATGACGGAAAGACAACTGTGTGATAATATGTACTTTTATAGATTTATGAGTGCATACAACAGTTGTATTATAATATAGTGCTGTATAACTTAGATAACTTAGAAACATATATATAGCCTATAATTACAAGTTTATAAGTGGGTGCAACACCGTCAATTAGAAAAAATTTTTACAGTTTTTAAAAATTGACTTATTTTAGTTTATCAGAAAGCCAGAGACAGAGACAGACAGAAACAGACCGGCAGAGATCTTCCATCTTCTAGTTAAGTCCTCAGTGTCTTGCACGACTCATTTTGGGTCTCCCATACAGGTGACAGGGATCCTAGTACTTAACCCATTACCAGCTGGCTCCCAGGGTGTGAAATACTAGGAAGCTGGAATCAGAAATAGAGCTGGAACTTGAGCCCAGGCACTTTCTAAGGCATGCAGGCATCCCAAGTGGTATTCCTTTTTTTTTTTTTTTTTTTTTTAAAGATTATTTATTGTAAAGGCAGAGTTATAGAGAGGCAAAGGCAGAGAGAAAGAGAAAAAGAAGCCTTCCATCTGCTGGTTTACTCCCCAGATGGCTGCAACAGCTGGAGCTGTGCCGATCTGAAAACAAGAGCCAGGAGCTTCTCCAGGTCTCACACGTGGGTGCAGGGGCCCAAGTGTTTGGGTCATCTTCCATTACTTTCCCAGGCCACAGCAGAGAGCTAGATGGGAAGAGGAGCAGCCGGGATTCAAATCGGCACCCATGTGGGATGCTGGCACTTCAGGTGGTGGCCTAGCCTACTACGCCACAGCGCCGGCCCCTGAAAGTGGTGTCTTACCTGCTACCCCAAATGCCCACTCCTTAACGGTTTTGATCTTACACCTTTATGATAGAGTATCATGTATCTAAAATAACAGTGCTATGGAAAATATATAATTGTGTGGGAGACAGTTGACAGAATTCAGAAGCAATGCACATCACATGAAGGATGATTCTATTTTTTCATGGGGAAAATGTTTGCAGTGGCTCTTCACACCATGCCTTCTGTATCTCTGGATTCAACCAAACTTGGTTTCAAAATATACAGTTAAAAATATGTGTCCATATTAAGCAGAGCAGTTTTTCTTGCCATTAACCCCTAAAAAATACAGCATAGCAACTGTTTACTTGCCATGTACATTGCCTTAGGTATCATAAACAGTTTAGACATAATTTAAAATAAGTGGGAGGATGTGCACAGGTTGCTTGAATCATTAGGTCATTTTTATATAAGGTGTGTGACCATCCAGGGATATTGGGAGTCTGCTTCCAGGACCTCCCATGGATGCCGGGGATAGCTGTACCCATGTGTTTAAAAACACTTAGAGATGCTCTTTAATTTTGTAGGAAAAAAGAAGACTGGAAGGATGTACCTCAGAAAGTTGACAATGGATAGTGTAAGACTGTTGAATTATGTAGGTGATTTTTGTTTCCCGAGTTCCTCGATAAGCACACACACCCTTAATTCTGTATTTACTGGTATTACTGCCATAATAAATGATGATAACTTATGGCTTAAACAGCACAGTCTCTGTCCTGCAGTTCTGTAGTTTAGGAGTGCACCATGATGGAGGCCAGTGCTGTGGTGCCACAGGTTAACGCCCTGGCCTAAGCACTGGCATCCCATATGGGCACCAGTTCGAGTCTCGGCCGCTCCAGTGTGAAAGCAGGCGCCCAGGCTGGCCGCCAAGGCTCTGGACCCACGAGGGAAGGGACTTGGTTCTATGGCTGTGTAGGCACACTCACAGCCGTTTGTTAGCAGTGTTTTCTCTATCTGCCTGATCCCTTGTGGTGAGAAAGGTCCATAAGGTGGTCTCAGGCTCCTCTCCATGGAGCAGTCTTTGGTAAAGGGAAGACATCTGGGCCCCCGTGTGAGGTTCTGGAAATGCTGGTACCGCAGTGGCAGTCCTGGAACATTCCATTTTTCCTTATCCGCCTTGTAAGTGCTGTTTTTTTAAAAATTTATTTTGATGAAATCTTTTGATCTTTAGAGGAGGGTGGGCTGTTCCCTGACATGCTCTGAGAATGCTCCTGCCTGCTCTGCTTGTCACCCACCCTGGCGTCATGGTCACCACAGCACCCTTGCCTCTCACTCCCAGGTGCTCTGCTGTGTCTGTGTGTTGTTTGTGGAGTCAGCGTTCTGGACACCATGGCACTGGGAGGGAGTTGAAGCTGGTTGGGAGTCAGAACTGGGAGACAGATTTCCCCACCAGACAGCACCATGGACGCATGAGGTGTCTTGTGCACCCCGTCTCTCACCCCTGCCGTGGTGGATCAGAGGTGCTAATTAATGCTTGGCCTGTTACAGTGAGGGCTACACGTCCACACTTGGACGTACGTATGAAGAGTACCAGAGACAGCAGGAATTTCACTTATGATGGAATGAAGCCCCTTTCTGCCAGTTACTGGCCGGTCAGGCTGGCTGGCCTCACACCGCATGGAAATATGGTGTTTGGAGATACGTGGACTTCCATAATTTTGTTCCTGGCATGGGTGCCCTTGCATATGATACAAACAACCTTGAGCACCTCTTTTATTTTTGGGGAAAGAAAGGAAGCTGCCTGGAAAAGGAGAGAGGGGCTTGTTGGTTTTTCCAATCAGGCCCCATCAGGGCTAAGGACGGGCTTGTGAGAACTCCAGTGGTGCTTACCGTAGCCGAGACTGTTACCGCATCACAGAACCTGCAGCCCTCAGCTACGTGACAGGTCGCTGTCACACTTGTTGGTGTCACAGGATTTCTCAACACGTGCAGCAGGGTAGAGAATATAAACATCCATTTTTTTTTTTCTTTTTTGGCTCAGAAGAAGCCAGAGGAAAATAAGGGGAAAATGTTGAGGATGCAAATGAATGCACAAGCCAATGCTACCATAAAGCAGACTCAGAACACACAGGGTATGGCTGTACTAACCAGAATTTCCCATGGGAGGAGCATAGCAAGGCAGTTTACCAGTCAGTTTAGGCGCTACCTGGGACACCTGCCTCCCATGTCAGAGTGATGGATTCGAGTATCTGTTCTGTTCTCCATTCCAGCTTCTTGCTAATGTGCTCCCTGGGGCAGTGGTGATGGCTCAACTGTCTGGGTCCCTGTCCTCTACTTGGGAGACCCAGATGGAGCTCCTGGCTCCCACCTTTGGTCTGACCCAGCCATGGTTGTTGCAGGTATTTGGAGTGAGATATCTGTCTTTTTTCTGTTTCTCTCTGTGTCTATGCCTTTCAAATAAATAAAACACATTTTAAAAATACATCCAAAAAGCCTTTTTCCTGGGATTATTGTTGCTTTAAAACTGTAGAATGAACCGCAAGTGGTCTGTGTCTGTGGCTCCCAGCTGTGGCTGACAACAGCTATTTTCCTTAGCAGGTCACCATGTTCTCGTCCTTCTGGGCTGTGAAGGCTGCTGCGGGAGCCCCACAGAACCAGGTCAGTGGGCACACAGACCAGTGAAGGCCTCACATTTAAACCCTGGGTGCAGCCTTTGGTCTAACGGCAAAATTTAACGTCCAGGTACTGATTAAAGTACAAGCTCCCTGTTTCAAGAGGTTTATTCATTTTTTTTTTAAAGTCTATTAGTCACTGAGTGAGTTTGCAGTTCTGAATAACTGTCTGTATGGTCCACAGTAAACAACCTGAACGGCTGGTCTCAATGAGTCCTTTATATGCAGCTTCCAGAGACTTGTAATTACATTTGAGGTAGGACATGTGATACCAGAAGATAGAAAGCCATTTATCCCCAACTGCCACCAGCACTCAACAAAGGCAGGCCAGCAGGGTTGGTGGAAGCCACGTGAAAATCACGGCTATAAATCATGCCCTAAGCAGGGCTGAAGAAAGCTTTTCCTTAAAAACAAATAGATTTGCTCTTTTTTCATTAGTGCTGGGCTTCTGAAATGAATTGTGACAGGGTTGCATTTTCAGTGGCGTCTTTTTGGTCCTACATTTTGTATCTTGTGTGGTCATCTTAGGAGAGCATCGTGGTAAATACTGTTGTCGCATTTCAGCTTGAGAAGTGGACCCCAAGAAGCAACTTAAGAACGTTTTCAGTTCCAACAACCGCAGCCACGTGTAGCTCTGGTCCAAGAATTATCCGCGTATGCAGCCATGCAGTAGGCCCTAGGAAAAGACACATATATCCATGAAATGGTTAGATACTGGGATGTGAGCAAGCGTTGCATGAATACATCATGTTTCAAATGTGTTTGTGTTAGCGATTCCAGATAGATTCACCAAAGTCTAACAGTTTACTAATCATTTTGCCAACCTGCAACAATTTGATCATTTTTCTTTGTCTTTCTATCATTTATTCATTATTTTTTTTCCTTTGGTGGCTTATGCTTTTCTTTACACTTTGTCTAAGAAGCCAGGACCTACCCAAGGTCACATACATCTGTGTTTTCTAAGATTGATTTATTTATTTGAAAGGCAGAGTTAGAGAGAAAGAGGAATACAGGAAGAGAGAGAGAGAGGGAGAGAAATCTTCTCTCCAGTGGTTCTCCCCATGGCCACAATGACTGGGGCTAGGCAGAGCCAGGAGCCTGGAACTCCATCTGGGTCTCCCACATGGGCAGCAGGGGTCCAGGCACCTAAGCTATCCTCCACAGCTCTTCCAGCCCCAGATTAGCAGGGAGCTAGATCAGAAGCAGAGCAGCTGGGACTTGAACCACCACCAATAAGCAGCATCTTAACATGCTATGCCACAACACTGGTCCCTATTCATTCAGCATTTAGAAAAATGTTTATTGGAACCAGCATTGTGGTGCAGAGGGTAAAGCCACCACCTGCAAGAATGGCATCCCACATGCGTGCCAGTTTGAGTCCCGGCTACTCTGCTTCTGATCCAGCTCCCTGCTAATGCACCTGGTAAAGCAGCAATAGATGACCCAAGTGCTTAGGCTCCTGTCACCCAGGAGGGAGACTCAGATGAAGCTTCTGGCTGCTGGCTTTCAGCCTGGGACCAACACCAGCCATTGCAGCCATTTGAGGAGTGAACCAGTGGATGGAACATCTCTGTGTCTGTCTTTTCCTTTCTCTCTGTAACTCTGCCTCTCAAATAAATAAATACTTTTAAAGAAGTATTTATTTATTTATTTATTATTATTTTTTTTTTTTGTTATTTTTGACAGGCAGAGTGGACAGTGAGAGAGAGACAGAGAGAAAGGTCTTCCTTTTTGCCGTTGGTTCACCCTCCAATGGCCGCCGCGGTAGCGCGCTGCGGCCGGCGCACCGCGCTGTTCCGATGGCAGGAGCCAGGTGCTTATCCTGGTCTCCCATGGGGTGCAGAGCCCAAACACTTGGGCTATCCTCCACTGCACTCCCTGGCCACAGCAGAGAGCTGGCCTGGAAGAGGGGCAACCGGGACAGGATCGGTGCCCCGACCGGGACTAGAACCCGGTGTGCCGGCGCCGCAAGGCGGAGGATTAGCCTGTTGAGCCACGGCGCCGGCCTAAAGAAGTATTTATTAAGCCTCACTTGGTTTCACAGTGGGCATCAAGAGTCCAACATAGGCCAGTGCCGTGGCTCACTTGGCTAATCCTCCGCCTGCAGCGCCGGCACCCTGGGTTCTAGTCCTGGTTGGGGCACCGGATTCTGTCCTGGTTGCTCTTCTTCCAGTCCAGCTCTCTGCTGTGGCCCGGGAAGGCAGTAGAGGATGGCCCAAGTGCTTGGGCCCTGCACCCGCATGGGAGACCAGGAGGAAGCACCTGGCTCCTGGCTTCAGATCGGCACAATGCCGGCTGTGGTGGCCATTTTGGGGGTGAACCAACGGAAGGAAGACCTTTCTCTCTGTCTCTCTGTCTCACTGTCTAACTCTGCCTGTCAAAAAATAAAAATAATAATAAAAAAAGAGTCCAACATATACATATGTTCAATTTATCTTAACATTTTTGTGATCTCTCTTCTAATCTTTTAGATAAGAATGAGCTCCAGCTGAATTTTTCTGAGGGTCTTGGTGCTCCTGGGCCATGTCCATGGTGAGTGAAGTAGGCCTTGAGCTGGGGGGTCTGGGACACAGATCAGAGTCAGCGAAGGAGGGGGCATCAGGCCGATGCTGAACGTGGCTGCTGCTGCCACGGTGAGCCCAGCTGCCCAAACCGGATGTGGCCACTGCCGTTGTCCCATCAAGCACCTCCTCTGCTTGCTTCTGATGTCAGCACACACCGTTTGCCCTCTTCTCTGCGATTCCGTGCTGATGCACGTTGAGCTGTTCTTTAAGATGCGGCTCAAGTCATTTCTCGTCATCAGATCTTCCTTAACCTGCCTACAGTCTTCACTCCCCTCCAGAGTGACACCTTCTTTGCCAGTTCCATGTTTTGTGTTTTTCTTTTGGTGTACATCTAGGTGTGTGTGTGTGGCAGCTCTTTCCTCCTTGCATGCGTCCTGGAGTGCAGCATCTCAGAAGGGCTTATTGTTTACCCTTTATTTTCGTCGCTTCTAGAGTTTTGTCTGTGCTCTTTCCAGCAGCAGGTGCTTGGTGAACATTCGTTGACAAGGGCAGGGGAGATTGGAAGCAGGACTGGTGGTGGTACCCATGTGGAATATGGGTTTTAGTATTGCATATATTTTGTCATCACGCCCACAAATGGTAAAAAAACAAAAAACAAAAGAAATTAGTGAGTGCCCATATCAAGACTGCATTTATGGTACTGGAGTGCTCGAATCATAGCCCAACAGCGGAGATGGGCGTTTCTCCTGATGTTAAGTTTGTGGCACTAATTTCCCAGTGGCAGTTGGGAGTCACCGACACAGACATAACGTCACTGCAAACCAGGAGGCCAAGCATAGCTGTGGGAAAGAAAGCCTGTGTGCTAAAGGAAATATTCGAGCAGGCAGAATGGAGGGTCTAGAAAATCGCCACCATGAGTGCCTGTTTTGTGGTCTCGTTTTCCCCAAGGCTGCTCTGGTATGAAAGTCCTCCTTTAAGGAGATAACATAAAAAGCAATAAATGGCAGCTCAAAAAATAAATAAATAAAAGTTCACTCTTGTAACGGCCTTGTACGTTCTGTGGCTATTTCAATGCAATGTTTATCTAATAAATAGCATTTCAGTGCTGAACAGTAGGGCTGTGTCTGCACTCCTGTGCCAAAGGCTGGACCTCCGTCAGGTCTTGCTGTGCTCTTACTCCTGAAAAAAGTTCTGTGTTCATGAAAAGAGATACTATGTGACTGGAGCCAGGACCAGAGATGCCTGCTTAACATTTTCATGCTTCTGGCTAGTGTATAAGCCTACAGACAGAATCACAGTTCGTGTGTGTGTGTGTGTGTGTGTGTGTGAAGCATCTGCATGCATACATGAAAAAATATGATTTTGGTAAGATTGACAGTAAAAGCCCAGGCCCTGCTGTTTTTGAGCTAGGATTCCATCTGTGTAACTTCCTCCTGCACTCAGTGTCTCAGGGGACAAGGCACCTGTGATGGGTGCTGGAGCCTCTGGGTAACGATTGAGGGAAGGTTTTGAGGTCAATGTGGAAGGAAAGGAAGGGAACAAGGAAACCAGTGTGTGTGGTTGTGAAGTTTGAAAAAGGAGGCTAATTCTAGAACAGGGGAAATAAGAGCTGCATCTCACTACCTACTTCAGCCCCCAAACACCCAGCACAGCACCCGGGTCCCCCTTGACACGGGGTGTCTCTGAGCCTTGCAGCTCTGTGGAGCAGGAGCAGGTTTCTTGAGAGGAGTAGGTGGGTTTTCAACATGAGGAATGAGATGGCTTCAGGAGGGCAGGAGGGGAGAGGCTGGGTTCAAGGGCACGGGTAAAACACAGTCCAGTGAAAATGTCTCAACTACAGAGAACAACGCGTGTACTTCTGTTCCTTTCATCAGTCCCTTCGAATGCAGAGGACATGGCGATTGGTTCCAAGGCAGACTTGCTGCTCTGGTGAGGATTGTGGTTGTGCTCTTGTGGACCAAGGAGTTTCAGGCTGGAAAATGGGAAAGCAAAACTCAAAAGGGGATTTGGTTGAAGTGCAGTCACCATCAGTCGGAACTTTTGTGCGAACTTTGTGTATTTACTCATCCATTCCATTTATGCAAAAAATTATGAAATACCTTCTTGGAACATGGGAAGCATAAGCTATGTGAAAACAAACAAATTTTGTCTCCGAGGAATGTGAAATCATTTAGGTTTAAAATTATGGCAGGGCTGGCGTTGTGGTATAATTGGCAAAGCTGTTACCATATGCATCCTGTATGGGCACTGATTCATGTCCTGGCAACTCCACTTCCCAACCAGCTTCCTGCTAATGGCCTGGGAAAAGCAGCAGAAGGTGGCCTAGATGTTTGGGCCTCTGCCACACACATGGGAGATTCAAGTGAACTCCAGGCTGTTGGCTTCAGCCTGGTCTATCTTCAACTATTGTAGCCATCAGGGGAGTGAACCAATAGATGGAAGATGTCCCTCTCTTTCTCTTTCTGTGTCTATGACTTTCAAAATAAATGAATAAATCTTTAAAAAAATTATGGTGGGACTGGCGCTGTGGCACAGCAGGTTAAAGCCCTGGCCTGCAGTGCTGGCATCCTGTAAGTCCTGTCTGCTCTCCTTCTTATCCAGCTTCCTGCTAATGAGCCTGGGAACGCAGCAGAGGATGGCCCAAGTTCTTGGGCCCTGTACCTGCGTGGGAGACCTGAAAGAAGTTTCTGGCTCCTGGCTTCAAATCAGCTCAGCTCCGGCTGTTGTGGCCATTTGGGGAGTGATTCAGCAGATGGAAGACCTCTCTTTCTCTCTGTCTCTAGCTCTCTCTGTAACTCTTTTTCAAATAAATAAAATATATCTTTTTAAAAAATACCAGATTGTGGATTATTACAAAAAATTATGGCACTGAAGAGGAAAGTGATTCTCAGACTGGAGGACAGAGGAGGTGACGGCTTCTGCCCTCTGAATGGGGCTTGTCCTGATGCTGATGGAGGTGGATATGGGGTTCGTGTGCTTAGGGGAAATGCACTGTGTGGACACAGCCGTCCTGTCCCTTTTTGTTTTGTTTTGTTTTTTTGACAGGCAGAGTGGACAGTGAGAGAGAGAGACAGAGAGAAAGGTCTTCCTTTGCCGTTGGTTCACCCTCCAATGGCCACCGCGGCCAGCGCGCTGCAGCCGGCGCACCGCGCTGATCCGATGGCAGGAGCCAGGTGCCTATCCTGATCTCCCATGGGGTGCAGGGCCCAAGCACTTGAGCAATCCTCCACTGCACTCCCTGGCCATAGCAGAGAGCTGGCCTGGAAGAGGGGAAGCCGGGATAGAACCGGTGCCCAGACCGGGACTAGAACCCGGTGTGCCGGCGCCGCAAGGTGGAGGATTAGCCTAGTGAGCCACGGCGCCGGCCACGTCCTGTCCCTTTTAGCGGGCTGTCCTCACTGTTGGGGCCAGTGTGGCCTGCACTCTGTGTGCTCATTTGGGAGCCTCCGTTAGTCCAACCCCCTCCCCCACGTGGTTGCAGAAAACAGGGGCCTTGTGTGCTGCTCACCCAGCACTGAGTCTGTTTTATTTGAAAAACCTCTTGTTGTCATTGGATTCTCTTGTCCTAGTTCACATATTTGTATGGGAACAGCACAGTGGTGACACCCACTTTCACCCTGGCCAGTGCTCCAGTGCTACTGTTTCAGGGGTCCTGCCAGGGTGGTGGGGAAGCTTTGGAGCCCCTCAAATAGTTTTCTCACTCGATGGCTTCTGAACAGATTCGGCAGAGTGGTGGCTGACATTGCCAGCTGATTCTGGGAGCAGCCAGGGACCCTATAGTTCAAGTGCCCACTCCATCCTCAAATACAGGGAAGACCCTGGAGAAGTTCCACCTGGTGTCTCTTGAGACGTCACTTTCTGCTATTCTTGTTGTTCAGTGTCTACTCTTTTTGATTATTTGAATTCATTTTATTTATTTATTTATTTTTGAAGTGTTATCCTATGAGATTCAACACTTGCATGGATTTGTGTCCCCAGCCCCATGCTCAGAACACAGAACAATCCTATGGCTCTCCTGTCAACGCTTGCCCCTCACCAAGAATGATCTACATTTGTGTATTTAGAATGTAAGTGCCGTCTCTGGTGTGTGACTGTCTGGCTGATGCTGTCATTCATCAGAATACCTCTGAGATCCTTGCAAGCTGGTGCTGTGTCCTCGCTCACCCTGCCTCATGGCTGAGCAGTGCTCTGGCCTGTGGGTATTGACTGGTCTACTCATTGAATAACACAGTCTCTTGTTCTTGAATTTTTGATTTCTATTATGAAGTGTGGTTTGCAGACATTTGTGTGAACCTAAGTTTTCATTTATCTTGGTAGAAACCTGGGAGCTAGTTGGCTGAGTTGTGTGATGGCCATACCAAATAATCTAAAATGAACACAGAGGTGAGAGATGGCCAAACCATTTTCCATTTCCCCAGAATAAGTGATGGAGTAGATTTGGATCTCCCAGTGCCTCGAAGTCCACCCATCTGACAGCAAAACAGGTGTAATGTTTCCTCCAGGAAGCAGGCATATAAATACTGTTTTTATTTATATAAGGTGAACACATTTCATAGATTTCATATATGTGGATTTAGGAGCATATTAATATTTCCCACCCCACCTTCTCTCCTGCCCGTGCTCTTAACCTCCTTCTTCCTACCTGCCTTATTTTTTCTTTTAACTTCTACAATGATATACTTTATTAATGTTATACTCACAAGCTTAACCCTCCACTAAATAAAGACTTCAACATGTAGTAAGTAGAAAAACCACTGTCCCTCCAGAGTATAGACAAGGGCTGTGAACAATAATCAAATCTCAAAATGTCAATTTCGAAGAAGCAGCCACTGATAGTTTGTCTTACTCATTTTTAAAAGTTCATTTATTTGTGATTTTTTTTAATTTGAAAGATGAGGAATGAAGAGATAGATAGACAGATCTGCTGTTTCACTCCCCAGATGCCCACAACACCCAGGGGACCTACTTCTTTGAATATTCACCCTGGAGAAGGCAAGCACTTTATACCTTTCCCTACAGATTGGGTGGGCTTGTTGCTGAGCCAGGGTGTGCGTTTCTCAGGTGTAGCTTAGACGGGGGTGCTGGCTGGACCCACAGAATCAGCGAAGCCTGGAGAGAAGGACAGAGCAGCAATGGGGCAGGGCTGCCCTGCTTTCTGCCCAGACCAGGGAGGTAATCTGCCCGAGGCTCCAGAGAACAAGCCGTACCCAGCACCTGGCTGTGCTGACAAAGGCCGGCTCCCTCCTTCTCAACTGCATTGCTGGAAGGCAGGTGGGGAAGAGCGATGCCCAAAGCCCATGAGGCCTGAAGGGTCTGAGAGCTGGACGCAGGTCCTCAGCTTGGACTGCTGGGAATTTGGCTTAGCTAACATCCAGCAGACCCTTTAATGGAGCCCTTGGACAAAGTGCACACAGCAAGCAGTGAAGCAAGTCTCAGGCAAAGCTCTTCGCTGATTGCAGAAAAGCTGCACTTTGCTTGTATGCTAACGTGTCCTACTGCGTTCAGTCCGGTGAAAGGAACCAGAGGTAGTTGTCTAAAGGACATACGCACATTTCAGGAGGTTTTGGTAGGGTTTGCTAAAACTCCGTCTCTGATTTAAATTGCATAATACCACCACTTTACATTGCTCCGAGCACAACTGTAAAACAGAAAAATTGATCTATTTCAGAGGAACACAGCGGGTCAGCAATTCCATCAGAGAAGCTTACAAGTAGGAAAAGAATTACGGAAGGAAGGGAGCAGCTGCAGAGCTGCAGAGGGCTTTAGGGCTGGTCCCAGGCGCCATGCCAAGTCTCATTCCTCAGGCGAACATTCTATCTCCACGGTGGGAAGAACCAGGCTGGAACCCGCCCCCCAGGAGCACTCTTTCCCCTCCTAGCTTGGTTTGCTGGCCAGTATCGCTAGGACAGCTTCTCCGGGGGCACTCAGCACGTGTGCGGCTGCCCTTCAGGTTAGATGTGCTACACTGCTCAAGAACAAACAATAAAATGGCCACTCCTCTGATTGTGTGCAGTCTTGCTGGTCCCTTTTCTTTCTTTCTTTCTTTCTTTTTTTTTTTTTTAATTTTTTTTTTATTTTTGACAGGCAGAGTGGACAGTGAGAGAGAGAGAGAGACAGAGAGAAAGATCTTCCTTTGCCGTTGGTTCACCCTCTAATGGCCGCCGCGGTAGCGCGCTGCGGCCGGCGCACCGCGCTGTTCCGATGGCAGGAGCCAGGTGCTTCTCCTGGTCTCCCATGGGGTGCAGGGCCCAAGCACTTGGGCCATCCTCCACTGCACTCCCTGGCCACAGCAGAGAGCTGGCCTGGAAGAGGGGCAACCGGGACAGGATCGGTGCCCCGACCGGGACTTTCTTTCTTTCTTTCTTTCTTTCTTTTTTTTTTTTTTTTTGACAGGCAGAGTGGACAGTGAGAGAGAGAGAGAGACAGAGGGAAAGGTCTTCCTTTTTCTGTTGGTTCACCCCCCTGTGGCCGCTGCGGCCAGCGCGCTGTGGCCGGCGCACCACACTGATCCGTAGCCAGGAGCCAGGTGTTTCTCCTGGTCTCCTTTGCGGGTGCAGGGCCCAGACACTTGGGCCATCCTCCACTGCACTCCCGGGCCAGAGCAGAGAGCAGGACTGGAAGAGGGGCAACTGGGACAGAATCCGGTGCCCTGACCGGGACTAGAACCCAGGGTGCCGGCGCTGCAAGCGGAGGATTAGCCTATTGAGCTGCGGTGCCGGCCAGCTGGTCCCTTCTCTCGTCCCAAGTATCTACCCTGACTCACAGCTGCTTGGTGACAGCCTCAAGCTAACTTTCCAGAAGGTTCTCCCTACTCCACTAAGCTGCTTTCACAGATGGACTAAGGGTTAGTGTTTTCCATTTTATTTTTTAAATGATGTCAAGTGCTAATGCTGGTATCACGGTGTGGGCATTGGCAGGGGCTAGTGTCGTGATTCAGGGGTTAAGCTGCAGCCTGAGATGCTGGCATCCTATATGGGTGTTGGTTTGAGTTCTTTGACTGCTCCACTTCTGATCCAGCTCCCTGTTAATGAACCTGGGAAAGCCCTGAAAGATGGCCCAAGTCCTTAGGTCCCTGCCACGCATACGGGAGACTAGGTGAAGTTCTAGACTCCTGGCTCTGGCCTGGCCCAGCCCCAGCTGTCAGGGCTATCAGTGGAATGAACAAGTGGATGGAAGATCTCTCTCTCTCTGTCTCCCTCTCTCTCTCCCTCTAACTCTGCCTCTCAAATAAATCTTAAAAAAACAAAAACAAAAACTGGGAGCATTGGTCCTGTGGTATTTCACCATCAATGACTGTTACCTTACATTTGCCTGACTTTTCTCTCTGCTGACCAAGTCATGTTTTCTTTTTAAAATTTATTTATCTAAAAGGCAGAATTACATCTTCTATCTGCTGGTTCACTCCCCAAATGAGCTCAATGGCCAGCCCAAACCCAGGAGACTGGAACTCTGTCCAGTTTCCCATGTGGGTGTCAGGGGCCCAGGAACTTGGGCCATCATCTGCTGCTTTCCCAGAGCTGGATCCACTGTGGAGCAGGCAGGACTAGAAGTGGCACTCCTATGGGATGGCAGCATCGCAGGCGGCAGCTTAACCAGTCTTACTATAGCACCAGCCCCAGTTCATCTTGTTTTGACATCTTACTTGGTCTTGCAAGAAGCTGATTCTGCATAAGTGCTCATTCAGCACAATGTTAGTGAGCACCTACTACGTGCCAGGCACTACTCTAGGCACAGAGGTGACCGCGGTAAAGAACACAGCTGCCATGCGTGCCCTCAGAGGGCTCATGTGCTGCTCACGAGGGCGTGGGTGCTCTCAGACTGGCACCGATGCCTCGAGAGAGGTTTCTCTGTGCAGCTCAGGGTCGCTGGGCTCAGCTGCAAGACCCAGTGTGTAGAGGATGTGCTTTTGTTTTCTATTTACTGCTTAGCCGTCATTGCAGATAGACTCGTGCGACATTGGCGTCCTAGCAGAGACCACAGAGACTTTGACCTGAGTACTTTGTCGATTTCTTATCCTGTCTTTAGGTCTGCCTGACTTCTTAAGTGTCCAAAATGGATGCGGATTACTCACTGAAATTTGAAATGGTAATTTTTAGTCACCAAGTAGGAATGAAAAATGGAAATGATTGCAAGATCCTGCAAGACGGTTTGCTCTAATTACATACCAGGTTTAATAATGATCGAGCTTAACACACACGTTCCTACATTCTGTTAGAACTGAGGTGAAATATTCGTGGGTCTCTTCTCTCTCTCCCTCTCCCTGTGTTTATCATTCAGATGGATGAAAGGAGCCTGATTGCTTCCTCGAAAGAGTTCACGGGGTTGCGTTTCTCTTCTTGCTGGTGAAAGCTTGTTGTGCTGTCCCAGCTTGGGCAGTGTTGCCCTGAGCAGACGCTGTTTCACAGAACACCTTGGAGCCTTGCGCTTGTGACGTCATGTCGCAGGAAGGCGTGAGGACTGCTTCCAAGGGAGTCTTGGTGCTCAGCCCCTCCTGGAGAGCCCCTCTTGTCATGGTGGCAGCTGTCTTGTGTAGTTGAGCACTTAGGATTCTCACGAGCCCCGATGGGTCCCCGTTAGCACATAAATAGCGGTGTGGTGGTCTGGAGCACTTCTCTTTCTCGTTTTCCTTATATGCCTTCTTTCTGGTGTAAAAGCATTAAGGAATTCTGACATGATGATAAGCTGCTATTTAAAGCCCTCACTTGTGAGACTGGAATGTAGTGCATGCAGAAGAAATTGACAACTGTGCGAGGTTAGTGCCAACGACTCCAAGCCTGGGGGTTTGAAGGCAGAAAGCAATTTACATTCCACATTTCTGCGACCCCCATTACATGGACCGTGGAGGTGATTATCAGAAAATCAGATGATATCTTTAAGATTCATACACGGTCTTATAGGACCCAAGTGCTCTAGGTGATAACTAAAAACATTTAATTGCTCTCCAGATGTTTAGCTTGTGTAATGCCAGACATCTGGATGTTAAGAAGCATTTGGATAATTGAGTGTGTCCTTACATTTTGTTTGTTTGGTTATAATGTGAATCCATGCTTGCCGTCTTGTGGTCATAGCTGTGTGGTCGACATCAGAACGTGGCTATTTTGTCGTCTGATGTCACAATACTGAGACACAATCTCAGTGGTATATCTGGAAAAGATTTCTTTGCCACGTAGAATTCTCCCTGCTTTCTGGAGGAATTGCAGCCAGTTGTAGAAGGGACCTATAGGATCAGTCCATGGGTGGGTCATCATTATCCAGTTAGGCTGATGTTTTGCAGAAGGGGAGCTTGCAAAGCCAGGACTGCAATCAAGACGGAGTGGAAGGAAACTTAATTTCAGCCCCAGGAATTGGAGAATGATTGGAAGGGCTTTGAAGATTCCTAGGATAACCTTGTCACCGAAATCAAGCAAAACAGTGTCACGGCAATTGGGACACATGGTAGTGATTGTTGCCTAGACTAAAAGCTCCGTTAAATATAACTGCTGCAAAATCAGGATTTCAATAATATAACATCCCAATCATATGATTATTAGATTTTGTAAACAGTTACAAGTTATAATTATATAAAATATATTTTATTGTATTCACATGTTGATAAATAAAATTTTATATTAAATAGAAAAATAATAGCAATAAAATGTTAGACTTTTTGGAATAAATATTATGGAAGTGGAAATGCATTTGCTCGAAACATGTACTGAATAGAATTGAATCGAAATTTCAAAACTAGAAGATGTAAAAACTGTCCCAAGATACCTGGTATCACATTTCTCTACAATTAAAACAAGACTCTTTAAAAAGGATAGGAAAGGCTTTCCCCTATTTATTTAATGTGTTTCTTTAGTTCTCTGAAGAGTTCTGTATACAATTTAGGTACTCAGTTAAATGCTTGTTTATTCTAAGAACGTCCCCAAGGGCAGTGGCCAAGGCAGCTCGCACATTGTGGAGAAAAACAGAACATCTCCTTTCTGTATGTGCAATGCCTCCAGGTTCTTTTATCGAAAAGTTTGTTTTATCTAAACCAAAAAGTAACACAGATTAACAAAAGTCTCCAAAAGTTTTTTAAAAAAAGATTTATTTATTTGAAAGGCAGAGTTACCGAGGTAGAGACAAAGAGAGAGAAAGAGAGTGAGAGAGAGATATCTTCCATCCACTGTCTCACTTCTCAAATGGTCACAATATCTTTCCATTTCTCAAATGGCTGCACTGGCTGGGAATGGGCCAGTCTAAAGCCAGGGGCCTGGAACTCCATCTGGGTCTTATATATGGAGGCAGGCCCCCAAGTACGTGGGCCAACTCTTGCTTCCTTCTAGGATATATTAGTAGGAAGCTGGATTGGAAATGGAGTAACCAGGACTTGAACCAGCCACTCCCATATGGATGCGGGCATCCTAGATAGCAACTTAAGCCACTATGCTACAACACCTGCCCACAGCTGAGAAATTTCATGTTTGGTTTCTAGAATATTTACGAGTCTATGTACAGGACTGTACAGCTGAGACTATGCAAGCCCCTTTTGTCTGTATGGCTGCTCAAATAAATGACCCATTCTGTGGGCAACAGGTTCACAAGCTGAAGTTTGGTCTGGTTAAGTGACTGCTTCTTGCTTTGTGCATTGGGATAAGGTGTACTCTTCTTGATCTTCTTCTTTGTCTCCAGCTATGTTCATTTTCCAACCCTTGGCAGACAGTGTCGTGCTCCCGGGCCAGAAGTCAGAAACTGCAGAGGTGAAGGAAGGAACAGAAAAGGAAGGAGGCATTTTACCCATTGCTCACACAGGAGCACCTGTACCTTATTCCAAAGCCCAGGATCTACAGGGGGGCAGAGGCTCTGAACCATGTGCATTAGCTGCACCTGTACAGTTCTGTCCTCCGGCTTCAGCAGAGCTCAGAGCTGCATTTTGAGCGGAGTCCAGCCAAGGACCCCCACCTGGAGAAACCCTGTTGTGAACAGTTCTGACTCTTTGCTTCCCAACACTTTCTTCTTTGCTTTTTGCTCATCAGAAAAGGGCAGTATTTCCCTTCAGGAAAGCTTTTGTTTCTTCCTGCTCTAAAATGCCTTAGCTTTTTTTTTTTTTGAAAAAGATTTTATTTATTTGAAAGGCAGAGTTACAGAGAGAGGTAGAGACAGCGAGAGAGAGAGAGAGAGGGAGAGGTCGTTCATCCGACGTTTCACTCCCCAGATGGCTGCAACAGCCGGGGCTGCGCCAATCTGAAGCCAGGAGCTTCTTCCTGGTCTCCCATGCGGGTGCAGGTACCCAAAGACTTGGGCCATCTTCTACCGCTTTCCCAGGCCACAGCAGACAGCTGGGTCGGAAGAGGAGCAGCCGGGACTAGAACCGGCGCTCATATGGGATGCTGGCACTTTAGGCCAGGGCTTTAACCCGCTGCGCCACAGCACCGTCCCCAGTGCCTTAGCTTTCCATCCAAGTCACTGCTGTATTGTCTTTCCCATCCTTAAGCTTTGAACAGAATTTGGAACTCCTGAGGATGTTTAAACTCCTAAGCCTGGCCGGCGCTGTGGCTCAACAGGCTAATCCTCCGCCTTGCGATGCCGGCACCCCGGGTTCTAGTCCTGGTTGGGGTACCAGATTCTATCCCGGTTGCCCCTCTTCCAGGCCAGCTCTCTGCTATGGCCCGGGAAGGCAGTGGAGGATGGCCCAAGTGCTTGAGCCCTGCACCCACATGGGAGACCAGGAGAAGCACCTGGCTCCTGGCTTCGGATCAGCGCGATGCGCCGGCTGCAGCGGCCATTGGAGGGTGAACCAACAGCAAAAAGGAAGACCTTCCTCTCTGTCTCTCTCTCTCTCACTATCCACTCTGCCTGTCAGAAAACAAAAACAAAAACAAAAAAACAAAAAAAAACCTCCTAAGCCTGATGTTAGTGGTTAATGGATTACTAACGGGTGGATTAAGGCTTGAGGTTTGATGTAATGGTTGTGTCTGAAGGTGGGGACTTTGGATTGGATTGGGTTAGGCTGCTGGGGTGGGGCCCGTGAGCAATCGGTGACAGCTGTGTAAGGAGAGACCCCGCAGAGGGGAGAGGGAGAGTGTGGTTCCCTGTCTGTCTGCTTCCTGGCTCACTGTGTGGGTGTCGCTCTGCTTCCACTGGCCTCGCCAGAAGCCTGAACCAACGGGGCTGTCCCATCTTGCACTGTAAGTGGAAATAAACCTGATTCCTCCCTGATACTTACCTCTCAGGTATTTGAAGGTCACGGGAAGCTGAGTTAGTATAACCCATCGCCTCTTTGCCCAGTTGCCCTCCTCCTTCCTTTTATCTTTCTTCCTCATGTCCACCTTATCACATGAAACTCACTGGAATGGCCACTGTCCACTGGGTTGGGTGTGGAAAAGAGGGGTTTCAGGGTCAGATCGGAGCAAGAATCTACTGTGAGTGCCCCCCTCACCCCACATGTGTGCTGCACCTTCCTGGGTGGTGTACATGACGAGGTGGCACAGACCATTGGGAGGGGACTGTGGGAGACGTGCTCTGCTTCTGCTTCAGCGCACACCTCCTCGTCCTGGTGCAGCACCTGGGGTTTGTGTTAGGGACCTCCGTCTCTTCTACTTACTTGGTGGGACTTACCATTTGGGGTCCTACCTGTGTAGCCCAGATGCGGCCTCCATGGGGCTCCTCTTGGTTCTTCTTTGAAGCCTAGCATGGAGGGGAAATTCAGAGGTAGGGTCAGCTGCATCTGCTTGGAGAGAGGACATTTGACCATGAGGCAAAGACCACAGAAGGCAGGATGGGGAGGGAGGATTTTGTTATTATTTGAATTCCGGTTCTGGCAGTGCCAAAGCCACATCATGTTGGAGCTCATTAAGACTCTTTTTGCTAAAACTAGGTCAGTCAGGTCTCGTTGTTTGTGGAACAGCCCAGCAGGGAGTTACAGCACTGGTCTGGCCCTCTCTCTCCGCACTCTGCAGTTCGTGGTGCTCACCCTTGCCTTGCTCCACGTTGGCTACAGGGGCCACCTCGGGAGTGGGCACCAGGCACTGCCCAGGTCCACGAGACTCACTGCTGGCATTCTGGCCGGAATCCAATGCGGTTTCAGGGCTGGAGGACACAGTCCGGTGGAGACGGCCTGAGAGCACAGTTTTGGGGGGAATTTGCGTGTGGAGATCAGAGCTGATGACAGCAGGATTGGGAGCAGCTGAGGTTCGGAGGTGCTGGGAGCGTGAAGATCCCATTAAAGGGAGTTGTTCGTCAATGTCACAGCACACATGCTCAGAATCTCCCCAGATCATGCCAACCACGCACTTTTCCCCAACTGGCTTCATTTTCCCAAAGGAGACTCGGAGCAACGTTAGCCAGGAGAAAAGTGATTTCTACCATTTGCTCACTCTCCACAAGGAGCAGAGTCCTCGGAGGATCCGAGTTTTGCATTTTATTTAGCTCGGTGTTTTCCCAGCTGTGTATCTTGCCATCTCTGCGTGGCGGGCCTTAAATCTGCCTATGTCGCCAAGGTCCTGCAGGCGAGAGGCAGCACATATGTGGCATGGAGACAGGAATCGCCAGTTTTCGCATGTACACAGGTGCTGCTGTGGTGGACTGTTAGAACCCTGAGACTACTCGGCACAGCTGTGGATCAGTGAGTGGAGAAGCTCACCAGCAGCCTTTAACGCGGAAAGGTCCGAAGACAAGTTTTGGTGTTAACGCATTTCACATGGCGAGTTTGTATTCTGTGAAGAAACGAGGAGGTGGCAGGAACGTGTGAGACCATTCGTAGGGGTTCTGTGACCCTTGGACACTGTGCATGGCTACTGAGCGGCACAGGGAAGGGGTGGGGAGCCACACTGCCCCCTCACTCTTATCTCCAGCTCCCTGGGGGCCTCCTCCCTCATCATTTTGCCTCTGTCCCCCTGCTGGCTACTCCTCTGCCAGCTGGTCTGCTTCCAGGATTTTGGAAGTGCTCGGCTAGCTCCTATCCCAGGGCCTTGGCCCACGGGCTCGCCGCTCCTCTGTGTTCCCCCCTCAGGGGAGGGCCGTCTGGGCACCCTCGAGCCAGGCCCTGCTGAGCCTAGCGCTCTGTTGCATCTGCTCCCGGGCACCGCCGTGGGCATGAGCTAGCTTCCGTGCTGGTCTCTGAGCAGGGCTGACTCCCCCGGGAATGGAGGCACCCTGGGAGTGGCGCTGGGGCTGGCTCACGTGTCCACTTGCGCCTCATGTTTCCCTGGGTCCCCATGTCACACCGTCTGCTGCCCGTGCAGCTGGCGGCTGAGGTGTCGGGAGCACTCTTCCCCTCTGCTGCCCACTTCCGTACCCCATTTCTCCTGTGCTTGATGCTGTGTGACCAGTCTTGGGCCTGTTCAAGGGCAGAAACTGAACTGGATTTCTCTATCTCCAATGTATGTATCTATTTTTATCCACACTGTGATGGGAGGGCCCACCTGCGTGTCTGTGACACAAGCAGAAAGCTATGTCCTATATTCAGCCCTCGGCTAAAAATAACCCGGCACAGGCTGGGCTGTAATGGGACTCAGATGCTGTGTGCAGCAGACTCGGGAACATGCCTGTCTCTGCACACTGGGGCAAACCCAGCGTGGAGCTCGTCAGTGGAAGGCACAACATCTAAGCAGCCGCTCACAGCAGCTCCGGGGGTTACCCCAGGGTTGCCTGGCGGCAGAGACCCATGAGCCTCTCTGTCGCTTTGGTACGTCCCCCTCTTCTGCTCCCCCTTAGGGGAACGCTGAAGGATTGCAGGCCACCTGGGAGTTAAGGCTGCGTTTACCATAACACATCAGTGTGAATGGCTGGGCACGCACCCTGGGTCTCGCCAGCTGTGTGGTTGCAGCCGGTGGCTGTCCTCCCTGAACCAGGTAGACAGAACCATGGACCCGACTCACAGGGCTGCCCCGTGGATTGAAGCTCTCAAGGGCCTCCTTGGAAGTCAGTAGCCACTGTCACTGCCTCTTCTCCGTGGGGGTGGGGCAGGTTAAATGGGGCGAACCTTCTGGGCTCAGAAGGTTTTGCTTTTTCTTCCCCTGCAGCCGGAGTGGTAAATCAGGGACGTGTCAGAAGGTAGCAGGGATGAGGTGCGTGGGAAGAGACCAGCCCTGTCTAAGCCTTTGTCAAGCATTGCATTTGGGGCAGGGCTTGGGGCCGGGGCACCTGTATCTTGAAGAGGAAGAGGGGACAGTGGGGTACAACAGTAAGTTTGTTCCCATCAGACTAAAGTATTGGAGGACTCCCAGGAGGGCAGCCTGGCCAGATCTGGGTAAAACCTGGCTCAGAGCAGATCCTGGCGTGAGACCGAGTCTCACAGCCTCCTGGCAGCTGCAGAGCCATGGGTTTCCTGGTAGGTTTTTGAATGTGGTGTTTTCTTTGCACAATGCACCCTCACGTGCTCCTTGCCTCTGAAACCTGTGTTTAGTTACTGCTTGTTTCAATGGTGAGGCAGGTTAAGCCACCACATGCAATGCTGGCATCCCATGTGTGCTCTGCTTTGAGTTCCGGCTGCTCCACTTCTAATCCAGCTCCCTGCAAATCCCAGCTCCCTGGGGAAAAGCAGCAGCGGATTGCCCAACTGCTCAGGCCCCTGCACCCACGTGGAAGGCCTGAAAGAAGCTCCTGGCTTCAGTCTGGCTCAGCTCTGGAGGTTGAGGTCATTTGGGTGTCATCTAGTAGATGGAAGATGGATTTCTCCCTCTCTTTCTCTGTCTGTAACTCTGCCTTTCAAATAAATAAATACTTTTTTTTTTAAAGACACCATTTGGGATGCCCACTTCCTGTATCAGAATGCCTGAGGCCAAGCCTCTCTGGATCCAGCTTCTTGCTAATGTGCACCCTGGGGGGCAGCAGCAGGTGATGGCTCAAGTGCCTGAATCCCTCCCATTCACATGGAAGCCCTGGATTACATTCCCAGCTCCTGGCTTTTGCCCGGCACAGCCCTGGCTGCTGCAGGCATTTGGGAGTAAACCAGGTAATGGGAGTTCTCTCCCTCTGTCTCTCTCCCCTTTTGTTTCTTCAGTGAATAAATAAGTTAAAAATCCAGGGCAGCTTTCCTCAACTCTTCCCTTTTCCAGTTCTGCTCCCCAGGCAAAGTGGCTGAAACCACCGTGGTGTCAGACGTCTCAGGACGCTCAAATGCACTAGTAGGGCTTCTAGGACTTAAAAAACGATTTAGAAGATGCAGCTGTATCAATAGTCACAGCACATCTGTAAAAGTACCAAAAAGGAAAAAAAATATGTCTTTGCTTTTATTGTTCTAACAGTACCACAGTTTGCTTAGTTAACTGCCTCATTGTTGGCTGGACCCCAAGCTGTATAATTATTCCATTAATTTTGGAACATTTAAGTTACCTTAAATTCTTGTTACTATAAATAATATTCTAGAATACATCTTTTTTCCGTATACTTTAAAGATTTTTCACTTCAAGTTGATGATCCAAATTATAAAGCTTGGAGCAAATGCTGTAACACTTTTGTGGATCATGATACCACCAGGCTACCTCCAAAAATGACTTCAGCAGTCGATGGTGCAGTTACAAACACGAGAGAGCCCTTTTCAGCTCCCTCTCTGTTGCTTTTTTGATCTGGATATCCCGTTGTTACTTGGAAATCCAGATCTGTGATTTTTCATGTGTACGTACATTCCTTGGCTATCATTCTTCGGGAGAAACCTACTGGAATATAAAATTTAAGACCCCGGTTTTAAAGTTAGATTTCTTCTAAGGTCCAAAATACTGAAGCTGGGTTGCATTTAAACCCACAACGATGAGATGACCGAGCGTGTTGTGTTCCTGTGCTGTTTTCTCAAGCACGCGCCATTTCCAGCTTCTTTAAGCTCTGCAGCTTGTTGCTGTAGGGAGAGGTATGGGAAATCGCTTAGATCCCGTGTTGGCCGAGAACAGAACTCTGTCTCTGCACTTGTCTGGCACGTCTTAACTAAATATATGGTGAGGCTTACAAGTGTTTCAGAAGTTTTTCCAGGGTTTGGGGAAAAGGGATGAGTCTCCTGCCTTTGTGGGCACGAGACGCTGCGCTTGGTGTCAGTGCCTCCAGGTTCCGTGATGGAAGAGTGTGTCGGAAGCTGTGCAAAGACCCTACATTAATTGCAAATAGAGTTTTGAGATTTTTTCCTTTGCTCTTTGTTCACTGGCCATGATTTATAGTATGGTAAACAGACATTCCAAACTGGCTCTCACGCATTGTATCCGCATGATGCCAGCTTTGTAAGTGCACTATAAATTTTGTGCTAAGACTGGTTTCATGCTCATTTTCACCCGAGCACAAAAATGGATTGATCTGAAAACCCAGACAGTTGCACGGATGGCTGGTCCGATTGTTCCACCTGCCCTAATGGATCACTGTGTAACAGGCTGGAAAAACAGGAAACTTGATTCAGGTACCTCTCGATCAGAGGCGAGGTGAAGCCATGAGAGGCTCAGGCCATCGCCATGTCCCCTGGAGACTCTGTTGTGCATGAAGCCTTGTGAAATACATTGGGATGCTTTGCTGGTCTCACCTCGTTCATGCTTGAGACAAACTGCATTTGTTTGTTTTTAATGTTTATTTATTTGAAAGGCAGACTTAGAGAGACAAAGATCTTCAGTCCAGTGGTTCAGTGACAGCAACGGCGAAGCTGGAGCATCCTCCAGTGCTTTCCAGGTGCATTAGCGGGGGCTGTATCGGAAGTGGAGTGGCTGGACTCTAACCTGTTGTTCACGTGGGATGCTGGCGTTGCAGGCAGTGGCTTACCCTGTTGTGCCGTAACACCAGGTGCCCCTGAATTTTTTTTTCACAGTATCGCTATAAGCACGTGATGTGTTTCAAGATAGTGTTCAGCTTTCCCAAAGGAGTGCTTTAAGTGCATTAGTTTTGTTTTGAAAATTTTCCAGGTAACTTTTGAATCAGGACAACATAACATGACTGTCTCAAATATGAGAAACAATTCTCAACACAGAATTTGTAGAGGAAAAATGCCCTGTCAGTTTGTAGCTGTTTGTCTCCGTCCAATCTGTGTCCCTTCTCTGCCCCTCTAAACTCTGATCCATCCACCTGCTGGCCCACCTGTTTCATCTTGGTATTTGTAGGACCCCTGAACAAACATAAAAGTCTTAGAGCTGGTGTTATGGCAGAATAGATTAAGCCAACACCTGGCATCCCATCTGGTGCTGCTTCGAGTCCCAGCCACTGTACTTCCGATCCAGCTCCCTGCTGATCTGCCTTGCTCAAGTGCTTGGACTCCTATACCCACACTGGAGACCAAGATGAAGTTCTAGGCTGCTGGCTTCAGCCAGCTATTGTAGCCATCTGGGGAGTGAACCACTGGGTGAAAGATACCTCTCTCTCTCTCTCTCTCTCTTACCCCACCCCTGTCTTTCCCTTCTCTCGTCTGTAACTCTACCTTTCAAATAAATCTTTTTTCTTTTTTTCTTTCTTTTTCTTTTTTTTTTTTTTTTTGGACTGGCAGAGTGGACAGTGAGAGAGAGAGAGAGAGAGAAAGGTCTTCCTTTACCGTTGGTTGCCCCTCCAATGGCCACTGCAGCCGGCGCACCGTGCTGATCTGAAGCCAGGAGCCAGATGCTTCTCCTTGTCTCCCATGCGGGTGCAGGGCCCAAGCACTTGGGCCATCCTTCACTGCACTCTCGGGCCACAGCAGAGAGCTGGCCTGGAAGAGGAGCAACCGGACAGAATCTGGCACCCCGACCAGGACTAGAACCCAGTGTGCTGGTGCTGCAAGGCGGAGGATTAGCCTATTGAGCCACGGTGCTGGCCGCAAATAAATCTTTAAAAAAAAAAAAAGCACCATATAAGTCTTTTCCCCTGTGGCAGGCATTTGGCTTAGCCAGTAAGAAGCCGGTGTTCCACGCCAGAGTGCTTGGGTTCCAGTCCTGGCTCTGCTGCAGAAACCAGCTTCCTGTTAGTGCATACCCTGGGAGGCAGCAGTGTAGGCTCACGTACTTGGGTTCTGTGGGAGACCTGGCTTGAGTTCCAGTGCTGGCCATTACAGGCAAAGTGGGGGAGTGAAGCAGTGGCTGGCTCTGAAGTCCTCTCTCTGCTGGTGATCAGAGTGGCATCCCTAAGGACTAATGTCCTTACTATATGGAGCAGGAATCTCCTGCTGTGAGTGCCGCCCCGCAGAGAGCTGTTTGACACCACTCTGCCGAGGCAGATCCCTGACCTGGGCAGAGAAACCAGTGTCGTGGGTGACTAGAGAAAGTCGATCCATCTGTGTTAATGAACCATGTGTAATAGAGTTCAAATGCACCACCGATAACGGCGACCATGAAACAGCCCGCTTTGCCTTTGAGATCTGGACTGCAGTGCTTGGAGGTCAGCCAGTGCTTTCTGTTTGGTGACAGTGAGTGTGCAGCAGCATTCCGAACCAATCCTTAGCTTGGGTGGGGCTCAGGGCAGGCTGGGGAGCGCTGAGGCTCCAGACCTCCCTGCGGCAGAAGGCCTTCTGTTTGGTTTCTGGCTTTGCTCCCTGCACGTGTGGAACCGATGTGTTTCCCCTAGCCCAGTCTTCCTGCTGGCCGAGTCTCCCATGCAGAGGAGGGGCCTGCGCCATGGCCTCGTCCCCAGCGGTTGGGGCTCTCAGACAGCTTTCCCCTCACCTCACTTCATAATCCTCCCACTCTTTCCTGTTAAAGATTCATGGTGCCGGAGGTTCTCTTTGCTCAGACTCCCTTGGAGGGGGTGCCAGGGTTAGAGTGGAGCTGGTCACTGCCTTGGGAGGGCCTCACCTCTACTACAGTCCTTGCTCCTGCGGGCTGTTTTTCCACAGGTTTGTTCCGTTCTCTTCCCTGTATTGGGTGGGCTGTCGATGCATTCTGTAGTGAAGTCTGGTTAAATCCAAGGGCGGAGCAACACACGATGGAACTGCGGGAGTGCCACCGGCAAACAGCCAGTGTAACCATGGGCTGAGCGACTGACTCTTCCAATAGGAATCCTGTTTTTGGTGTGGGCATTTGGTGCAGTTAAGGCACTGCTTGGGACGTCTGTATTGTGTATGGGGGAGCCTGGTGTCCACTCCTGCTTCATTCCTGATTCCAGCTGCCTGTTAGTGCACACCCTGGGAGGCAGCAGGTGATGGCTCAAAGACTTGGGTCCCTGCCACCCACCTGGGAGACCCTGATTGAGTTTCTGGGTCCTAGCTTTGGCCTGGTCCACCCCTGGCCACTGAGAGCATTTGGGAGAATAAACCAGTGGGTAGAAGATCTGTCTCTATTTATCTTTCTCTCTGCCTTTCAAGTAAATAAAGAAAAAATACTGAAGACAAGTGAATTTAGTTTGAAAAATAGAATGAAAATTTCCAGCAACATGGGATAGAAATGTAAATTTAGTTTTCGGTGATTCTTTACTTAATGGGAAATTTTCCATTTCCACATCGGCTAACAAGGTAAAAGTGCAGTTTGTTCCTTATTCATCCATTTAGTCAGGATATTCTTTCTGAGCATCTCTGGGAGTCAGATTTTGTACTGAATAATGGAGGCACAAAGATGAGTAGTGCAGTGTCTTCCCACAGGGGTCTGACAGCCAAGGGGAGAGACACAAGCACCCTGGGTCACTTTGAAACCCTGTGATCGCTCATCCCATTACAGGACACACAGCCAGGGCGAAGGGAGCATGATGAACCAGTAAACAGATGCGTGAGGGAACCTCTCCATCCACACATGCAGTGGAAAGCAAGTAGCTCAGTGGCTGCTTACTGAGGGGGATGCTTTGGAAATACATCTGCATTTATTTTTAATGCTCTTCCCAGCAAGATGGCACATGTGCATTCTTTATCTTTTCTATTAAAAAGATTTATTTACTTTTTTGAAAGAGTTACAGGAAGAGAGGGAGAATCAGAGAAAGATATCTTCCATTCACAGGTTCATTTTCCGATCAGCTATAATGGCTATGGCTGGACCAGGCTGAAGCCAGGAGCCTGGAACTCCTTCTAGGGTCTCCCACATGGGTGGTGGAGCCAACTGGGCCATCTTCTGTTGCCTTCTCAGGTGCGTTAGCAGGAAGCTGGATTAGAAGTGGTGTGGTTGAGACTTGAATGGGCACACTGATGTGGCCTGCTGGCATTGCAAGCTGTGGCTTAACCCACTGCACCGATTGTGCCCCTGCGTTCTATATCTTGAAATGAGGCAGGTGTTTGGATTGCTTTGCCCCACAGACTGCAGTGGGAGTGAAGCTGTGTGACAGCCACAGCCAAGACATGAAAGGTGGAGCAGACCCTGCCTTGCTTGTTGAAGTTCTGCATGGAAGCCCAGGCAGCCTACAACAAGGGAACAGGGAGAGGGGAGAGGGGTGATGGAACCCCCTCACTGGGCTCCAAACTGGTCCAGCTTAAACCCACCCCACCACGGCAAGGCCCCTGCCAGGCTCCTGATCCACAGGCTGTTGTCTTAAGACACTAAGTATAAGGTGATAGTGTGTATGTCAGTAGAAGTGGGAGAGAGATGGTGTGGCTCAGTGCAGTGCTGCTGCAACAAAACCCACAGCACACAGCCGTGGCCCTGCCTTTGGGCGAAGGCAGGGGATGGTGGAGACGACAGACAAATGTGAGTTGTCCCCTCACCCCAGCAGTCCTAAGGGACCCACCCTGTGGGCCAACTCCCCCTGTCAGGCAAACACTGACCTGTTTTCTGTTCCTGTAGGTTTCCTTTTCCAGAATGTCATTCAAGCGGAACCATGTAATGGATGACTTTTTGATTTTGGTCTCTCTCACTTGGTGTAATGAGTTAAAGAGTTACCCATCTGGTGTGAGCACCAGTAATGTGTTTCCTTTCTTACCAGGTGGTCGTCCCTGGTATGTCCATACCGCAGCCTTTTGATACACTCAACAATGGCAGTACATTTGGGGATTGTGAATAAAGCTGCTACAAACGTACAGGTACAGGCTTCTGTGTGTACCCAGGTTTTCATTCCTCTGGGGTAAATACCCAGGAGTTGAATGACTGTGTCACATGGAGAATGTGTGCTTAGCTCTATGAGAACCTGCCAGGCCATTGCCCAAGCACCTGCTTCCTTTTCCAATCTCATCAGTGATGGCTAAAGGTTCTATTTGCTTAATGTTCTTGTCAGCACTTAGATTTGTCAAGTTTTAAGAGAAACCGTTGTGATGCATATGCAGTGGTGACTCAATTTTATTTTGCATCTGTCAAATGACTAATGATGTTGAACAATATGTTTTTGTTTTTTTTCCATTCAAAAATCTGTTTTGGTGAAGTAAATGTTCAAATCTGTTATGCAGTTTATTTTATTGGGTTGTTTGCCTTCTTACTGTTGAGTTTTGAGATTCCTTTATATACTCTGTGGGGGCTGGGATTGTGGCGAAGTAGGATAAGCCACTGGATAACTGGATAAGTCTGGACTGCTCCACTTCCAATCTAGCTCCCTGCTAATGTGCCTGGGAAAGCAGCAGAAGATGGTCCAAGGTTTTTGGGAGACTCAGATGGAGTACTTGGCTCCTGGTTTATCCTGGTCCAGCTTTGGTTGTTGTGGCCATTGGGGAGTAAACCAGTAGATGGATGATTCTATCTCTCTCTCTCTCTCTCTCTCTCTCTCTCTCTCTCTCTTTTTGTAAGTCTTTCAACATTAATAAATAAATCTTAAGAAAATCTGGGTGTTGGTTTATGAAAATTGAAATCCTGGGCAGTAGTTGTTTGTTCTGTGGACACCAGAGATAATGAATAAGAAAATGGAGCTACTTTTTCTGCCCATTCACTTTCCAGGAATAAAGTCTATATTTTTCTTGTATTTCACATAATTTAATTTAGAAAGTATAGTGTGGGAGGTAAAGTGAAAGAACAGGAGTTTAGGCTGTAAGATCCAACCACTTGGATTCAAATCCCAGCTTTGTTAACTGTGACATTGGGAAAGGTACTTATTTATTTTTAAAAATTCTTTTTAAATGTTTATTTGAGATACAGAGAGACAGAGATATCTTCCATCTGCTGAGTCATTTCCCAAATGCCTACAACAACCAGGACCAGGCCAAAGCCAGCAAACTCCGATATGGGTGTCAGGAACCCAACTACTTGAGCCATCACCTGCTGCCTCCCACGGGGGAGTTGGGTGTAGAGCTGGACTTGAGCACGGACGTCCTGATATGGATGTGGGTGTCCCGAGTGGGGATAAACTACTGCCTCTGAGAAAGAGGTTTAAATTCTGTGATCCTGTTTCCTTCCCTATAAAGTGTGAATGGTAATGATAGATAGGGTTTTTGTGAAAACTGAAACAATACTTCTAAATGCTCACCCAAGACTGATGTCTAGTATGTGATAAATATAAATGACAAGTTGTAAATATGAACAGAACCCATAGCCTGCTGTAAGGCACTAGGCTGTGTGTGGTGCAGCCATGGAACAGCACAGCTGTAAATGGCTTCCTTCCTTACGGAGTCTGCAGTTTGTGATCGACTTGGGGACACACGTATATGCAAAGAACAGTGGGGTGGGTCAGGGGAGGATGCTTCGCCAAGAGACGTGTGTCTGTGTGGACCCTGGAGGAGGACCTGTGAGTGGAGAGCAGGAGGGCTTGGAGAAGCAGTCGCTTGGTGGGCGGCAGGCAGGCAGGCAGGCAGGCAAGGGGCTGCAGGGAAAGAAGCTCTGGAAATGGTGAGTGCAGAGCAGGTCATGGAGGACCAGGAGGCTGGACTCGGTTCTGTTCGTCATCTTGGGCTCAGAGAAAGCCAGCCTGCAACCAAGGGGACTCAGGCTAGGGTTTATTTCCTTTCCTTTGGCAAAAAGAAAAAAAAAATCACACTTGTAAATCATTAATAGCTCATTTTCCGAAGGAGACCACAGTCTTGGGAGTTCCTATGTTTCTGTTTGGCAGAGAACTAAAAAGAAGTGCCTGGAAGGACGTGCCGTATGAATCGGCCTCTGTGCCCGGAGCCTGTGTGGGGCAGGCTGGCGAAGACCGCAGTGATACACACTTCTGCCGCTCGGGCTGTGAGCGTGAAAGGACTTGGATGGCAGAGCAGGCACACGGAGAAGTGTCAGGGCAGAGCGGTTGTAGTCAAGAGACGTCAGATCGCTCTCCCACGGCTCTGTGTTGCTGTCTTGCTCATGCTTGCAGAGTTGTCGTTTTCTGCCTACTCGTCCCCTTCTTAGAACATCCAGGAAGTGAGAAGCTGGTTCATTGATCAGTCCCTGAGTGTTTTCAAGGGAACAGTGAGCTCTTAAATTATTCGCTCACTTTCCATTGTGCAGTGTCATTGAGGCAGAACCAATAGCTGGAGAACTAATTTCCATAGAAGATTTAGTTGCTTCTGAAAATAACGTAGGCTTGCTTTCCTCCAAAGTGTGATCTGACCTCTCCGAGGATAACACCGGGGAGAAGTGTTGGGAAGAGAAGAGAAGAAGTTCGTCAGGGGCTGGTGTTGTTTCAGGTTAAGCTGCCACTTGGGGTGCCTGCACCCTGTATTGGAGTGCTGGTTTCCGTCCAGGCTACTCTGCTGTGCAACCAGCTTCCCACTAGTGTGCATGGGAAGAAGCAGATGACGGCTGGAGTACTTGGGTCCCTGTCACTCCGGGAGAGCAGGATGGAGTTCCTGGCTTCAGTCTGGTCCAGCCCTAGCTGCTGAGGCTCTCTGGGTTGTGAACCAGTGCATGGAAGTGTGCATGCTTTCTCTTTTGGTTACTCTACCGTTCAAATAAATAAATCTTTAAAAAAAAAAGAAAAAAATTATTCACAGCCTAGATTAGGCAAGCAATACTCAATTAACAGTGTAGTAACAGAAAAAAACTGGCTCAAGAATGAGACATGAAAACCATCTCTTTCAGAAATGGAAGAAAATTTAAGTCTCTTAAAGAAGTTTACTTTTATATATCACAAGTGGGGACCATACAGATTGTCGATGGCACCTGTGAGTTATATAGAGAAGAGAAGTAGAAATAGAAACTCCTATCTTCCCAAGCATCTGTAGACAATAGATTTATTTATGTAATTAATTTACCTGTAAGGCGGGGGAGGGAGTGGGCAGGTGCTTCTATCTACCAAATGGCTCCCCAAATGCTTGCAATAGTCAGGGCTGGGCCAGGCCAAAGCTGGGAGCCAGCAACTCAGTATGGGTTTCTCCTGCGGGTGGCAGGAACCCAAGTACTTGAGCCATCACCTGCTGCCTCTCAGAGTGCATGTTAGCTAGAGGCTCTAATTGGGAGCAAAGCCAGGCATGCTGATATGGGATGGGATGTAGGCATCTTAACCACGAGACCAAGGCTTGCCCTCTAAACAAGTTTTTTACGGTGGAGTTTGGAAGCGCCCAGACTTCTCCGTTGGCAGAGTCAGTGTTGCCTTTCTGAATTTTCTGCTGGGATGTTTATCCAGGCTCACCTGCTGAGGAGCCTTTCTTCATTTTTTTTTCTCTTAAAGATTTATTTTTATTTATTTGAAGGACAGAGTTACAGAGAGAGAGACAGAGAAAGAGGTCTTCCATCTGATGGTTCACTCCCCAGTTGACCTCATTGGCTGGAGCTGAGCCAATCCAAAGCCAGGAGCCAGGAGCTTCTTCCAGGTTTCCCACGTGGGTGCCGGGACCCAAGGACTTGGGCCATCTTCTGCTGCTTTCCCAGGCCCTAGCAGAGAGCTGGACTGGAAGTGGAGCAGTGGGGACTAGAACTGGTGCCTATATGGAATGCTGGCATTGCAGGCTGTGGCTTTAACCCACTGCGCCACGGCGCGAGCCCCGAGGAGACTTTCTTCTTTCATCAAAAGTGACTTGAGTCCCGTTTGCTTGGAGCTTTGATAAGTGAATTTCCATTCAACTAATTTTAGAACCTAGTGTTCATTGGCTTATTCATTTGCTATTTTTGATTGCTAGTTATTTTGGAAGGCTGAGGGAAAGAGGGAACAAGGGAGAGACAGAGGGATCCTCCATCCACTGGTTCACTCCCCCAAATGCTTGTACCAGCCCCTGGCTGGAGCTGAAGCCAGGATCCAGGAACTCCATTCAGGTCTCCCATATGGGTGGCGGGGATTCAGTCACTTGAGCCATCACCACTGCTCTCAGCATACACATTAGCAAGAAGCTGGAGTCGGGAGCCAAAGCCAGAATCAGCCCAGAAACTCTGCTATGGACCGATGCCCACCCCTACAAATCATTTTTGATTCCTCTTTTTCTTTTTCTTTCTTTTTTTTTTTTAACAGGCAGAGTGGATAGTGAGAGAGAGAGACAGAGAGAAAGGTCTTCCTTTTTGCCGTTGGTTCACCCTCCAATAGCCTCTGCGGCCGGCTCAATGCGCTGATCCAAAGCCAGGAGCCAGGTGCTTCTCCTGGTCTCCCTTGCGGGTGCAGGGCCCGAGAACTTGGGCCATCCTCCACTGCCTTCCTGGGCCATAGCAGAGAGCTGGCCTGGAAGAGGGGCAACCAGGATAGACTCCGGCGCCCCGCCTGGACTAGAACCCGGTGTGCCGGTGCCTCAAGGCGGAGGATTAGCCTGTTAAGCCACGGCGCCAGCCTGATTCCTCTTTTTCTAGCAACTACCTACCTCCAAGTCCACCCTGACTCTAACAGGTCATTATCCACACCTTTGTCTCCAGTCTCACTGCCAGCACCCTACTCCAGCTGCCACATTTCCTTACTACTCTCCCTATGGCCAGTATCAACCCTCCAAACCCTTATCCATGGAGGCCAGAGTGATCTTTAGAGTAAGCAACCCTGGCTAAGGCCTTGACTGGCCTTCCTTCATAGATACAGGACACAGGCTGATCGGAGCAGCATCAAAGCCTTTGGGGCTGTGTCGGACCATTCAGTGCCATTGCTCCTCTACCTCCCTCTCTCCCCCAGTGCCAATCTTTGATGCTTAACTCAGGCCCTGGTGAAGAACTTGCAGATCCCAGGAACAGGCTCTCCTGTCATTTCTACCAGGCCCTCCTGCCCATATTGTCCAGTGCCATCCAGAGATGGCCTCTGGCTCTGGACAGAGACAGCCTGACTGGGAGCTGGACTTGCTGGCCGTGTTACTCTGGGCAGATTTTTGAATAATCCAGGGCCTCGGTTTCCTTATCTGCCAAATGGAGCTGGAATAGCAGTGCCCTTGCCACAGTGCTGGGTCCAACACGCTGACAACAACGGGACACACATGGCAAACACTCTACACATGGTGACAATCATGGCTGCTCAGATGTGTTCACCTGATTATGCACCACCGGAGGGGCAAGCTGAGGCCCAGGAAGGTGGACGAGCTGCCAGGGCCACAAGACCTTCTCCAGAACCTGCCCTTTTCAGAGCTGGCTCAGACCTGAGGCTGATTACAGACGGCCTGCGGAACTGGGCAGGCGTTTCCTGAGCGCCACAGGGGAGGTCATGAAGGAAAAGACAAGACAGTGACCCCGCCAAGAGCCGCAGTACAATCTCATGCAGGAAACGGCCTTGCTGTGTCAGGGGTTGTGGGAGCAGAGCCGTCAGACGGCTGTGGAATCCCAAGCGCTGCTTCTTAGTCTAGAAGCTTTCATGAGAAAAAGGGGGATTCCTACTCAGCTCTGGCTTGAGGCAGCAAAGGGAACCATCTGGGGTAGAAAACAGCATTTGCCCAAAGGCCCACAGAGCGGGAGGTGAGCCCCACAGCGGGACTGCTTGCAACACCCACATCCCATATCAGAGCACCAGTCTGAGTCCTGGCTGCCTCATTTCCGATCCAGCTTCCTACTAAGTGCCTGCAGAAGATGACCTAAGTACTTGAGTTCCTGCCACCCACATGGGAGACCCAGAGACCCAGATGGAGCCCCTGGCTCCTGGCTTCAGCCTGGCCTAGCCCCAGCCATTGCAGCCATTTGGGGAGTGAACCAAAAAAAAAAAAAAAAGTTGTAGTATCTGGCATAACCCAGGCATGGACAGTGCAGGAAGAAATTTGGAGACAGAGATTTTCACTTATGGAGTGGGAGGTGCTTTGGATTCCTGCAGGTTGGAAGTGGGTGAGTGTGGTTGTAGTCTCTGATGAAAAGTCTGGGATGGCGAGAGCTTGGGAATCATCAGAAAGTGGCTGATAGTGGAAGTCCTAGGGCTGGGTGAAACTGGTGAGGAGGAGGGTGGGGAGGGAAAAGATAAGGACAGAAGATGGGGCTGGCGTTGTGGCGTGGTGAGTTAATTCTCCTGCCACACCCACGTGTCCTAGGAGCGTCGGGGTCAGGTCCCAGCTGTTCTGCTTGTGAGCCAGCTTCCTGCCAGTGCAGCAGGGAAGGCAGCAGAAGATGGCCCAAGCACTTGGGTTCCTGCCCCCAATGTGGGAGACCTGGGTGGAGCTCCTGCCTTGTGTATGCAGCCTGGCTTAGCCCCATCCATTGCAGTCATTTGGGTAGTGAACCCACCAATAGAAGACCTGTCTTTCTCTCTCTCTGCCTTTCAAATAAATAAGTCTTTTAAAAAGAGAGATAACAGGGGTTGGGGACACTCACTTGAAGTGTGGGGTGCAGTTGGGTTGAGGTGTGCAGCCATAGGGGTCAGAGGACAGCAGAGTGGGAATGTGGTCAGTGGGGGTTATGCAGTGAGTGTGGACTTGGCAGGTTTTTGGGGTTGCTCTGGAGTGAAATCAGAAACCACAGGAGGGGCCGGCACTGTGGCTTAGCGGATAAAGCCACCGCCTTCAGTGCCGGATCCCATGTGGGCGCTGGTTTGAGTCCCGGCTGCTCCACTTCCGATCCAGCTCTCTGCTGTGGCATGGGAAGGCAGTGGAAGATGGCCCAAGTCCTGCACCCACATGGGAGACCTGGAGGAGGCTCCTGGCTTCGGATCAGCGCAGTTCTGGCTGTTGTGGTCACTTAGGGAGTGAACCAGCGGATGAAAAGACCCCCTCCCTCTCTCTGCCTCTCCTTCTCTGTTTGTGTAACTCTGACTTTCAAATAAATATATAAATAAATAAATAATATGTATAAAAAAGAAAGCTGCAAGTATCTCAAGTAAATGTATATGTTTTCTGCCAAAAACTTGAAATGCACCCAAACTAGACTTGGAGTTACAAAGCATAAAAAGAAAACTGGGTCTTGGTGCTGGACTCCAGAGCACAGAAGAAAGAGGCCTTCAGAGGACTCAAACCAAACTTCTGGGAGCTGGCCCTGTGGCAGGGGGTATGCTGGTTTTTATTTTTATTTCAAGGTTGGGACTTGTAGTCACTATAGACATTGGGAAAAAATAGAATTTTGTAGACTAGAATATAAAGTCATCACTAATATCATCATCCAAAAATAGCTACAGTTAACATTTGGGCATATAGCCTTCCAGTTTCTGTTACTTCTTTTATTATTTTATTATTTGAAAGGCAGAAAGAAAGGAGAGAGGAGGAGAGGTCTTCCATCTGCTGCTTTACTCCCCAGACGATTGCTGTAGTCAGGGATGGGCCAGGGCAAAGCAAGGAGCTGGGGACTCCATCTGGGTCTTCTGTGTGTGTAGCAGGAATGCAAGTACTTGTTCTGTCAGCTGTGCCTCCCTGGGTGCACATTAGTAGGAAGCTGGATTGGAAGCAGAGGTGGGACCTAAACCCAGGCACTTGGATACACTTGGATATGGGCGTGCCGAGCTCTGGTACCCACAGCAACATAATGCCCGTTTATTTTCAAGTGCGTTCATATGTGTTTTTCTTTTCCAGCCTTGGAGGCTTGTTGTACTCTCTATTTTGTAATCTTTTCTGATTTAATATGTTGACATGTTTTCTCAATTTTTAGATGTTCTTTTATAATATACTTTAAAAATGATTGTTTGTATGACTTCAAACGAGTGTTCTAGAGTTCATTAATAAGTCTCCTAACATTGTTTATTTAGATTATCTGTAGTGAATGGGATTTCCGGAGTATGTTTCTGATAATTGCCTTCGGATACGGGCAGGGCTGCTCTCCGGCTTGTCCACTGAGGAGTCCTCGGTACCCAGGGCAGCATGTCCAGTGGTGGGCGTTCCTGTTGAAGGTGCCCAGAGGTGATCCTGTCAAGGGTGGGGCAGTCCAGAGACCTTCTAGAGGGCCAGGGCTGGCTCATGACACTGAAAGCTGAGGTGGCCAGCAGGACCCGGTCTCCAGCTGCCGCAGGTGCCAGGCTGACCCTTGGTGCCACCGAGAGCTGGCTTGGGGGGGGCGACCCCTGGGCCCCGGGAAACCCATCTTTTTCTCCAGGACATTGGCTGGCTGCTTCCCAGGCTTCTGGAACTGTGTTGTGCCAGAGCTGAGCCCCACCCTGCCTCCACCCCTCCGAGCTGGACAGGGGCTGAGGGGCGGGTCCTCATGTCCTGGAATCTTCCTGATGGAGCTTTTGGGCCTCCTGTACTCGGGACTCTTGAAAACAGAGATTTTTCTAATTTAACACGTTCGACTATACTCCGGCCAAATGCATCATTTTGAGAATTAAGCCAGGTCTCAAAGCGTTGACCCCTGAGCAGATATTCAGGAAGCACTGTCCTTTCTGGAAAAGGTGGCAAGGGCAGGTAATGTTGTTAAGTTTTCTGCTGACAACTTTAAATGTTTTTTGGTTTTGCAGAAAATGAGGCACCCGCAGACAGACAGTTAGGTTTGTCTTTGGCTTGCCTAAGCCCAAACAAGTTACTGTGTGTCCCAAGCGAAACGTTAAGAACATGCCGCTAAAATAAAAGCCACGAAGCCAGCGTGGGCTGTGGTGGACCAGCAGAGTTTGGGTTGGGGATGAAACCAGGCCTGGGGCTGAATCTGGATGACCCCAGTCCCAAACGTCATGGTCTCTGCCAAGAGGCGCCACGTGGCTGAAGGTACTCACAGCATTCAGCCCTTAGCTGTTGGGGGCATGCCGTGTCCGCAGGGTCAGCAGCTGTCTCTCAGGAGTTTCGCCTTCGGAAAAGGGTGTGGAGGTACGAATTCTTGTCTGTGTCATTGATGAAGAGCTTGGTGAGAGCCTGGGGCTGGGCGGGCTGGGCTCTGCCCTGGCTCCAGCATCACTCACCGTGTGATCCTGGGAAGTTGTCGGCTTTCCCTGACTCCACCCTGCTGGCCTGTGAAAGGGGTGCGTGATGCCGCAGAGCTGTTGGGGGAGCTAAATGTGTTGACATGTGTAGTGATCTGGAACAATGCCTGGGACAGGGGTGCCACTTTGTTGCTGTGTAGCTTCTCTCAAGTGCCGAGTCCCCCTCCTGGTTGGTTAGGGGTGCCCAAGGGCACCGTGTCCCTGCATCTGTAGATCATTCCTTGCTTCTGCCTGTTTGTGGCTTCCTGGCCTTGCTCTTGGACTACACGGCTGTTGGGCAGGCCTGCCCCTACGCTAGAGGTTGAGACAGCACCAGGCCAGGTGCTGTGCAAGACAAGGAGTTCCAAGTCATGGTCTTGCCCTGGGATGCTTGGTCTGTGGGGTCACGCTCAGCTGCTCCAGGACGGTGTGCGGCGAAGGAGAATACCGACGGAGGGTGCGGTTCCTGGGTCAGTGCTCGGAGTTCCAGCCCCTGAGAGTGACCCTGAGTGCCCAGCAGGCTGCCAGACCTCAGCAGGTGTAGCTGCTGAGGAAGAGCCAGCCTTTCACACCACGCAGGATCCACCAGAGCAGCCACTGACAGATGCAGAGGATGTTAGTTTGGGAGTGGAGTGTCTGATTCTCAAAGAGCAGGGTGTCGCACCTAGACTTCAGGCCATGTTTTCTTTTGTTGAATTCCATGGGACGTGCAATGGAAGACTGCACTGGATGATTTCCGTCAGGTTCGACTGCGGAGAACTCAGCATGATGCAGTGTTCCTGCTGAGGTTGGGTGGCCGCTGCCGCTGCCTTCCCTGCAGGCACCGTTTACCCAACAGAACCACAGCTGCTGAGGGTCTGGGCCCACACGGGCCCTGCTGCACCATTGGCCAGCTTGGGTGCGTGCATGCCTGAGACGGGGAGTGGAGTCTTGGCTCAGCATTTGAAGGTGACAAGGGATAGACCCGTCTGAGGATTACAGGAGAGAGTTCATCCAGCGCACTGGGAAACGGTAGCTGTGATTTTAATCATGGGTGGAGAAAACGCCACCAAGGAACTGCCCGCAAGGCACTGCATGAAGTTATGATGGGAGCCTTTCCTGGAGCATGTAGGACATGTGACTGAGTGCTGTGTGTCAGTGACTTGCAGGCTCCCCTCACTGGAATTCAAGCTGGTAGCTGGAGCTGGGGAGCTGTGGCCCGCACATGGCACCACCATCAGGCAGGAGGGGCCCATGATTCCAGACTTCTCTTGGGCACTGGATAGCTCCACAGGCATCCCTTGTGGACTCTGTAAGCTGTGTCTGCCTGGGGTCCGTGGTGGAGGTGCCCTGAACCCTGCCAGCGGCAGCTCCAGAGCACTGGTGACAGACAGGTGGCGGGACACACATGGGATCCGCGGGTGCCTGGGCTCTGAGGCCAGGAAAAAGATGCGTTTCCTTAACGGATCAGCAAAGAGACATCTGCTGCTATTCCTCCTGTGGCTCATCAGCAGGCGACCTCTGAGCTGTGTCGCTTGCTGTCTCCTGGTCTCCTGCTTCTCTGTTTGCTAAGGAACAGTCCTAGGGTCAGTGCTCAGATGGTGAACATCCTGGGGGGCCGTGCCGCAGTGGCTGCAACCAGCCAGGAACAAAACCCCCTGCGGAAGAGGAAGCATGTCTGTGTCTCTCCCAGTGCAGCGTCTGAAGGAGCTGGTTTTGTGCAGTCCTCTCGCTCTGTGGTGCCCCACGTGTCCCCGTGTGGAATGATTCCCGGTGTCTCTGGGAGCCCGTGCTGGCTTCCAGAGCTCATTCTGCAGCAAGTGTCAGAAGTTGGTTCTGCGGCCACCTGGGCTTGTTCTAGGATGCTGTTATGCCTCTGCTCTGCGATGTGTGTCCCTTTCGAATGATCACCTCTAACCACTTCTCAGCACCACGGGCTTCAGTTCATTCAAAGGGAACAGGTGCTTGCTCCCTTGGGGTCTTAGTCTGGTTTATATATAGCTCCTTCTATGTCTTTTAACTTGGGAAAGACTTTCTGTGGTGGACAAATAGTAAGTAGGCCTCTTATTAGTGATGAATTGTTGGGGATGGGATTGGGGTTATCTGTGTGGTCCACATGTGGCTAGGGCTATCATACTGGACAGTGTAGAAACAGTGTAGAAACATTGTCGCAGAAGGGTAGAACACTCCTCTGCTGGCCCGAGTTCCCCACTTGCAGAAGTCTAGAGAATTCTGTGGAACTCTGCAGGCTCCTGTGAGGACCACCCTGTCTCACTTTATCACATCACCCATCACAGGAAGCCCAGACTCTAATTCCCCTGTGACTGCACTTGTCTTCCTTAAAGGATTTTGCCAACTGCGTGCGTTTTGAGGTCATTCATTAGCAGAATCTCCAACCCTCAGCACCCGGCTGAGTCCTCTGTTCCCCTGCTCTTCCCAAAACACGTGCTTTCTCTGCAGCCTCCGAAGACTACTGCTGTCTTTTTTTCCTGGTCGTCCTGCTGGGCCTGCAGCTGCGGTGGGAGACTCCTCACCTCTGGGCCTCTCTCTCTCTGTCTCCTCCATAAGATCACTGGGCTGTGAATGTCACGTCACCACCTGAGATCACCCAGCTCTCCCCGTTGTCTTGCTGCAGCCAGTGAGCTCACCTTGGACCGCTGTGCCTGATTTCCTGAAGGCACTGGCTTGTGGCTCACTGTCCTCCCCGTCAGCATTTCCTTCTGAGTAGCTGGTGGTTTGAATCCACGTGGAGAGGGCGCATGGCTTTTCCTCCCGAGGTGACCGTTCTTCCCTCCCCTCCTGGCACACCCTGTGCCGGTTGGTCAGTAGATTTGCCTGCAGTGGACTCGGCTCATCCCCTCAGTGGGGCCCCTCACAGAGCCTGCATCTCCAGCCTCGAATGCCTTTTCCACCTTTATTGCCTACTTCTTGCGGCAGCCTGACCCCAGCATGCGTTCAGGCCCGCCGGGACCTTCCATCTGGCATCTCCACTCAGCAAGCCCCTGTGGCAGCTCCTCTGGGTGAGTAGGAAAAGGTGTGCTCTCTGGGTGGTACTGCCTGGCACTAGTACACGCATAGCTTTGGGCACAGACCGGGTTTCGGTGCTCACTTACCGTTGTCAGTGGAGCACTAGCTTCACAAAGCCCTGCTTCCATCCATTTATTCTACCATACCTTTGTTCCCCCCAGGATTTATTTATTTATTTGAAAGACAGAGTTACAGAGAGAGAGAGAGAGAGTGAGGGAGAGATGGAGAGAGATATTTTCCATCTGCTAGTTCACTTCCCAAATGGCCAGAATGGCCAGAGCCAGGCTGATCTGAAGCCAGGAGCCAGGAGCTTCTTCTGGGTCCCCCAACTGGGTGCAGGGACCCAAGGAGTTGGGCCATCTTCCACTGCTTTTCCAGGCACATTCGCAGGGAGCTAGATTGGAAGTGGAGCAGCAGGGACTCGAACCATTGCCCGTATTGGATGCCAGCAGCACAGGTGGTGGCTTTACCCCCTGTGCCACAGCACTGGCCCCCTGTACTATGTCTTAACTGTTCCTCACCAGCCTCCCTGTGCTCTCCCCTCCATCTGTACCCAACTTAATGTCACATGATCAGCCACCTTCCTCACATCCTCACTCCTGTGCTTCTCTGTGATTTGCTCTGTTTTCTTAGATGAATTTCTTTTCTTTTTTTAAAAGATTTATTTTATTTATTTGAAAGACAGTTATAGAGAGGTAGAGACATAGAGGCCTTCCATCCGCTGGTTCACTCCCCAGATGGCTGCAACGGCTGGAGCTACGCCAATCCAAAGCCAGGAGCCAGGTGCCTCCTCTGGGTCTCCCACGTGGGTGCAGGGGCCCAAGGACCTGGGCCATCCTCCACTGCTTTCCCAGGCCATAGCAGAGAGCTGGATCGGAAGAGGAGCAGCTGGGACTAGAACCGGCACCCATATGGGATTCAGGCACTTCAGGCCAGGGCTTTAACCCGCTGTGCCACAGTGCCAGCCCCTTAGATGAATTTCAACCCTGGTCAAATACAAATCATTGCTTTTCCGTGACTGGCTCTGCTGTTGCACATAGCTCAGGAGAGACACTCAACTGGGCTTTCTGTTTTCACCTCCAAGTCGTGACCGCTGTTCTGTGGGCCGTGATTCTGCCCACCAACTGTGTGTGCTCTATTTGTGATTTTCCGCCTTCCTAGGCAATGCTCTTGTTTCTTCTTCTTCTCCAACCCCTATCACCTCCTCCCCTGCTCCAGGAGCCTTCGCAGTTCCTCCCAGTGCACCTCTCTGTCCCAGGCATCCACGTCCGGGAGCCTCAGCTCCTCTTTCGCGTGGCGTGTGCTCCCTCTGCATGTGCGTGGGTCTCCGCTGGTACCTACTGAAAGACATCGCCCCGGCACTTCTCCCTGTGCTGTGCTCCCCCACCAGAGCACGCCTTCCCAGTGGACCTTTCCTGTCGGCGCCCAGCCGTCAGTTCCTTCCTCTGGAACACAGTCCTCTGTAGAGCCCGTTTCCTTCCGGGTCTCTGTTCCTTTCACAGGACAAGCCCTTGAAGGTATGGTCTGCATTTGAGGTCTCTGCGACTGACATCCCCACTCCACCTGTGCTACTAAACCCATAGGCAGACACTCAGCCTTCCTGTCCTTGGCGGGTAGAGCGAGGTGTCTGGCGTGGTAGGCTGGTCTCTCTTCCTAGAAACACATTTTTGCTGAGCTTCCGGGGTGCCACCCTCTGCTGGTTTCCTGTGCCATTCTGCACAGTGACGTGTCTGTAACCTCACGTAGTGCAAGGCCCCAGAGTTGGTCCTTGGCCCCTTCTCTTTTCTCTCTCTCCCTCCACAGTCGGACCCGGCCTCATGTCTTTGAGTAACACTTCCATGTTGATGATTCCCCTCCTTTCGTCTTCAGCCAGGTGGTCCCCGGGACTTCATACTTTCCACTTCACTCTCCAGCTGCCGTGTCAGCATGTCCACTGGGAGGCCAGATGGGTATCACACTGAACAAGTCCAGCGAGCCCCCAATGTGTGTCCCCTTCCCCCAGCACCTGCTACCTCTGGACCTCACTATTTCAGCAGTGTCAGTTCCATGCCTTCAGTGACTGGCCCCCAAGCCCTGGGGTGATGCCTCGTCTGTTCTCACTCCTTCAACAGATTGTTTAAGCATACCCAGAATCTGCTGGAGCCTTGCCTCTTCCACTGTTAACTGTCTTGGATGAATCATAGCATCTCTCACTGGGTGTCTCTGACAGCTTTCTGTCTGGTCTCCCTGCTGTGGCCCTGGCTGTGTTCTTTTTTTTTTTTTTTTAAAGATTTTATTTATTTATTCATGAGGTAGAGTCACAGACAGTGAGAGGAAGAGGCAGAGAGAAAGGTCTTCCTTCCATTGGTTCACTCCACAAATGGCCGCAACGGCTGGAGCTGTGCCGATCCAAAGCCAGGAGCCAGGAACCAGGAGCTTCTTCCAGGTCTCCCATGCAGGTGCAGGGGCCCAAGAACTTGGACCATCCTATACTGCTTTCCCAGGCCACAGCAGACAGTTGGATGGGAAGAGGAGCAGCCAGGACTAGAACCGGCGCCCATATGGGATCCCGGCGCTGCAGGCGGAGGATTAACCTACTGTGCCACGGCGCCGGCCCCCTGGCTGTGTTCTAGTCCGTTTCCCACCTAGCAGTCAGAGCGATCCCTCTATGACACAGGCCACCTCAGCCATCCGTCTACACATAACCCTGCCAGGGTTCCCCAGATCATTCAGGTCAAAGCCATTGTGCCCTACGCAGCCTCACAGGTCTGGGCCCCTGTTACGTCTCTCCCAGGTTCCTCTTTGGTCCCCTCTCCTCTCTTCAGTCACACCAGGCGAGCCCCTGCCGCGGCACCCCTGCACCACGGTGGTCTTCGTCCAGAGGGTCACAAGTCTCGTGCATCACCTCCTTCAGGTGTTGATTCAACATCCTCAGGGAAGCCTCTCTGGACCCCTTGTGAACCTCACTCCCCTGTACTCCCTTCCGGTCTCCTCTGCTTTTTCTCCCCAGTGCTACTTAAAACTGTCTGACATAGGATGCATTTTATATTATCTTTTTTTTTTTTTTAAATCTGACTCTCACACAAGAATATCAGCTCCATGACAACAGGGCTTTTCGTCGGTCAGTGTTTGTTTGCACGTCTGCTGCTTCGAAAAGTGCTGGACCCCAGCAGGTGGTTGAATGACTAATGGAAAGTAAAGAGAAACTGGCTGGCATTACCTCTTTCTGCAAGGCAGTGTAGCCTCCTGCTGAAGAGGCGGGGCATGAAAATGCCTATGCAGATATTGGCAGGTGATTCAGTCAGTCTCCCCTGGGTGGAATGAGATCATGGAGTTCCTGCTGCATGGGGTTGTTGTGAGGATTGAGATAATACAAATATATCTCCGTGTGTGTGTCTGTATATCTAGAGAGATGTGCAGGAGAGCTATGTAGAGGTGAAATATGCAGCTAGGGCACAGTAAGTCCTACTTCTGAGTACGGTTGTCCGCTGTCAACGTTGTATTATCTTCCCATTTCAGCTTTCTCAAGGGCTGCTTCAAAGGAGAAATGCTATATAAAACCATACAGATTATCTCCTTATTGTAGTAGTTTGTAATACAGTATGAACTCAGGTGTGGGCATCCCGCTCTGCCTTCCATTGTGCTTGTGACTTAAGACCCTTTGCTAAGCCTGCGGAGACTGCTTTACTTGGGCGAGGGCTCAGTTTGTGTAGAACGTGTTCAGGTGTGGTGGCCTGGTCCCTAGCAGATGCCCCTCACTGTGCCGGGGGTGCGGGGTGTGGAGGAGGCAGGTGCAGGGTTCTGGTGGGGCCCCTGTGAGCCAGGCAGGCTCTAGAGTCAGGCCCGTGACGCCCCTTCGAGTTATGCTAAAAGCAGAGCCCATCAGAACACAGCCTGTGCTGTCGCAGTCCTGAATTCCGCCCTTGCTTCCTCACCAGGATCGCGCCGTGTCTTTTAGCAGAAATTGTCATTTTTAGAGTTTCTTGAGATGTTTCTTTTTATAGTTTCTCTCCTCCACAGCCTCTTCCTTCTGATTTTTAGTCAGCCAGGCTTGAGTCTGGGAGTTCATCACGGGTTCTCACTCCTCCTTCCCTGGTCGCTGCTCCCTTGCATACTCCGACCAGCTCTTCCTGGCGGGTTGGAGCTGCTGCAGAGCCACAGCCTGCCACCCTTTGAGCGTTCGGCAGCCAGACTGACGTGGCTTCTGGATTCCGGGGCAGCTGGGTGAGGTTGCCTGAACGTGTGACTGTGACATGGCATTCCCTGGAGGCAGACTTCCCTGCTCCGGTGCAGCCCTGAGCACCCCTCTCAGGCTGCTGGTTCAGTGCCACCCACTTTCACCCGCACGCATTCCTGGGCACTGTTGCCCAGCGCGTCTGGGATTTGCTCAGGAACTCTGTGAGTGGAAGCCTGGAGGGGACAGAACACTTGACACATGAGCTCATCTGTTTAGAAGCCTGTGGGACCGCGCGGAGCTTTGCCAGCATTTCACATGGACCAGGCATGCTTTCAGCACTGTTTCCTTTCTCTTCCATGGGTTCAGTGCCTCTAAAACAGCCCAGTAAGACCTACAGAGTGGGAAGGACCATCATCTTGCCAGGGTGCAAGTTTCAAATGTGCAGATTGAAGTAAAATGATGAGAGCCAGCAGATATTTTTGAAACGATTTTTTCCCCGTAAAAGTGTTGAGGTTGGGTGGTAACATTCTTGGAGCTCAGGGCAGGACTTTCCAGTTGTGGAATGTGGCGTATTTGTGACATATTATGATGCAGTTTTGGAAGGATGTGAACACAGTTGCTAATTAGCTTGAGTTTATTTAACATCTGAATTAGAAATGTCATCTTCGGTGTTTTGATTGCGTGAAACATAGTCCTGTGTCCGGCAGAAATGAAGTAAATAGTAATTGAATTGACAGTTTTCTTCTAATGAATTAAAATCCTGTTAACTTCTCCCCCTCAGATCTGTCATCTTCTGTTTACGTAACTCTTATGAATCTGTCCCGATTCCATGTTTCGCACATTCATTCGGCTCCTGAAAACAAGTTAAAAATGTAGAAGTGGGGTTCTTGGGGCTGTTGTGTTCTTCAGCCCAGTCAGCAGCTAATTTCCCTGGAAGCCCCCCTAGCAGTGCCTCTGTCAGCTGGCTGATTCTGTGAGAAGAGCTCAGATCTTCGAAAATCAAGATGAGGTTTTTTTCCTTTTTCTGTCAGTGATATTTCTATTTTTATGCAACTTGTTTTTTACATACAGAAAAGCACATACATAGGTATACACTTAGCGTGTAATCATAAAAAGCTCATAACGTTAGAGACATGGCCAAGGTCCCAAGGCTGTTAGTGTGACACATGGTGACTCAGCCAGTTTTTCCACAGCCCCTTCTCCCCACGGCCCTTCCCATCTATGAGGCTCCAGAACTGGACCCCACTGCCTGCCAAGCAGCTGGTCCTGGGAGAAAGCACGGGTCACCAGGGGGCCTTCGTGGGCTCCTGATAACCTTAACCTCTCATTGAGATGGCCGAATCCACAGCAAACCCCCCCCCCCCCCATCTGATGAAATCCCTGTGAGTGTGCATCTTTGCTGCAGTGCTGAGCACGTCCTGCGTCTGCCAGCTCACCACCTGGCCAAGTCTCTTGACAGACCAGACCATAGCTGCTTGTTTCCATTCTAGTTTTCCAGTCCAACAGGGACTGGCCTCCCTCCCTGCCTCCTTGGAGAGCTCCAGTGGCAACTGTGTCCAACTCCCACCCATACATCTGCTTTGGATGCTTGGGACCTCCTACACATTTGAAACCGTAATGACGCCTTGCATTGCCCTCCAAGGGGCTGCTTGTCCTATCTCCTCAGCCAGCTAGTCTCCTGTCACCTTGGGAAAAGGGGCCACGTCCAAATGCTATCTCTGGGGGCAGATTCTTAGGGTTTTTCTGAGAGTGATTGTCAACATCCCAACAAGGAACATCTGGGACATGTTGCTAAAGACACAGGTTTGTAGATTCTGCCCATCCTGTGACTCCGGTATGGGCTATAGTGAGAACTAGGAATCTGGGATTTAACCAGATGATGATCCTGTCCACCCAGCATGGAGAACCACAGCCTTAAAGGCGTGGAGCTGATGCCTGATGAGTGGCTTGGCCAGCTCCCACTGAGCCCCCACTTGCACTTTCAGATCAGGGCCACGAGGGCTGCAGTGGCCTGAGAGTAGAATGCGTGCCTGTGCTGCTTACGTGGTTCCCGTGCTGCCCGTGCTGCATGCAGGTAAGTGTGGGGCACGAGACGGGAAGAGGTGGTTGCTGCCCCCGTGGCTCCATTGGGTCGTGTAACTTAAGGCAGCAGCATCTTCTCTGTCGCTTCCTAACTGTGCACAGATTTGATGGATGTCTTCCGTTGGCCACACTCTGCTCTGTGATGAACAGGACGGAGGAGAATCCTCTCAGAGGGTTCACACTGCAGTGACCAGAAGGAGAAGATAAGCAAGTGAAGGGGTTACAGATCGTGCCCATTGCCAAGAAGTAGATAAACACCACGTGGAGAGAGTGAGTTGACACCGTGAGGGCACGGCGGGGCCGCCTGTGATGTGGCATTGAAGCTGAGACGTGAGGGACGGAGGTCTTTGGGTCACACGGGACCAGGCCACGTGTGTGTACTTGGATGGCAGATGGCACTGGTGCCTACAGTGTTTCCTGGGTCGCCCACTCCCTTGTGTCTGTTCTCGGTGGGCACTGTCACGGCTGCTGTCAGCGGAGTGGAGGGAGGAGGCTGAGCTGCAGGGGGCAGTTAAACCTGGCTCAGGTGAAGGCAGCGCCTGCCCTGTTTGGAGTCACGCGTTCCCCTCTGTGGTGGTGGCTGCTGCAGAGGCAGTGTGATGACAGGAAGGGCACAGGCCTGTTGTGACAGCAGGGGGGCAGACATCAGAGCACGGTGGGAACCAGCCCCTCCTGTCGGCACGTGCCTTATGTTCACCGGCTCACAGGAGCCTCAAAGTGATCCTGGGGGAATCCACGTGAGGCCCTTGGGGTGGAGAGAGCAAAGCAGTGCCACCGATGGCAGGGGTAGAACCAGCTTCAGGCTGACGAGGTGTGCCTCTACCTCTGGGCCCTTCTGTTCCCCAGGCAAGGAGCTAATGCCATTGCAGTAGCCCAGGCCCCACAAAGGCCAGCATAGCACTTAGCTTTCCACAGCCCTGTTCCTTTGCTTCTGGCCTGGCTCCTGATCCCTGTGGCCTCGTCTCCTGGACTTTGGGCCACTCCTGCAGAATTGCTGTCCTTCCCCGAGTTACAGGAGTTGACAGTTATTGGCAAGTGCCTGGCATGCCATAGGAGAAGGGGCCACCGTCTTCCATCTCTGGGATGCTGTCAGCCCAGCGTTCAGTCCCCATCCATCACGAACAAGCTGCGTGAGTGTGTGTTGCTGTGTTTCCGCAGGTGGGCATTGCTGCAGGCAGGATGTGGGGTGCTGAGCTCTGCTAGTCAGGAGGCTGGGCCGCGCTCAGATGTGACGTGTGAGGACTCTGGAAACCAGGTGCAGAGGAAGGTGGAGACGGGAGAGTTGGAACCTTCCCCCCTGGGAGGGAGGAAAGAGGCCCCGGGGAGTGGAGATAGGTAGAGAATTTGAGCGAATGTCAGAGTTTTGCCCTATTGTGTCTCTTGTGGTGCCGCACTCGTCACACTGCTCTGTGTCCTGGCCATACGGTCTCAGGGCAGTGGAGACCAGGTGTACGGTTCCATGTGGTCCACCTGCTGCTCAGTTGTGGTTAGAATCTGAGTCTGGCCCCTTTTTAGCACATCTGCTCTGAGAGCTTGGGCCAGCTTTGCTTGGGCCATTCTGTGGCTTGGAGTGGGTGATGGGTGACGGGGGTGACTTGATGCTCTTTCTCTCACCCTCTGTGTTACTATGGGCTGGGTTGGTGGGCTATGGCCTCTTCCCCTGTGACTTGGGGGTGAGCTGCAAAGGGGAAAAACTAGGGCTCATTCCCTGTGCCACAAACCCTGATTTCCTGACCCATACGGCTGTGATTTCAACACATGCCTCGTGGTACTACTGCTTGAAATTCCTTTTATCATTTTCAATATGGAAAGATACCACTGTCATATATTCAGAGAATGGCTTTTTAGCTTCACCTTAATCTTGAACTTTGGCATGAAAAAATATTTTGTCTCAGTGTTCCGTTGTCTTAGAAATCCAGGCTATTTGTACATAAAATGGCCTCCCCATATTAAGCATATTACAACTGCTAGTGGGTTTTTTTTTTTTATCAAAACTGGGCTTGGGCACTACTCTCCAGAATAGCTTGATTTGTGAGCAGTTCTCAGCAAAGCTGGGAGTGTCCTGGTGGCCTCTCCAAGGCTAGGAGCTTGGAAAGCACAGCACACCGTGGGTCAGTTGACTGGGTCCTGGTCTTCACTGTCCCTGATGAGCTGCCTCCCAGGGTGACCCCTGGCCGTTGGCACCCCAGTTCCCTGAAGGTAAGGCGGGTGGAGGACAGGAGGCATCCCTAGTATACTCCTCTGTGCCCTTCCTGTTGTGATTGTCTTTTCGTCACAGTGGACCTTGCACACCACATGCTGCCCCTTCTTGTCCCTGTCAGAGGCAGCAACTTTCCTGGAGTTGCTGTTACGTTTTTAGCAGTTTTTTTTTTTTTTTTAATTTATTTTTTTGACAGGCAGAGTGGATAGTGAGAGAGAGAGAGACAGAGAGGAAGGTCTTCCTTTTTGCCGTTGGTTCACCCTCCAATGGCTGCTGCGGCCAGTGCATCGTGCTGATCCGAAGCCAGGAGCCAGGTGCTTCTTCCCGGTCTCCCATGTGGGTGCAGGGCCCAAGGACTTGGGCCATCCTCCACTGCCTTCCCGGGCCATAGCAGAGAGCTGGCCTGGAAGAGGGGCAACCGGGATAGACTCCGGTGCCCCGACCGGGACTAGAACCCGGTGTGCTGGCGCCGCAAGGCGAAGGATTAGCCTGTTAAGCCACAGTGCTGGCCTTTAGCGTTTTTAATGTACAGTTTCTATCCTTCTATATTTAATTATTTCCTGTTATTTGAGGGACAGAATGTGAGTGAGAGAGGAAGAGGGAGGGAGGGAGTGAGCTTTCACATTCTGGTTTATTCTCCAGATGCCTGTGATGGCCAAGGCTGGGGCTGGAAATTCGCTCCAGGTCACCACGGGAGGCAGGGTCCCAGCTGCTTGAACCATCACCTGCTGCCTCCCAGGGTGTGCATTGGCAAGAACCTGGAACTGGGGCTGGGATCCAGGCAAGGGATGTAAGTGGCATCGTCACCGCTCGGCCCACTGCTGCCCCTACCCTTCTTCCTAAGCCACAGTGGCTGTCTGCGTGCATTCAGAGTCCAGGGTTCCCCTGCAGGCTGTGACTGTCACTGTGGGACGCCTGGGCACAAGGCTTACCACTGTGTCCCTTCACTTGTAGGCCACTGTCTCCTCCTCGGGTTTTCAAACTGCAACTTTGAACATAATCTTTTCTGATTAGCCGAGGCTTTGTGAAAGCTTTAGGCACCAGGTAGCAGAAATCAGCTGGCCTTGCACACTGCCGTTTTCTCTCCAGTCTTTCTGGCAAGGCTCAGTGTGCTCATGTCACCACAGCATAGAAAGGGCCTCTTTCCCTGTTAAAAGAGGAGCTAAGACCAGGCACAGGCTGGCTGCTGTGCTCCTGTGTGATCAGTTACAGCTGTAATTAATGCGGGTGTTCCCTGCACAGGGTGGCTCCCAGGGGGCTTGCACCCTTCAGGACCTGTGCTCCTCTCAGAGGCGGGCCGATGTCTCCTGTCTCCCGCAAGCATCCCGAGCCACAAGGCTGCAGCCTCACGTGTGCACATTTGTCCTTGGCAGGGGCACAGTCTGTTCTGGGAAGGCATTTGACCCTCACCTCCAGGCTGCATTGTCTCTCAAAATGCACTCAGTGAGCAGACTCGGGTCCCCCTGCAGGTGCCGGATCCCCAGCAGAGCCAGCTGGCCCCAGACCAGTGTCTCTCATCAGTCCTGGGTTTCCTCTGGCCGTCCACTGACAGCCTTCCCAGGAGCCTCCTTGTCTCGCAGGCAGTGCTGGGGTGCACAGGGCCTCCACAGCTGTGCCCATTGGATGAGAATGAGCTGGTCGCTGGGCTGCATACTTGCGTTCTTTGGAGGGCTCTTGAAGAGGAGCGTCTTAGCCCTGGTAATCCAGCAGCTGCCTGTTCTTCCTCTGCGAGGCTTAGGAGAGCATTTAGGGAGCCTGCCTGCCGCTTCCCCAGGGGGCCCAGGTGGGAATCCTGAAGGGAACAGCACAGGCCTGCATGACACGGACAGCAACGTGCATCAAAATATCAGGAGACTTCAGCCACTGTTTCTCTGCCAGGTCTGGGCAGCACAGAACGATTTCAGCAGAGATGAGTCCGACCCAAGAGGAGATGTTAGAGGGGTCTGAAGAGGAAGTAGGAGTGGGGAGGGGGTCGGCAGCACTGCCCAGGCCAAGTTTGGTGGCGGTCACATGTGACCGGACGACTCGTGGCTTCCCCGAACCCTGTCTTCTCCAACCCCGAGCGCCAGGGCTGAAGCCGTGTTTGGAAGAGTACCTGCTGGTTGGTGTAAGTGGCGTTCACCAGACACACATCGCCTTTGGCAGAGAAAGGAGTCTATTCTCGGGCTGTTTACAGTAAATACTAAAAAAAATTTCTGAGTAGTGGCTCTCAAGGTTCCTGATGGAAATTGAAGTTTGGGTTGTTTTCAGGCGTCTTTGGAGAAGTCTTAACTTGTTCTTTAGTAAATCTTCCTTAATCTTTTTTTTTTTTTTTTTTTTGACAGGCAGAGTGGACAGAGAGAGAGAGAGAGAGACAGAGAGAAAGGTCTTCCTTTTGCCATTGGTTCACCCTCCAATGGCCGCCGCGGCTGGCGCGCTGCGGCCGGCGCACCGCGATGATCCGATGGCAGGAGCCAGGTGCTTCTCCTGGTCTCCCATGGGGTGCAGGGCCCAAGCACTTGGGCCATCCTCCACTGCGCTCCCTGGCCACAGCAGAGAGCTGGCCTGGAAGAGGGGCAACCGGGACAGGATCGGTGCCCCGACCGGGACTAGAACCCGGTGTGCCGGCGCCGCAAGGCGGAGGATTAGCCTACTGAGCCGCGGCGCCAGCCTTCCTTAATCTTTGTTGGGGCTCATGACCTCCCCGCGGATGGATCCTTGTGCGTCACTTGTTGGAGTGGCAGGGGTTGGTTAAGTGCATCAGCTGGTGAGGAAGAGGTGGTCACAGTGTGGGCTGAGGACAGCCGTGTCCATCCTGAGAGTGATGTCCTGGTCATCTGTCACCTTGGCCAAAACCCAGAAGCATGCAACTTTCAAACTGCAACCAAGTGTAACTCATGGGGTTTCCTGGGACCTCTGCTGAGTTACAGACCTCTCTCCATGCCTGGAAGGTTCTGGCCACCTCTCTCTAGCAAGCACATAAAGAGCTCCAGGTAGAGACAGCGCAGAGATTCAAAGAGAGCCTTTCTTCCACTATTTAGAAAATAGCGATTGAGAATCAGGACATCTCCTGAGCATAGGTGACCAGCTGGAAGGAATTGTTCAGCCAGGTGCGTTAACTCATCCAGTCCATGGCGTTGCTTGGCACCGATCACTGAGAACACAGGTGCTGCCTTCCATCCAGGTGAGTCGGAGAGGGCAGGGTGGTTATTGCTGGAGAACGTGCTCCACGATTCTGTCTTTGGGAGTTTGAACGTCAGGAAGTTCACTGCTGTGGGTGGCAGCTGAGGCTGGACAGGCAGATCAGCAGGTGACAGTCCCTAAGCTCTCCGCCGTGCACCCAGGGGTGCTCCTCAGATCTAGGGTCTGACAGTCACAGCAACGGGACCTGAGCCAGGGTAACTTTTGGAAAGTGGGATCCAGTAAGTTGTTTTTTTTTTTTTTTTAAAGATTTTATTTGTTTGAGGGGTAGAGTTACAGACAAAGAGAGAAAGGTCTTCATCCGCTGGTTCACTCCCCAAATGGCTGATATGGTGAGAGCTGGGCCAGAAGCCAGAAGTTTCTTCTCGGTCTTGCATGTGGGTGCAGGGGCCCAAGGACTTGGGCCATCTTCCACTGCTTTCTCAGGCCGTAGCAGAGAGCCAGCCTGGGAGAGGAGCAGCTGGGACTTGAACCAGTGCCCATATAGGATGCCCATATGTGGCTTAGCTGACTGTGCCACAGCATTAGCCTCTCAAATGCATTTGAGAGGAGGTCAAAGGCGACCAGGTGAAATGAGGGTGAAAGGAAGTAAAATGGACTGCCAGGAGTCTTTGTGAAACAAGTGGCATTGCTGTTTAAGGTCTTGGTCATCACACTCCAAAGACAAAGCATGTCCTCAAAATGTTCCTGTTTCATTTTAATTGTTTTAAAAAATGTGACATTTAAAAAATCATTAAAAATTTTTTTTCAAAGTTAAAGACGGAGAGAGGGAGAGCGAGATTGTCCATTTGCTGATTCACTCCCTAAATGGTCACAGCAGCTGGGGCTGGGCCAGGAGCCAGGAGCCAGGAGCCAGGAACTTGAATGGAGTCTCCCACATGGGTGCAGGGGCCCAGATACTTGGGCCATCTTCAGGTGCTGTCTCTGATACATTAGGATTTTCCCTGATACATTATGGATCAGAAGTGGAACAGCCAGGTCTTGACCCAGTGCTCAAGAGGGATGCTTGCATTGTAACTTGTGGCTTAACCAGCTTTGCCACAATGCTAGACCCTAAAATCAATTGTTTTAAGAATCTATTTCATTTATTTATTTGAAAGGTAGTGAAAGAGATAGGCTTTTCCCTTTATGGGTTTACTCCCCAAATGGCCACCATGGCCCAGGGCTGGGCCAGGCTAAAGCCAAGAGCCTGGAACTCCACCCTGGTGTTCCACGTGGATGGCAGCGATCCAAGTATTTGGATCATCTTCCACTGCTTTGTCAGGTGCATCAGTAGAGAGCAGGTTGGGAAGTAGAGCACCCGGGCCTGAAATTGGCCCTCTATATGGGATGCTGGCCTTGCGGGCGGTGACTTAACCTGCTGTACCTCAGCGCTGGCCCCTCTTTGAGTTGTTAATGCTATGCTCTATTTGTCATTCTTTTAAATTACAGCATTTTCCAAAGTGCATGAATAGTGATCCTTATTAAGCTGATAAGCAGAGCAGCAATGCCAAGTGGGCAGTGCGGCTTCCAGGTGGGATAATCGGTGGTCACTTCAATTATGATATCTGCACTTAGGCTGTTTGCATTTGTAGTCTGCTGCTGTATGCAGCACCATTTAAATTTCTCTCCGTTTTTAGAGCTGAAACAAAGCGTATTTTAAATGACAGCAAAAATTACACTCTAACGTTTTTACCTTTAGAAATTCACATTTTAGTTTTCTACTGACTAAATGGGATCTCAGAAAACAGTGTATCTGCTTATAAAAAAGGAGCATCCAGAATACAATGACTGAACAATATTCCACTTTGCATTTGTAATGCATTTCAGAATGTGGAACGCATATTTTATGCAGAACCCATTTTTGACTTGAAGATGGTTTTATATTTAAAAGTCTCTACTCAGATGTGTTCTCAAAAAGAATGCCTTCAGCAGTCCATTGTCTTCATGTCCAAGCCACTGTCAGAGAAGGAAGAATGCAGAGACTCGAGGAGTAATTTTCCATTTATAGGAAAAACCATTAGAGTCTTTCTGTTAATGCGAGCTGCTCAGCTGACCCCTGCGTCTCCACATGGCTGGGTAAACAGTGGCAGCGGTTTTGGATGTTCATCTGAAAATGAAAGTGCAGCAGAATCCCGAGATGGGAGATGGAGGTGGAAATGGCTATTTTTTTGACGCTCCCGTGTATGTTATGAACTCCCCTTGTATTATTTTAACTTTCACAGGAAAACAGATAAATACGTGAGCAGTCTGTATACAAAAATAAATGTTTTTGTTTTTTTTTTTAAATGTTTATTTGAGAGACGAATTGAGAGAGAGAGTGTGTGTGAGAGAGAGACAAAGCCCACTCCCGTCTTCTGGTTCACTCCCCTGATACTTGCAGTGGCCAGGGCTAGGCCAGACACTGGGAGTTCAGTCCAGGTCTGCCACATGAGTGGTAGTGACCCAAGTACTAGAAGCTTCACCTGCTGCTTCCTAGGGTACGTGTTAGCAGGAAGCTGATATCGGGGCGGAGCTGGGTCTTGAACCCAGGCTCTGTGATACAGGATATGTGTGTCTTACTGCTGGGTCAAGTGTGCACACCAGCATAAGGAAATATTTTCCATGGCACATTTTCTCTCTGTGTGGCCCATTCTGGGCTCTGCTCCTGGATTCTTCCTTCCCTGCACTCCAGGGCTGGGAAGGTTTTGGGCACAAAGGTAGCGGGGCTGAGCCCTTCCTCCACTGAGCAAAGCCCTGAAGCTTGCACACCTCTGTGGGCAGCCTTAAGCCTCGAGCGCGTGCCTGTGACAGCTGAAGGTGTGGCTGTGCAGCCGTGTTGTGTCCCACCTGCCGCGGGCTGCCCACACACACGTGTTTACTTGTAGACCCAGAGGAGGTGAGGGCTGCAAGGAGCCCCAGGAGCCTTAGAGCAGCAGGTTTCTGAGCCCCCAGTGTCTGGGTGTTGGGGACAGGGCCAGGGAGGCGCAGGCCCTCCCAATCAGAACGGGTCACTTTTGCACGTTGTGCTTCGGAGTGGATTTTCTTCAGGGACAAAGCATTCTTCTATTTTTATGCCCCACAACATTTGAGCATTGCTGGTCCTGTCCTGTGACTGTGAGGGAGAAGTCGTTGCCTGAGAACATGGAGCGCTCACGTAGACTTGTTTCTGAGGTCAGTCAGTAGGCGGTCAGCCATCAGCCTGCTCCCCAGGTGCCTGGGCTGCACGGGCAGAAGTAGGGAACCCGTGTGGGCTCCTCTGTGCCTCTGCTCCACTCCTGCGAAGGTACGGCTTGGGTGCACTGAGGGTTGGGTTTGTCTTTTCTGAAACCATCAGGAGGAGGAGAATTTCCTGCCTGAGTGCTGCACCCAGGCCCTTCAGTGCCGGCGAGATGGGAGTGGGGAGGAGACAGAATACCCGGTGCTCGCTGTTATGGTCTTAACAGACACTGGCTGTTTCCTTCGTAGTCTCTGGAGGTCACAGTATGCTAGTGTCTGCGTGTCTGCCCGGTGCCTGGCCCAGGCTGCAGACCCGTGGGAAAGGGATGCTCTTCTCATTGCACCTAGGCCATGAGGGTCCTGCTGCTTCCGGAATGATTTCTTGAAAACAGTTTTACGTCAGTTGTGGGAATGCAAAGTGGTGCGGCTGCTGTGGAAAAAAGTGTGGAGGTTCCATAAAAGATAAAAAAATCGAATTAGTCATTCCACGCCTGGGCATTTAGATAGAAGAATTGAAACCGGGGTCTCAAAGACAGCTGGGCTGCATTGGGTTCGCTGCAGCACGGCTCACCACAGTGAAGATGTGGGAACAGTGGACCTGTGCATCAGCAGGTGGTGGTTAAACGCAGCGTGCTCTGTGGATACTGTGCAGCGTTAGGGCAGAAGGAAGTGTGTACCGCGGAGTAACACAGGTGAGCCTTGAGGACGTGGTGCCATGTAGAATCCGCCATTCCCAGAAGGACAAATGTTGCCTGGTTCCATGAGACGCTCACGTACTCAAGTTCAGGGGATCACAGCGGGGAATGGCAGTGCCAGGGACTGGGGTGGGGCAGGAGAGGGAACCGGCAGAGGGAAGAACTCTTCCTCTCTCTTGTGCTATGCCTTTCAAATAAACATAAAGAAAATCTAAAATGGATCTCACGTGAAATGCTATCACCCTAATAGAAGAAACAAAAACAGAAACAAGCGTGGAAAGCCTGGGTCAGGGGAACGATGCTGTGTAGGAAGGCAGGGGAGAGCTGGGGAGCTCCTGTAAGGGCCGAGCCCGTTCTGGTCACTTCACTGTGACCACTGTGGCCACTGTGGGTCTTGCTTATGCTAGATCTTCTGATTCAAATGAGGCAAGAGATCCAGAGTTTAAAAATAAATAAATAAAATTTACGTATCCTGGCTTATAAATGTGGCCAACTAAATAGGAAAAAAATATATGCAAAACCCAAGCAAAGCCCAGGTCTGTGAGGGGCATCCAGTTCTCAAGAAGGCCAGGCTGCCTGATGTTGAAGTGGCCTTTGCCCGTGACCCCTGTGGCTGACTGCCCCCCATGGGCAGCCCATCGTCTGTGAGTCTGCAAGGCTAGCGGTGCAGCGTGGGCAGCTCATGGATACTAATCGTGAGCAGACGGTTTGTCAGCACCGCTGTGCACTGCTGAGCAGTTAGCAGGCCTGCAACAGTCCTCGTGGCCCTGCTTTGGAAAAGGATGGTCTAGAATGAGATTCCACTCACATGCATAAAAGCAGTTAGAAGCAGTGTGGGAGAGAGAGGAGATTACACCATGGTCAAAAGGCCAGGATACTTTAAAACAGTTTTTGCCTTTCTAGACGCTGAGGAGACGAGTAACGTGGGCTCCGTGAGGTCCTGGTATCGTTTGATTACAAAAATATCTCTTCTGGCTGCCTGGTTTCATGGAAACTGTGAAGTGTTTATTGCTTGATTGGTAACGGCTGTTGCAGCTGTTACTTCCCTGGTACAGTCCCAGGCCTGACTTCTTAGATTTTATAATTGTACCACACAGAGGAAACTAAAGAGACTGTTTCCTAGAGAGAATAACAATAGGTTGTTTAATGAAAATAAGCAGAGATGATAATGTATACACTGCTCCTGACGAGGTATTGCCTTCAGTTAAAGTTCACAGCCCCAGAGCTGCCCTTCAACAACTAGAATCAGTTCTTGGAGGTTCTGAGAGGATCATCCCCCAACCCCGGTCTTTCTGATGCCAAACTACCGCACAGATACTCAGTCAGGCGACCCACCAAAGGGCACACAGCCAGGCAGCACTGGAACCTGTGACAATTACAGGTTGAATGCTGAGGGCTCAGCTACCCACCAGGGAGCTGAGATCCGTGACACAGAGTTTTAATGGTTGAATGCACGCACAGTGGTGCTGCCCTGCCTAGTAGAGTTGGCTGGCTGGTGACCGAGCCCACAGACCCCTTGGTCCCCCGTCTCAGTGCAGCCGCCTTGTTCCTGCTCTGAGTGGCTCACTGGCAGTATCTGGTTCTGTCTCATCACCCAGCTGATCAGCGGGCTCGCAGTAAGATGCTGCTCAGATGAACAAGCGAACAGGAGGTTGTGTTCTGTGGAATGGGCTGCAGGCTGCAGGTCTGGTTTGCAGAGGTGCCTGTGACGCTGGCCTTTGTGTTAGCAGTAAAGGCCTCTGAAATGCAGAGAGAGTCCCTTGGGCTTCTCCAAAGGCCCAGAGTTCTCTGGGGTTGAAAGTTAAGACAAAAACTCGTCTCTGAGGCTAAATTGGAGACTCTTGAAAACCGCATCAGTCCTGTGCAGTCTCCTGTGTCGTCTTTGATACGTTGTCGCTTCAGGGATAGAAGGTGCCACGCGGCCGTGGACGAGCGCCAACCTCTCCACTCCCGTTTCCCAGTCTGTCGTGCTGGCAGTGCCACCTGCTACAGAACCTTTTGCAAGTTCATGGGAGCACCTTGACTGTTGGGGCCTCTCCTCCCTCTCCTGTGCGTCCCTGTGTCGTCTGTGCTGTCCCACATGGAGGAGAAGGGAGGGGGCAGAAGGTCTTGCCCCATGTCGCGTCCGACTTGTTTCTTGGACGAACACAGCTGCAGAGTGCCAATGGCAGGAGTCGTCATTCATCCAGGGAGTTTGGTTCCTTAACTGGGTGGTACTAGAGGGGTCTTGAGCTGGTGCATGCTCTGACCTCCTGTCCCTCATTCTGACTCTACAAAAGAGAAGATGGAGAATGAGCTTTTGGCTCGAGGCTTGACTGGGCCAAAATGTTACTGCGTTGCTGTTTCCTGAGCAGGCTTTGAGGTTAAGCCACCTTTGAGGAAATCTGTACTTTTCTAGTGGGACACAGGGGCTGGTCCCCGTTACTGTGGAGTGATGTAACACCACATGACACAGCCTGGTAGAGGGCTCTCCTCACCTGTGGCCTGCACGCTGGGTTTTCCACCTCCTTGTAGATCCCCCAAGACCTGCCCAGTGTTTCTGCCATGATTTTCTTCTCTGACTTCACTCCCATGTTTGGCCTGGGCAGATTTTCTTCCTGTTGGTCCAGTTGCCTTGACCCCACCCTTTGGTGTGGGGGTGGGTGGGCTTAGGCCTGTGGTGACCCTGGGCCATACTGGTTCTATAGTTGGTTTCTTCAAGGCCCATGGGCTGGGAGGGTCCTCACGGTGGGTGGCCGTGATGAGCTTTTGTGTGTCCTTCTCTCTTCTGATATGTTATATGGGAGTGTCCCCGGCTCCCGGAGAGGCCCCTGCTGCTCCATCCTGCTGTGTGATAGCTTTTTCCACTGCCGCACAAAGACCACATCCTTCCACCTGCTAGAGAAGCAACCCTAGGGGACCAAACCTGCCTGCAGCAAAGGGGAGTGAGGAGGGAGGCAGTGAGTGAGTGTGTGTGTGGGTGCACACACACTGTGCCCAGAGGAGTGCCTCCCTAGATCTTGTAGGGATCCCTTTTTACTGTGTTGGGCCCACCCTATAGTAAGGATCGCTGAAGACTGGCTCCCCAGGCCTTGTTGGAGCTGAAGGTAACAAGGATGGTGAGATATTAGGAAGCAGAGCCGGGAGAGCTCACGACTCTGAGATGGCTTCTGACACAGGGAAGCGTTTCCTTGCTGGGATGTGACCTGGGCTCGTCCTTCCCGGAGCAGTCCACGAAGGTGTTGGGAAGGGTTCCAGCCATTCTGGGGAGAGAGCTTCGTTTTGTGTCTTTTCATTGCCCAGAGTGCTTTTTCCTTGACGTCAGCTCATCTTAAAAGTTTCCAGAGGATAGCTCTGGAGGAACCAGGTTTCTTGACAAGCAGCCAGAAAGCCGCTCTGCTTTGTTCTGGGGCACAGAAGTGCACTTTTCTTTTGTACTCTTGTCTTGGGCGCTGTGCCAGGGGTGTGCTGCCCCCTGAGCCTGTCCGTGATGCTGGGAGGACGGAGCTCTGGAACCTGATTGGACTGGGGACTGTCCGAGGGCCTGATACTCCAGCTGGACACTTCACAAGGGCAGCCTCATGCTTCTGGGGCACAGGCGTCTGTCTGGGGCTGTTCACGACTCTCTCTGTGCAGACACGGGCCTCTCTGGGAGACCCGGTGATGTCCTTGGAAGTCTTCACAGTGTTTCACGTTAAGCCCATTGCAGGTTTTCCTATGAGTACAGAATTGAATGAATGCACACTTTATTTATTTATTTTTATTTTTAATTTTTTTATGGTGAACAGAGTTAGGTTTATTGAACACGCTGCGAGACGTGTTCAGTCTAGGACATCGACATCTAGGGTCAGCTGAATGCACATGTTAAGATGAACTCTTGACGTCCGCTCACGGATGTGTGTCTGAAACATGTAACATCTTCTGCAGGTGGACAGCTAGGACACCCCTATTTCATGCTTCATCACTGTAAACTCCGATCTGAAATTTTGATTGTGTCCCTAGGGAAGAGCACCAGCACCCACTCTTCCCTCAGTTGTGGGTCCCATTTCACCTCGAGTACACCGTGCGGAAAAGGAAGCAGCCGGCCCCGGGATGTTTATGTCATGTGCAGGAACCCCCAGACATCCACCTGCTTTGGATTCTGTTCCTGCTCTCTTCTGGCTGTCCCTGCCCCGTGAGCCTAGCCTGTACTGGGCTTAGGAGCACACGTGCCTTGAGTGAGGCACTGAGGAGCCCATCCCAGGTTCAGGTGTGGCACAGAGTCACCCATTGAGCTGAGCTGCCTTAACCCTCCTGCCCAGCCCTGCCAACTCGGTGGCTGGTGCACTTGTGCTCTTGTCCAGCACCTGGCCCCTGGGGATCTGAACTCAATTCCCTGGTCCTCTCCTGCTGAGTTATGACTCAGTGCCTGGAGCCCTTGGCTGGTCACAGAGAGGCGACTGAATAGTGACAGTGGTAAAGACAGTCACTAACGCTGTGTGCCGGGGCTGACCTACGTGGATCATCTTACTCCATCTTCCCAGACGTCGCTTGATGAAGTAGATGTTACTGATGCACCCATTGCAAGTGGATAGCTCAGGCTCGAAGAGGTAGAGTCATTTTCCTGTAGCGACTGTGCTTGTCCGTGCCGAGCCGCTTGCTGAGGCGTGAACACAGTTGTCTGAGTCTTCGCTGTAGATATTACGCTCTTCAGCTATATGTGGACAGATCTATCTTATGCTTCATCTCCAGCCAGACTGCCAGGGCCCAACCTTTCCTAGGCCCCCATGGCTCTACTCTGTCCTGCACGTCCGTATGGGCTCTCTTCTGGGTTCTCCTGTTGCCCACAGCCCTGCTGGACCACACCTGTGGTCTGGGGCCTGGCACTCTGGACACTGAGCTGCACTGCCTGGCACAGCTGCCTTCCCATCACAGGCAGCAAGGCATTGCCCCTGGCTGGTTGCACTGCAGCCTTGAGTCTGCCCTTCTGCTCCCTTTGATCAGGCTGTGCCCTTGGAACTGCCAGGTAGTGGGGAGAGAGAGGAGGTTTGACTTGAGGCCAGCACTGGCATTGTCTGGAGAACCAATGAAACCCACAACGCCGAATGACACTGGTGCCTGTCTATGTTAGAGGAAGTAAGGAGCGCTTAGGATGCAGCCTTTAAAGTTCAGGTTAGTACTCGTGTTCAGCATTACGGGTCTCCCACAGTTGAGCAGGCTGTAAACATTTTCATTGGTAAGGAAGATCCCCCCTCTCCACTGCGGTGAAGGTGATGCCTTCCTTAGCTGCAGTAAATGTAGTGCAGAATTGCCCAACACCAAGCTCTGGGTCCATTGTCCAGGCTCTGATCAGGTTGCTCCCCTGTGCACACCTGTGTTCACCTTCCAGATGGCCTCTGCACCACACAGCTACCCTTCCGTCAGTACCATAGTGGGTGGCCAGCGCTCGCTCCTGATGCTCTGTGTCCACTGTTGTGGTCCAGCCTCTGACACACCCGTCCCTTGCTAACCTCCTGCACATCTCTGCCCACTCTGTGGCTCATCTGTTGGCCATCACCTGTGTCTGCTTTGCGGTGTGCATGGGCCCCCATTTACCTGGGGGAGGTGCTGTAGAGTGGCAGTGGGGGTGATAACCAGCACAAGGGCTTCTGGGACCGTGCGTGCAGGATGTGCTTGGCGCAGGTGGCTCAGCGCTCCGACCGCCAGTCGGGGAGCAATGCAGGTGGGCCCTACCTCTGATGGTTCATGTTGGGATTTTTCAGCTTAGGATGAGGCAGAAATGATGCTCATTCAGCAGAAGCCATACTTGGGATTCTGAATTATGGGCTTTTTGTAGACCCATGCTGTGCACTTCATGCTCTGTTGTGACACTGGGTGGGGGCGTTGAGATCATGCCGTGCAGAGCACTGGGGATTCTGTGCATTGTCCACTTGGGAGGTTTCCAACTTGTGCTCCCCATCACAAGCTGAGGAGGCATCTGTCAGTTAAGAAGGGCTTGTCCTCCCTTCTCCTGTCGAAGGAGCCTGAATTGGAAGCAGCCTCCCAACTGTTCCCTGTCATTGGCGTCTTCCTGGCTACCCAGCTTCCCAAGGAGGAAGAGGGGCTGAGACTTGGGCTGTCCCCTTCTCTGGCCCAAACTCCAGCTCTCGTTCCACAGCCCAGGAGAATGCCGGGACCTCCGGAGTCTCATTTCCAGCTCCCGGACACAGAAGAGCCACCAGTCTTGACGGCCGTCTGGTTCTTCACGCAAGAACAAATGTACGTATTGTTTCCATTTAAAATTAAATGGCAGGAACGGAGGTCAAGAAGTCACCTGGCGTTCCCAGCTGCAGTGTGCCTGCCTCGTTTTGTGGGTTCAGATCAGACAATGAAAGCGGCTCCCATTTGTGTGTGTGGTGAAGAGGGATTCTTGTCTGCCTTCGTCATGCTCTCATCAGACAAGGGCGGGCCCTGGGCATCTCTAGACCTGTTCTGTTTCTGATTACCTTCTCTTTGAGGCTTGTGGGCTTGTGAGCCAGCCAGGCACTCACCAGGAACCCCGGTACTCGCAGCCGTGTGCCAAGATTACAAGGTGCTCTTCTGTTACACGCGTTCTTGTTTAGGCATTTCTCTAGGAAGCCACCCATTAGGCCTGGTTCTGTGGGAGATGCTGTCTGGGGGAGGTGGCATTGCTGTGTCCTACCCAGGAGCCCAGGTTCGCACAGCGAATCTTTGACTCCCGTGCCTGTGGGCACCAGGTCACCATGCTCACTGTGGGGGGCCACAGTTCTTCCTCGCCAGGGTTTGGTTTGCTGTCTTCAGAGAGCCCCACCCCTTTGTGGCCAGGTTGGGCCAAAACAGCACATCCTACAGACTCTCCCTGGACAGCACGGGTCTCCCCCTAGCCCTTCTTTCTCTTTGTCTGTGTGCAGAAGGTATAGTGCTAGGTGGATAGCTGGAGTGGTTGGAAATTGTGGCAGTGACAGTCTCATTGACAGAACAGTCCTCAAATGCAGTTCATGTCAGGGCAGGCGTTGGTGGTGTGGGGTTTAAGTTGCCTCTTGGGACACCTGCTTCTCTTACCAGAGTGCCCGGCTTTCACTCCAGCTTCCTTCGGATGCGCACCCTGGAAGGCAGCAGGTAGTGGCTCGAGCGCTTGTATCTGTGCCTCCTATGTGGGACCCAGCTGGAGTGCCAGGATCCTGGCTGTTGTGGGCATCTGGGGAGAGAACCAGCCGACAGATCTCTCTCCATCTATCCCTCTGTCTTTCAAATAAAATGGAAACAAAGGAAAAAAAAAGAAGTTCATCTCACGTGACAGAACTTGAGGGTGGAATGCAGTTTCAGGCCTTCCCACTGGCAGGGCTATAAAATCGTAAACATGGACACCTCTTTTTGGGAAGGGGCGATAAGAATTCCCATGGGTAACCAGAGCCATGGGTGAGGCTCTGTGCCCGAACATTGATTTTGGAGGTGGCACTGATGGTTTGGGGCAGCAGCACCTTTGTCCCAGCTTCAGCTCTGGGACTCTCCCCACCCATGCTCCCTGCTGTTTTAATCTTGGCACCGGGATTATAGGGCAGATGACTGCCCACATGGAACATCAGCAGGAAGATGCGCTCTTGCTCTTTGGCCCTGCACACCACCTTGTCCATTCACAAAGCAGGGGAGGAGCAGGGTCCCACAGCTAATGGGCAGTGCAGTGTTTGAGAACCCATCGCACGGGTGATGCGCAGCGGCCTTCTGTGTGTGGCACTGAGGTGGCAGGAGGAGAGCCATGATGTGGAGGAAGATGGGACGGCACAGGCCAGAAGCAGCGTGGGGCCCACACTGCGGCTTTTCTGTGCAAGGGAACAGCAGGCACGCTTGCCGCCAGCTTACCTTTCTCCTTTTGTTGGGCGTAGAGGGTCCATTGCAGGGATAGGAAGGCACTGTGATGGTTGTGGCAAGAGGACCCAATGCCATGGGTGACAACAGTGGAGATCTCGTCCCCGGACTACTACGGGAGCTGGCCCCACCTGCCTTCCTCTGCACTTGCAGCTGGCTGTGTAGCTGATGTCGTAGGCAGAAGAGTGAATTAACAACTGCACTTGTTTTCAATCTCTTTGATGTGTAAGAGACTTGAGTGTTGCCCCTTGTAGTTGTTGACATTGTGGTCTACAAAATAATCATTTTATTTAGGACTGGAAATATCCGTAGGGATAAGGCAGCCTGTGAAAATCTGAAGCTGTGCAGATGACCACGTGAAAGATCAAAAGCACACAAAAGAGTGACTCTGGTCTGCAGGGCTTGTCCACGGAGACTGGTGTGTGCATGCGGGCAGGTTTTCCCAGCAGATGGCTGGCCCATAGGTACCTAACCTGTGGGGAAGGGAGTTGGGCCATTGTTGACCAAACACAGCTGGGAGGTTCCCTTTGGCCATGTGGACCCCACTGTATAATGTGTTTTATTTTACTTGCTGTCATTTAAGGGCTTGTGTGCTGCCGAGTGGAGTGGAAAGCAGGACGTGGCTCCTGAGGGGGCCAGCCTCACCCCCAGGGTCCGTTTGGGGCCTGACTTTGGAGGAACACCCAGCTTGTGTTCTGAATTTATCCAACTGAAACGCATTCACGAAGCCTTCGAGACCCATGTGAGCCGCAGGTCGGGCTCCTTGGCTCCTTGCAGTCGCCTCGCCAGTTCCTCTCAGGCTACGGGAAGCCAGGCTCGGCCAGACGCTCTTAGTGGTGTCAGGAACAGGGCTCTGAGGGCCGGTGCAGGTGCGGTGGCAGGGGCACTCGGGGTGGAGCCAGGTGTCCTGCTTTACTCTCTTAGGGCAGCTGCTCCTGGCCCCGTGACTCGGAGTCACGGGAAGCTGGACTGTAGCGGCCGCATCTGCACAAGGGGAAGTGGTGTGGTCTGTTTGACAGGTGCAGGCACAGGCAGCCAGGTTTGAGTCTGCGCTTGCTGGGGCGAGTGTTGGCCTGTGGGGGAAGCCTGGGGCCTGCTGGCCCTTGCCTCGGCAGCACTGTGTAGGGACTTGTGTTGGGGAAGGACCCTGTGAGCCCAGCACTGCGGAAACCTTCCCTCTTGAAAGGGCACCTGGACTCCCAGGAAAGGGCCGCTGGACCCCCAGGGAGCAGGATCTCCCACAAGGCTCTACTGACAGTTCCTTTCTAGTACTGGGGAAGACTGTGTTGATCTGCAGAGTGACCACATCTGTTCTGTTCTCCAGGGAGAAGGAGCTGGGGTCACAGCCACCCCTGCCTCTGTTCTGGGCCTCCTGCTTCTCTGGGCTCCGGTCATTGCATCAGATGGGCTGATTGAGATGCTGGGCTGCATGGTACAGGGCTGCAGGCTCACAGAGTCCAGCGGAGCAGAGAGCCCCTCTGTGGGTCCTCAGACAAGAAAGGAGGGGTTTAGAGAACACTCCAGAACCAGAGGCCGAAATCCGCACGGGAAGAGCAGAATGTGTAAACCAGCGCCGTCTGAGGAGTGCACGGGTGCGACAACCCCAGGGTGGGTTCTGAGGCAGCCGCTGTGCTCCGGAGCGGCTGGTGGAGCAGACTGAGGTGTCAGCCGTTCTTGCTCACTGCCCAAAAGATCCATACACATTGGAGTTTATTCCTTGCCCTTGAAGCTCAACTGGGTCTCACACCCATTGCCTGCACACCCCACCCTGCATTCTTTCCCAGCTTCCCAAGGCCCTGCCCAGTTCCAGGAATTCCCCTCTGCCTGCTACCCCCACCCCATTCCCTAGCCCTCCTAAAATATAAAGAGGCCCTGCCCCTGGGGTGCGGGGCCTTCTGCCATGTGTTCCATCAGTGTGCATGCCGGTGGTCACCCACCTCTATGAATTTATTTTCTCTGAATAAATCCAGTCTGACTGTAGATTTGTACACTGCCTCCTCTCTATTCTGCACCTGCGAGCACACAGGAGGTGGGGCTGCACTTGAGCCCCCCTTGCTCTTCTGCTCCGTGTCATGGGCTCCAGCCAAGTAAAAGACTGAGGCTCTGGACAACAGGGTCCGGTCCTAGGACGCCTTGAGATCAGTGCCATCCAGACAATGCAAATCTTTAATCACTAGCATAGTGAGTTTTAGTTTAGTTTAATCATATCCATGTTTCCTGCACACTTTCTAAAGATGGTCTGCATTTGCAAAGAATTAGGACAATCCTGTATCTTTGATCAGCTCGAAGTCTCTTTAGGGGAAGAGATTTTACACTCCACGTTTTAAACAGAAATATAAATATGCATCAACTCACAGTCTTCCAAACGAGGCCACACAAGCTCTATCTTTCCATGACATCCGGATGAATAGGAGGCCTGCTTTATGCTGGAGAGTGACTGTCTTTGATGAACTAAACACACTCGAGCAAGGGGTTTCTGTGTGCCATTATTTTTGACACAACTTGTCATTAGTTTTAACTTTGCCCGGGTGGCAGTGAAGAATCTGGCTGTGCAAGTTGCCTGTTGTTTATCTACACCCGACAGAACGATGGCTTCCCAGGTCAGTCATCACCATCCTAAGTGGAGAGAGGGCCTTCGCCTGTGGGATGATTCCCACAGTTCATCCTTGCACTTGGGCCAGGAGGCAACAGGCGTGGAGGGCACCACTGGAGAGTTTCTGGTGGGGGTGGGGACCCGTCCGGCCTTTTAGGGGAGGAGGGAAGTGCAAAGCACTGCCGTCTCCACCCCCTATCCCCCCCAAACTTTAGGGAAGCAGGGCGAGCCAACACCAAGGACTGCAGCATCCCAAAAGAGTCCTCCCTCCCCATCTTTGCATGGTCTGGCTGCGCGTGGTCTCTGCCTGCCTGCATGGGCCAAGTGGTTTCTTCCCGTGTGTGGTTTGTGTTTTCCTGAGGACGTCTGACCTCTCTGGCGCTCTCGCCCTGGCTGTTTTGTTGATACCAGTGTCTCCAGAATGCTGAAGGGTTACTCTGTGCGCTGATTAGCTCTTCGAGGAGGAGGTCTCGGAGGGTAGGGTTTTTTGGACAATGTAAGCATGTGTGTGGTGGAGAGCAGAGGGGCTGGCAGTGGGTGTGGTGCAGCTGCAGAAACTGACTTTGCCTATTTGACCTTGGCCGAAAGTGGCTGCTGTTAGGGAAGGGAGGGGGGAGCAAGAGCAGGGGGAGTCCCTACTATGTGCCAGCACTTTGTCCTAATTATCTCACTTACCCCATCTCTAAGAATTAGGATTTCACATGGGGAACTTAAATTGGAGGGCCTGCCAGTGTCAAAGCTGGGAGACAAATCCTTGACCACTTGAACTCAAGCTAGCTCTTTTTAAGATCTGAACTTGGGGCTGGCAATGTGGCATAGTGTGTGAAGGTGCTGCCTACCAAGCCGGTTCATGCTGGTTCATGTCCTGGCTATTCCATTTCTGATCCACCTCCCTGCTGGTCGCCTGGGAAGAGTGGTGGTGGAAGATGGCCCAGGAGCCCTGCCATTCACATAGGAGACCTCGATGAAGCTCCTGGCTGCTGGCTTTGGTGCTATCTGGGGAGTGAACCAGTAGCTGGAAAGTCTCTTTCTCTGTCTCTCTCCGTCTTTCTGTAACTCTTTCTAACAAGTAAATAAATCCTTTTTTTAAAACAAAAAACGTCTGAACTCACTCATCAGGAAACATCTGTGTTATGGTGGCGAGAAGGCGTGTGTGTTAAGGGCTTGATCCCTTACACTAATGGATTGAGGATAGGGTGTAATGGAATCATGGAGGCTGAAGGTGGGAACTTGGAAATTAAAGGATAGACCCTAATGCAATCATGGAGGCCATTAGCTTGGATTAGGCTGTTAGGGGCGGTCTTGGGTTGTGCACCTCCAAAACCTTGAGCTAAAATTACCCCTTCCTGTGTGAGTAGCTTCTCTCAGGTATTTTATTTGTATTAAGGAAAAGCTGACCAGTGCTCTATGCAGTTCAAGTTCAGTGTTTTTCCTGTCGTACTGGACACCCAGGCTGCTTGTGAGGTGGAGCTAGCGTTCTGTTCCTGTACTGGGACGAGCTGTCGCTACCAGGAGCCTGGTGGACAGTGATCACACGGAGACCATTGTGTATTCACACACACACACCCCCCCCCCCAGTGCTGGTCAGACATCCGGCTGCTTGGTGCTTTGCAGCTGCAGTTATTGTATGATTCCTGAGAACCTTAGACCATGCTTTCTACCATGTTCACCGTAAGTTCCTTCTCTGTGGAAATAGTAAGGATTCCACAATGGGTTGGGATTTGAGTGGCAGACTGGGCAAGTGTTCGCCAAATCCACTTCCTGTTCAATAGGTTCACACCTTAGACCAGCTCAGCTCCCTGGAAGTGAGTTATAGGGATGAACTAGACTTTGGCCACTGGAATGAGCCTGGGAGTTGTATGTATCACATCTAGGCCTGGCTAATGGCATCCTCGTTTGGGGTCCAACATGCTCCTTCTGTCCTGTCTCTGGCTGGAGTTGGACACCACGATGACCTCAGAAATTATATGTTGAATATGGCGGAGCCTTCCTCACCCTGGTCTGTGTGATGCAAGTTCCTCTTCATGGCCCTTCTCGCTGTTGATTGGATTTTATATGCTGGACGAAGCACACTAACATGGTATACCTGGCTTGTGTTGTCTGGTGAGAGCAGATCTTAAGCTAGTTGACATCAAGTTGATAGCTTAAAATCAGCACAATTTTATAATTCAGAGATTGGCAAACACCACAAATGACAGAGTTTTTGTTTTAGGGAGTCATTGCCCAGCACTTAATCATGGATTAAGACGCTACAGTTTACTTGTTCATAGGTGGCATTATCATAGTTTCTGTTCTGTGCTGTAACACGGATTGATGTTGTGCTTGGACAGTGATGTGCAGTTGGCCTAGCAGCCGGTAACAGCTGACAAGAGGTGTGTATGGTGGAAATGGATGTTGCAGATGGGGAAACAGAGGGTTAGTCGTGCAGACTCGTGTTGTGAAGGAACGTGTGGTTCATGAGAACTTGGGCAGACTGAGTGCCCGGGCAGCCTGTGCCTCTTGGGAAGCTGCAAAACCCGAATGGTGGGCATTGTATTGGTTGTTATCAGCGGTAATTAAAAATCATTAGAAGGCGAGAGACAAACTCAGCCAAACATGGTCTTGTGTATAGATAGCAGTAAAGAGGAATAGAGTTCAGGAATGTGCTGAGACTTGTAAAATTGGAAACGTTTTCGACTCTTGGACTCTGTTGATAGGAAGTAAGACAGGACTTTTGTACGACAAAGCCTCCATTTGAAAGTAAGTTTGTTCACAGTTGGGTTTTTAATTCTCTTAAAGCATTTTTGAGATGTGAGTGTTTGAATGCATGCAAAATATGAGTTTTATTTTAAATCACTTGAAAAAAAATGAAAGCTAGCCGTCTGGTTTGCTCTCGCCGTAGCACTTGCCTTCAGCATATATACCTCTGCTGTATGATGAACTGCGCCTAAACCTTGTTGGTGCCTGAGACAGCAGTCGTTATTGTCCTCACCACGCTGTGCCGTGGGCAGAGCCGGGAGAGCAAGGCTCATGTCTGCAGTGCGCAGTGGCCCAGGGCAGGAGTTCTGCCTGCAGATGATTCGGGTGCTTGGCAGCAGGTGCGGGCCGTCTGTTGGCGCCTTAGCTGGGGTTTGGTTTCTGCCCAGCATGGCCTCCTCCACGTGCCTTGGGCTTCGTCCCACAACGGTGGCTGGGTTCTAAGAACAAGGGTCCTAAGAGACAGCAAGGTAGAAACAGTGTTGCTTTTTTTGAACTTCAAGGAAGTGGCACAGTGTTCGCTTTCCCCATGCACTGTTGTTCCAGGTTCAAGGGGGAGAACAGAGGTCTCAGGTTCTGACAGGGGTGGTGAGGTCTAGAAGAGCGTGTGGAGCAGCAGCATGGCTGTGGGTGTCTGTGACGGCTGTGGGTGTCTGTGACGGCTGTGGGTGTCTGTGACGCTTGTTCTGCTGAGGATGAGTCTGAATAGCAGTCCGGGTTCTCGTAACTCCATCTGCAGGAAAGAAGTCCCGAAGACACCCAGAGAAATGTGCAGAGAAAAAAGGAATTTAACAGACGCGAGAACTCCTACCCGTGACAGTTGCTGGAAACTTTGTAAGGTTGCGCACCATTCAGGTTACTGAGGAGGTAAAGATGAATGATCTATTTCTGCTCTCAAGGAAACTAGTGGGGCAGAGGTGAATAGAGAGGCCTCCAGGAACTGCTTACAAACCTTTGCTACAGACACAGAGATCGAGATAATTCTGGTGAGTACCTAGGATCGCACAGTGTCCGTTGTAATCAACAGAGATGTGATGCTGGTGTGAATTTGACCTGAATCTTCTCCTGTCGGAGACTGAGCACCGTTCCTAGCACAGCCAACCAAGCTTTCTGGACTCAGAATCCACTGCTCTTTCCATAACACTGTGCAACTTTTCATATTGAATTGTGTCGTGCAGATAATACTGCACGTCTTCAAAACGTTCATGGGAAAGGCACATTTTGAGAAAATTATGCATGGATCTCAAAATATTGTTGTACCAAAATAAGTATTTCTTATCTTTTAATTCCACATTTCCATGAATGTTTTGTAGGACTTTGTTAAGTGCCTGGGGCGTTCAGCTGTTAACATTTCCTGTGAGGTTGAGCTCTTCCCATAGAGGCAGAGGTCAAGGTCTTGAGTGGACTGGGAGAAGGCAAACAGGCCATCCTCAGAATCTGCAGAAATCCTGCCGGGTCTGAGAGCTTCGGTTTCCTGTCTGACTCCGCTTTCCCAAGAGCTGCTAACAGGGTGCCATGGAGACTGGCTTCCATCTTGTCGTCTTCCTTCCCCTTGGTGGTATTCTGAGGGCAAGAGTGGTCATGTCACAATGGCCAAGGGGAGACAGGAAAAAAAAAAGGACAGGCATTATCTGCTAGTCCGGAAAATAGGGATTAATTAAACAGTGACATATACTTTTCATAGACACTTATGTGAGAGGTCTTCAGAAGGTTCATGGAAAATCTGTACTATGAAAAACCATGCATGTTCATGGAAAATCCTGAATATAAAAGCTTACACCTGGATTTCAATTGTTTTGCACCAGAATAAACTTATCTTTTAATTCCACTTTCCCCTGAACTGTTTGGTGTCCCCTCGTACATTCGTGAACCTGAAAATGGATGACCCTGACTATTTCTCACGTCAGTTTTCTCTCCTCCATCTCTTAATTGTTTTCTGGCCTACAGTCCTTGGAGCATCACCAAGACAAAGAGCAGCAATGGCTTCACTCCACTTTGGCACCAACTAAGGATATTTCTGCTAATCACAGAGGTGTTTAAAAGTTCCTCAAATGGGGAGCTTCTAAATTAAGCTCATTTTAATGAAAAAGGGGCATACCCCTCATGAAGCAAACTGAAGAGAAAGGAGAGGCGGCTCAGCACAGCAGATGCCGACTGGGCACGTCAGCCGTGCTGGCGGAGCGGGGGCTGGTGGGGAGCTTGAAGGGTGCAGGACTTGCTGTGGAGTCTCTCACGTCTGGAAACTTCACCCCGTGTCGACTTCCCTGAGCCTGTGTGCAGGAAGTCTTCTGATGGCTGTCTGTCCTAACACCTCCTCAGGTGTTGTTCGGGAGTCCAGTTGAACTTGTCCTGGGCCAGAGTGTGGGGGTCGGAGCCCGGCCCCTTCTCAGTGATCTCCACGCACGTTGGTGAGTGGCAGCCCTGCTGCTGGCCAGGTATGAAAGCATGCCAATTTTAACAGAAAACTCTGTTTCCAAACGCACTTCGCAGTTTACGCTGAGTGAGAAATGCTTCGTTTTCACCATGTGAACCTCCAGATTGCTTTGTCGAGGGATGCAGATGTAGCTGTCTTGAGACCCTTTGAAGCCAAAGCTCGGCTTTTAGCTCGGAGCGTCTCACTCTTACCATTATGCGTGCGCGAAGCAGCCATCTGCCCCGGCATCCTGCATGCCTTCACCACTGCACCCATGTGTTGAGTGGTGTACACGTGTAGCCGCCTGTTTGCTTCTGAACGTCCGCCCTGGAGTTTGTAGCTAAAAGCCTTGGTCTCGGGTTCTTCATCTAAGGCAGAAAGTGTGTACTGAGTGGTCTAGCAGGTTTACATCCTACGCCAGATATTATGTAGATGTTTGTGGTAGAGAGAGATCCTGAAAAATCCCAAACACTTAATAGATTAATTGATTAATTCAGTGACTCCTTGTTGCTTTTAGAGTGAAGCCTCAAGTCTCCAAGGTAGAATGCTAGAGCCTTCAGAAGCCCTCAGTCTCACCTGCCCTTATGCATGCCCCTGCTTCTGTGAACCGGGCATATGGACTAGTTCTTTGACTGTCAGATACGTGGGCCTGCCCTGGGGCCTTTGCATATGCTATGTCTCCAGCCTACAGCCTTTCCTCTCTCTGGGTCCCCTGGTTCACTGTCATTCGTTCTATGTTTTTCAGCTCAAATCTGCTGGGAAGCTGTTCCTTGCTTGCTCACCATTGCGCTCTGTTCACATGATAGCACCTCCTTCCGTTGTTCTTACTATGCTGTGTGTGTATTCGCTCCCTGTGGGACCTCTGGTTTCTGGCTCTTGTGTAGGACTCTATGAGAGCAGACACCTATCCTTATGTTCTCAGTGTCCAGGATAGCGTCTCCCTCAGCAAAGATGCTCCACAAGTTACAATAGAGTAAAAACACGGCATCAGACGTTCGGCACAGTAACTGACATGTAGCCGTGCTCAGTAGCGAGCGGCTCTTGCCCTGTTGTTTTAAATACCAGAGAGTCTAAAAACGTGGCTCTTCCCAATATTCTCTTTTGCTCTCCGATTGATGGAATGTTGCGTCATGTATCTGGTGACTTTCTGGAAGAATCTGGAGGGTCGTTTCCTTGGTGCCTCAGTTTTCCCGAGAGTGGTCAGTAAGATAGCAGTAGCTGCATTAACCAGTCCCTGGGGAAGATGGGTGTGGCATTCATGATGAGGCAAGGATGTATTTTGGAAGAAATTCCAGTGCTGAGTAGAGCTATGGAGACCAGTGTTCAGCCTTGGGCTCTGCCCATTCTTCTCTGTAGAGGAGTTCCCGCTCTCTCTTTCCATTCTGCCCAGTGCCTTTGACAGCAGGTGAGAGGGAGCAGCATCGATGAGCAGGTTCTCTGTGCCAGGCCACTTTGTGTATCCTATTTCATTTTTTAACACTGACACCATTTAGATAGCTATTGGGTCTTGATTTAATGCATGAGAAAGTAGTGACCCAGAGAGGATAAGAGATTTTCCTGAGGCACTGTAGGTATTAAATGAAGTCGCTGGGATTCGAGCAAAGGTCTCTCTTCCTGGGATCTGCTACGTGACTCACTATTCCATAGCTTCTGCACCTTCACGACTTGGTCGTTCATTTACACTCCAACCAGGTATTTCAGAGCTGTGCAGCCCAAGACACAGGTCTTTCCAGGGGTGGGGCTGGGGCAGCTCTTCTCTCTGCATCCTTGCCTGCCTTAATTTAACAATGTTGAAGACTCCTAGGCAGAGACGGTGATGAGTCCAGACTGATTAGGATCTGTCTGGCAGACTCATAGAACCCAACTGGAGCTTGAGTTTGGGCCACGTAGAAACCCCAGAGACCTGTGGAAAGGTCTCAGCATAGGAGAAATGTGAGGCTGGCCCAGGGAACCAGACTCAGCCTTGACCCACAGGTCAGAGGTGAGAAGTGTGAAAGCTGTCAGTCATAGCACTCATTCCAACCCAAGCAGCCCGGGGGAGTCACCTATGGAGGGGACAATGCCTTTGTCCCCTGTGGATCCATGTGTAGGTGTCCAGAGAGACCCTCTGCCCTACTCCACTGGCAGATGGCTCGCCAGCTGCAGGACTGAAAATCTTTCAAGGGAGCTAGGTCATGGAAGCAAAATTTCTGATCCTCAGCTGAGTCTTGTGAGATTGATGGGGGTGGGGCTGGAGCTTCATGGACCTGGGTCACCTTATGGTGGTGGGGAAGCATGCCAGGTGGACTTGTCCTGAGGATTCCTTAGCATTATTTGTACCAGAAGAGGGACTCTCTTTTATTTTTTTCTGATTTTTTTAAAAAAAATTTTAGGCACCAAGAAATTTTTTGAAAGATTTTTTTTTTATTTCTTTGAAAGGCAGGGTGACACAGAGAGAGGGAGAGACAGAGAGAGAAAGAGCAATCTTTTGTCCATTGGTTCACTCCCCAAATGGCCATGGCTGGACCAGTGCAAAACCAGGAACCAGGAACTCCATCCAGGTCTCCCACATGGGCGACAGGGGCCCATGCACTTGGGCCATCTTCCATTGCCTTCCCAGGTGCGCTAGCAAGGAGCTAGATCATAAGTGGAACACCCAGGACTCAAACTGGTGTTCTGATATGAGCTGCTGGTGTTGCAGGTTGCCACTCAACCCCCTGCGCCCGAATAAGGACTTCCTGAACATTTCACACAGTTTGCACCCTTGTGTGCCACCCAGCATTCATGAGGCCTGAGCTTCATGGGCTCCATCTGTGATAACAGCACTCACAGCCAGGTTCCTGTCACACGTAGGCTCCATTAGCCACAGGGACCCTGGGCTGCGAGGGGATTTGCTAACTTTCAGCATTTAAGAGGATTTTCCACTTTTTCATCATGGAGAAACTCCACATTAGACAGAATCCTCTCTTAAGAGTGTGGCAGTAGTGAATATTAAGTGGAGAACGAATTCAGGTTTCCACAGGGTAGCAGATAAGGATAATTGGACGTGAGTCAGGAGACAAGTTTGAGATAAATGAGTCTATTTAGTAAATATCTATTCAAGTTCAGGGTTCTACTTGATACTGAATATCCACTCAAGGTTAGCGTAAGATGTGAGGCTTACAGACTCGTGGGGAAGCCATGTTGAAACTGGTGACAACCTTGTGCAGGTGAAGAATAACATGAATGAATGCACAATTCCTGAGGGTTGGGGCAGGGAACGGGTGAGACCCAGGAAGCTGGTAACTCTGGTGAGAGGAAGCCAGCAGTGTCTGCTCTGCAGACGAGGGTGTGGAGCGGACGCCCTGGCCCCTTGATTTCTTTGTAGTTCTGACTCTCCAGAGTGCTCGACATTTTCAGACACTTCTGATGGTGTGAGAGAACCTGGGTTTCAGGTTCCCTTCTACCATATCCTAGTCTGGGGGACTTCCTCACCTATGAAAATAGGCATAAAAGTATCTGTTTTGCCAAGCTCCAAAAGGACTGTGGACCGAGGAACATGAGCTAGACTGCTCCTTATTCCCTGGGTGTCAGGTAGGTTTCCTGGTGTGGAACAGTGGGAAGTACGTGTCTGATCTTTGCCCGTGGTTCTGAGCACAGGCTCCTGAAACCCAGGGTGGTGCATGTGACCGGACCTCCCTTTGTTCCAATGAGACACCTCATGGTGGCCTTGAGATAACTTCCAGATGGGGCTGGCCACTGGTAAGACCAAGTCTGGTTTAGAAGCTTAGAGCTTTCAGCCCCTGACCTCTGGGGAAGGGAGATGTGGACTTAGTTCAGTCACCAACAGCCAGTGAGTTCAGCAGTCTTGCCTTTGTCACTGACCCTCCGTGCAAACCTCCACAGGGCTTGGAGAGCTTCTGGGTTAATGAACACAGTGCAGGGCTGTGCCTAGAGGCACGGAAGCCCCATGCCCCTTCCTCCATAGCTAACCTTGTGCAACTCTTCCTTCTGATTGGACCCGAGTTGTACCTATTAAACCCGGTCACTATAGCACTTGCCAAGTTCTGCAAATAATTCTCCTGAATGATCAGTTCTGAGGGATGGGTTGTGGGAACCCTGGAATTAGCAGTCAGCCATGTAGCTACACGGGAAGCCTGGGAATATCATTTGCAGCTGATGTATGAAAAGGCGACAGTCTTGGGTGGATGGAGCCATAACCTGTAGGGTCTGGGCTAACTCCTGATAGGTTCAGAACTGGATAGAATTGTTGGACACCAGCTGGTATTGGAGAATCAGAATTGGTTGGTATGGAAATCCACCTCTCCTTTTTATGTTCCTGATCTGCCTGAAGCTGGGGATTACAGGCCGTGAGCATTGGGCTACAAAGACTCTGTTATGAGGCAGTAGAAGCATTGTAATTTAACCCATTGTCCTTAGGGGAAATGTTGGAGAATTCTCATGGTAGACAGCTGGTGCCTGTCACTCAGAGAACTGAGCCCAGAGAGCTGCCATCCTTACAAATATCATCAAGGGACCATTTGCTTTGGAGGGGCAGAGCCATTTTCATTTGGCCTGTATCCTAATATGTGTTTTTAAAGGAATGACTTGAAGTTAATGTTTCTTAAACTGCTCTACTCATGGTAACGTACAAGTCTCTTCAAAGAGGCTCCCTGAGCGGTTTCAGATAGGGAAGCTTGACTGCCGCCTACCACTCTCTTGTGGTTCACTACTGAGAACTTCTGGAAGCACACTTGAACATTTAAATTTTTATTTATTTATTTTTTTAAAAGATTTATTTATTTGAAAGGCAGAGTGATGGGGCATGAGGAGGGGGAAAGAGAGAGACAGAGACAGAGAGAAAGATCTCCCATCTGCTGGTTCACTGACCAAATGATCAGCCAGGATTCAGGAACTGCATCAAGGTCTCCTGCATGGGTGGCAGGGCCCAAGCACTTGGGCCATCTTCTGCTGCTTTCCCAGGTACATTAGCAGGGAGCCAGAATGGAAGCAGGGCAGCTGGGACTTGAATTGGTGTTCCAATATGGGATGCAGGCATCCCAAGCAGTGGGTTAGCCCTCTGTGGCACAACTCCTGTTGTCCCATGTAAACTGTTTATTTGGTACCCCAGGTTCTCATGTCAATATCTGTCTCCATTGTGTTCCAGCTTTCAGCAGCCTTTCAGTACGATTGAAATGATCAACGAGCTGTTCATCCCAAACCTTGCCATCTTGGAGTGCACACCATCTCCCAAAGGAATTCCGCTCTTGTCCTAGGTGGCCCTTCTTTAAATAGTTCCCACAAATCAGTGCCTAGCATCTGAACACAGTGGTGGAGCAGTGACCTGGAGGTGCCCCTGGGGACCCAACCTTGATGCCATAAAAGTGCCGTAGACAGTGGCAAGTATCTAAGGGACGGGAACTTGTTTCTAGCAGGAGCAGCGGCTGGGAAGTCCAACATCAAGTTCCACAGAGTTCTTTTCCTGATTTGCAGACGACTGTCTTGCTATGCACTCAGGTGGAGGGGTTCGGGGTAGAGGCAGAGGGAGGGAAGGAGAGAGAGAGAGAGAGGGGAAGGAGGGAGAGGGAGTCTTCCTCTTTTTCTAAGGCCGTATCCCTATGACAGTAGGGCCCCACTTTCATATCTTTTAACATGAATTAAAGACTAAAGCACCCATCTCTAAAATCATATTGAAGGTTAGGGCTCTGATGTTTGGATTTTAGGGGATGATATTCACAGGCATAGCCTGAACAACCAGCATGAGCTGGGCTTACCCTTGGCTTTGGAAACCTGTGTGCAGCAGTGTGTCCGCTCAAGCCTGATTCCCATAGTAGTGTGATAATGTGATGACTTGCAGTTAGCAACATGGAGGAGTGTGAGTTGGCTCCCTGGGACGATTGTGATTGGCGGGCAGCGTTTTGTAAATGAAAATACATGAAATAAAAATAAAATGCACATAGGTGGAGGGAACACTTCAGGAGAAGGGATGACAACAGGAAACCAGGGAAATTTGTAGGTGCTGAGGCAGACAGACAGGCTGCCAGCCAAGGGCTTTGGGTGGGAGGTGGGTGCTGTGGATGAACCTGCAAAAGCTGGAGCTGATGAAGTCGTGGGGAGGACTGGAGAGGCCCATGGGAGTCTGGCCTTCGTTCTCCCCAAATGTTGTACCACCGACAGCATTGATGGCGGAGCAGCAGCACCAACTCCTGCTCACAGAGAGAACGTTGCAGAGCGGCACTGAGCTGAGAAATGTGGAGCAAGCATGCAGTGTTAGCTTTCCTGGGGCCACATGTGCCTGGACTGGTTGCCTGTGGCTGCTGCAACAACTAACCACACATAGACTTTGAGCTTGGAAGTCAAAGGCTAAAATCTACACTTCAGTCCCACTGTTTTCCTTGGGAGTCTTCAGGGGAGGGTCTGTTTCCACGACAACCGCAGCTTTCAGAAGCACTTGGCATTCCTTGGTTTGTGGCCCCACCCCGCATCCTTAAAGCCAGGAGCATGGTGTGTTCCACAGTTAAGTCTCTCTCTGCCTTCTTTTTATGGGACCCTTATGACTGCCTTGAGCCCGTTCAGATAACACAGCTTTTAACCTTTCCCCCACTCCACCCCCACACTCAGCATCCTTAACTCCATCCTCAGCATCTGCAGAGGCTCTCTTCCAGATAATATGGTCATGAGTTCTGAGGATTTGGAGGTCGTTGTCCTTGAGAGCTACTTTCAAAAATGAGGTCAGTGAAATGGTTGAACATTTTAACTGATATGCAAGAATCCAACAGTTTCAACATGTAATCAATATGCATGTTAATATATATATTTTCCTATCAAGTCTTTGAATGGACAGCCCCTGCTTAGCACATTTCTTTTGTCCAGTACTCGGTAGTGACCAGGAGCCAGCACTGGTTGCTGGGGAACGCACTGGGGAGTAGGGGGAGAACCGGGGACAGAGGCAGTGGTGTTGGCTACAGTCATTGAATTGGGGGCTTTGGAGGGGTGTGTGTAGGTTCTGATTTGGACACATTAATGAGTTGTTCATCAGGAGGTTGGGAATGTGGTTCTGGACCTTGGGGGAGGAGTCGGGCTGGGGGCAGAGATTTAGATTTGCTGTAGAGAGGTGGGTGGACCCGAGACTGTGGCTAAGGAGAGAGCCTTGGAACTGCTAGGAAGAGAGGGCAGAAGGAAGAAGCTAAGACTGAGCCAGGGATAGAGGGGACACAAGGGTGCTGCAGGACAAGAGGGGGAAGAGGTGGCAGCAACAGGCTGGCAAAGCCACGCCAGTGCCACCAGTGTGTCTCTTTGTGGGCCTGGAGCCGTCTCCCTGCACCTTGCGTGTTGTGCCTTGCAGTCCTCAGCGGGAGTGGGAATGGGAAGACGCTTCCTTACAAAGCTGTTTATCTTTTAAGAATCACATTTTGGCTGGCCTGCCAGGTGGGCCTGGCAGCTGCATGCTGCTTTGATGAATATGGGGTGCTGGAGGGCTGCTCCCAACCCCCTTTCTCAGGAGATCATAACCGGAGAGTGGTGGGTCTTCCTCCAGCACATTTTAAATGGCGCATGCCTTTGTGCTTCTGGGGGATAATTGACCCCAATTCCTTCCTTTGTCCTCCCAGCCTCTTACAGAAGCAGTTCTGTGTAGAGTTGAGCATGAGCTTGGGGGCCAAGGAGTCAGGGTTCAAATCCCAGCTTTTCCTCTTACTAAACATTTGGCTTTGAGCTAGCTATTAACGTCTTTAGGTCTCAGTTTCTCACTGGGAAAGTGGGAATAGTTGTGGCATCCATCTCTCAGGGTTGCGCTGAGAATGCCATCAGTGTGACAGTGTGAAGATTTGCCCTAAACACACGTGGAACGTGAATCCCTGTTGTGACTGAGGTAGGAGGTTGCCGGGTCACAAGGATGAGTGCTGCTGTTGTGGGAGAGGATTCCTGATGGAACAGTGTGTCCCAGTCCCTTCTGCCCACTCTTGCTTGCTCCCACTCCCCCTCCCCCCGTCATGCATGCTCTTGCCATGTGGGCCCTACGGCCACGTTCTGATGCCGCTTGCAGCCCTTGCTAGGTGCTGGCTACATGCTCTTGAACTTCCCAGGCTGCAGGACAGGAGCCAGATGCACTTGTGTTGCTCACGAGGTACCCAGCCTGTGTGCTGTTGGGGCAGCAGACAGCCGAGAACACAGTGTGTGGGTGTGTGTTCATAGTTACACACGCTGCCTTGCCTGGTTCCTTCCAAGGTGCAGAACTTTCTGTCTCTAGTTTAACAACACAGAATGACTCCTCTGATGATTAGATAGTGTGTGTCTTCTATTACTTGAAATTATTCCATCTCCAGCGCCTCCGGATCTACCCCCTCCCCGCCACCTCCTACTTGCTGATCCTGCACTGCAATGTGGAGGCATTTGCTTGCATTTCACCTCTAACATAGTGTTAGTCACAGGCTAATCTAACAGGCAAACAAAGACCTCATTGATTAATTCCTGGTGTAACTGACTCAAGCCAGATTAAAAAAAAATTAAAATTAGAAAAAGATGGAAAAGAAGATCAAACATGCTTAAGCCAATATTTATATTGCCACTCTGCACAGTCATTTCCTCATTTTATAGCTTCATTCAAGCCAAGGAATAAAGACAAAAACTTTTCAAAGTTAAAACGGCTCTGCAAGACGGCAATGGTGTGTTACCCACAGACGTTCCCTCCCTGCTTTTTCAGAAGATGGTTCCTTGCACAGTGCTGTACTTGGTAAAGTGGAAGCAATGTAACTGGCACAGTGTTACAAAGATTCAGCGGGAAAATGTGTGTCAAATAGTCAGTGTAGGCTGTGTCTTGGAATAGAACCTCAATATATTCCAGTTATTTTACCTTCATAAACTTGAGATCTGAACTTACTTTGGGTAGTTCACCCATTAAGAGGAGAGGAAATTTCTGCTCTTTTACGCAGCAGAAAATAGGAAAATAGTCAGTTGCAAGAATCCTGTTTTGGCTCTGCTCTGGCTGTTACAGCTCTGCTGCGGTTGGTTGGCTGGCCTTGCTGACTTTCCCCAGGCCTGGTCTAGAGATTTCTTTCCCAGGCTCAGACTGTGTGAGCCACAGCCCCACGGGCAGGCGGAGCAGCCTCTGCTGTCCATGGTCACCTGGTCATTTTTCCCTGCAGTTTTCCTTGGGACCTGTGCACATCAGGAACTCAGTGTCTCTGCAGGAGTCAGAAGAGGCACACAGGCCAGGCTGGTGGGGGCTCGTTAGCCAGCAGATCTAGAAGTTATATGACCCTAGGCTGTGATACTTAACCTTTTGTTTACCTCTGACCTCTGCTTGACCACAGTGGTTATTAGGAAATTCACTTCCATCCAAAAGGAATGTTTGGAAGGTTAACGACATAATTGTGCCTGATCCTGGTGATGAGGAGAGAGTAAATGTCTACCTTTTGGAAGCCCGTAGTAAATCTTCCAGGTAAATTGCATTGGCCTCATTGAACTGAACATACCCTAAAGAGAAACCATATGAAGGGCTTTGGGCTTTAAAGCGTTTGTTGCCGTCAGTGGCCTGTGTGATTTCAGAGCTCCCACAGCCAGGCAGATCCGCCCTGAGCACCAGGGGACCTCTAGGTGCCGAGGGGCTGGAGTCCCCGGCGAGGGGGCTCCGTGTGCCATCGTCTGTTAGGTGACCCTATCATCCCCATGCCTGTCTCCAGCACAGGGAGCTCAGGTTTTTCACTTTTGTTTTGTTTTATTTTCTGGATGAAAGACCTCACTGTAGGATTCCACGTTGAGCCTGAGCATCCAGACCTCCTCAAAGAGCTTCCTCTGGCAGCAAGGAAGGCACGCTTTGTACTCGCCTCACAAATGCCTCTTGACCTGAAGAATCAGGAGAGAATGGAGGACACGGACTTGAGACTGGGTCTGGCTGCCCTGGAGCACAAGCGGAAGATGTGTGTGCATGTGCGTGTGTGTGTGTGTGGCGGGGGGGGGGGGCGCTCTGTGCTTCCCAGTGTCAGCTGTGAATTTTAAACAAAGACCTAACTCCAGGGAAATCTGGAAGCTGCATGTTTATGAGCCTAATACTGTGCCTAACACCGTGCCCGCTTCCGGAGGGGGACTGTTGTCACCATACTCGCAGACTGGGGCGGAGTGGGTGAGCCACTTGCCCGAGGCAAAGCACCTCACACTTGAGAGCCAGCGTTGCGGTCTGGAGGAGTCCGGCTCCCGACTCCATGCTTCTCTCCACGAAAAGCAGCTTCTTCCTCTCCTTCTCAGTTTCCTTACCTCATCTGATTTTTCTCTCCATGTGTTTTGAAAAATGCAGTTGTCCTAAGGCATGTGAATATGTGAAAATGGAGGCAGTAAACATTGTGCAAGCTTGATGGACAATCCTTGGTGCACAGGCCATTGTACTAGTGTGTAAAGTGCTCAGTATATGAAAGCAAACCCTATTATTACCTAGTAATAGTGTGTGTTATTAAAACAACATACAATTATTTAGCCTGGGTGAAATCAGAATGTGTGTATTTAAGATGTCATCCAAGTTCTATTTTTCTGGACTCACTGAAAAACAGTTTGTTTAATGAGTTGCATCATCGTCTTGCAGGAAGTTGATTTGCATCACACTCCCACCTTCACTCAGGCATTTCCTGTTTCTAGTAATTTTCTTCTGAATACGTTGACACTGTAAATGCACGTGGACATCATGTGGTTCAGCCTGGCCAGCAACATGCCTGGTCTGGGAGGTAAGGCTGCTTGAGGAGTGTCTGTGCCAGGTCCAGATGCTGGGCCTCCAGCCCTGGGGACCAGAAGTTGGCAGCCAGGTGCTCCCAGTGCCCTGGGAGCTTTTCCATTGCCACGAGCTTACTGAGCAGCCTGGCCAGCACAGAGAACAGTTAGCTGGGCAGTGATTCTTCAGCTTCTCAAGGCGTCCTTTGGCTGCTGGGGTGTGCCTCTGCTCTTCCCTGTGTGTTTAGTAGAATGTGTTAGAGGAAGTGGTTAAAGTCGGTATATATCATTCTGCAACTTCCTAGCCATGGTCATCAAATGTAGTGGCAGATAATTCTGAAAGAAAAAAGCCTAAATGAGTATCTTACAAATTTCTCAGTTGTGAGACATTTGTGATTTCTCCGACTTCAGAATTCATTTATTTGATGGATGTGTTTTTATTGGTCACCTCTGGTGGCACCAGTCTTTACAGGCTTTTAAAGTAGCACATACGTCAATCCGGTGTGATGCGCAAGTCTACCACGAAGGAATGTATGAGCTGTGATGCGTCGCTTACTTTCAGTGAGGATAATTCAGTCCTGCAGAGTTGTGCCTCTTTGTGCCCTCTGTTCCCGACATGAGGCTAAGCTCTGGGGATACCTAGATGAGCTAAACACTGATTCTTTTTTTTTTTTTAATATTTTATTTATTTATTTGAGAAGTAGAATTTCAGACATGAGAGGGAGAGACAGAGAGAAAGGTCTTCTGTCCGTTGGTTCACTGCCCAAATGGCCGCAACGGCCAGAGTTGCACTGATCGGAAGCCAGGAGCCAGGAGCTTCTTCTGGGCATCCCATGCGGGTGCAGGGGCCCAAGCACTTGGGTCATCTTCTGCTGCTTTCCCAGGCCACAGCAGAGAGCTGGATTGGAAGAGGAGCAGCCGAGACTAGAACCGGCGCCTATATGGGATGCCGGTGCCTCAGGCCAGGTCGCCAACCTGCTGCGCCACAGCACCGGCCCCTAAACACTGATTCTAAGTGCCCCCTATTGATCAGATAGCCAGAGTTAGAATAGAAAAAGTCTTGGGATGGATTTTGGCTAAATAAATAGGTGAAGTTACTTATTTATTTGGGACCAGTTAGTCCTCAGTATGATGGCGTCTTCTTCCGGGAGATCTTAGATAAAACTTGGCTCATGACTTTGGGAGTCAGTGTGCTCAGGGGCTGACTGGTGCTCCTTGCACCGTGGGAACGCTGGCTTGGTGCCAGCGCAGCTCCTACACTGTTTCCTCACGCACATCCTGTCCAGCTCCTGACCTCCAGTTAAGAGGCTTCCTGGGTCCCACTGGGAGCTGTTTTTTTTGCTAGTGGAGGAGGAAGGCATGTGGTTGTACTCTGCTCATCAGCCCTGTGAAGGTGTTAGAATTAACCCAGGCTCCCGGGAACCATTCAGGGCATGGAGATTTACTAGGGCTTGGACCTCATCCACCATTGTAGCCGGTGGCCCAGACTCAAATTAGATAATGGACAACGGATCCAACTTGCCCAAGGGCTTGGCAGAAGCACCAGTGTCTGTGTGCCTTCTGGTGCGTCTTGTTGGTTCCGTGCCCGCCGCAGGGAAATGCTGAAATGGGTGTTGATGAACATGCGTCTGAATGTTGGCCCTGTGTCCCAGTGGCTTGGTTCAGTGCTCTGGGTGGTGCAATGGGACCCAGGACCCCTCTGCTCAGGCTCCCTTCCTGTGGGTCCCTTCTTGCTCTCAGTTGCTCACTCTGTGGGGCATGGTGCAAACCCTTTTTTGGTTGCTGGCTGCCCTCAGGGGCAGGGTGAGTCTTGTCTAGCAAGGGAGAAGCTGGTGAATCTAGCTTTTGTTTTGCAATCCTTTGGGACATACTTACACCAGGAGTTCATGATGAGTAAATTTTGGTCATTCTAAAAGAAAAATACATCGACTGATGTGTTTTTCTCCTGGCTGTGGTTTCTGAAGTCTTATTAAATTACATTAAAAGCACTTCTCTCATTGCCACTGGTGTTTGACTGTTCGGTTAGACATTTGCAAAGATGATGTGTGGGTGAAAGATAAAAAGCTGATTGCCTGTCCCTGCCCTGGGGGAGATGTTCTCACAGGGAGGAAGGGCACCGCTGGGCGAAGCCGCCAGGTCACCCGTGGGCTGCTGGGTGGTGCCATTCTCTCCTCTGCCGCTCTGCTTTCTCTCTCAGAGTGCCGCCTCGCTCTGCCAGACTGGTTATTTTAAGCTCTTACAAACAATTTCATAGCTTTATTTTTGCCCCTGGCTCCAGGAAATTGGGGCCCCCATGCAGTGCTGTCTTGGCATTCAAATGGATCTGAGTTGCTGGCCCGGGGAGCAGGACAGTGAGCAGGAGGCCAGTCCACAGTGGAGGGAGGCAGGGCACCTTCAAGGATGGCCTCCTAAGGATGCTTCTTAGAAAGCTGGAGGGCGGGAAACACAGCGGTGCACCTGTGGGAACCAAACAGTGGCTTAAAAACCTTTCTCCTAGTAGCAAAGGTGCTCTTCCCGGCTGTCTTGCGTTTTACTTCCTTTTGTTCTCTGACTTGCAAGCTCATAGTATTCCCTCTTTTGGATATATATGTATATATATTTTAATCATCTCTGTAACTATGTCTATGTCTCCATCTGGCACCTGTCTGTCTACCATTTTGTCTTGAGAGAGATTCCAGTTGTGAGAGAAAAAGGTGAGATAGATATTTGGAGCTTGGTGCCTGTGAGTTTCCCTGGTAGAAAGAGCAGTGCCCAGGAAGCGTGTGGCTGGCCTGGTACTGCTGGGAACTCCTGAGTTGTTTGCAACAAGGGAGTCTGGTTGTGGACTGGCGCAGAGGCCGTGGGGAAGCACCTGGCGGGGAGCAGTCCTTACTCACCATCTGGGGAGGCGGGGGTAGGCCAGCTCCCGGTGAGGGAATCTGGACAAGGTTATTTCCTCCCTTACGGGCTTCAGATTCCCTCTCATGTCACTGTTCGGCTGTTTTTCTTGGTTTATGGCCTTGTTAAGAGCCCTGTCTTATCAGGTTTTTACACCTTAGTGTGAATGAGTTTATTGGCTTCTTTCGGTAGAACAGGGAGAAGGATGAGTAGATGATGGGAGAGAAGGAAAAGGGACAATGCTGGGGTGTGTTCTGTGCCTTAAACCTGGGGTCATGCCTGTGGGTCACGCCTCAGGGCCTGCCAGCGGCAGCAGGGCCTGTGCCCTCCAGCAGTCCTGCAAACACAGATGTGACATCTGTGTTAAATCGGGTCAGCTGCAGCCTAGTCAGGTGATTGACACCTTCTGCAGAATCCCTGTGAACACCCCGTGGAAGCGGAGAGCCAGATGCCTGCAGGAGGGGGAATGGTGACCTGGTGGAAGGTAGCCCAGGGGTTGCTGGTTCCCCTTGTTGAGGTCAGGGATGAAGGACTCCTGTGGAGTGCACTTTACATCGCCCCGTGTGGCCTGAAGTTATTGCTTCTATGAAGAACGGATTCTCTTGTCTCCATGCAAGACCTTTCTTCAACATAATTAAAGGTACTCAGTACATGGGATTTGCGTACTGACTTGCCGGCCTCTTCAGTCAGGTTTCTAGCAGGCAAGTGAATTATCAATCCCATTTTGCAAGAAGCTGAACCGAGGCCACACCATTGGCTGGAACAAATGGTCACAGCTAGTTCTGTCCTTTGGATGAGTCCTCCCAGCTCTGGGGTTGGCCAAAGTGTGTGCACCATTCAGTCCCACAGGTCTCACGCACACATGTGCTGTGATGGCCTAGCACTGCTCCACCTCGCTGCTTTGGGACTGTTGCCCAGAAACCTCTTCTGTGTATGGTTTTGCATTAGTATTGGCCACAGCATTTTGCCTACAAGTTGGAAAGCCGAATCCACAGCTGCCTTACATTCTGAGGTTTTGTGCTGGACACTGGCACCGGGGCCCACCTTACACGTGCTGTTGCAGTCTGCTAGCTCCCCTTGCTGTGGGGCAACTCCAGACCTCACCAGATCCGTGCAACAGCTTCCCCCAGTGCTGATGCAAGTGCCTGAAGAGCTGTGTGGAAAGGTGCATGTGCAGATCACCTGGGACTTTAGGGCAGAGATGGGAGAGGTAGACCTAGTTTTTCTTTGGGGTTTCCATCTGTCACTCACCTTCCTTCCCACTGTCGCAGTGTTGGACTGTGATGGATTAGCTTGGAGTCACTCTTCATCAGAGACAGAAGCCTATAGGGACTGCTGCATCACCCCCCTGGACCCTCCCATGATCTGCGCAGTGTTCCATCTGTAGGGACCCCTCCTAACATGCTTCTGGACACTCCCATGGTCTGTGATGAGTATTCTATTCGGAGGGACCCCTGCCCCACCCACAGGGACCCCTTCCAACACTCCCCTGGACTCTTCTGTCTGCTGCATGGAGTCTTCTATTAATGGTGGTAGACTGTTCCATCATTCACAGGGACTGCTACAGTCTGACTCTATAGTAGATCCCTGTTCTGTATCGCTTGTAGTGATACAGTGATGACTCTGTAACTCGAGAGACACAGAAAAGTTTAGATTTTTTGAACTAAGCATGTGGCATATAAGCTAATGAAAATTTCCAAAACAAGTTATCCAAAGCATTGCTGCAAATAGATGGTAACATTATTTCCTTAAACATAGGATGTGAGTGAGCAGGCGGGGCGGGGGAGGGGGAGAAATAGTGCAACATACAAGTTATATTTAAAAATTTCAGCACTGTTTTCTGCCGCCACATGTAATAACCCCTCACTGAATATTAATTGGATGAGAGTCACACATTCTGGGCTCTTTTTTCTGTGGAGAGAGAAGATCTGCAGTTTTCTCTATGTTTTCATTTTATCTCGCTGTTTTGATGCCCTTGGGACTTCAAGTGGAGATTTGAAACCTGGTTATTTGGGTCTGGAGCCAGAAGACAAATCTGTGTGGTAGCTACTTAAATCTGTGGATTGCTCACTTCAGAAATCTGGAAGGGGCTGGTGCAGTGGCAGAGTAGGTTAAGCTGCTGCCTGTGATATGGGCATCCCGTGTGGGTGCCAATTTAAGTCCTGGCTACTCTACTTTCTATCCAGCTCCCTGTTAGTGGCCTGGGAAAGCAGTAGAAGATGGCCCAAGTGCTTGGGCTCCTGCACCCATGTGGGAGACCTGTAAGAAGCTCCTGGCTTCAGATTGGCCCAGCTCTGGCCATTGTGGCCATTTGGGGAGTGAACCAGCAGATGGAACACCGACCTCTCTCTCTCTCTGCCCTGCTTTCTCTCTAACTCAACCTCTCAAATAATTAAATAAATCTTTAAAAAAACAATTTCCTGGAAGAATACAATCAAAAGATAAATTTATTTTGGTGCAGTTGTTTAAAACCCATCCGTTGTTTTTACATAACCTGGTTTTTCTACGAACTTCTTTGAAGACCTTTCCTAGGCATAGATTTCAAAATTTCTCCACACCAAAATAAACTTAACTTGTAATTCTGGTTTCCGTGAACTTTTTGAGGTGCTCTTACTTGATGGGTATGGATGAAGGACCAGGAAGAGACCAGGGAGAAGCGGGGCTGAGGAAAAACCTTGGAAGGCAGACTTGAACTGTTTCACCCCATTCTTCACTTTCTGGGGAGTGAGCTATGCACAGCCCTGCAGTGACTTCCCTCACGGGGGAGTTACACGTTTGCACCGGGGCATTGGGCTGGGCTCCATGGCTGACTTTGACTGATGGATGGTCAGTGGACAAGGCTCGAGCAGAGGCTTGGACTGTGTGGGGCCCCTGGTTTCCATTCTGCTAACCTCTGCAGCCACTGTCCCAGTGGCTGGGTCCAGAGTCCAGATAGCTGGGGCAGACCTGAACCCTGCTGACACAGACTGAAGCCAAGTCAGAAACCTGTGTTCGGATGAACTGGACGTGTAGCTCAGTTCCTGTGGCTGTCAGCCCCTGAGGCTGGGGATCACAGCCTCAGCGTAACAATTGCTCACTCATAACCAGCAGACACAGACCTGTGAGAGGAGTCACACGGGACTCTGCAAGGGGAGGTGGGGATCCAAGTCAGGTGCCTCTCAGGGAAGCCAAGAAAGTCGAGGTCTTCCGGGTGTTTGTGGATCGGAGAGCAAGGGGGTGGCTTCTCCTGCTTTCTCTGTGGAGCAAGAGATTGAGTCTTCTGAGAAGGGGGTTAGGAGGCACAGAGGGCTGGAAGCAAGGGGTCAGTCTGAACAGTCAGCGGAGGACATGTGGCCTTCCCAGCCTTGACCACAGCCTGGTAGCTAGAGAAGTCTAGGAGATGGATGTGGTCTCTGAGACACAGGCCTGTGGGACAAGACCTAAACCTTTCCCTGTGCACCCCGCCTGTTACTGCCCTGATCGTTGCAATACTGGAATCGACATCAAGCACATTTGTATTCGGCTATATATTGTCTTAGGGTCTTCCTTGTTTGGTATGCCTGCAGCATTTTATCTCTCTTATGTTAATCTAACCATTCATCGGTCAGTCTGTCCATCTGCCCATCCTCCCATGCATCCAGGCGGCCTCCATGTTATTCCTCCAAGAATGTCAGAGAATGTACAGGTAATACCATATTGAAATGTTGAATTAAAAAATAATCTTTTCAGAGTCAGTGAAATTATAGAAAAAGCATGTTAGTCACAGAGGAAGTAGCCAACAATAAGAAAAACTATTGGGTCTGCATTGTGGTGCAGGGGCTAAGCTGCCACCTGGCTTGCCAGGATCCCACATGGGCACTGTTTTGAGTCCCAGCTACTTCACTTCTGATTCAGCTCCCTGCTAATGTACCTGGAAAGGCAGCAGAAGATGGCCTAAGTCTTTGGGCTCCTGCCACCCACATAGGAGACTTTGAAGAAGCTCCTGGCTCCTGGTTTTGGCCTGGCTCAGCTCCGGTCGCTGTAGCCATTTGGCGAGTGAACCATTGGGTGGAAGATCTCTCTGTCTTTACGTCTCTCTCTCTCTGTAACTCTGCCTTTCAAATAAATAAATAAATATTTAAATATTTTATTTTTTTGACTTGATAGGTGGAGAGGTCGAGAAAGATAGACAGATGGAGCTTCCACCCCCTGGTTCAGTCTTGCAATGCCTGCAGTGGCAGGGCCTAGGTCATGCCAAAGCTGGGATGTGGGAACTCAGCCAAGGTCTCCCACATGGGTGGCAGGGACCCAACTGCTTGAGCCATCACTGCGGCTTCCCAGGGTCTGCATTAGCAGGAAGCTGGAGTCGGGGGCCAGAGGCAGGTGTTGAGCTCAGCCGTCAGATAGGGGATGCAGGCCTCCTCACTGGCCCCTTAACCACTAGGCCAGATGACTGCCCCACAGTGATATTTGATTGATGGACCAAGTAGCAATTATGGCTCCTAGACCTCCTCTTAGACCTCTCAGTTTCCACTTCAGACATCTCACACTGTAATTAGGTCACATTTTATGAGAAAAAAGGGGTGTTTGAGAGAGCTAACATGAAATAAAGTAATATTTAAATAATAAACCCTCAATATGAAAATTTAAAACAAATTCTCCCTTGTATCTTAACTTACATAGAGAACGAAAGAACTTTTCTGTAGTTCACCCTGTTCTTACCAGATTATATGGTCAGTCTCTCTTGTCACCTGTCCCCTGGGGTGCAGTGCTGTCAGCTGTTAGACCACCGAGTTGAGAACATATTACTGTTGGTCTCTTAGGAGGTGGGGAAAAGACTATAAAACATACACTGAATTCTAATATTTTGTAGGCACAAAAAGTTTTCATTTACTTCCTGTAATAGAAGAGGGTTTTTTCATTGCACTTAATTTTGTAATTAATATCAGAGAAAGTTAGGATGATTATTCTGTTCAAGAAACTTTGGCAAAAGAAAAGACGTTTGGCGAGCCTGGTTAATTAATGGCCTTCCCAGCTATTCCTGAATCAGTAGGAAAATGAAATTAATATAGAAATTAGTATCACCCTATGTGATCATCATATTATGCTATTACTGTTAATACCTTAATGATGGATTTAAATGACTGGTTCGTCTCCCTTTAAAGTTTAATAGTCACATAAATTGAAAACCACTCAGCAAACATACCTGTTTATCTCCTTGGGTTCAGGAAGAGTCTTAAATGAGAATAAAATGTAAACCGATCCAAGTAACTGTGGCCTCAGTCTTCAGGACAGAAGCTCCTGCAACGCTCCTGGCAACACAGCTGACCCGGTCACTTCCAGAATTTTCTTCCACCCTGGTGGCTGCCAGGTCCTCCTGGACAGGTGTCCATGGAGAACACCCCGCGTTTGATCACTGCACCTCCTCCTCTTACATGTGGATGCCACCCTTTGTAGAACTGAATGAATTTCATTCATTCGTTCACTCGTGCAGTCTGCTGTTAGGGCCTCATGTCTTGTGGGCGCTGGACAGGCCCTGGGAGCACTGCCGTGAGCCAGGCTTTTATGAGACACTGTGTAGCCCTGGGACGGGAAGAGATGGTCCAGGACAGTGTGGTAACGACGCCTGCTGCTCCTCCCCCTAGAGCAGTGCATCTAAGACTGGGGCTCCGTGTGGTAGACCGTGATGTACTCTTTGAAGCTGCTGTACTTCTGATGCTAATCTAGAAATCTGAAATTGGCTTTGATGCTTATTCAAGTCCTTCTGGGCACATTCTTGGTCCTCCTGGTGACTGTGGCCCGGCTGCATCTGACCGTGCTTTGCTCTGTGCACGTTCGTGTCTGCTTAAAAAATTGGCTGCGGTACACTGAATCTGACTCACATGGAGAGATTTATTTCCTGTTGCATGGCATGGGTCTCATGACTTTAAAGCTGTCAGTCCCATGTTGCTTTTAGCAGTCTAGTACGTCAGTCTGTTTTGGTTGGGGAGCTGACACCAGGATTATGCTTTTGTACTTACATTGAGTAATTCAGGATCAAAGCTATTTAGCCCAGAAGTGAAGGGGTCTGCACTTTTCCTTAAAGTCACACGATAATTTCCGAGGAAAGGAACTCCTCCGTTACCTGTGCGTGGGACAGCTCGGGTCCCCTCAGCGACGTTTTAGGAAAGCTCTCTGGTGAAATTGCCATCCTCCGTTTCCATTGTGCTGGTGGAAACTGCCCTTTGGCGGGTCGCCCTCTTCCTGCTTCCTCCCCTGCTGAAGTGAGGGGTGGGCCAGCCAAGTATGCTGATGGAATCCTGGTTTGCAACACCGGAGCCCTGAGTGTTGTTGACCCCATTAAAAGTGAACTGAGTGCGCTGAAACCCTTCCACAGGGGTAAGCGCAGCCACCCCCTGGGTTATTTGCAGGCCGATTCTCAGTTTCTAAGGTGGCCTGGGTGTATTCCCAGGATCCTAGGCCGTAGGAATGGTATCTGTAGATGGAGGCCAGGGGCATCATGGTTTTTTTTTGTTCGTTTTTTTTTCTTTTTTTGACAGGCAGAGTTAGACAGAGAGAGAGAGAGAGAAAGGTCTTCCTTCCGTTGGTTCACCCCCCAACCCCAATGGCCGCTAAGGCCAGCGCACTGTGCCGATCTGAAGCCAGGAGCCAGGTGCTTCCTCCTGGTCTCCCATGTGGGTGCAGGGCCCAAGCACTTGGGCCATCCTCCACTGCACTCCTGGGCCACAGCAGAGAGCTGGCTTGGAAGAGGAGCAACCAGGACAGAACCAGCACCCCAACTGGGACTAGAACCCAGGGTGCCAGTGCAGCAGGCAGAGGATTAGCCTTGTGAGCTGCGGCGCCGGCCAGAGGCATCATGTTTTAATGCTGGTGAAAACTGTCTATGGGGCAGGATACAACTTGCAGGCATGTTTAAGTGAAATTTTCAAAGCAATCCCAAGTTGGATGCTTTGGGACAAAGAGTCTTCTAGGGCCTGGCGATCCCTTCTGTGTCTTAGAGGGCTGCTTGGGTGGGAAGCTTCAGAAAGTAGTGTGCATGAGAAAAAGAAGCTTCAAGCTGTCCCCTCCCCCCAGACTCCGAGTGTTTGCTTGGGGGTCCGAGAAGATTGTCTTCCGTGTGGTCTCCTTGTGGACTCTTGCTGATTTTCTGGTAGTCCTGTCAGCCCAGCCCGCAGTGGTTGTACTTCTCATTACTCAATCTACAGCAGAGAGCGTCTTGCTCCAGAGGAGTGGACGATGTTCTCAGTGGTGTCTCCCCCTGGGATCATCTGTGTACAGATTGGAAGCCACCACGCAATGATGTTCGCTTCTCTGATCATCCCACTCTGACTAGTGCCTGATGCCTGCCCAGTGCAGTGTACCACACTCAAGAATTCATTCAGCAACGCTGCTGGGTCCTGGAACACAAGGAGCTGTCTGGCTGTAGTGAGCAGCTCTAAACCTGCACATTCCCCGCTCCTCTCTCCATTCAGTGTGCTGGCTGCTCCCCCTGGGCTTGATGTTGCCTCTGGAGCCTGAATGTCTGTCTCCATCAGGCCGAAATCAGCTAAAAACAAGTTAATGTGGATCGGATCTCTGGTTTACCTCTCCAGTTTGGCGATGTAGGAATCAGCAGGCCAGAGCCCATCACCTTGGTCATCTGAAGACTGCCGTGAAACTTTGTGTCTTTCTCTTCACTTGTCCTGGTCTCCGCCCTTGAGTAGTGGTTCTCGAAGCAGGTGATAGAGGTGAGTGTGTGTGAGGTCAGGATCCTCAGACATATATGTGTTTGTCTATTTGGAAAAGTGTATTCTGAAATTATCATTATCTGACTTTTCTAATCTTGTCGTTTAATTTTTTCACCTAGCAGTAAAGGAAAGCATGTAACTTCTAGATTTTGTAAAGAAAGCAAAGGTTTCAGGATACTGCACCTTATAACTTAGGATTTGCAGAGATGAGAGCATGCCTGTCTGCCAGGTGTCACCCAGCCTGGTGACACAGTGACAAGGTTCTATTTTTAATGCACCATTCCTGATAGCGCAGGAACTTTGCCACGTACCTGTTCTGATTCCCAGCAATTTCTGCATTTTAAGATTAAGAAAATAATATAAAACAGAAGCCTGTAGAACTTCTGACATGCATGGACTTAAGCTAATGAGCTAGGATTTTGCACCCTATTCGGCGTGTGTTCATATACAGCCCATTAACCCCTGGATTATAAAACTTGAACAACCTGGTGAGGCAGAGTTGGCTGCAATCCATCCCACAATTCCCAAAATTTATGTGTGGGGTGGAGCTTGGCAATTGGTGTGTCTCACAAGTTCTCAGGTCATTTTGCTTTGAGAACCACTGGCTTGTCCTCCGCCTCCCGTTAGTAATGGGAGCCACATTTTCTTTGGGGTGGCAATGGCTCTGTCAGCTGCAGAGTGATGTGGTTTCCCAGCCTGCATTTTGGCAGGTGTGGATGTGTGGCTCAGTGTTGGCCAGCAGATGCAACAGAAATGTGGGTAGGACATGCAGTACTCCGAGAACGGTGGCATGTAAACAGGAGAATGGGCTTTTGTCATCCCCTCCTACTGCCTGCCCTCATTCTGTGGTTGCATGGTTAAAGCTCCAGCAGCCATCATAGACCATGGAAAGGCCGCAGATGGCAGAGCTAAGACGCCAGGGCCTCTAATACTGACCGAGTCCTCTTACCTGGAGCTTTCTTTCTGTGCTTTCCTCTGCATGTCTTTTTGTGTTTTTTTTTTTAGGTTTATTTATTTGAAATGCAGTGAGAGAGACAGAGAGACACAGAGAGAGAGAGAGAGAGATTGATTTTCCATCTACTGGTTCACTCCCCAAGTGGCCACAATGACAGGGGTAGGGAAGCCAGGAGCCAGGAGCTAGGAGCTAGGAACTTCTTCAGGTTCTCCCACGTGGATGCAGGGGCCCAAACACTTGAGCCATCCTCCACTACTTTCCCAGGCCATTAGCAAGGAGCTGATTTGGAAGTGGAGCATTTGGGACTCAAACCAGCCCCGATATGGGATGCTGGCACCACAGGCTGCAGCTTTATCTGCTCTGCCACAGTGCCAGCCCCAAACTTCCTTTACACAGTGAACACACCTTTCACATTTAAGCTTCTCTGGTGGGGTTTCTGGACCAGCCGGGCTGACCCTGACTCCCTGATGTCTCAGGGAGCAGATGAGAAGCCAGAAGGGCTGCTTCTGGTTGCAGATGAGGAAGAACCAAAATTATTACACCTAGGAGATTAGTTATGACCATGGCAGTGACTTCAAGTGGCTAAACATCCACAAACCCCTGGCCCATGGGGCAAACCTCAGGAGCTTTTCGATTTGACGTTTTAGATGCTCACTTCCCTGCTGACCCTGTTGCCATCATGTCTGTCGCAACAGGCCCTGTGTGGTCCCTGAAAGCCCGACGCACCTGTGTGTTCCAGGTGTTCAGTGCAGGTGCCGCAGTGCCAGGGTGCCTAGCAGCAGGAGCTTGGGACTTCTCGTTAGTCCAGGGGACTCCAGTGGGTACCCAACCTCGTATAGACTGTCATGGGTCACGGCGGGGGATGGTGGCTGAGCGTAAAAATCTGATGATCGCAGCTTCTTCTAGTGTGGTTCTCTGCCACAGGACACTGCCTCGTTTGTCCTAAACTCTCTTTAAATAACTGCAATTTATTTCCCTCTTGATGCCTCTGACAAAGGGGCTCCTGTTCTTGCTCTTTCTGTCGCTCCCAGAAATACCCACACAAGAATGCTGCAGCAGATGCTGGGGGCAGTGTCAGCAAGGCTCATTGTCTGGGCTGGTGACTTTATCCCAGGGAGAGATCTCTTAAAACAACACCAAAAAGCCACACAGCGTGGCTGGACCTTTCTTCCAGACTTTTTTACAGTCCCAAGCTGTGAACCCAGCACTCCGAATCATGAATTTTCCAAATCTCCCGGACGCCTTTCTTCATCACCACCGTTTGTTGTGGGCAGAGATAATGAGTTGAATGGCATAGGAGCGGAGAGTTGACTTTAAGTAAGGAAATGGGGTCAGGCAGAGGTTAAGTGGCTGGCCTGGGGTCAGATAGCAAGCCGGTGACTCAACTTTGCCACTCTTGGATCCAGGCCACGAAGGAAACCAGAGCCCATTTCCTGTTGATTAATGACTGCCCCGTGTCTGTGTCTGTGGACGCTTTGAAGAGCCACATTCCTTTTGTGACTGAAGATCTGGGCTCCTGTGACTTTCACTGCGGTCTTGACAACACTTTTGAGACAGAGCGGCCCCTTGCTAACCACCGAAAGTCATTGTGCAAGGTGTGGCCATCTTTCTTGTGTCTTGTGGTCTGCATCCAGAACATTCTAAGAGCCGGTGATGCAGTGGATGGCTGTGTCTTGGGAACAAGGAGGACCTGCCTTTTGGGGCTGAACATGCACGGATGACCTCATTTAATCCTCAGTGACCTTGTAGGGCAGGTCAACAGATAGCCTGCTTTGCCCACTTGGATACTGCGGCTCTTCAGGGGTTAAGTACCTAGCCCAGCTAGATTAAGAGCCCAGTTTCGTGTGACTCAGAGGCCACATTCTTAGAGCTGTGCTGTACAGAATGCTTGTGCTCCCGTCCTGACTATCTCCCTTGCCTCTGTTATTTCAGCTTTTTTACAGATTAAAACTCCACGTGGCTACAATTTTCATCTCAACCTTAGGCAAATAAATGGCATGATTAAAAAAATATGAGATTTGAGCAGCGAGGTTGATTGGCCTGCTTGTAAACAGATCAAAGGTGCCTCTCTCACTGCAGTGGCGTTTGGGGGAGATCTCACTTATGTGTCCAAGGCAACAGCATGTCCCAGACTAAAAGGCTGAGAGTAGAAGCATTTGGAAGAGGGACTGTATGTGAAAGTCCCTGATGGATGGTGACAGTATCCCCAGTCTTTCTTGGGCTTCTTACATTCTTTATTTCCTGGGAGATGCAATCTATGAAAGTGAAAAAGGTGATGGAATGGACATCTATGAAGATTCTTGTTACTTGACAAGTTTGCTGCTAAACTGAACTTACAAGGGGGGAGGGTCTTAAAAACGCATGGAGCAATGGAATTGAAAGATGATAGGCACATTTCACGCACGTTGTGAAAGGTCCTCATGTGTGTGATTATTGGAGCATCGTTCTCATGTGTGAGTGCGTCAGAGAATGGTCGGTTCTCTTGAGTAGGGACAACACTTACAGACAAGTAAGACAGGAAATACTTTAAACTTTCAAAGTAGCAAAATACGACCTTAGAAACCAATCACTAGATATTGTAAGTAGAGTTCAAGAGCCGAGTGAGAAATGAGGCGGTGTTGTGGTGCAGTAGGTGAAGCTGCTGCTTGAGATGCCCACACCCCGTATCAGAGTGCCTGGGCTAGAACCTGCCTCTGCTTCCAGCCCAGCTCCCTGCTAATGCACACCCTGGGAGGCAGCAGATGTGGCTCAGTACTTGGGTCCCTAAGTGGGAGACCAGGATGGAGTTCTTGGCTTTGGCCTGGCCCAGACCTGGCTGCTGTGTGCATTTGGGGAGGGCATCAGTGGGTGAATTATCTTTCTCTCTCTGTTGCTCTGCTCTTCAAATCAATAAAAATAAAGGAATAAATTTAAATGAGAAATGTTTTAACTAGTGTGTGTGAAGCCATGATTATAGCAGCACACATGCACACACATGTTTGTGTGTTTGTGAGAGAGAACTTAGAGAACTGGCAAATTTCAGTTGTCTCTTCAGAATTACAAATATAGCAGGGAAGGAACGAAGCAGTGGGAGGAATGGAAGACATTGTCATTCTTCAAGATATGTATATTTTCAACTAATTATTTTTTGTTTTTTGGTAAGGCACACGTGGTGCAGCAGTTAAGGCGCTTGCAGCCCCTATTGGAGAGTGGATTCAAGTCCTGGCTCTGCTCTGGAGTCTGCGTTCCTTTTTTTTTTTTTTTTTTTTGACAGGCAGAGTGGACAGTGAGAGAGAGAGACAGAGAGAAAGGTCTTCCTTTGCCGTTGGTTCACCCTCCAATGGCCGCCACGGCCGGTGCGCTGTGGCTGGTGCACCACGCTGATCCGAAGGCAGGAGCTAGGTGCTTTTCCTGGTCTCCCATGGGGTGCAGGGCCCAAGCACTTGGGCCATCCTCCACTGCACTCCCGGGCCACAGCAGAGAGCTGGACTGGAAGAAGGGGCAACCAGGACAGAATCCGGCGCCCCGGTGCCACAGGCAGAGGATTAACCTATTGAGCCACGGCGCCGGCCCTGAGTTCTTTCTAATGTGGACCGTGGAGGCTGCAAGTGATGGCTCAAGTGGAGAGAACTGGAGTGAGTTCTGGGCATTTGGTTTTGACCTGGCCGAGCTGCAGCTGCTGTGTACCTTTGGGGAGTTAAGTAGTATAGGAGGGATGTTTTTTCTCTCTCTCTCTCTCTCCCTCTCCCTCTCCCTCTCCCTCTCTCCCTCCCTCGGTCTCCTTGTCTCTCTGCCTTTCAAAAATAAAGAGAACAGCCAAACATGCTGCTCACATGATGGGTTGTATTATGTGCTATTTTGTAATACATTTTTCCACTTATTTGTGCCTGGTGACTTTGATAATAATACCCATAGGTGCTTTTATATGACATGATTTTCCATGCTGTATTGGACATTTAGGATAGTTTTAACTGTTTCACTGTTACAAAAACTCTGGGGTAATCTTTCATTTAGGAGAACTTTGCACTTATCTTTAATTATTTTCTTAGGTTAAGTTCCTGTTTTTATAATTCTGGATGAAAGGGAATGCAAATGTGTGGCCTTGTGAAACCTGCTCTGAAGTGGCCCCCAGAGAGGTTGCTGATTTTTTTCACCTTAGTTGTTGGTGTTCATTGGCCACAGCTGGCTTGGAAGTTCTGTGGAAGTATTTTTGGTGATAACTGTGATTCTACTGCAGGTTGTGAATTCTGGAAATAATGCTTCCTGTGTTGTAAACCTAGATTAAAATATATTAGATTGAACACGTGGTTTATATGGGGATTTCTCATATAATTTTTAAAATTTATTTGTCAGGAAGAGTTAGACAGTGAGAGAGAGAGAGACAGAGAGAAATGTCTTTCTTCTGTTGGTTCACCCCTGCAAATGGCTGCTACGGCCGGCGCTGCACCGATCTGAAGCCAGGAGCCAGCTGCTTTCTTCCTGGTCTCCCATGAGGGTGCAGGGCCCATGCACTTGGGCCATCCTCCACTGCCCTCCTGGGCCACAGCAGAGAGCTGGACTGGAAGAGGAGCAACCGGGACTAGAACCCGGTGCCCATATGGGATACTGGCGGCGCAGGCGGAGGATTAACCAAGTGAGGCACGGCACCGGCCCTGATTTCTCATGTAATTGTTACCTTTGAGGTCCAAGATCTTTTAGAGGCTTTCTTAAAGGTCACACAAGGTCATTGACTGCTGGCCTTTTAAGTGCTGACCATGTGGTAAGCTCAGGGTCACTAAGGTGTGATATTTGAAGAACTTTCCCCAAACTTCGCGTATGTGGAAAATAGATGGCTTCTAATGATAACCATTAAATTTTTCATTTGGAACGTTGATTCATGTGGATGGGACTTAATAGGTTTGAAGATATGTGGATGTGTTTAACAAGGAGAAAAAAATCCTAACGTGGTTCCAATAGTAAATTTTTAATGGAATGTTCTTGCCTAATGGTGCTTGGATTTTTAGCATTCTTCTTTTATGGTAGTGTTATGTGATCCATGGGGTTATGTTTTAAATATGGAATTTACATTTTTTGCCTTTTACTCTCAATGAAGAGCAGTAGTTCTTGGACAAGTGTGTATATCATTAATGTTTACATATCTTTGTTTAAAATGGTATTTAAACTTTGTAGACTATGTTTCCCAGTCACCTCAGTGGACCAAAAACAATACATGTTTTGAGATAACATTGTGTAAAGATACTTAAATATATCCAGGTTTCTAGTAGATGAATGACTTCTCACTGACTCACTCATCCACTCACCTATCCATCCATCCATCCGCCCATTCATCTATCCACTCACACATCTGTCCATGTATTTGCCCATCCCTCCACCCATCCACTAATCCAGTTGTTCATCCATCCACCCATCCGTCCAGCTGTCCATCCAGCTGTCCATCCATCCATTTGTCAGACCATCCATCCAATACATTTTTGTGAGTATGTACTTTATGTCAAGTCCAGTGTTAGGACCTGCATCTTATAGAATGAAAAGCACTTAATTGTCCTCACTGGCAACAATGGAGGGTTAGCGAATGGCAGGGGTAAATTTGGATAAACAGAAAATTAAAGGAGTTAGAGTGAAAAACCACTCTGGTTGGTATTCCTGAAAGTTTGTTAGGCCACCTTTTGGCAATATTTCGTGTGGTTTGAGATTAGGGGCAGCTTCATGCTGTGGTCTTCACTTGTCCATTTATTCAGTTAACATATTTAATGTTTACTCTGAGCCAGGTCCTTTTGTATTGCTGGGAATAGGACACAAGACACACTGTGTGTTTTTTAGTGACCTCTTGTGGGCTCAGCGCCCTGACCTTGCTGTGCACAATGTATGTTGTAATGATCTGCTTCCCACCTGGCCAGTCTCCTTACTAGTTGCCAAACACCTTGAAGGGAGGCCTCTTCCATGGCTCCTGCCCTGTTTCCAGCCCCAGAACAATCCCAGTTAAGGTTGTTCCACAAATATGAGTAAGAATGAGTGTTCAGGAACATTTTTCTACCCCTTCCATCTACTTTAGGGTTATCTTTTCCTTGTGAGAACAAAACAACTGCATACATGTCATACCAAAAGGAACTTAAATTTGACTTAAATCCAACCTTTCTAGGTTAAAATACTCTGCCATCCTTCCACATACCCTCTTCTGTGCCACCCATACTTCCCCAGACAGGCCATGTTCCTATGGTCCTATTTCTCCCCATGCATGGAAGAACTCTCACTGTCTCCTTACTCTTCTTCTCTAAGGCCAAGCTCAAATTAACCCACTCTGTGGAGCCGTCCTCATTTGTCCTGAGTATAAACTGTCATTCCTTATCTGTGTCTTAAGAGCACATCTATTGAAATCTAGCCTTTTTTTGAAATTAAGTACTAGTTATTTGTTTAGCCTGTGTCTTCTCTCCTTGAACATCAGTTACTCTTGTGTGTGGTGTGTGTGTGTGTGTGTGTGAGAGAGAGAGAGAGAGAGAAAGAGAGAGAGAGAGAGACTGAGACAGACAGACACTGAGACTGACTGACTTACCACAGAGGGAAATGTGTCACTGGAAAAAGGAAGGGTAGCTGAGGTGGAGGGACTCAAACAAGGCAGGGAGGACAATATATTTATTGGCACACAATAAAGGGGTCCGATTAACCAACACGTAGGTTTAGAATCCAGAGGACTTTGAATAGGAGGCAGAGGGACATGGCCTTCTGACCAGCTGAGGTAAGCCCCATTCTTGACTGCAGAATCAGTTTCAGGTATCAGACATTTGTGACAGCAGCTTCTGTTATCTCCTGTCTATTCCTATGTCCTTGACTAACACATTCAATACAATGGATGTCCCAGCCATGAAATATTTTGATTATAACTTTTATCCAACCAGAACAGGTGTTACATTCAACTGATAGGAATGGAAAATTTATGCAGCTAATTCAAGTTTAACTTGAATAACACTTCATAAGCTGTTTTTCAATGTAGCAAGTGCTATTTGTCTTCACAACAAATCTGAAAAAGTCTGGAGGGGAAACTGAGCCCAAGGTAGCACAAATAGCAGAGTAATAGAGATGAGGGTCTCTGTAACCAGGTCTAGTGGTTTTTTCTTTACAACTCTCTCCAACATTAAAATCATTGGGTATGACAGGGAATGGGTGATGAGAGAGCAGTGCGACAAATGGTGGGAGGTAAGATTGTGATTGGTTCGTTCACTCAGGGCATCTGTATAGAGCACTTCTCCCCTGTCCCATGCTCATGCCACCCTCTGTCTCAGGCCTTATTGCTGCTCAAGGCAAGTGAAATACAATGGGATAAGGGCTCTGGGAGCCCTGAATGGAGTGCCTGGTTTGGGGAAACCAGAAGTGGCATCAAATTGAGACTTAAGGAAGGTGCTGTACACAGGAGACTCATCTCACCATCAAGGATGCACGTAGACTGAAAGTGATGTTCCATGCTAATGGAAATCACAATCTGTCCTTATATCAAACAAAACAGAGTGTAAATAAAAAACTATAGAAGGAGACAAAGAAGAACATGACGTAATGATAATGGTTTCAATTCATCAAGAGGATATAACACTTGTAATCTATAAACATGGAACCTCAGTGTACCTAATTCTATAAGGCAAATATAAAAGACTCTGGTAAGAGAGACACTATAACACAGTGACTATAGCTGACCTCAGTATCCCACTCCCAACGATGGGCAGATCATTCAGACCGAAAATTAATGAAGAAACTTTGCCCTTAAACTACACTGTAGATCAAAGGGACCTCACAGACATGTAGAGAAGTTCCATCCAGCAACATCAGAGTACACTTTCTTATCAAGTGCACATGGAACATTCTCCAGAATAGATCATGTGTGATGCCTCAAGACGAGTCTGACCAAATATAAGAGGTCCAAAATTATATCATGCATATTTTCTGACCATAATGAAATAAAACTAGAAATCCATAACAGGAGAAATTTTGGAAAATTCACAAATATGTGGGAATTAAACAATGAATGATTCAATGAAAAAATAAAAAAGAAAATCAATGTCTTGAGGCAAACAAAAATATAAGCACAGCACAGAAAATTTATTGGGCTCAGCAAAAGCAGTTGCATTAAAGACCAGCATAGAAATAAATGTCTATACCAAGAAAGATGATTTAAATAGACAGCCTAATGTTACATCTCAGAGAACTAGAAAATGAAAGACTAAGTGCAAAGTTAGCAAGAAGAAGGAAATAACAAAGGTCAGAAGTAGAAATAAATGAAATAGAATCCAGAAAAACAATAAGAAAAAAATCAACAAAATTGAGAGTTTTTTTGAAAAGATACACAAAATCACACAAACTCTTAGCTAGATTAGCAAAAAGAAGACTCAAATCATAAAACCAGAAATGAAAGAAGGGACGTCACAACTGATATCGCTGAAATGCAAGGCATAAGACACTACTTTGAACAGTTAGATACCAACAGATTGGTAAACTTAGAAGAAATGGATAAATTCCTAGATATATACTTGAGGAAATAGCAAATATGAAAACACCAATAATCAAGAAGATTGAATCAGTAATAAAAGTTCTGTTCTCAAAGAAAAGCCCAGGACCTATAACTTCATGGGTGAATTCTATCAAATATTTGAAGAACTAATACCAACCCTTCTTGAACCTTTTAAAAAAATCAAAGAGAAAAGGTTCATGCAGATTAATATTGGAAGGCCAGAAATAAAGGTGATATAGCACATTAACCTTATGAAAGACAAAAGATGCAGAAAAAGCATTTGACAAAATTTACCATCCTTCCTGATCAGAACTTTCACACATTAGGTTTACAAGGAATGTATTCTAAGTGAGATAAAAGAGGCACAGAGAGAAAAGTACCAAATGACCTCACCACTGTGTGGAATCTAAAATAATGGATCTCAAAGAGTTGAGGGTAGAGCAGTTGTCCCCAGAGGCTGGGAGGTGAAGGTGGGGTGATGCTGATCAAAGAACATGGGTTCTTAGGCAAGAGGAGGAGGATTTTGAAGCCAAATCATGGCATGAGGCAACTGATTTAGGGCAATAAAATGCACCCTAGAGTGGAAAGAGTTCTCCTAGGCCCTCTCTGAACACAAGCCAGGCTGGCAGAACACCTGCTGCATCTCTGCAACCCTGGAATGTGCTTCCTTGTTTTTTCCTCCTTCGTCCCCTAATGAGGAGGTGGAATAAGCATCACTTTTGATGTCTTTGGCCCAAGGTTTGCTTCAGATGAAAAGGCCTGCAAGAGGATGCTTAATTGTGCGCATGACCTTGTTTCGTCACGTAATTTTCTGATCCAGTGCGATGGCGTCCAGAGCCATCCCCCCCGAGCTTGTGGTCCCCCTCCTGCGTTCTCTGCACTGTGGTTGCCTCTATTGGGAAGCCATTGGCATCAGCACCCCAGACAGCAGTGGGAAAACAGCTACAAGGAGGAGAGAAGTAGAGTGGACATTGGACTATAGATGGGATGGGAAAGAAGTAGATGAAGCTGATAACTTCAAAGATCTTCCATCGATGCTTTTTTGTTTTCTTTGGTGATTTAAAAAAAAACAAAACACTTGTTTTTGTCTCATTTACAATTACTGATGTTCACAGAATCAGTTTTATCTCCAGTTGGAGTCTCTTATTGTTACTCTCACTAAGAATTAGTTTTCTGCTTCAGTGAGGCTCTTAAATTTTGTTTCTTATTAAAATAATATGGCTGAAAGAAAAGTAGCATAGCTGTGATTATACATGAGCTGTATTTAAATTTTTTTAATGTAAAGATATTACCCTCTTGGGAGCTGACATTTTGGCATAGCTGGTAAAACCGCTGCCTGGGACCCTGGCATCCCACGTGGGCTCCACTTCTCATCCAGCTCCCTCCTAATGTACCTGGGAAAGCAGTAGAAGATGGCCCAACTGCTTGGGCCCCTGCACCCACATGGGAGACCTGGAAGAAGCTCCTGGCTCCTGGCTATGGTCTGGCTCATCCCTGGTCAATGCTGCTGTTTTGAGAGTAAACCAGCAGATATAAGGTCTCTCTCTGTCTCTCTGTCTCTATCTCTCCCTCTGTCTATAACTTTGCCTTTCGAATAAATAAAACAAATCTTTAAAAAAATTACATTCTTTTGAATTAAATCAGCATATGTTTCATTGCGGCTCTGAAAATGACTTGATTTCTGGAGTACAGTGTATATCAGTTGAACCTATTTACAGACTATTAGAAGGCAAGGAGAAAAGATTTCTCCTGGAGCCGAGCTCAGGGAGTCTACTTCATCAGGAAAACAGACCAAGCCTATTAATAGCCACTGATTTTTCAAGGCCTCCCAGCAAGAGGAGTGCACGTTTGAAGGAGAGGAACTCATTGGTGTAGTCAGGTTGGCAAGTAGGCATGGAAGAGCCCAAGACCTATCAACAGACCCATTCCTCTCCCCGCTGACAGCCCTTGCCAATGGCAGGCAGGATCTCGTGGCTCTTCTCCTAGGTGGGGAGCCCGTGGCAGGACACGTGGTCTTCATGAAGAAATGCACATGTCCTTAGTGTGTCGTGCGTTGGAGCAGAGGTATCCCAGGCAGAATGACAAGGGTTATGTTCCAAGCTGAAATGTAAAAGAAGTTCAACCCAACATTTACAGGCTCACTACATGAGATACAATGACTAAATTCTAAGATTCATTTCCTTGTCTGGTTTATGCAAATTGAGCTTATTATATTATTGCAACACGGACAAATAAAGATTTTGCTTACTTGAATTCCCCTCTGTGCATGTCTTTTAAAGCTAGATTGTATGTGTAGACAAAGGCACAAAGTTGGCAGTATGGCTAGTGCCTGGCACTTTGTGTTATTCAAGAAGAGCTGTGAAAAATCTCCCATCTAGCTGGGATAGTTTTATTCCACACTGAAGAGGGCCTCAACAAGTTTGCGGAACATTAAAAATAATTGTATTTTAGTGTAAAAATTGTGAAATCCTGGCATAGTTTTTTCATAATACATTTTCCCAAGAATTTGTGAAGTCCCCTTTATATGGAGGGAAGTGTAGACTGATGGGTATGGACGACATACCTGTTTTCCCTTGTGGGGCCAAGGCGTTGCAACTTTTCTTCTCAGAATGTGGCAACTCAGAAGCAGCTGTTAAATTGCCCTGTAGTGATACTGCCCACGGGCTCCAAGGCCCTGGCAACCCAGAGAACCGAGCGCGAGAATAGGAGCTGGTCTCCTGGGTGACCCTGGGGCAGGATCCTCGGCTTGTCTGACAAATCAGGGAAATGCTCCTCTTCCTTTTTCTCTCATTGTCCCAATGTCCCCTCCCCCCTTTCATCTCTTCCCCAAGGTTGTCCTCCTGATACAGCTGTCAAGAGAGAAGGCACCGGCGTTTGGAGAAAATGGCATGTGTGTTGTAGCAGTTTTTCAATGTGCTTTCCTTAGAAGATTCTAAGTTGAACTCTTTGAAGTTAAACCTCAGCCCCTTCAAGGGCTTGATCGCTCAGCTCGGTGCTGATTTGTGCTCAAGCCATAGATATCAGTAAGCATCTCCCGTAACTGTAACTTTTGAAATTGCAGGGGAAATGTATATGAGCTTTTTAGCCTCATTGCTTCAAAGGATGTGTTAGAAAAGGGAGACAGTATTGGGCAGTGGCCAATTAGGGGAATTAGGGCTTTGAGGTTTTGGAGAAAGAAAGGAATCTTTATAAAAATTGAGAACCAGGGTACTGGGTGTTCTCCCCAAAGCTTTCCTAACAGAAGCACGTTCTTCGAACGGTTATGTTGCCTGCTCTAATTTATGATCTCTAATGGGTAGGAAATCTCCGAGCCAGAAGAAAGAATTATGAACATGGAAGGGAAGTGATAGATGGATCGTGACAAGGTGGCTTAAAAGGCAGCACTGTGGCATCCGGGGGACAAGAATTTACTTTTTGTTCTTAGATTGTGTGATTTGCTCCAAATCATCAAGGCTACCACCAGATAATATTTCTTAAGCTCTCTTAAGAACCTGGTATCTTGAGATCTACCCCAAATCAAACACATAATTACACGTAGTTAAGGTACAGTGCTTTACTTTTGCATATTGTTCATAATCTTTTCCAAAAATGTCTTAAATACCTTTAAGTGCCAATCACACAAGAGAGAGTTTTACAAATAGTTTTCATGCAGATAGAAATAGAAGCAACAGAGGAACAAAGCAGCAACCCTGAAAAACCCAAACCCAGAAAGTGGTAACTCCCTGGTGCCAGAGTTGAGCACCGGCTGCATGAGGCTTAGGCCCACAGGAGAGAGCAGGGCAGGTCAGCACAGACGTCAGAACTCCCATCTGCTGCTGCCCTCTGAGGACAAAGACACCTGCGCAGAGCCGTGTGCAGGGAGCAGCACTGGAAAGGGCACACGTGTGAGAGGGGTAATTAGAGCAATGGAAGTATGATGAGTCTGCTAAGGCCTTCGGGGGGGTACTGTCCAGGACACTCTCTGGTGGGACCATGGGGCCGTGTTAGTAATTTCTGTACCTCAGTTCTGAGTCTGAAAAAACCTTGAGGTAATGGGGGTTGACGGATAAAACTGGGGTGCATGGGGAGTGAAAATGCTTGTCAGAAATAGGAGTCTCCTCTGTGTTAAGACTTCATAAACATGTTGCTTGGCCTTGGGAAAAGTACCCCATTTGCAATTGCCCCTGTGCTAAGAGTGCATGTCATATACTGCACACTACTTACTTTGGGACCCACCACACCCCCAAGAGTCTGTGAGAAGACAGGCTGCAGGGCAGTTGATCATGGACGCTGCATAGGGCGAGAGAAGTGGACACACGTGGTCTGTGAGCCCTGCACAGCTCCATCATCGAGAGTAGGGATTTCACTTCTGGATTTCAGCATAATCCGCTGGGGGAGCTCCATCCTGCAGCCGTGGCCATGGACTTGGGGCATTGTGGGTTTATATGCAGTTCCCTGCAGAGCTGTGGTCTGAATGAGGCTGTGTTCTTTCTTTCTCCTGGCCCCTGCATCCTCCCTACACAGGTATCCTCTGAAGGAGGCAGGGGTGTGGGGCCTGGGCCTACAGGCCAGCTTGGTACAGAGCAGCTGCCAAGGTGCTCCCATGACACTAGACAGCCATCACATGGACACTGCTTGCTCATTTTGGTCCTGTTTGTACATCTCCCTCACCTCTTATCACCCGGCACATTCATCCACCCACCTACTCCTCTGTAGGTGACACATTACTATGGGATAATTTATCATCTTTGTGGGAGAAGCAAACAAACATCTCACCCTATATACTTCAGGAAAATTCAGAACTTTTGAAGACCATATATCATAGTGCTTGGTCTTGTGAAAACATGATCAGACACACTAATAAAAACCGTAGCTCTGGGGGCCAGTGTTTTGATGTAGTGGGAAAAGCTGCCACCTGCAGTGCCAGCATCCCATATGGGTGCTGGTTCGAGTCCCAGCTGCTCCACTTCCGATCCAGCTCTCTGCTAATGCACCTGGGAAAGCAGCAGAAGGTGGCCCAAGTGTTCAGGCACCTGCACCCATGTGGGAGATCTGTGATAAGCTCTGGCTTTGCCTGGCTTACCCCTGGGCTTCTGGCTTTGCCTGGCCTACCCCTGGCCACTGTGGCCATGTGATAAGTGAACCAGAAGATGGAAGATCTGTCTCTCATTTTTTCTCTCTAACTCTGCCTTTCAAATAAATAGAATAAATAATTTAAAAAAATAGCTCCCAGCCTCCTTCCAAACTCTTGTCTCAGAGGACACGTTACTTGCTTCTTTGTTTGGACCTGCCCAGCCTGTGCCTTCCTGGCTCAGATTTGCTGGGTGCACTGAGAGCAGGCAGAAGACAGCTGTTAGGGTTCTCCATGATGTTGTGCAGAAGACAGCTGAGACCTCAGAGCTTAATGCCTCTGAGCAGTATATGGGTCATGAATCATTTTCTCCTCTTGCAGAGAGGAGGGAAAATGTGGCTTTTTGCCAGGAAGGAGAGAATGGCACTGGAGAGGGTGGTGGGAAGGTCATTATCTGTGTGATACCTGGACAGCTGTATCCGTGGGACAGGTGTTGTATGATGCTTGCCCTTGCCAAACAGGCTCTCTCCCATTGTTTTTGAGTCTTCAAAATGCTAATAAATGTGTTTATGTTTTCATTTCCATTGGCCAGGGCTTGTATTAAAGTGTTGCCAGCTGTTAAGAGAGAGAAAATTTGAAATATCCACTGAGAGTTTCTCAGAGTCCAAGAGGTGGTGGATATGGGAGTCATGGCGGGTGGTGGTGAGGAAGTAGCGCTGAGGTCCATGCAGTTGCTGAGGGGCCCAGGTGGAAGCAAGCACTAGCATGTTCAGCATGGACACCCAGCATTGGGTCTCTCTGCAAGAGGAAAGAAAGAGAATGGGAGGAAGCTCACCTCCTCCTTAACCACTTGGGCTTGGCAGTGGAGAGGCAGCCTGCCCTGCTACAGCATTCCTTAGGCCAGCAATCGAAACTCATGCTAAAATAGACTCATTAGGAGGAGGTTTGTGGCCCTGAGAACCCAGATAGACACTTCTGGGTTGAAGTTGTAGACACTCCATGACAGTTCGGTCAAGACGAGACTGCCAAAATGGTGAGATATTTTCATCCGTTTGTGCCTCTGTCCAGTAGATCCCCAGGAGGAGCACTTCCCTGGTGTGTGTGGTCACAGGTGGCCAGGATAGAAACTCCTCAAAGGAAAGAAACTTAGCAATCAAAGAAAAGGATGGAACGTGGGATAGCCCAAAGAACAGGTGTCTGCTCCATCTTTCACAGCAGCTGCCAATGTAAAGGTAGGAAAAGGAGATAAAGCCAGTTTTAATATCCTGAAGATCGCTATTCACATGTTAAAATGGATATTGAATTAGAAATTGTAGGTTCTGGGACCAGAACTGTGCATAGTGGGTTAAGTCGTCATTGCCTGTGGTGCTGGCATCCCATTTGGGATCTGATTTAAGTCCTGGTCCACTTCCAATGTGACTCCCTGCTAATGTGCCTGGGAAAATAGTGGAAAATGGACCAAGTCCTTGGGCCCCTGCCACCCACATCGGATACCTGGATGGAGTTCCTGGTTTCTGGCTTTGACCTGGCACAACTCTAGCCATTGCTACCACGTGGATAATGAAGCAGCAGATGGAAGATCTTCTATAGTTGCTTTTCAAGTAGGTAAGTAAGAAAATAGATAAATAAGAGGGTGAGGACATGCACAACTGAGGACCCCAGCAGCTAAGAGCCTCTACAACAGTGTTGGAGAGTGAGGTGAGACCAGACTACAGCAGTCTAAGCACTGGCAAAAAAGCTGCAGGAAGAGCCTAGAGGGAATCCAGCTTGGAGGCCCATGGGGGATAGCGTACCTGCAAAACTAGGGGAGAAAAAACAAGAGGGGGGCACATTTTCTCTCTCCCTGATCACCCTGCAATGGTGGCCTATAACAAGCTGATAAGGAGCAGGTGCCATTTTGGACATACGTAACAGCTGTGCCAGCTCGTGTCCATGCCCAGCAACCAGCCAAGTAGAGAGGAACAGACAGGCTTGGGTGCTGATGACTGTGGGAGGCTTTGGCCAGGACTGTGAAAACACTGAGCGTGTGGCTGGGACCTTAGGCAGTCACTGTGGGAGGCTGCACATGATAGGGCTTCCTGGTTACCTGGCGAGGGACATTGCTGGAGAATCTGAGCTTACACTGAGGACTGCACAGATGCTTTGTGTGGTCCTTGGGGCAGAGCAGAATAATAATATAAACACTAGGGCTAGTGCCCAGGTACTGGTCTCCTTTGAGGAGAGTAGCTCAGCTGAGTCTATGCAAACAGACAAGAACAAACCTTCCCTTTGATTAAAAATTTACCACACCAAACCTGGGTGTGTCACCTCAAACATGCTTCACCCTGGAGCACTGAACAGAGCTCCTTGGCCACACCTACCATACACCTCTAGGTATTCTCTGAAAACAGACACTCCACTAATCCACACAGACGTAGTCCAAAGATAAATGCCACCACAGCAAAAAACAAAGAAACCAATCAGTGTCTCCACAAATGCTCGACAACAAATGCACCAATTCAGGAAACAAGAATAAGGAAGACAACATGGTGCCCCTAAAAGAACACAACACTTCAGTAATAGATTCTGAAGATGATGAGGTGGAAGAAATACCAGAAATGGAATTCTAAAAGTTGATCATAAGATTACTTAGAAGTAATTAGAAGTAAATGCAGAGCTAATGATATCTATACATGACATGAAAGAAAATTTCTCCCACAAAATTGAGATCTTAAAGATAAATGAAGGCGCCTCTGCTGTGGCTCAGCGGGTTAATGCCCTGGCCTGAAGTGCCAGCATCCCATATGGGCACCGGTTAGAGTCCCAGCTGCTCCACTTCCGATCCAGCTCTCTGCTATGGCCTAGGAGAACAGTGGAGGATGGCCCAAGTCCTTGGGTCCCTGCACCCATATGGGAGACCCGGAAGAAGCTCCTGGCTCCTTTCAGATCAGCCTAGCTCCAGCCATTGCAGGAGAAAATGGTGAGATATATTTCAAGTGTTAAGAGAAAAGAACTGTCAACCCGGAATACTATACCCTGCAAAGCACTCATTTGTGAACAAGGGTGAAATAAAGACCTTCCTTGACAAAGAGAAATTGAAAGAATTTGTAACAACCCGTCCAGCCCTGCAGAAGATGCTTTGGATGTGCTGCACACAGAAACACAGAAACAAGGTCATCGCTATGGAAGAAGGTAAAGGCAGGAAATCTCCCAGTAAAAGTACAAAGGAAATCCAAAGTAAACAGTAGGAATATTTATGGAAAAATGGTAGGGCAATAACATTATTTATCAATAGTCACCTTAAATGTCAATGGCCTCAACCCTCCAGTTAAAAGACACAAATTGGCTGGATGGATTAAGAAACATAACCCATCTATTTGCTGCCTATAAGAAACACATCTTACCAACAAAGATGCACACAGACTGAAAATGAAAGGATGGAAAAAGATACTCCATGCTAACAGAAACCAAAAAAGAGCTGGTGCAGCCATCCTAATATCAGACACAAAAATTGTTGAAAGAGACAAAGAAGGGCACTATGTAATGATTAAGTGATTAATTCAACAGAAAGGTTTAACTTTTCTAAACGTATATGCACCCAATTACAGGGAACCTGGCTATTTAAAAGAAATGTTAAGGGATCTAAAGGGAGACATACACTCAAATACAATAGTAATGGGGGATTTAAATACTCTACTTTCAGGAAGGGATAGATCAACCAGAGAGAAAATCAGAAAGGAAACAGAGTTAATTGACACTATAGACCAAATGGATCTAATAGATATCTACAGAACTTTTCATCCTTCAGTTGCAAAATACACATTCTTCTCAGCAGTGCATTAAACTTTCTCTAGGATTGACCATATGCTAGGCCATAAAGGAAGTCTCAGCAAATTAAAAAAAATCAAAATCATAACATGCATCTTCTCGGACCACAATGGAATGAAGCTGGAAATCAGCAATTCAGGAGTCTCTAGAATATATGAAAACCCATAGAGACTGAAAAACATGCTCCTGAATGAACAGTGGGTCATGGAAGAAATCAAAAGTGAAATCAAAAGACTTCTGGAAACAAATGAAGATAACAGTATAACATATCAAAACTTATAGGATACAGCAAAAACAGTGTTAAGAGGAAAGTTTATAGCAATTGGTGCCTACATCAAGAAATGTGAAAGGCACCAAATAAATGAGCTGTTAGTGCATCTCAAGGATCTAGAAAAACAACAGCAAACCAAACCCAAAACTAGTAGGAGAAAATAAATAATTAAAAGTAGAGAAGAAATCAACAAAATTGAAACGAAAATAACAATACAAAAGATCAGCAAAACGAAGAGCTGGTTTTTGAAAAAATAAGCAAAATGGGCACACCATTGCCTGATTAAACCAGAAAAAGGAGAGAGAGTACCCAGATCAATAAAATTCGAGATGAAAAAGGAAATGTAACAACAGACAGCACAGAAATAAAAAGGAATCATCAGAAATTACTACAAAGAGCTGCATGCCAGCAAATGGAGAAAGCTAGAAGTAATAGATTCCTGGACACATACAGTCCACCAAAACTGAGTACTGAATACATAGAAAACCTAAACATGGCCGGCGCCGTGGCTTAACAGGCTATTCCTCCGCCTTGCGGCGCCAGCACACCGGGTTCTAGTCCTGGTCGGGGCGCCGGATTCTATCCCGGTTGCCCCTCTTCCAGGCCAGCTCTCTGCTGTGGCTCGGGAGTGCAGTGGAGGATGGCCCAAGTGCTTGGGCCCTGCACCTGTATGGGAGACCAGGAGAAGCACCTGGCTCCTGGCTTCGGATCAGCATGATGCGCCGGCCGCAGCGGCCATTGGAGGGTGAACCAACGGCAAAAAAGAAGACCTTTCTCTCTGTCTCTCTCTCTCACTATCCACTCTGCCTGTCAAAAAAAAAAAAAAAAAAAGAAAAAAAAAAAGAAAAAAGAAAAAGAAAAAAAGAAAGAAAACCTAAACAGACCCATAACCAAGATGGAAATTGAATCAGTAATAAAGACCCTCCCAACAAAGAAATCCCAGGACCAGATAGCTTCACTGCTGAATTCTATCAGACTTTTAAAGAAGAAATAACCCTAATGCTTCTCAAGTTAATCACAACAATTGAGAGGGAGAGAATCCTTTCAAATTCTTTCCATGAAGCTGTATCACCTTAATCCTAAAACCCGGAAAAGACACAACAGAGAAAGAAAACTACAGACCCAATTTCCCTGATGAACATAGACACAAAAATCCTTTACAAAACTAGCCAATCGAATTTAACAATACATCAGAAACATCATTCACCCAGACCAAGTGGGATTTATCCCTTGCATGCAGGGATTGTTCAAAGTCTGCAAATCAATGTGATATATCACATTAACAAATTTAAGAACAAAACCATATGATTATCTCAATAGATGCAGAGAAAGCATTAGATAAAATACAACACCCTTTCACGGTGAAAACTCTAAGCAAATTGTGTATAGAAGGAGTATTCCTCAGCACAATGAAGGCAATTTATGACAAACCCACGGCCAGCGTCCTATTGAATGGGGAGAAGTTGGAAGCATTCCCACTGAGCTCTGGAACCAAACAAGTATGCCCACTCTCACCATTGCTATTAAATATAGTACTAGAAGTTTTATCCAGAGCCATTAGGCAAGAAAAAGAAATCAAAGGAATACAAATTGGAAAGGAGGAAGTCAAACTATCCCTATTTGCAGATGACATTCTATATTTAGGGGATCCAAAAGACTCCACCAAGACTATTGGAACTCATAGGAGAGTTTGGTAAAGTAGCAGGATATAAAATCAATACACAGAAAACAACAGCCTTTGTGTATATATAGAATGCCACAGCTGAGAAAGAACTTCTAAGGTCAATTTCATTCATAATAGCTACAAAAAAATCAAATACCTTGGAATAAATTTAACCAAGGATGTCAAAGATCTCTATGATGAGAATTAAAAAACATTAAAGAATAAAATACAAGAAGATATTAAAAAATAGAAAAATCTTTTATGTTCATGGATTGGAAGAATCAATGTCATCAAAATATCCATTCTTCTGAAAGCAATTTACAATTCAATGATATACCAATCAAAGTACCAAAGACATTCTTCTCATAATTAGAAAAAAATAATGCTGAAATTTATATGGAAACACAGGAGACCTTGAATAGCTAAAGAAATCTTATACAACAAAAGCGAAACTGGACACATCGCAATACCAGATTTCAAGACATACTACAGGGTAGTTATAATCAAAACAGCGTGGTACTGGTACAAAAACACATGGATAAACCAATGGAACAGAATAGAAATGCTAGAAATCAATCCAAACATCTACAACCAACTTGTATTTGACCAAAGAACTAAAACCAATCCCTGTAGCAAGGACAGTCTCTTCAACAAATGGTACTGTAGAAACTGGATTTCCACATGCAGAATTATGAAGCAAGACCCCTACCTTACACATTACACAAAAATTTATTCAAAATGGATTAAAGACCTAAATCTATGCCCTGATACCATCAAATTATTAGAGAATATTGAGGAAACTGGAAGATATTGGCATAGGCAAAGAGTTCTTGGAAAAGACCCTAGAGGCACAGGCAGTCAAAGCGAAAATTAACAAATGGGGTTACATCAAAATGAGAAGCTTCTGTACTGCAAAGGAAACACTGAGGAAAGTGAAGAAGCAACCCACATATTGGGAGAAATTTGCAAACTATGCAGCTGATAAAAGATTAATAACCAGAATATGTAAAGAGATCAAGAAACTCCACAACAGCAAAGCGAACAACCCAGTTAAGAAATGGGCAAAGGACTTAAATGGACATTTATCAAAAGGGGAAATACAAATGGCCAACAGACACATGAAAAAATGCTCAGGATCACTGGCTGTCAGGGAAATGAAAATCAAAATCACAATGAGATTTTGCCTCACCCCATTTAGAATGGCTCTAATACAGAAATCCACAAACAACAAATGCTTGCTAGAATGTGGGCAAAAAAGTACCTTAATCCTCTATTCATTGGAATGTAAACTGGTAAAGCCACCATAGACTACAGTATGGAGATACCTCAGAAATCTGAATATAGGCCTACCATAAGACCCAGGCATTTACCCAAGGGAAATCAAATCAACAATTAAAAGAGTTATCTGTACCCCATGTTTATTGCAGCTCAATTCACAATAGCTAAGACATAGAATCAACCTAAATGCTGGTCAGCTAAAGACTGGATAAAGAAATTATGGGATATGTATATTGTGGAATACTACACAGTGATAATTAATGGATGAATCTGGAAAGCATCATAATTAGTGATATAAGCCAGTCACAAAGGACAAATACCATATGTTCTTCCTGATCTGTGATAACTAATAGAGCACCTAAAAGGAAATCTCTAGAAGTGAAATTGATAATTTGAGCAGCAATGACTTGAATAGCCCTTGACTGACAGTTTTTTGTTTCTCTTCTTCATACTATCAAACTCTTTACTTAATATAAAGTTAATTATGTGTGTATAAAATCTATTTAAAATAGATCTCAATAAAAAATGAGTGGGAATAAGAGAGGAGGAGAAAATTTGTAAAGCTGTACAGTTGTGCATATAATCCTACAGACTTACTTGTAAGTGTAAAGACTTGCCATGGGACTCCAAATTCCATTAAGCTGGGTGATGAAAATGTCATCTTTTTTTTTTTTTTTTTTGACTGGCGGAGTGGACAGTGAGAGAGACAGAGAGAAAGGTCTTCCTTTGCGGTTGGTTCACCCTCCAATGGCTGCCATGGCTGGCGCACTGCACTGATCCGAAGGCAGGAGCCAGGTGCTTCTCCTGGTCTCCCATGTGGTGCAGGGCCCAAGCACTTGGGCCATCCTCCACTGCACTCCCGAGCCACAGCAGAGAGCTTGCCTGGAAGAGGGGCAACCGGGACAGAATCCGGCACCCCGACCAGGACTAGAACCTGGTGTGCCAGTGCCACAGGCGGAGGATTAGCCTATTGAGCCACAGCGCCAGCCAAAAATGCCATCTTAAGTGTTAAAATGATCATATTAAGTGTTCAAGTGATCGTATAGATAGGATTAAGTGTTAAAGGTATCATATAAATAAGATCATGTGTATGGTAATAATAATATATAGAATTGAAAAGGAGAGAATGTTCCAACATTGGAAAGAGTCCACACATTAGACTCAAGGAATGACAGTTCCTTTAAATAGCACTCTGACCTCAGCATCAGCTCTTAAGGCATTCTGGTCTGTCTGAAAAGCCCATGAGAGCATTTCAGGCATGGAAAGCCAAGACACCGTGGCACAAAAAATTCGACATGAAGTATCTCTGTTAGAGGGTCTCCAGTGGAAAGAAGTGGACATCAAAGAAGGATGGTCTTTTCCTTGAAGGAAGGAGAGAACTTCTCCTTCGAGTATGGCCTTGTTTAAATACTGATGGAGATTGTAGATTCAAAAGGCTTCCATAGCTTTGGCAGCTCATGTCAAGAGCCTCGGGTGATCACTGACAACAGGAGTAACTGTGCACTAACTTCCTATGTAGGACTTCTGTCCTCAGTGAGTTGTATTATGAGAATTAACTGTAAAAATTGTTCTCAGTTTTTTTTTTTGTGCCTGTGTGTGCAAATTGTTGAAATTGTTGAAATCTTTCCTTAGTATGGAGTTGGTCTTCTGTGTATCAAGTTAATTGAAAATGAATCTTAATGGAGAATGGGACTGGGAATGGGAGAAAGAGGAGGAGGTGGGGTGGGAATGGGAGAAAGAGGAGGAGGTGGGGTGGGAATGGGGGTGGGAGGGTGGGTATGGTGGGAAGAATCATTATATTCCTAAAGTTGTACTTATGAAATTCTACTCATTAAATGAAAGGTTTATTTGGGAAATAAAAAAGAAACTTTTACTTTTGTATATGGAATTGTCTTTTTCTGCTTTGTGATATGTTATCAATTTTGTTATACTATTCAGTATTTTAAAAATAAATCTTATTGTGCGTATTTAAATAAATATGACATGTTGTGGGATAAAAACAATAAAATTTTATTCTAATGAAGGAAAAATATAAATATATATAGAGAAAGAAATTGTAGATTCTTAGAAGCACAGCAGACTTCTGTGAAGTTAGAGGATGTTTGTCACTGCTTTTTTTTTTTTTAATATTTATTTATTTGAAAGGCAGAATTGCAGAGAGGTGGAGAGAGAGAAGTCTTTCTTCTGCTGGTTGACTCCCCTAGTGGCCACAATGGCTGGAGCTGGGTGTATCCAAAGCCAGGAGCCAGGAACTTCTTCTGTGTCTCCCATGTGGGTGCAGGGACCAAAGGACTTGGGCCATCTCATTACTGCTTTCCCAGGCCATAGCAGGGAGCTGGATCTGAAATGGAGCAGCTGGGGCTCAAACCGGTGCCCATACAGGTTGACAGCACTGCAGGTGGTGGCATCACCTGCTATGCTACATCGCTGGCCCCTGGCACTGCCTGTGACCATCACTCCATATTCTTTTTCTCACTATTGTCTTCAGAGACAACAGGTATAATTTTCATTTATGAATGGCACCTGTCCACAAGGCAGCTCTCCAGCATTGTCTAAGTGTTGTCATTGTCTTGATCTTTTGAAAGAAAAACATGTGGGACCCCATCCTTCATCTCTGTGAAAGATTGGTTAGGGTATGGTGCACTTTACACAGATTGAGGGCCTTTGAGTTGGGACTGTCAGGACAGAGCTTGAGGCAAGTAAACACAGTAGCACCTGTAAAGCCCAGGAACTTCAACTGTGGTTGGAATCTGGAGTACAGATGCTTGGTCTTCTTCCCAACGTCTTTTTGCTCCCTCCCAGTTCCCAGAGAAATTTCACAAAAAGAATCCTTGTTCTATTTCCTTGGGTCACAGGCCATTGCTATTTGCAGAGAGATGAGATGGTTTGATAGGGCAGCCTGGGTCACATGTGCAACTTTGTGGTTGGGACATGGAGAGTGTGTGATCAACAGGTTCCCTAGATGCGAGTAGCAGCTTCTGCAATGGGGAAAATATGGAGATGACAGAAACCGCCCACCCCATCTAATCTGTGCAACACAAAAAACTAAAATACCTTAAAACACCAAATCTAGGGGCCGGTGCGGCACCAGCATCCCATATACGTGCTGGGTTCTAGTCCCAGTTGCTCCTCTTCCAGTCCAGCTCTCTGCTGTGGCCCGAGAAGGCAGTGGAGCATGGCCCAAGTTCTTGGGCCTCTGCACCCGCATGGGAGACCAGGAAGAGGCACCTGGCTCCTGGCTTCAGATTGGCTCAGTGCCGGCTGTGGTGGCCATTTGGGGAGTGAACTAATGGAAGGAAGACCTCTCTCTCTCTCTCTCTCTCTCTCTCTCTCTCTCACTGTCTAACTCTGCCTGTCAAATAAAAAAAAAATCTAAAAAAAAAAAAACACCAAATCTATTCTTGTTCTGTGTGTAATCTGGGAGGTTCTTCAGATTGGCACTGGCTCTGTTGATCCTGTAGATAGATGGTGACCCAGTTGGGCTGGATGGCCTCCCTGACATGTCTGGCGATTGGTGGCTGCTTGGCTTGGGGAGCTCAAGCAGGGCCATGGTCTTGCTCTCTGTGGTGGCTCATATTCCCATAGGCTAGCCTGCTTCTTTGGTGGCCACCTCAGGCTTCCCAAGGTCAAAAAGAGAGAGAGAGCAACCTGAGAAGCACAAGTTCTTTTAGCTTTTGCTGAGTTTCATGACCATTGCAAGGACATGACCAAGTCTAGAAGCAATGGGAGAAAAATAAACTTCACCTTGGCATAGGGGGCTGCAGAGTCATGTGGTAGAGGTGTTTGTCCATGGGCTGGAAAGAGTCTTGGCCATTTCTTCAATTTAATGCCATGCTTCAGCTCCGTCTGCCTTCTTGTTATGCTTGGCTTTGTCTTGTTTCTAAATAAGCTCATGGGTCTGGTGCCCGTGACAGCTTGACCAGAGTCTCTGTATCTCTAAGTTCAGAAATGAGAGAAAGAGGAGGAGGGAGGAGAAGAGAGAGTGGGAGTGAAAGAGGGAGAGGGAGAGAGAGAGAGAGGCTAACTTCCCCTGGTTCATACAAGCATTACCTCCAGGGCCAGGTGTCCACACTGATCCAGTCTGTTCCTGTTAACAAAGCTGGGGCATGGCTAGGGCCTTGGTTTTCATGGGACATGGATGGAATCATTTAATGTAGAAAATTGGAAGAGGATATTGGCATGGCAGGCAAAATGTCTGATGATTGCCTTTGAACACAATTGAGACTGTATCCAAGGTCATTTCTCTACACTCTGCAATTCTGTTGTGTCTTCTTACGTAACTGTTAATATAATGTGAACACTCACTAGGGTAGGGATTTGCATCTAGCAGGAATGAAGGGCAGGTGGACTCTTCCTGGCAGTTAGGAATAAGCAGGCATAGACCAGGTGCTTGTCAATGTCTTGCCGAATGCCTTTGAATTGGCATTTAGCCCTTGACAGGCTAGAGAGATACCATGAGGTAAGCACAAATTGAGTTTAGTGAGTTCTGGTGTACTAGTTGCACTAGTTGGTTTGTTTCATTCTCTGGGGGAAAGGCCAGATTTAATATAAGAAAAATTCTTTATAGAGGGAGCATTCTCCATTGAATTGCAATTCAGAATATTGTATTCCTGGAGTATCAGGTCAGTAGAGGAGCAAGGAGAGACCACAAGTGACTATCTAGGAGCTCACATGGACTACACAGGCCTTGGAAAGTGAGAAAATCCAGGTCAGTCTGACTTAATTGTCATACAGAAGTTTTCATTTCATCTCAGGTTGAAGTTCTGTTCTGTGTTTGGCATCAAGGAGAGCCTTGAGTCAATGTCCCTTTGCCCTTCGGTGACTCATACAGTGAGACAAGAGTTAGAGACCAAGGGAGCAAATCTCTCTCCTGACAGCGTATCTGGATACGAAATGATGATATTCCACAGTGAGAAAATCGTGCCTTCAGGACATTTCCTTTCTGTATCGTAATGTAATTTCTTAGTACAGCTCTTCTTTTTTCTTTTCCCCCAAATTAAATACTCACATTTGCATATTTCATTTCTTGATTATCCAAGGCAAGGGGGAAAAGAAAGGATGTGGGGAGGAGAGCATGAAAGGGTAGATAATTGGCACCCGTGGTAATTTCCACCCTCATCCATTTACTCCCTCCACCAATTTAATTTCACACCCTCAACCTACCTCCTTCTTTATTAATGGCAAGAAATAGCTCATGGAAGTTGTTTTGGTTTTTAGTTCTTTCTTCAAAGTGACCCAAAAGAGACTCACTAGGAAAAAGGACAATGTGTACATGACAGTTGCCTATCATCTGAGCCCCACCTCTGGTAGGTACAGTTCATCAGCAAAGGGTCAGTTGTGGTGATTGTGTTATTACCATCTCAGCCTTGGATGGTGGGTAAAATAGGCCCTGATTCATTTGGAGAGGGATTTATAGGGGGTGGGAAGTGGCTATCACAAGAAAAGTTTCCGTGTAAAAAGTGGTAAGAGCCAACAGAACACATTGGATTCCTGCAACATCAGTGTTGACCATAGGAAGGCAATGAGATCAAGACTCAAGCAGAGGCCAGTGCCACGGCTCACTAGGCTAATCCTCCACCTGTGGCACTGGCACTCCGGGTTCTAGTCCTGGTTGGGGCGCTGGATTCTGTCCCAGTTGCTCCTCTTCCAGTCCAGCTCTCTGCTGTGGCCCAGGAGGGCAGTGGAGGATGGCCCAAGTGCTTGGGCCCTGCACCCGCATGGGAGACCAGGAGGAAGCACCTGGCTCCTGGCTTCAGATCGGTACAGCGCATCGGCCATAGCAGTCATTTGGGGGGTGAACCAATGGAAAAGGAAGACCTTTCTCTCTGTCTCTCTCTCTCACTGTCTAACTCTGCCTGTCAAAAAAAAAAAAAAAAAGACTGTAGCAGAAGCAGTGTTATCCCCATAACTGAGTGCCTGACTGATGATAGTACTGCTGCCATCACCATGGTTAAGACTCCCAGAAGCCTTTTGCCATACACATGCTTACCCACATTTTGTACTGAATCCCCATCCTGATAAGGACTTGTCTCCTCCTGTGGGAGGCCCAGTTCAGTCCTAATTTCTGGATTTCACTGGCCCAGGGGCAACCCTTGGTTACACCCAGCTGTAAGAGCAGGCGCTGGTCACAAGGGACCCTTGTCACAAGGAAAGTGATCAGCAGGCTATTGCAGTCTCTGTGAGACCAGAGGAAGCTGAAAAAAAGGAAGAGCCTATGACCAAAGGCTTTGATGTCATTTAGGAGAAGTGTTCCTAACGTAAAAGCGAGATTTTTCCTTATCATTGCTTTGTAGAGTCCTCTTGAGAAGTTAAAGCCTTGTTACACGTTTCATGGCAGCTTGTTGTGAGAGACCATGTGCAGATGAACCAACTTTGGTACTTCTGAGAGCAGCTCACCCACAGTATGGCATGCAATTCTCTCCTTTCAGTAACCCAATGAAGCATGTGTAAAGCACACAGTGTGTGGCTGGTGGGGTCCTGGGCCTTGCTGTGTAGAAAGAAATATAAAACTTTGTTCATTCTACTGAAGTCAGGCTTTTGCTAGGAAACCGTGTAATAGCTAACAAAACCCTCACTTGTGCAGCACACGCTGTGTGTAACTGGGGTGTTGAGATGAGACATGTGTGAAGTCAAGGATGTTTCTAAGGAGTATGAAGTCAGGGCTGAAAGACAAGCAGGCATGTACGGGAGAAAGGAGCCAAGGGCAGGCCGTGGTGACACTAGGGGACCCAGGGGTTCTTCTTGCCGGGTGGGCCCAGGTGCCTTCCGTATTGGATGAGGTCAGTTCAAGGATTGTGCAGGTTCAGGAGAGTCTGATGCCCAGTTCTGCAGAGCAAATGCGTGTCTCAGCACATAGTATCAGATGGCCACTGTCAGTGTCTCACCAACATTGAAATCGATTTGCCGTTCTGATTGGCGACTTTCTTGGATGCTTTCCCGAAGACTGCAGCTAGGGGGGCATTTTTTTGTGTGAGAAACAGAGCAGATGACACAGACCCCTCTTTCTTGGAAGAAGATCCGTCTCACTGGGTCTCAGTGTCTCTCCCTTCCAACTGGCGTTGAGGAAAAGCAAGGGGAAGCATGCTCAGGTTTAAGTAAAACACCTGTGTTGTGCAAAGTAATACAGGAGAACTCGAAAAAGCTCACGACAAAGTAGAATGAAATCCAGTTGATTTGGCGAATAAGTCTTAGCTCCACGCCTAGTGTTTTCATAATACGAATTTTCATGAACTTCTTAAAGACCCCTTGTGTGTGGGGGCTTCAAAATTCATGGAATTTCTTTTTCCATCAGCTTCTGAGTATCCCTTGTAACATCTACCTGAGTTCATTATGTGGTCTTAGCACTGAAGTCTGGGTTGTTGGTGGCCCCTGGTGCCACCATTCTCTATAAACAGGACTCCATTTCCAACACTGGTTGATTTGTGGAATGAATTTGCCTAGGTCTTGCTGAGCATGTGTGTGTGTGTGTGGGGGAAGCCATTGTGGATATAGCTGTGACCCAGCACCGAGTCAGTGCAATGGGTTTTTCCTTTAATATTGGGTCCCTGACCTAAGTCTGTTCAAGGTCATTTTCTCTGTACACGTTGTTCTCAAGCAGTTTCAACAAAAATATCTCAAGAATGCCTATAAAATACTTTTGGATACTAGTAGCTGCAGGCTTTAGCAGGAATTCAACACGATATGAGCCTGTGACCTGGAGTCTGCTGGCAGCTGGCTCTCCAAGGTAATTTGGAGTATTGTACCATGTCAATCCATGGTTTGGGCTAACATTTCATCATTTAAACTGATTTTACTTGTTTTATATTTGTATCTGAGTAAATAATATTATAGATTATGATAGTCCCAATGGTTATAACATAAATTGAAATGGATTTTACCCATCTCCCTTGGAGAACACAGGTAGAAAATTAACATTAGGGTCCTTTCTAAATACTTTAGTTTCTGAGTCTGCTAGGGTCTACACCCAAACCAAATATGATTCCCCCAAAATTCTTTAAGATGCACTTTGGAAAGACAAGATAATTTCAGTTGTAAAGTACAGGTATCAAGCTATACATAATCTTTGGCTGTCAGAAGTTTCTGTCATCAGATACTCAGCTTTTTTTAAAAAGATTTATTTATTTATTTGAAAAGCAGAGCTACAGAGAGGCAGAGGCAGAGAGAGAGAGAGAGAGAGAAAGAGAGAGAGAGAGAGGTCTTTCATTCGCTGGTTCACTCCCCAATTGGCCATACAGCTGGAGCTGAGCCAATCTGAAGCCAGGAGCCAGGAGCTTCCTCTGGGTCTCCTACGTGGGTGCAGGGACCCAAGGACTTGGGCCATCTTCTACTGCTATCCCAGGCCATGGCAGAGAGCTGGAGCAGAAGTGGAGCAGCTGGGACTGGAACTGATGCCTGGATAGGATGCCGGCACTGCAGGTGGCAGCTTTACCCACTCTGCCACAGCACTGGCCCAGATACACAGCTTTTAAGACAAGCTGTTGGTGCTTTCCATGGGTCTTACAGCCCATGAGAGGGTGTGATCAGCAGCGTCCCCTCTGTCTCAGACCTGGCCTTCCGAGGCGGCAGCTCTTTGGGCGCAGGTACCTGTTCCTCTCTCTGAAACCACCACAGTGCCTAGCACCTGAAACATTCGTGGGATTAAATGGGTTTTCGATGCCATCTCTTTCCCCATAGTCTCATATTGAATCATGTCATGAGTTTGATTGGCATATTGTGGGATGGATGAAGGTTTAACCTGTTTAAAGTGATATGCAAAATCCAGGGAGCTGAGAATATTGGTTCCAGGTTCTATTTGGAACCAAGTTCTTAAAAGGAATTCAATTTATGTTAGAAAACTTTAAGTTCTTCTCATTGTGAATGAGCCAAAGCAGTGTAATAAGCATGAGTGAGGGATAGGGTATAACTTGGGTTTACTCACATTGATTAAGACCTGCATTCAAACTGCACCAGGATTTTGCCACTGATAATGTACAGTGAGTGTCTCTGGGAGATGTGTGCATTTTAAGGAGACATTAATGATTAGTGATTTAGATGGATGGTTTACTTAAGTTCCCTTAGTTTATAAATGATTAAAAATTGTAAGAGAGGGGCCAGCGTCATGGCCAATAGGTCAATCCTCTGCCTGCGGCGCTGGCATCCCATATGGGTGGTGGTTCTAGTCCCAGCTGCTCCTCTTCCAATCCAGCTTTCTGCTGTGGCCTGGGAAAGCAGTAGAAGATGGCCCAAAGTCCTTGGGCCCCTGCACCCACGTGGAAGAACAGGAAGAAGCACCTGGCTCTTGGCTTCAGATTGGTGCAGCTCTGGCCGTTGCAGCCACCTAGAATGGAAGACCTTTCTCTCTGTCTCTCCCTCTCACTGTCTATAACTCTCTCTCTCTCAAATAAATAAATAAAATCTTTAAAAAAATTGTAATAGAAAACCATTTAAAAATTGGAATGTTGTGCATAAGTGTATTGCCATAATATGACATGAAATATGTAGGATTCCTTCCCTGTTTTCCTTCTAGATGGAAATTAACTCCTAGTTGTTAACTTAATAAGTCTTTATTGGCTTCTGATGGTGCATCTGAAATGGTTTCAGACACTTGGAATGGAGCAGTGAAAAATGCCTGACTCCCATGGAGCTCTCGCTCTGCTGGGATAGAGACAGATGATGGAAAAGCAGACAAATGAACAGTTAGTTCCAGGTCATGGTTTGAAACCAACAGGATCGCATGGTCCCGTGAGCTGGTTGGCTCAGTTGGACCTTCTGTTAAAGAGAGTAGCATCTGAGACAAGCTGCACCCCTGAAAGCCAGGCCAGTGTTTTAGGGGAAGAGCACTCTGGGTAGAGGGAACAGCAAGTGGAGAGACTGCAGTAAGAATGCTCTCCAGGAGTTCAGGGAGCAGAGAGAAGGTTAGCCCGGCTGCAGGGCCATGGCTGGGGTGTGAAATACGGATCTCAGAGGCAAGGCTGCAGGGAGTGCGTGCACTCGTTTCAGATGCGTGGTCATGACTTTGAGAGTGAGAGCAGGTTTAGGAGTTGTTGCACACGTGGGGTTTTCCCAGCTGTGCTTTGTACCAGGGGATCAGAGTGGAATTGAAGGCAGCGGATGGCTCATGGAGCCTAGGACAGGTGAGGAGGCCTGGGGTTCTGAGGGGTTCTTCATCATCATTTTGGCGAGAGAGTGATTCTTGCCCTCGGTTAGGGCTAAACATACCACACTGAGTATTCTGCAGGTGAGCTTGGCAGTAGCTCATGAGTAGTGATAGCCTGAAGGAGGAGGACGCTGGATCCCATGCTGGGCCCCCAGAGACTCACATGGGGACAGAGCACACACGCTGGGATTCCTGGAGGCAGACTGGGTAATTTCAAGAGAGGGATGGCTCCTCTGGGTTCCCACTGGAGGATGTGGGGGACTTGACTTGAAAAATTCTTTGGGCTCTCAAACAACTATTGTCTGTTACTCAGGGATAAATGGGAACTGTTCCTAGTCACCATGGCTGGAAGAATAGTGTGGGGAAGGGGAACTTTCAATGAGGCCTTTCAGGACCCTCCAGACTGTTCCCAAATGTCAAGGTAGCACATAGTGTTGAACCTTAGTTGTAGGTTTTACACCACAGCTGGGAAGACAGGAAAAATGGTTACAGATGATGAGAAAGCAGAAACTCCATTCATTTGGGGGATTACTGGAATGGTACCAATAGTGTCAGTGAGGGGGAGGGTAGGAGATGGTTGTCAGAGTGGAATGCTTGAAATTGTATTTTCAGAGGGGTGTGATTGTCTGGGATACACTGAGGGCCACCACCTTGGCTGTGGGTGGCTGCAGTCAGTTGGCTGGTGGTGGAATAGGGCATATGATAGTGGAGGATTTGGACACTTGGGATTCTGGTGACAGAACTGTGGCACATGATGATGTTAAGCAATCCGGCCATGGTCCTGAGTATCCATCAAGAAGTTGGGAGATCAGTGATGTCTGTTCTCTGTTTAGGGATGGTCTTAAAAGGGATGCGAGAGACCATGCCGACACCCAAGGAGACACAGTGGAGCTGCTCTCTATGTCATCAGGTGGAGATACACTTTCACCATCAGGTGGAGGTATTCGCCCCATCGTCAGGTGGACGTGAGCTGTCACCATCAGGTGGAGACGTTCTCACTGTGGTCAGGGGCGTTTGTGTGCTCTCATGGTCAGCATTGTGGCCCAGACCCTTCTGATGAGCTCCACTGCCTAGTGGGGTTCCTGTCATTTAGTGCATGTGCTCAGTGAATGGTAGGAAAAGGATTTAAGAGGCTGGCACTATGTGTAGTGTGTAAAGCCGCTGCCTGCAGTGCCAGCATCCCGTATGTGTGCCGGTTTGAGTCCCGGCTGCTCCACTTCTGATCCATCTCTCTGGTATGGCCTGGGAAAGCAGTAGAAGATGGCCCAAGTCTTTGGGTCCTGAACCCACGTAGGAGTCCTGGAAGAAGCTCCTGGCTCCTGGCTCCTGGCTTCGGATTGGTGCAGCTCCAGCTATTACAGCCAACTGGGGAAGTGAACCAGTGGATGGAAGACTCTCTCTCTCTCTGCCTCTCTTTCTCTCTCTGTGTAACTCTGACTTCCAAATAAATAAATAAATATTTTTTAAAAAAGAAAATGATTTAAGTTGGATGTGCTCATGGCAATGTCTGGAACCTCTCCTCCACCTTTAATTTCTGGAGTGATAAAAAAAAACCCTGATGGTTCTCTTTTCACTCTATTAGGTCACAGGCTTCCCTTGGGGACCATACCCAGCTTAATTAAATATGTAGCATTCATTTAGCTTGTATCCACTGTGCACCTGGCACTGTACTAGGTGCTAAGCTGTAATGGAGAGTGAGAAGGTAACCTTTATGGGGGGTGTTTTTGTTGTCTTTTTTTTTATTTTAAAGATTTATTTATTTGAAAGGCAGAGTTACAGAGGGGCAGGGTGGGGGAGAGAGAGAGGAGGTCTTTCATCCACTGGGTCACTCCCCAAATGGCCACTTGTGGGAGACACCCCATGCCAGTTATCTAGCCTATAAGTACTAGTTGCTGAGCACTGTAGGTTTTATTTTAGTCGAGACATTTAGTCTATCTAGTCGTTGGATTATATCATCCTTGGTTGGAGGACACTGAGCTAGAGCTAAGCCGTGTTTCTAGGCATGCAGAGATTTCTAGATGCCACCTCCCTGTGAGGTCCTGCTCTTCCGGGGCAGCTTGTCACAGTGCTTCTGAAACAGAGCTGCTGATGTCAGCATCACCGGTCTCACGGACCCTAGAATGTTCTTTACAGAGTTTGGGACTTTGATCACCAAGGTGCACTTTGCAGCAATTGAGGTGATTGTGTTTGCAGAGAACAAAAGTCAGACTATCTCGTATCTGCTGGACACAGTGCTGTAAACATTTAATTGTGGCTTGTCATTTCATTCAGAAAATAGGGCCACTTTGAAAAGGTGAATTCAAAAGATTCCGTTTTATTGGCCAATTAATGCTGAACAAAGAACATCACCCCCCAAAATAAAAAAAGGTTATGGTATGTTTTAAAGCCATCGGTGTCCCAGAATAGACCAGCTGGCCCCAGACTGAAAGTAGGAGAGGCAACTTCAAATGTTGGAGGTCAAATTTAGATACTGTGTCAACCAGGTGCTGATGCGTCTTTATCAGGTCCCTAACTTCCACAGCAAGTGCTCAGGCTGGATCTCGTTGAGCGTTCTCCTCTTTCAGCACAAACCGTCAGAAGTGAGTGCATCCTCACAGTGGTTTGGGAGCAGGTTTCCTGGACTCCGCAGCGGTTGTGAACACTGTGTGAGGATCAGCTGTACAACCTGGCCTGTTGGGCTGCTTCAGAGGCGACAGCTGGCCACAGGGATGTGTTGGTTATCAAATGCTCATTACAGAGTCCACAGAGAGCATGCTGGAAGGAGCCATGCTGAATGTTCTGGAAGCCATGGAGGTACTTCTGTCCCTTATGCTAGCTGTCTGGGAGGAGGAGAGCGCTGCATTCCTTTAGGGGAGAGTTGATTCGAGCTTTGGTGAATGGAGAAAGAATATAGGAAGAGGACTTCTTGTTATGGACATAGCGAGATTCCTCACTCTCTTCCTCCTCCCCCTCTTCTTTAAAGATGTGTTTTATTTATTTGAAAGGCAGATTGACACAGAGAGAAAGAGAGAAAGGGGTAATGGGGGGAGGGGAGAGAGAGTGATATTTTAGATTTATTGGTTCACTCTCCGAATGGCTAAAACAGGCAGGGTTGAGCCAGGCTGAACCACCTGGGTCTCCTATGTGGATGTAGGGGCCCAAGCTCTTGGGCCATCTTCCGTTACTTTCCCAGGCCATCAGAAGGGAGTTGCATTGGAAGTGGAGCGCTGGGACTCCAGTCAGTGCCCATATGGGATGCTGGCATTGCAGGTAGTGGCTTGACCCTCTGCACCGCAATGCTGGCTCCTAGATGTGCTTTTAATGGCTTAGTCCTACTTTGATAGTCATGTTTATCTTGGCCTTTAAGAGTTACAGTGCTTAGGAACTACCTGTGCATGTCTAGATTGTTTCAGTGGCATGAGAGGGACTTGTTGGGAGGGCTGCTGGACAGACCTGCATCTCTTGTGGAGCTGGGTTCCTCCGTGTGTCGCCCTCGGGTGGCAGGGCCCGTCACGCCCACTGTCGGAGGATGTGCAGCTTCTGCCCCCCCAACACTGACTTCTTCCGTGCCGTGGGCCTGTTTCTTCCGTGCCGTGGGCCTGTTTCTTCCGTGCCGTGGGCCTGTTTCTCGCTCGTGTGCACGGCTCACACTTTGCTGGAAGCCTGTTTCTCTTAATAAGTGGAGGGCGTTTTCTTCCTGGCTGCACCTGACTCAACCCTGCAGCAGCACCACAGTGTAGCTGACCTTCGTGTTGCTCATAATGGACAGCGGGCAGTCTGCACCCGGAGACCACCCCGGGTCTATGAGTGCCTGTTCTTTCTGGCAGGTGGTCCTGAGTGCAGAGCGCATGCTTCCAACACCAGTGAGGCCTTCTTTGGGGGCTCATAACCAGCAATTATTCTGGAGTCATTGTAGCTGGCTCTGAACATGCCCCAGGTTCCCCCAAGGTGTTTTGGGGGTGATTAGGTGTGCAGTGGGGCTCCCACAGTTGACCCCAGGAAGCCTACAACAAGGCTTCCCGCAGCCCCTCTGTGAACCATTAACCCGGAGTAGGGCCGGTACTGGACTTCGGCTCAGCCCTTCCAGGCGTGGCCTCTGCGTTCAGGGGTCTGAGCACTCAGCGGGCAGCCTGCAACCTCCTGTGGGGCGGTTTAGAGAAAAGCTTTTCTTGCAGGGAGGGGCCTGCAAGTGTGTGAAGCTGGAGCCGGCTGGGCTGCACATGTCGTAGCGGTGTTTTTCTGAAGTGTTTAAATAGCTCAGTGCACCAGGTAGAGCGACCTGTGTTCATGGAAGCAGGTGGTCTCTTAAGGCAGATTCTAAACATGTTGCTCTGGTGGGAAATAAACCACACACTTGGAGTCCTTAGCTATCTTGGAGGGTGGTCTTTGGATCCGGGTGGTCTCCTTAGCAATTTTAAAAAAAGTTTTCAGAAGTTGATTTACTTGCAAAGCAGGCAGAGAGAGAGAGAGAGAGAGAGAGAGAGAGAGCACGAGCGAGTGAGCAGGAGAGAGAGCTAGAGAGAGCGAGAGTGCTCCCCCATACACTGGTTCACTCCCCACATACCCACAAAGCTCCAGGCCAGGTCACGCCTGGGGAACTGGACACCCAGGTCTCCCAGGTGGGTGGCAATAACCCAATCACTTGAACCATCACCACAACCTTCCAAGAGCTCCATTAAAAGAAGCTGGAATTGGGGACTGGGGCTGTGGCGCAGTAGGTTAATCTTCCGCCTGCAGCACCAGTATCCCATATGGGCGCTGGTTCTAGTCCCAGTTGCTCCTCTTCCTATCCAGTTCTCTGCTATGGCCTGGGAAAGCAGTGGAAGATGGCCCAAGTCCTTGGGCCCCTGCACCCACATGGGAGACCAGGAGGAGGCTCCTGGCTTCAGATTGTGGCCATTTTGGGAGTCAACCAGTGGATGGAAGACCTTTCTCTCTGTCTCTCCCTCTCACTGTCTGTAACTCTACCTCTCAAATAAATGAAATAAAAATATTTTAAAAAAATAAAAAATAAATCAATAAAAAGCTGGAATCAGGATCCAGAGCCAGATATTGAACCAGGTACCCTGATATGGAGGTGTCTTAATTGGCATCTTAAGTGCTAGGATAAATGCCCACCTCTAAAGTTTTACACATTTATAATGTGCGTGCATGTGTGTTTGCGTATGTGTGTGAGAGAGAAAGAGGGAGAGAGTGCGAAATGAATGCTGCTTCATTTGTCTTGTGAGCTGTATCTGACTATAGACTTCTAATGGGTGGTATTAGGATTAGCCTGTGCATTGTATTTTATTTATTTGATTTATTATTAGATTTATTTATTTGAAAGATGAGGGAGAGGAGGTGAGGGAAGAGGAGAGGTGAGAAGTGGGAGAAGAGAGAGAGAGAGAGAGAGAGATCAAGATCAAGAGATCTTCCATTTGCTGTTTCACTTCTAAAAGGCTACAAAGGCCAGGGCTTAGCCAGGCTGAAGCCCGGAGCCAAGAGGTTCATCCAGGTCTCCCCCATGGGTCTCTCCCATGGGTAGCACTTGGACCATCTTTCTCTGCTTTCCATGTACTTTTGCAGGGAGCCGGATTGAAAGTGGAGCAGCTAGGTGGCCGGCACTGTGACATAGCAAGTAAAGCCGCCATGTGCAGTGCCAGCATCCCATATGGGCACTGGTTTGAGACCAGGTTGCTCCTCTTCTGATCCCTGCTAATGTGCCTAGGAAAGCAGTGGAAGGTGGTCCAAGTGCTTGGAACCATGTGCCCGTGCAGGAGACCAGAAAAAAACTGGCTTTGGATAGGCCCAGTTTGGATAGGTCGTTGTGGCCAGTTGGGGAATGAACCAGCAGATGGAAGATCTCTCTCTCTCTCTTTTTCTACCTCCCCCTATAACTGTCTTTCAAATAATAATTTTTTTTTAAACAAAATAGAGCAGCTAGGTCTCTAACCTGTGCTCATGTGGGATGCTCACTTCAGTCTGTGGTCTGACCACTTGTGCTTTTCTGAAGGTGCAGCTGTGTCTTATTTATCTGGCATGGTGTCTGGCTCCCAGTGTGTTTACACGTTAGTAGTGTTAGTAGGAGAGAATGAATGGGTTTGTAGCCGACCTAGTACTCAGGTATAAAGTGGTTTTAAGGACAGTTCTCCAGGCTAAGATCTTTTCTGTATGTTAGCAGTGCTTTCCTTTATGTTACCAATATTTTTATATAAAAATGAGAAAAATGAACACTCCCCTAAAAAGATTAAGTGGCCAGCGCCACGGCTTAATAGGCTAATCCTCCGCCTTGCGGCGCCGGCACACCGGGTTCTAGTCCCGGTCGGGGCACCGATCCTGTCCCGGTTGCCCCTCTTCCAGGCCAGCTCTCTGCTGTGGCCAGGGAGTGCAGTGGAGGATGGCCCAAGTGCTTGGGCCCTGCACCCCATGGGAGACCAGGAGAAGCACCTGGCTCCTGGCTTTGGATCAGCGTGGTGCGCCGGCCGCAGCGCGCCTACTGCAGCGGCCATTGGAGGGTGAACCAACGGCAAAAGGAAGACCTTTCTCTCTGTCTCTCTCATTGTCCACTCTGCCTGTCGAAAAAAAAAAAATTTAAGTGTTGTGTCTTTACAAAATAAATGACATAAGAGTTATTTTTTTAAAGTTCAAATTTTGGGCCCTAGCCAAATACTAAATGTCTTAGCACTTCCACATTGAGGCCTTATTTGAGACTTGAGTGGATTATTGCCACACAGTGCCATGTTTCTGGATGCAGCTTCCATTTTGTACCCAGCAGATGCGAATATTGTTACCTGTGGGGGTAGATTGTTGTCACACCTGTAATTTTGTTTTTGTGAAGTGCATATTAACTTGGCTTTCTTTTAGTATATATGTTTTTACGTCTTTAAGGTGTCCAATGATAATGCGAAGATTGAGGTTCTTACTAATTCTTTTAGCAAATGGGTTTAGAAAGAGATAAATTTGGGTAATCTGTCTGTTGAGTGAAGATCCTTGAAGCTTTGTTTATTTGTGCAGCTTGCTTTGAATGTCAAGATTTTACTTTGGCCCCTAAAGCATGCTTTAAACAAAGCCCCTTCCTGCATGTTCTTAATGCCATAAAGCTGAGCAGTGCTGACTGATTGGTTATGATCGTCACGAGTCATCAGCCAGGATCCTACCTGTGTGTTTTCTGCAAGGGAAAGAGCGTTCCAGATTGAGACCTCGTTTCATCTCCCAGAGTATAAAGTAATCAGTCATGTTGGACTTCAGAATTTGTTCATGGAGCTATTATTTCAATTGAAATGAAGTTGAACAGAAATAATAGCCTATCATTACAATTATATCAATTGTAGCCATTCCAGTAAACAGTTTTCATACATTTAATTTGTTTGCCTCCCAGAAATTAAAACCATTCCGCTGCATTCATTGTGAGTTTATTTTTGTTCAAAATAGGTTGGAAAAAACTTCCCATCAGGCATCTTTTTCGTGACTTGGGAGTCATGTCTTGGTTTCTCCGTCTCCCCACGGAAAGCTGTCACCCGCTGCTCCTTGTCTGCAGTGGGCAGCCTCCCTGTGCAGCTGAGCGTCCAGTGGGGAATCGCCCACAGGGATGGTGGCAGTCACACCCCTTCATCACGGCAGGCCTCCTCCAAGGGCTTGGCCTGCGTCTGTAGCATTTGTGTGTGTGTGTTTTTTTTCAGATGGCCTCATTTGGGAGAACATTTAAATAAGGCTTGCTATAGCAATGCTCAATTGCATGACCCATAATTAGTCTGAATAACATTTTCCATTTTAAACTCTGATTTTACAGGGCTTTTTACTGCTCGGCCCATAAAAGTTTTGTTCCAACCTTAGATGTGGTGCAGTTTTCTGCATAAGCATATTTAGCATAGCTGTAAATCATGAGCTCAATTCTTGACCTTCTGGGGCAGTGAGCACGTTCACTGCCAAGGAAGGGCCCCTGCAGGTGTACATGAGGGGTGGCCCCCTTACTCTCACGGGTTTTGCATGTGAACTCTATGACATTGGCCACAGATGGGTTCAGGGAATCAAAAGATGGGTTCCAAACACAAATGAACAAGCGATGTTCTTGTCCTCAGGGCAGTGAAGAAGAGGAAAGACTAAGGATGGCAGTATCTCCCTGTGGACTTGACCAGAGGACCAGGGACTCTCTCAGAAAATCCTATGCATGGGTATTTTTTTTTAAAAAGATTTATGTATTTGGAAGTCAGACATACAGAGAGAGAGAGAGAGATCTTCCATCTGCTGGTCCATTGCCGAGATGGCTGCAACGGCTGGTGCTGGGCCAGGCTGAAGCCAGGAGCTTCATCCAGGTCTCCCCTGTGGGTGCAGGGGCCCAAGCGCTTAGGCCGTCTTCCACTCCTCCCAGGCCATAGCAGAGAGCTGGAATGGAAGTGGAGCAGCCGGGACACGAACTGGTACCCATATTGTGTGCTGGTGCCGCAGGCGGTGGCTTAATCCTCTTACACAATGCTGACCCCAGGATGGGTGTATTTTGCCATAAAGCTTCCTTCTTCAGAGTACCGTCCTCCCATCAGAACATCCACAAATGCCCATTAATGTTACATTCCCCATGTATTTACCTGATGGGCCCCTTGGTGGGAGGGAAGATAATGGTTCTCCAGGCGAGCACTGGGGCAGCATCTGTGTTACCTGGAGTTCATTAGGAACAGGAATTCTGTGGACGCCTCTCCAGAGATACTGAATCAGACAGGGCAGGGTGGTTTTTCTCAGTGATTCTGTGCCTCCTGAAGTTGAGAAGCCAGTGGGGTAGAGGTTGGGATAATGAGTTTTGTGTCATCGTTTACAAATACTTAACCTCCCTGAGCCTCAGTGTCTTGATTCGTGGAATGAACATAATAAGCATGAGGACGCTATCACAACAGTGATAATGATAATAAGACAGTGCCACTTTGGAAAGTGGTCCATTTAGGAAGTGAGCTGACGTTCACAGAGCGTTTAGCCCAGTGTCTGGGAGATAGCAGGACCTTGGTAAATAAACATGGTGATCTTTATACAAATAGAATCAGAAGGGAGACCTGGGAGAAGCAGTTGTAATGGATTCAGCTACTGAGGTCCCCCATTCCTCATTGTGCACACAGCCCATGGAGGGGATGTGAGCTTTAGAGTCACAGCTGGAAACTTGAGCCCCATGTCGCCATGTCAAGTCCTCTCTCGGTCTGGCCACTGCCATGGAAGGTATGCAGCTCGATGTCAGATTGCATAAGCCCAAACAAAGAGCAGAGACGAAGAAGGCTCTGGATTGGACGTTCTCAATTAATGGAGATGATATAAGCTAGGAATAATAAACAGAGTAACAGTCTTCCTAAAGCCAGGAAAAGCAGTCTTCAGGTTTTGTTTGCATGTTTGGTAAGTTCTCATTTGTTTTCCAAGTTGTAAAAATAGAAGTTCTCAGTGAAAAGGGCCGGTATAAAGCATCAAATAGGGCTGGAGAAATGTGCGATTGAAAGAGTTTGTGTGGAAATTCTTCAGCATCATTTAGCCAATGTTTATAAAATGTGTGGAAGAATGTTACCATGCAAGTCACTGAGGCTAGCACTGTGGTGTAGTGGGGAAAGCCGCCGCCTGCAGTGCCGGCATCCCATATGGGCACCGGTTCAAGTCCCAGCTGCTCTGCTTCTGGTCCAGCTCTCTGCTATGGTCTGGGAAAATTGTAGAAGATGGCCCAAGTCCTTGGGCCCCTGTACCTGTGTGGCAGACCTGGAAGAAGCTCCTGGCTCCTGGCTTTAGATCGGCCTAGCTCTGGCCTTTGCAGCCATTTGGGGAGTGATACAGTGGATGGAAGACTTTCTCTTTCTCTCTCTCTCTCTCTCTCTCTCTCTCTCTGCCTCTCTGTAACTCTGCCTTTTGAGTAAATAAATCAATCTTTTTTTTTTTCTTAAAAAGAAGTCACCAAATTAAGTCCAAGATTGAGACTCTGTCCTTGTGCACATCTGTGAGCGTGTGGAGGCCTCCTGTTGACTGCAGTGGCGCTTACTGATTTTGTAATTGAACCCTGGAGGAAGCCAAGTGCTTGCCTTAGCGATCTAGCTGCAGCCTCAACAAAAAAACCTTATTCTGAACACAGATATAGGAGTGGAAATTCTTCAATATTTGCCTGTGATATTTGCCACGTTGCAAGTATGCTGTTAGCACTCTGATAAAAACAAGTGGTTTTTCATTTTGAACTTTGGAATTTATATTCTGAAATCTTTTTACATCCTGAAAGTACCTTGAATTCCCTTTCTCTAACTCTCTCCCTTTCTCTTCCTGCTTCTCCCTCCCTCTCCATATATGCACACATCAGATTTATCTACAAAGTTGAATTGTCTACCTATCTTTGCTTCCTGGGCAATGCCAAAGAGTTACCTTTCAAAATAACTACATGGATGCAATTCAGAATTTTAATTCCGCAGTTTGACCTCTGTGTTGTTCCATTTTGGAGTACAATGTCATAAACCGGGGACGCTGCTATAAAATCGTTTCACAGATAGCTGGCGGCGAGCAGGTGCAGGCGGGGAGAATATTCAGGAGTGAGAAGGCCACCCTCCAGTGTAGGCCCCCGGTGCTGGGGGGTCTCCTCTCCTGAGATGCAGCCGAAAGGCCTGGGGCAGCCTCACCTTGGAGCAGGCCTGTTTAACCCTTCCCTCTCTGTTTCTGCACTGGGGAAGAGCACGCTGGGAAGCAGTGCGACACAAGGAACCTCAAGCTCGGGCTGGGAAATCAGCTGGGTCTGGTGTGTGTCCCTTCTGCATTCCCTTCCAGCTGTGTGACCCTGGGTGAGCCACCTGCCTTCTCTGAGCCCTGGTTTCCTGAAAGTTACAAAAGAGGCTCATCTTGGGATCATCCGAGATCACAAACATAGAGGTGTGGTACAAGCGTGTCTGAATTGTCATTACATTAAAGGGTGTGGCCTAGCATTCTTCTCATTTCCTCTTGTCCTGGAAGATCATGAGTAGGCCAAGGCCTTTGTTTGTCTTTTCTCACCCCTAATGCTTGAGGAAGCAGACCAGGCCCCTGGACCAGCTGAGCTCACAAGGGGACCCTGTTACCCTGATGTTGCCTTTGGAGCCCTGGATCTGACCCTGTTGCGTCTCAGGTCTGCGTCTAGGTCAGCTGGGTGAAGCAGTGCGCCTCCCAAATGCATGCATCTGATCCACAAAGACTATCCTTTTTTTTTGACAGGCAGAGTGGACAGTGAGAGAGAGAAAGGTCTTTTTTTGCCGTTGGTTCACCCTCCAATGGCCGGCGCGGCCGGCGCACTGCGCTGATCTGAAGCCAGGAGCCAGGTGCTTCTCCTGGTCTCCCATGGGGTGCAGGGCCCAAGCACTTGGGCCATCCTCCACTGCCTTCCCGGGCCACAGCAGAGAGCTGGCCTGGAAGAGGGGCAACCGGGACAGAATCCCGTGCCCCAACCGGGACTAGAACCCTGTGTGCCGGTGCCGCTAGGCAGAGGATTAGCCTGTTGAGCCACGGCGCCGGCCATTATTTATTTATTTTTAAACCCAGGAGATACCACACAGGCATCTTCTAAATGGTGCCTCGGCAGCTCCTGCGGACTGCCTTGGAGGCAAGCCGCTGTGCAGGAAGGGCCTCTAGGAGTTTGGCTGTCTGCTTCCTCAGCGTGTCAGACCAGCATACGCGGCATCTGCGTGACAAAGGGGTGCCAGCAGACCTGGCTTGTTCCCTTGCTTCTATCTGGAGCCCCAGCAGGCCCTGGGCGAGCTGCTTTTAGGAACAGATGTATGAAGCAGTGACTTTCTACGTCCTTCCGTGTTGTTGCTCAACACGCACATTCCAAAGAACTCATCATGTTCCCAGACAGGACAAGCAGAGCCGTTCTGCTCAGAATTCTTAATCCATCTGTGTTAGCTGCCCGGCCCAGCACTGTATTTTCATGTCTAGGGAAGATGGGGATTGGATGTGTTCTATGATTTAGTAAAGGGAAAAAGAGCAGGGCCAGAGCCCTTCAAGAACACAACAGCGAGCACAAGTCCTGGGAGAGAAAGGGGTTCTGGGAAAGAGAGGAGTCTAAAACTGAGGCCCTTTCAACATGCTCTGGTGGGGTTCTGCCTGGTTTTAACTAGGCTGTGATAAAATTCAGCTTCAAGTAAATCCAATTCCTGATGCAACTTTGTCCTGAAAACCCTCTGGCACGTCGTTTTTGGGGCCTGGGTGAGCAACACCTTCTTTGCTTCTTTTCACTCTTCTGTTTAAAAGTACTTTCTCATGGCAGGCTCCCTGGCTGCTGTCTCCCGCCTCAGTGAACGGCTCTGCCGCATGGGTGGCGTGCGGCGGGTAGAAGCCCTTGTGGGGCAGTGTCCTGCTGTGGGCTCTGGGCGCAGATGCAGTTATTATCCTTGTTTTATAGGAAAGCAAATGGAGGGGTCGGCATCAAAGAATCCAGTGTTCTGTATTAGTAAGTGGTGGAGCAGGGACCACCCCACTAGAAGGCGTTTTGCTAGGGGCCCTCAGGCCTAGGGGGTCCCTCATCAGGAGGAAATCAAAGAACCAACCTGAAGGTCAGGTAACCCCACCATGAATCAACTTTGCTGGATTAATCTCTCTTCCATTGCACGTTTCAGTCTTGTACGTGTGATTGACTTTGTCCTCAAGTTTGTTGAAAAGTTCTCACACCTGTGTTTTATTCTCTATTCAGTAGACCCCTGTTCCTCTGGGGTTACATTCTCCGACCCCTAGCATGGAGCCATACACACACACACACACACACACATATATATATATATATACATACACATATATAAATATACACATACATACTACACTTTTTCCTGTATATATGTACCTACAATAAAGCTTAATTTGTAAATTACACACAGTAAGAGAAGAACAATCCTTACTACTAATGAAACAGAACAGTTATGACAATATACCGTATATTACAGTGTGTATAGCGTAGATCTGTTGATTGAAGTAGTGATTGGATTCCTGGGCGACACGAGCTTCCATCATGCTGCTCAGCATCGTGTACAATTATATGTTAGGAAATGTTTATTTCTGGAACTTTCCATTTAATATTTGCAGGCAGTGGTTGGTGAGTTATCCAATACCCTGGGTAAGGGAGAACTATTCTATCAGCATTTCTCAAGAGTGGCGTTGTTTTGGGGCAGATAACTCTTCCATGTGGGGGCTGTTGTGTGCGCTGTAGGATGTTTAGTGCCCTATGTGTTTGACAGTCAGGGGTCTTCAGACACTGCTAAGTGTCCCTGGGGGCTTAAGCGCCTTTGGATGGGAAGCTCCAAGTTATATAAAGCTCCTTGCTGGGTAACCTGCTAGCCTGCTCACTACTTTGTCCTACCTCCTGCTGGTCAGTCCTTGCTAAATGGCAGCCAGGAATGTCAGTCCTGTGCCTGAACGCTCAAAGCACGACACCTCCACGAGGTCACTGCTTGCTGGAGCTACCGCATCTTTTCTGGTCTCCTCGCCACGCTTGTCCTCAGGAGACCTCCCAGCAGCCATCTGAACTGATGACAAACTCTCACTGGACACCCCTGTGTTGTGTATCTCGTGCTGCACTCCCTGAATGGACTTCCTCTTGCTGCCTGCCCCCACACCATCCAGGCATGGCCGTGGTCTCTCTGCACGTTATGTTGTTGAAGGAGCTGGGGATCTCTTTCCTGACACAGCCCTTGCCTCCCTGAGGACTGCTGCTCCCTGTTTGGTTCGCGTAACCCCTCCACTTTGATTCTTGAGTGTATTTCATCTTCCACCTTAGACCTTGTTGGGATGGAAGTTCACATGGGAATCTGGTAGGTCCCTAACTCAGCGGGAAAGGCAAAAATTAGATCTGCAGGAACTTTGCTGTGTAAAAGCTAACTGAATACCCATATTTCCATCTTTCCCTATGTCTGTCATTTTCTCCAGCACTGGAACCTGCTCCTGGAGTTCAGTTAGAGAGTGTGGGCTGTCAAATACTAGGATTGTGTTCACTGATAGGAAACTTGGAGCACGAGAGCACCTGGGAACCAAGACAGAATAACCACAGGCATCTTCTCTGTGCCCATGCGCCCTGGTGCAGGGACCGGCTTCGAGTGCATGGAGGTGTCACTCACTCCCTTTTCCTTTTGTTGGTGCTGTTGGATACAGACATGTTGCTGCATGTGTGGGCGCCCTTGTGTTCACTGAGTGTTTGCTGGGAACAGTGACAGAGAGAGAGAGAAAAAAAGAGAGCGAGCGAGCGAGCCAGCTGTCTTCCATCTGTTGGTTCACTCCCCAAATACTAGCAGCAGCCCGGGCTGAGCCAGGCTGAAGCTGGGAGCTGGGACCTCTCTCCAGGTCCCCCATTTATGTGTCAGAGACCCAGTCAGTTAAGCCGTCACCTCTGTCTCCCAGGGTGTGCTTTAGCGCAGGAACAGGGTCTCAAACCCACGCAAGCTGATGTGGGCTGTGGGCTTCTCAAGCAGCAACTTAGCCCCTGTGCCAAATGCCCGCCACCTGCTTTTCAAATTCTGTATAAGATTTAATCTGAAGAATAGTTTCAATGGCTGAGAAAGAAACCGAATCATGCAGGGTACTTGAACTCAGAGCCACGTGGTAGACCTGTGTTTTTCACTCATGCTTTCATTCACATGTATGTGCAAACGCATGTTGCATCTTCTAAGCATTTTAAAAACAAAGTGTAATCATTTTCTGTTCCTAATCTCTCATTTTTTCAGTAGTAATTCACATAGTCCTGCCAGAACAAATATAAATGATAAGACTGGGATAGCAGAGTAGACTGATGGCCAGGTGTCAAGAGCTGTATTCAGATCATGCAGCAGGAGTCTTTCCTGCAGATACCCAGTGTTTCCGTGGAATAGATTCTCAGAAGTAGAGTGTAGGGTCTCAGGTGTGTGTCTTTCAGCTTCTTTTTAAAAGATTTATATTGTTTATTTGAAAGAGTTATTGAGAGAGAGAGGGAGAGAGAGAGAAAGATATCTTCTATCTGCTGGCTCACTCCCTAAATGGACATCATGACTGGGACTGGGACTGGGCCAAGCCAAAGCCAAGAGCCAGGAGCTCCTTCCAGGATGGCACTTGGGCCATCCTCCTCTGGTTTTCCAGGAGCATTAGCAGGGAGCTGAACTTGAAGTAGAGTAGTTGGGGCTCACACCTGTGTCCACATGAGATGGCAGTGTTGCAGGGGGTGTCTTTACCCACTATGCCACAGCGCCAGCCTCCCTTTTAGCTTTTGATCCAGGCTGCTAAGTCACCACTCATAGAGAGGAGTCTCATTTAAAATTCTACCTGTGGCTTGAGCCTTCAGTATAAAGTCTTAACCACATTTGGTGACTGGTCATCAATCCAATGTCTGCTGATGGAGTGGGTGAAAATGCCGATTTGTTATTTTCACTTAATTCCCCTGATCATTAGTATCGTTTATTACTTTCTCAAATACTGATGAGTCACTTTTGTTCTGTGAATTGCTTTTCACACACTTAGCTCATTTTTCTGCTTAGTTGCTTAACTTTTCATGTTGATCTTCAAAAACTGTTTTCTAATACACCCCATCCCTGGCCAAGTTGTTTTTTGTTGTACAGAGGAACTTCAAAAAGTTCATGGGAATTGGAATGAAAAGATAAGCTTACTTTGGTGAAAGACATTTTTGAAATCCAGGCTTAGCTTTCTGTAATACATATTTTCTAAGAACTTTTGGAGATCCCTAATACATTGTATTATAGCCTGTCACTCACCTTCTAACTTTGATTTTGGTTTCTTTAACTGTGCAGAAGTAAACTTGTATGCATTCAAATCTATCATTCTTTTCCTCTCTGATTTTAAGTGATGTATTTTCTTAGGAAGGCTTTTCTTATCATAATAATTTTAGAAATATCTTTTAAAAGCAGTATTATATGTTATTTTTGTTGAGATAATGTTTTCATGTAGATAAGAATCTGACTATATTTCTCACAAATACAGAAGCAGAGATCTTCCATCTGCTTGCTCACTGCTCCCATACCTGCAGCAGGTGGGCCTGGGCCAGACCGAAGCTAGGTGCTGGGAACTCAACCCAGGTTTCATATGCAGGTGCCAGAGATGCATGTACGTGGGCCGTCGCCTGCTGCTTCCCAGGATGCACATTAGCGAAAAGCTGGGATAGGAAGCGGAGCTGGGACGTGGCCTCCAGCACTGAAACATGGGATGCAGTTGTCCCAAGTAGCATCTTAACTCTGGAACCACAAGCCTGGCCTTAGACTACTACTGGCCCGTCAGTTCCACAGTGCCTTAGTCCATTGGTGCTGCCTGTAAAGGATGCTGAAGACTGGATAACGTATAAAGAATAGAAACTTCTCCTGGTGTGGCGGTTAGGAATGCAAGGTCAAGGTTTTGGCAGGTTTGGTGTTTGAACACTGTGTCATCGTGTGGTGGAAGGGGCAGGCGTGTACCTTCAAGCCCTTAAATAAAGCACTGACTCTATTCTCAAGGGCTGTGTCCACATGACTTAATCGTGATCGTATACTTGGTGTCGTATCCACTAAAGTGTTGCTGACATCAGTGTCAAAGAGTTTTTCCCAGGTGTCTACGTTGTTGTGCAGCAGGTTGAGCCGCTGCCTGTGGTGCTGCCATCCCATGTGAGTGCCAGTTGCAGTCCTGACAGCTCTACTTCTGATGCAGCTCCTTGCTAATGTGCCTGGGACAGCAGCGGAAGATGGCCCAAATACTGTACCTCTGCCACCTTTGTGGGAGACCTGGACGAAACTCCTGGCTTGGGCCTGGCTCAGCCCTGGCCATAGGGGCCATTTGGGGAGTGACCAGCAGGTGGAAGACTTCTCTGCCTCGCCCTTTCACTCTGTAACTCTACCTTGTAAATAAATATATATTCTTTTTTTGTTTTATAAAAAGGAGTTTTTCCTAATATTTTCTTCTAGGAGTGCTAGAGTTTCAGATCTTAACTCATTTTGAGTTGATTTTTGTAGTAGTGTAAGAGAAGTATTCAGTTTCATTATTTTGTGTATATATCCAGTTTTCCTGGCACGTGTTTTGAAGAGGCTATCTTTTCTCCATTGTGTATTCGAAGCTTTTGTTGAAGATTCGTTAGACATACATGTGTGTATTTATTTATGAGCTTTCTATCCTGTTCTGTTGGTGTATGTGTCTGTTCTGAGCCAGCACCATACTACTTTTAAAAAAGATTTATTTATTTATTGGAAAGGCAGAGTTACAGAGAGAGAGAGAGAGAGAGAGAGAAAGAGGTGCCTTTCATCTGCTGGTTCACTCCCCAGATGGCTGCAATGGCTGGAGTTGAGCCGATCTGAAGCTAGGAGCTTGGAGCTTCCTCAGGGTCTCCCATGTGGGTGCAGGGGCCAAAGGACTTGGGCCATCTTCCACCGTTTTCCCAGGCCATAGCAGAGAGCTGGGTCAGAAGTGGAATAGTTGGGACTTGAACAGGCACCTATGTGGGATGCTGACATTGTAGGTGGTGGCTTTACCCACTATGCCACAGCGCTGGCCCCACCATACTATTTTGATTATTACCATTCTATGGTAAAATTTGAGGTCAAGAAATGTGATACTTTTAGCTTTATTCTTATTGTTTAAGATTGTTTTGTCTATTAGGGATGTTCTGTGATTCCATAGGGTTGTTTTTTCTTTTCTATGAAGAACATCATTGAAATTGTGATGGAGATGGCATTGAATCTGTATATTGCTTTTTGTATAATGGACATTTTAAATAATACTACATTTTTAATGAATCTTGATGTGAATGGAATGGGAGAGGGAGTGGGAGTTGGGAAGGTTGCGGGCTGGAGGGAAGTTGTGGGGGGTGGGGGAAAGCCATTGTAATCCATAAGCTATACTTCGGAAATTTATATTTGCTAAATAAAAGTTAAAAAAAAGAAAAAAAATAATACTACATTTTCAAATCCATGAACATTGATTATCTTTCTATTTATTTGCCTCTTCATTCATTTCTTTTATTAATGTTTTATAGCTTCCAATGCATAGAACTTTTACCTCACTGGCTATTCTGTTCATAATTATTTTATGATTTTTGGTACTCCAGCAAATAGACTTGCTTTCTTCAGTTTTCTAGATAATTTGTTGTTACTGTGCACCAACACACTGAGTTTTTAAATTCCTTTTTCCCAAAGATTTATTTTATTTATTTGAAAGATAGAGTTACAGAGAGAGGTAGAGGTAGGGGTAGGGGTAGGGGTAGGGGTAGGGGTAGGGGTAGGGGTAAGGGTAAGGGTAAGGGTAGGGGTAGGGGTAGGGGTAGAGGTAGAGGTAGAGGTAGGTAGAGGTAGAAAGTCTTCCATCCATTGGTTTACTTCCCAAGTGGTTGCAATGGCCAGAGCTGAGCTGATGTGAAGCTAGGAGCCAGGAGCTTCCTCTGGGTCTCCCACGTGGATGTAGGACCCAAGGACCTGGGCCATCTTCTGCTGCTTTCAGAGGCCATCGCAGAGAGCTGGATGGGAAGTGGAGCAGCCAGAACTCAAACCGGCACCCATGTGAGATGCCAGTGCTGCAGGCTGAGGCTTTAATCTGCTAAGCCACAGTGCTGGCCCCAAGCACACTGATTTTTACATGTTGATTTTATAACCTAAAACTTCAATTCATTTATTAGTTAGAATAGTTTTTTGGTGAAGTCTTCTATATACATAATAAGATCCTATCAGCGGCGTGTTTTCTGTCATTATTCTTTAAACAAGCTTTCTGTTCCTTTCACTTTCTCGGCTCCTTCTGGAATTCCCATGATATATGTTATTATTCTTAATGGTGTTCCATGAGTCACGTAGGCATTTTCATTCTTTTTCCTTCTGACTAGATAGTGCAAGTGATATGTCTTGAAGTATATTGCTTAGTCAAGTCTTTTGTTTAAGCTTTCTGTTCAGTTTTTCAGTTCGGTTACTAATCCACAAGTCTGTTGGGTTGTTATTTGATTTCCAACTCTGTATTGAATCGTAAATTTTGTTCCTGTATTTATTGATTTCATTCATTTTTGTGTGTTATGCTGTAGCTCATGAGCCTCCATTTATCCGGGGTCCTTTGGAGCTTTATCTTGTACCTTTCATGTTATATTTCCTGGATTCTGCATGTGTGAAGCAAGAGGCCTCCCTCAAGTCTTTCCTGACTATTTTCAGGGGAGAAAGGCCTTTGCCAGTCAATCCAACTTGAAATGTAGGGGTTCTCTTGGGCCATTTTTATGGGTACACCCTGCCTCCTCCTCCTCTTTCCATTGTGTGCCATCCTTCATCTCTGAGAGGTCAGGCCAGGTGTGCAGAACCGTGGCGGTACCTGGAGCATCCAGGGTTGTGTGGAGAGCTGGACTGGCTGCGGAGACCTGGGGTTTGCTTGCACGCTCCGTAGAGGCTTGTGCCTGCTCTCCTGCAGGCATGGGATCTGTCTGTGGGAGTGCCTGCCTGCTGGTTGTGGAGACTTGTGTGAGTCATCTTGGACGTGTGGAGACTGCTGGGCACATGTGGTGGCCAGTGGGTGGGTGTGGGGGGGGACCTGAGGTGAGCCCATCCATGAAGTTCTTGGGTGGGCTTCTTGGTAGAGTGTGTGCGAGCGTCAGTGGGGTTGGTAGCCTGTTTGAGACTTACACGCAGTGGCAGCCCTGAGCTCCTAGTTCCAATTCCTTGTCTGCTGAGACAATGCAGCTATTCAGCTGTGCAGATCCCCGCTGTGACCTGAGTGGGGTGAGGCAGGAACGCCCCCTTGGGCGGTGCCCTGCAAGCCAGGGGCAGCTGTGCACTTGGTTTTCCCTCACTGTCTCGTGGGGCAATCTGGAGACCTGGCACTGAGCTGTGCTGACTCGGGGGAGGAACAATGTGGGTGAAGTGAAACTTCTTCCTACTTTCTTTACCACGTCTAATCTTGGAGTCCTTTCTCTAGCAGGGCGCTGGACTCTCTTGCTTTTTTCCCAGAGGTATTCTCATCCATGGATTGTTTCTGTGAAGTTATGAGGGATAGACTCTCCTATTTTTCCATCCTGCTAATATCACTTTATAAGTCTCTCTGTTTTGTTTATTCATCTATTTATTATTGTGCCAGTAACAAGTATTATAATAATTTACAACAGTAAGTTTATACTGTTACATAATTTATAACAGTAAGTTTCTTACTGTTCTTTTAAAATTTGTATCTTGGGGTACAGCATTGTGGTGTAGCAGGTTAAACCATTGCTTCTGACACCAGCATAATCACACCGATTTGTGTCCCAGCTGCTCCTCTTCTGTTCTACATCCCAGCTAATGTTCTAGGAAAAGCAGTGGAGGATAGCCCATGTGCTTGGGTTATTGAACCCATGAGGGAGACCCAGATGGAGCTCCTGGCTCCTGGCTTCGCCCTGGTCCAGCCCCAGCTGTTGCAGCCATCTGGGGAATAAACCAGTGGATGGATGTTCTCTCTCTCTTTGTCCTGCTTTCTCTGTAACTCTGACATTCAAACAAATAAATAAACCTTTAAAACTTGTATTGTGGACCTTTTCTAACATTTTGTCTTCCAGATAGCATTTTGTCAAGTATGAAAACAATAGGTGGATTTGCATAAAAACTCTATTTAAATTACAAATTTATGCGAAGAAACAAATGGTTTTAAATGTGCAGTTTTTGTAACCAGGAATGTAGTATCTCTCTCCAGTTTTTCTGATCTTTTCTCTTAGAAAAGTTTTCTTCCATTTGGTACTAATCATTTTTGTTAGGTTTATAATTTACATTGTCATTGTAAATAGGATCTTTAAAACATGTTCTAATTGATTATTAGAGATTTTTTGAATTGTTGATTGCAATGAATGCTGTTGCTTTTGTATATTTATTCTGTATTAAGTCACCTTATTCTCCTCTCTGATTTGCCTTACTATTTTTTAGTTGATGGTCATGGAGCCATTTTATTATTTTTGAAAGTTTTAGTGTAAACTCTTATTTTTTATTTTTATTTTTTGAAAGGAAGCGAGGGGGGGGACGGGGGGTGGGGAGGAGGTGCAGGGACAAGATCCTCTATCCACTTGTTCAATCCCCAAAATATTTGCAACAGCTACTGCTAACCCAGACTGAAGCCAGGAGCCTGGAACTCAACTGGGTCTCCCATGTGGATGGCAGGGACCCTAGTCTTTGAGTCAGCACCTGCTGCCTCCCAGCGTATGTAAGCAGGCAGTTGAACTTGGAAACAGAATTGAGGGTTGAGCTCGGGCACTCTGATATGGGATGTGGGAGGTTTTGAATGGTGCCTTAACTGCTGTGCTGAAGACCTGCCCCAAGCAATTGGATTATTTAAGAATTCTTTTTTCTCTGATGTGGGGTGAGTTACAAAGTCACTGTCAGTGCTCATGTGGTGCCCAGCACATTGGCAATGGTTAGCACATGTGTGTATTTTTTCATAGATGTTGGCAGCTCTGTCTCAGATGCTGTCCTAGATCCTGCTGCCTGCACTGTTTCCTGCTCATGTGTTCCTGCCTCATGCAGACCCTGGCTCTTGCTTCCTGCTTTGTTTAGGTAACTCATTAGGACACTCCATATAGTTCAGGTGCACCTTGGTACGCTCCCTTGCTTTTCCTGTACCTCTAGACCCAAGTGTAAGATGACCGCTCCACCAGCCTCAGCTCTCCAGGCCCCTGTCCTTTCTTCTTCCTGCCCAAACTAGGGTGCAGTCATGAGAAGAAGTAGTCTCCTCCTATTTGGTTTCTTCAAATAGTTCAACATGATTGTTCAGTGATAACAGTGACTGAATTCTCACTGAGCGCTTGCTAGTTCTCTGCAAAAGAATTATTAATATGGCAGATACGCCACCCATTCTTGTGGAGCTCATGCTCTGTGGGGATAATGGGACATCCTCGACACCTCCCTAGGGGTCCTTGTTGGTGCTGGGAGTCCCCAGCCCTTTAGACCCATCTCCCATCTCCCATGCAGGATTTGCCCTCACCTCCACCTACAGTGTGTGAGAGTGTGCAGAAGGAAAACTAAGTGGAAAGAAAAACTCTTCTCATTGGAAAGAAATAATAAGCGCTACTGAAACTTTGTGTTCCTGTACAACTCTGTTATTTCTTACGAATATGATTGATTTTCATAGATGGTCATTATTTCTCCTACGTGTGCAAATTCCTACGGAAGCTAGGACTTGACTCCTTACTTTCCACTCTCCAGGACACAGCCAAGGCTGCCGGAGTTGAAGCTCACGGAGTGTTGTTGGTTCCCTGCATGGGGGAACTTGCTGACACCCTCCAGATGCTCCTGTTTGCTGTTCCTTTGGTGGCTCCCTAATGCACCTTCCTGGGGGTTTGGAGTTTCAAGGGGAGAGTCGGGGGTACTCAGTGGAGATGGTGGCAGTTGTGGTCTTGGGTGGCAGATTTTGTTGTCTTCAATGAGGGAACTCGCTCTCATCTGTGGTTTGCTAATTACTGTTTTTTTTTCCCTCCCCCCTTGCAGAACAAAGAAGTAAGAAAAAATTCTTTTAAAGAAAAGCCAAAGAATTATTATAGATCTTTGCTTTTGACATTCCTAAACAAGAACAGGCCTAGATGGTGTCATTTTTGATTCTTGCCCTAACTGGTATTGTTTGGCTTTTTGGTTCTTTGCAGATTGCCCTGATTTTTTTTTTTTTTTTACCCATTTTTGTTTGTGTGTTGAGTGAACACTGCTTCCACAGAGAACGAGTGAGGTTTCCTGACTGTCTGCTCTGTGCGTAGTAGACTGTTTGTCCTCTTCGGAGTTGAACAACTGCCTTTATGTTTGGGATTAGCTATCCTCGCGGGTTTCTTTCTGTGAGGTTGGGCTCCCAGCACGGAGGCTGTATTTGGAATTCCCCCGTTATTACCCCCAGGTGGCAAGGCCACGCGGCTGAAAGAGAACTGGATGTCATGTACGTGATGCAGAGATCGGTACTTTTGTTTTAGATTTTGTGTGCTTGCTTTCTCGATTTTCTTTCTATCCATCTGGCTTAAGAGCCCCTTTTGGTAGTGAAGAGACTCCTGGAATAAGTTTCCTAAGGAGCTTATGAAAAACTCCAAATCATGTTTTTAAGCTTCAGAGATTGCTTCAAGGATTTGTACAATGTGAAGGGAGATTTGCTATTTCATTTGTCATATTCAAACCAAAAGCTCACTGAAGTTCTGATGGCGTAGCATTGGACTGAAAGTCCCCCAGAGCAGGTTTCAAACGAGGGTCCAAATTAAACTAAGAAATGTCCTTAAGATTCTAACTTGTTTGAGTTCACACGTCAGAGAGGGCATGGAGAGTGGAGAGCCTCTGTGATTAGCACTTGTGAGCCTGGTCTTTCTGATGTTTTGGCTGACTCACCTTTCAGCTCTTTCCTAGGTACCTAGCCCGCTGATAGGTGGATCCAGGACATCTAGCCAAGTAAATCAGGAATATTTTTGTCCTGAATATGTCCATCTGGTTTTATGTCAAAGATCAAGAAGACACATTTTTTTTATTTATATGTTTTTAAAAACCCTTGGTTTGGAGAATCAGCAAAGATGGAATTTGAAAACAACGCCTAATTAAGGATCTTACGTAGATGTAAAGCTGTATGATTTTGAAGCTGGGTTTATAAAATTCTGCTGGCTTGCTTCAGTCCATTGGAAAGTGTGTCTGTGAGAAGAAAAGGAGAGACACAAAGGTTTGACTTTCAGCATTTTACAGGGCGCAGTCCCAAATGAATAAAGAAGGGGAATTATAGACAAAGAAAGACAGTGACAGAGAGACCGTGACCCCAGTACATTTGATTTTAAACATGTAATACTGCCCTTCTGTATTTTCTGCAGAGAGAGCTAACTTATCCTTGAATTCATGCTGTTATTTTATCATCACCGAATATGTTTTTCTTTTTGTTTCCTGAAATAGATGAAATGTGATGTGCCCAAAAGTCAAACAAGAACTTAAAAGTCAAGTGCTGGCTTAGGAACTGGTATGCTTTTATCAATATAGTTAAACTATTATCTTCCACCCCCCCACCTCCTGACTTTTGTAGTGGCTTTGCGTTTTTGAGATTTTTGTTTGTTTCTTTTTATGCAGCATGAAAAGAAGGATTCTTAAATTCTCCAAGCATTGAAAGCTAGTTTGTGGAGATTAGGTTAATAACAATTGCTAATCTTTATTGATACCAGGTGCTAGATGGTTGGCTAAGCATTGTATTTGCATTATTTAGTTTAATCTGCATAGCTACCCTATGGGTTAGGTAATATTTTTTTTCTGACATTGTACACATGTGGAAATTGAGGCTCCAGAATGGTAAGCGACTTGCCTGAAGACTTGCAGCTCATAAATGGCCGAGTTGGGACTGGAGCCCAGACACAGTCAATTTAGAGCATTGGTCTTGGTTTCTGCCTTGTGGGCCTTTCCTGCCCAGGAAGGCAGTCATTAGGGAGGCTGGACTGAAAGCAAAGCAAAGCACTTGTGTTCGGTGCGTGACACTCTCGCTTGTTTACCGACAGCCTTTCCACTTGCCACCAATTTTGTTCCGGTGTTGGGCAGTCAAGACTTCAAGCACTTTTCCAGCCCTGGGAAGCTAAACAGCAACTACTCCACCCAAGTCTCATAGTTGCATTATTTTGATACTGGCTTGGCTAAGGAATGGCCTTGAGACACAGTTTTTGTGAGTAACATGTGAAGTTTGTTCTACATAATGACTTCTGCAATAGTGCACTTTGCTGTGAAAACGGGCATCGGAAGGGGATGCTTTCTGGGCTTCTGTTCTGCACATTGTTGGCTGTGACACCTGAGAGATAGCAGCCATGAGGACAGGAGATCGAGGAGCAAAGAAGCCCGTTGAGGAAAGCGAAAGGGCGGAAAAAACTTGGGTCTTTGAGGATGCCGTTAAACTGCTGAGATGATCAGTTAGGGAACTAGTCTACCCCTGAACCTCTTCGTTGGGAGAAAATAAGTGTGCCAGCTGGTTATGCCAGTTTGAATTGGGTTCCTAACTTTTTCTTAGCCTAAAACATTCTAGTTGATGCATCTGGATTCCAGATTCAGTCCGATTTCCGTATCTTTCACACATCTTATTCCCTTGTAGATGATATCACCCTGTGTATGTTTGATGGTTTGTGTGTAGGGTTGGAAACTGGCTATGAGATTTCCTAAACAGACGTTTGAGAGTTTCCCAAAGAGAAGTATTTTGGAAAAAAGTGGATAGTTTGACTTTCCGAACTAAATATTTATAGTCTCTCTGAGCCTCTAAGGCTGTCCAGGAAGAAAATTGTGAGTGAATGTTCTATTGCATGCAGACAGGAATAAACAACGCACACTGAGACCCTTAGGGAACTGTCAAACTGCATGAAATTTTACACATCTTCCAGCAAACCTACAAAGTACTCAAGAAGAGCTGTGTGAGTGTGGGATTCTCCCTAGGGGTTTCTCCCTCCTCCCAGGAACATCCATTGTGGATTGATGATGCTCATCCTTAAAGATGCTGGTGTTGTCATTGTGAGAGAATTTTGAAGAATTTGGAGTAGATGGGTTTCTCGTTGGAAGTTCAAAGTATTCTTGACTTCCACCTGGTGGGTGAAGACATCATGAACAAATGGAAGTTCTCCTGAAAACAAAGGGCAGGCTGTCACTGATCCCTCATTTCTGTGGCATATGGCATGTTGAGGGCAAGTGTCCGGTCTCTGAGCTGTGATGAGGGGTTGAGGTCGGTCTCGTGTGTTGCTGGGTCTTTGTAGCTATGGTCACATGGATGTGACATTTCACAAGATGGAACTCAGAGCGTTCTCTTTTGGAATATAACCCCCTGGGGACAGGGACGTTTCTTGTCACTGGTTTGCTCAGCTTTGTGAGGGTGGGGTATCTCGGAGTTGTCTGTAAGATAACCTGGGAAGTAGCAAATGCTGTTTCCTGCCCCCGCCACCCGAGATGCTCACAATAAAACACAATGTGTCCCAGCCCTTCCCACAGGTCTGCAGGTACCTTCACTCCTTGGTGTGTCTGGCTGTGTAGTAAATGCCTCCAGTGCATGGTGAGCTTCTCTGAGTACCAATGTCTCTCTCAAGATGGGGAACTTCTGAGGACAAAGGCTCTCGTGCCTCTGAATCTCAGCCTGCAGCACAGTTCCTGGCACACAGCAGCTGCCGACCTGTAAGGCTTTTTTCCTTTTTAGGATTGTGTAAGGCCCTCTCAGACCCCACGATCTACATGTGAATGCAGTCAGGGGTCCCACCCCGGTCTTTTGTCTGGCGATCTGCGAGCTGCTGAAGATTTCAGGGCCCCAAATGTTCTTCTGGAACTGATTTGTCCAGGACAACACAGGCAAAAAGCCAGCTGTGTATCTGTAGGAAATCCATGGTGCTCTTGTTACGACTCTGGGAGCCAAAGCCAAAGATCCCTCCCTTTCCTCTGAGCCCTGATTTCTGGAATTGGCAGGCACGTTAGCCGGCCATGTCCATGGTTAGTGAAGAACGGAAAACTGGAACAGTATTAAGTCTAGGGTTATAATTGTCTGATCAACCACAAATGGTAGAAAGACCGAAAATCTAATAAGGAAGCTGGCGTGGCAAGCTGGACTGAGACTCTGGTGTAACCGATCAGTGTACTGGAGCAGAGAGGCAGTAAGTGAGGTACTCGTGGCCTGATGAGATTACAGCCCTGCCACCCCGAACGGCCCTAAAGGGATCCCAGAGAGGAGGAAATGTTGTGTGGTTCAGCACCCTCGCCCGGCGATGGAAATGCAGGGTGCTGCTGCCAAGGGCGAGGGCAGCTGTGCTGGCCATGATATGCAGGCTGAGTGTTGGAATACTTTGTCTTATGCTCGCGAGGTACTTTCCTCTCAAGGGCTATGAGAAGCCTATAAAACATTAAAACCCATTGCTCTGAGAGGAATGAAGGACAGAGTGGACGGAAGCCTGGGGCAACACCCTGGCTCAGAACGGGAAACCCAACTCTCATTCTTTGAAGCAGACTGGGGACCTTTAGGGTTTGTGTGAGCCAAATGCAAACTCTCACTATAAAATCTGTTATTTTCCGGGCCGGAATGGCTGTGTAAGCACTCGGCTTTGGGATGGTATCTCTTAGCACACACTGAGGGATTCTGTGCAGCTGGGATTCTGTCAGTAAAAATAAAAACGGGTTCTGGTTTTATTCATTTGCCCTCACCCCGCCGCTGCAGCGAAACACTGGTTTGTCAATATTGTGCTCCAGTGAACAGTGACTGATGGTGAGGCGGAGGCTCAGAGAGGAGACCGTGCTTACCCTGGGGCTTCCATGGGGCTTCCTCGATAGCCTCTCCCCCTTCCTTTCTGTTGCTAGGAATGCAGCAGCTTCCAGGAAGGGTGGCCTTTCTGGTTTGGAGATTCAGGCCTGGGGGCAGGGCTGAGGTGTGAAGAACCCCCAAAGGTTGTGTGTGAGCCGTGGAGGTAGGGTTGGCCATTCATGACACAGAGTCCAGGCGAGGGCTCAGCTTAGAATCAACACCTGAGGTTGCCTCTGAGCCCTGATTCCTTGCCCGATCTCTTCGAATGGCGTCCCTTATGGAATTCTGTTTCATCCTCAAGGCAGCTTCTTGGTACCTATCCGCAACCCTCCGAGATGGTAATATTTATGTTACTTTTTTCATTTGTTAAGTCTTACGTTTGAGAAGGAGAGAGAAAGAGAGAGAACTCTCCCATTCACTGTTCACTCTCCAAATGCCTGTAACATCTGGGACCGGCCCAGGACCAAAGCCAGGAGGCTGGGAACTCCATCCACGTCTCCCTTGCGAGTGACAGGGAGTGCTTGACCTATCACCTGTTGCCTGCCGGCATCTTCATTAGCAGGAAACTGGAGTTGGGAGCAGCGCCAGAGCTTGAATTCAGCTGCACTCCAATATGGGATATGGGCAAACGAAGCAGTGATTTACCCACCAGGCCAAACCACCACCCTAGAGATGCTAACGCTTAAACAAAGCGTGCAGTTCTAGTGAGGGTGGGCTCTGGATGTGAGCACAGGCGCCTGACCCAGAGCTGCACCTGCCTCCCAGCACGGGGCTGCCTCTGGTGAGAGAGAAAGTCAGGCCGCAGAGGACCTTGACGGCTACTCTGAGTTATTTTAAATTCTTTGTTCTGTATGTAGGTCAGTGGTTTTGAAACATTTTCCGGGTTGTGGAATGCTTTCTCAGGTGGTGTTTTGTCAATACAGTCAGCACACACAAGTGAGAGTATGCATTAAACAGAGAGAAGCTCCTTAACATCGAGTCCAGCAGTGCAGGCGAGGACCGTGTGCCTGCCTGCTCTGTGGCTGTCTACACCACGTACCTGACACACGTGGGTGAGTCTCCAATGGCCCAGGTTGTGTACAAGGAGAATGCTGGAGTTGTTTGGAAAAGGTTCTTTAACATTGGTGATCAGCGTGAGGGGAAGAGTGGGAAGTCAGGCAGGTGATACCACGGACACATGGCCAACACAGAGGCTCATGCTTGCCAGGAGGAAGGCCTGCACTAGGCATGGAAACAGAGCAAGAGGCCGAGCCCGATGGAAAATGAAGCAAAGGGCAAATGAGAATGAGGAGGTGCGAGGCAAACATTTCAGAATATTTGTCATTAAAGACAAAAAAGGTGTCAAGAGCCCAAGGCTTGATTTGCTGAGTTCTTTTCAGTTCATTTACTCATTAAGAATGTTTGCTTTTAGAGTACTTCTTAGTTCAAAATAATAGTTTCAATTTAGTTCAAAATATTTAGTTCAAAAAATTTTTTAGTTTGAAAAATACGTTTTCCTCCCACATTTCATCTAGGTGCAGGATATATAAAAATGCTATAATCCATGAGCAGTGCAGCACCCGATTATTTAGATTTCAGAATGATCTCTCACTGCCCCCTGACAGCTAGCAAATGTGGCACGGGTGGAGCTGTGGCTGCTCGGCTTGGCCACCAGGAAAGTGTTCCCGGTCATAAGAATCAGCACACATTTACGGTGATGACATGGAACTCTTAAATCTCTTTCCATTGTTGATGTAAGCCAATCAGCCTATGAAATTTTTGAGAAATCATCAAGTGAAGTTAGATAGGTGGATACGTTGCTGTGGTGATGCGTGAACATCAAGCGACTGCAATAGAGACCCTAGTGGTGAGTCATTTTTTATGACGGAAGCTGATCCCATAAAGTCAGCAAAATACAGTGAGCCTCTGAGACAGCCTCTGTGGAAGACAGTTGTAGCGCTTCTCACAGATGCTGTTGTTCCTAAGCAGCCATGAAATCCCTCCGATGAATTGCATCTGGGCTTATGAATAAGCACGAGTCTCATTTGGGCTCTCGTACCTTCCTCTGCCCCAGAAAGTGCCCTTCAGCGCCATCGATATTGGATACCTGCCCAGGGATAGGATGTACACATGAATGATTTTTTCATTTCTGGTTTCAAAACAGGCATGTCCCAGGGCACTGCATTCTGGGGAGGTGAAGGCCACCTGGGGGTGATATGTCAGGGAACGGCTGACAGCAGCAGGTGTCCCCGTGGGAGAGACTGGCGTTGCAGGAGCCACTGGGGACCCCCATTAGGACAGTGGTGTCTCTGGGGACGGGCTCCCCATGCACTCCAGGAATTGCCACAAAGCGATTCCCTGATTCACAAGAGTGGATTCTTCCCCACACTTCTCAGAAAGCGCAGGGCCGGGGGGGCACTAATGAACGTGAGCAATACAACTCCGATTTCCCAGCGCGCTTAATGCTGCCAAGAGCACTGCAGAGCGTCATTAAATCCAATTGCAAGGGGATTCTGGTGGGGAGGAGCCGTCCTGGCTGAGAGAGACGCTGCTCTTTGAGGTATTATTTACTCTAGGACGACAGTGTGCAGGCAGCCACCGTGGTGCTCACATAGCGCATTTCAAGAAGTCATTCAAACTCTTCTTTTTTGCGATTTCCTGAAGCAAATCTACTTTGGGATGAGAGAAGGAAAGGGGAGTCATGTTTGCACGCTGAAACTTCTCTCAGAAGAGCACTCAAGAAAAGGCAGTTCTACCCCTCCGAAAACATAACGGAGTTTTCAAATAATGAGCGGCTTAAATTAACTGAGGGAGCAGTTTTACGGAAGGAATCGCTGGCTTTGAAGAGTGAATTTCCCTGGAGTGCTTTACCGACCATCTCTCCTGAGCTTCATGAAACTGAAAAGGCAGCGCATACTCTGTGCCCAGGACCTCTTCGTGAAGATTTAGAAATGCTGATTAAAAGGAAGAAAAATCAGGACCCCTAACCGAGGGTTTTCTGCTCTTGATCTTGCTTCTCGACCCCAGCACATCCCAGGAAGGCGGCAGCTGCATCTTCATCCTGTTGGCACTGCCACAGCACTCAGGGTCCAAGGTCATTTGCTGCCCCCACAGGGACCCCACTTGAGCTAGGGCTGTCCCCTTGAGGTCTCTTCCCCGCACCGTGTCCTGTACAGCTCCTGTCTCCTCCCAGTCAGCCTCCCTAGGCAGCAGTGGTTTGAGCTGCATCTGGTTGGAAGAAGGATGACAACCGCTGGAAACTCCACTCTCTTTCTTCACCTTCCCGGGCAGTTTTGAAAGACCGTGTTTGGATGCTGGAGCTACTGTGACCTGCATAAAGACAGCAGGAATGTCAGGGGCACTGGTGTCGATGAAGGGGTTAACAGAGCCATTCTCCAGGCATTTGGCCTCAAATTAGCACGCTGGAATGTGGGGAATGTTTTAAACATAAAAAAAAAAAAAAGCTGAGTTGTATATTATATGCATGGTAACTTTTTAAATGTTAGGGTTTCATATCACAGAACACACACACTGGAAATTAAAAGAGCCATTGTTTTGCAATTTCTGCTGTTGGGTTACTTACCTAAGCACTAGTTACAGCTGAGTTAAAAACAGGGGAGGAGACCTTAAAAGCCTAGTGTGCCATTTGACATTCTGCTTCTACTGCTTTTTTTAAGAGCTGGATGACCAAAATTCCCAGCCATTGGTCAGAAGTCAGGGCTCACTGTCCTGCTACCTTTGGGTCAGGCGGGTGTTTAGCTCCTTGGGAGGCAGGAGAAAGTGAAATGGTATAGCAATAGAGTTACAAATTAGTTTTCAATCTGCCCTTTGTTGCAAACGTTTTTTGGATACATCAGATAGGTTTCCAAGTAGAAGAGATTTCCACTGTGGAAAATAAGACTAAGCTCTTTGAGAGAATGAAATTTATCTTGTGTCGCTGCTGTCTGGCAGTGAGCACACTGCTGGTGCCCCGGGAGGCAGCACACATCTTGCCTTATTGCCAGGCACTCCCTACCCTGCTGCCTCTCACCCTCTCACTTGGGCACTTGCTCTGCCTCTCCCTTCTGCCCTGCTCCCTTAGTCGCTTCCAGAAGGTCATGGGCAGCTAAGAGCTGGCCAACGGGGATGCAACACTGTTTCTCTCTTCTTCTCCTTCCTTCTCTTTTCTTTCTTTTCCTCTCTCTTTTCTTTTCCATTTCTTTCAAAAAAAAGACAGTTCAAGAGTGATTGTTTTTATAATTTGTTGATCTGGAACCTTTAATCCAATTGGGTGATTTAGGGGAAAATCTGGGGCAAGAGCTCTTGCTTCTTTCTGCCTCCTGTGTGAGTAGACACCTCCCTTCATACAGCCCTGCTGGCTTTTCCATAACCTTCCGTCCCTCTGAGGAATGCACATTTTAATGCAAGTGGGTGACAGTGAGCTCCTTGAGGTCCCTGTTGTATCTGACCCTAGTTGTGAAAGTAAAGCATTTTAACTGCTCTTCCAGTGGATCCAGAGATAACTCTTCTTCCAGTGGATTTCCTATGGAGATCAGGTAGGAATGTGGGAGCAGCTGGCTTCTTTCCTTTTCTGTTTTCTGAAGAAAAGAATATCTGATGCTAACGGCTGCAAACATTGCAGGCAGAATCACGCGCAGGAGCAGTGCGTGGACAGCCTCGCCTCCTTCAGAATGCCTGCCTGCAGGGTGAGCCAGCAGTGCTGCTGCCCCGAGCTCCCTTTAGGATAGTGCAATAGCCTGTGTTACCCCAGGCTGCTGCACAGACAAAACGCAGATGTTTTGGAAGAGCTGAGAGGCCCACTGCTGGAATGAAAATGCAGAATTTAGTGGGGTCAAATTAAAAAGAGAATTTTACAAGATATAAATGAGTGTATGTCTTAATGCAGTGGGGTGCTTTGGTTGTCTGCCTTTATCTTCAGGCAGAAACTCTATAAGTTAAAAAAAAAAACACATCTTAAATAATTTTGAGAGCTTATCTAAAATTGTCACATTTATTTCTTCATGCTTCTATTGGAGAAAGATAGGATAATATGCCAGGGCATTTGAGAAAAGAATGTAGGTAGTGAGATCAATTTTTTTTTTTTTGTCTTTTACAAGGTTGATCTGTCAGTCCTCCAGCTGTCTGCCCATCCATCCACCCATCGTTTAGGTTTCCACTATGAGGTTAGAATACCTGGAGGTCTCAGTTTTCCTGTAACCTCATGCAGCTGTCAAGGGGCTTTCCAAATTGGACTGCATCTTCTGTATTTGGGATTTTCAGTCATCTTAGAAGATTTTCCCTTTTCTCCAAACATGCCAGTAGGGAATCCAACCACTGTTCGAATTCAGGTGATTCCATGATTCTCACTATAGTGTAAATAAATTTATCATGGACCTTCCAGAGAACAGAATTGAAAATGAGAAGGGTTGAGATTCGCCCGAAGGAGGTGTAAGGTTTCAAAAGCAAGACTTAATTAAGCACGATGGAAACGGAAGTCTCATAGCCAGCAGGTTACAGCTTTGTGATTGGCCGAGACCTTAGTTCTCCTACAGTAGAGAAGGAATGAAGCCACCTGGTGGGTTCTGTTGTGTGCTCCCTGTGTCCGCTGAGGTGAGAGGAAGCGCTCTCAATGGAAGAGGGCTCTCCGTAAATGGGGACCTCTCTACTGAGAGGAGCTTTGGTTAAGATGGAGAGGTGTCTGTCTTAAGGAGCAGTGTTCTATGTGTTGTTTGTCATGACCAGAGAGACAGGTGCAGACTGTGGGGTGCATGGACCAATCTGAACAAATATGTGGATACAAATAGCAGAAGCTTCACCTCTGCCATCTGGCTCTGCCACCACAGCTCACAGTAACTATGACAGCAGTATCACCTTAGTGGCTTTGTGGTTTATTTATTTATTCTGTTAAAGATTTATTTATTTATTTGAAAGAGTTACACAGAGAGAGAAGGAGAGGCAGAGAGAGAGAGAGAGAGAGGTCTTCCATCCACTGGTTCACTCCCCAACTGGCCACAACAGCCAGAGCTGTGCCAATCTGAATCCAGGAGCCAGGAGCTTCCCCTCTATGCCTTCCCACATGGGTGCAGGACCCAAGGACTTGGGCCATCTTCTACTGCTTTCCCAGGCCATAGCAGAGAGCTGGATCAGAAGTGGAGCAGCCAGATCTTGAACCGGCACCCAAATGGGATGCCAGCACTGCAGGTGGCTTTACCTGGTACACCATGGTGCTGGCCCCAGCTTTGTGGTTTAAATACCACTCTGTATCTTTGAGCAAATACATTGTAAGAATAAATTTGTAGAACTTACATGGCTAGGGTTTTGATGCTTATTGGCAAACTGTAATCCAGTGAGATTGTATATTTATATGATGAACAGTAGTGTTTCTTCCCCTCAAATGCTTGCCAATGATAGATATTCTAGTTCTTTTCAATACTGGTCAACTTGAAGGGTGAAAAATCAGATATGCAATTTAATTCTCTTAGGTTTTTGGATGAAATATTTTATTTTTTAAGTTTTCATTTATTACTACAGTACTTGAGGCTACAAATTTTCCTCTGAGGGCAGCTTTAGTAGTACTTTTTGTTAGGTAGATCCCCTACCTATTAGCTTGTACTAATAATTTTCATTTTTTAGCTCAAATTATTTGTAAGTTTTAAAATTACTAACTGGTTCTAATTATAATTAAAATATTTGAAACTTGTTTTTACACACAATGAGGCTTGTATTTTGTCACTGACTGGAATTTTTGAAAATTTTATTACTGCATTCTATTTTACAAAACATTCCCAGAGCATTTGGAAAGGAAATGTTTTCTTAGTTTGCAGACTTTCACAAACATCTGTTACCATCCAAAATGTCTGTGTTCTTATTTATTATTTATTTAAACTGTTAAAGAAAATCCTCACTTATAATTACCTTCTTATTTTTAAAGATTGATTTATTTATTTCAAAGGCATAGTTACAGAGAGGCAGAGAGAAGAGAGAGAGAGAGAGAGAAGTCTTCCATCTGCTGGTGAACTCTCCACATGTCACAACAGCAGGGGCTGGGCCAATCCCAAGCCAGGAGCATGGAGCTTCTTACAGATCTCCCACGAGTGTGCAGGGGTTCAATTACTTGTGACATCTTCCACTGCTTTCCTAGGCCACAGCCAAGAGGTGGATTGGAAGAAGAGCAGCTGGGACTCAAACTGGTGCCCATATGGGATGCTGGTGCTACAGGCAGTGACTTTACCTATTGCACCACAGCGTTGACCCCTATAATTGCATTCTTTTTTTTTTTTTTTTTGGACAGGCAGAGTTAGACAGTGAGAGAGAGAGAGACAGAGAGAAAGTTATAGACAGTGAGAGAGAGACAGAGAGAAAGGTCTTCCTTCCATTGGTTACTCCCCTAATGGCCGCCACGGCCGGTGCTGTGCCGATCCGAAGCCAGGAGCCGGGTGCTTCCTCCCGGTCTCCCATGCGGTTGCAGGGACCCAAGGACCTGGGCCATCCTCCACTGCTTTCCAGGGCCACAGCAGAAAGCTGGACTGGAAGAGGACAACTGGGACTAGCACCTGGTGCCCCAACCGGGACTAGAACCCAGGGTGCAGGCGCTGCAGGCGGTGGATTAGCCAAGTGAGCCACGGTGACGGCCATATAATTGCATTCTTACAAAAATTATTTATGTATCAGAGCTGAGGTTGTGGTGCAGTGGTGTAAGCCACTGCTTTTGATGCTGGCATCTGGTATGGGAGAGCCAGTTCCAGATCCAGTTCCTCTGCTTTCTATCCAACTTCCTGAAAATGCACCTGGGAAAGTAACTGGCAGACAGCCCAAGTGCTTGAGCCCCTGCCACCCACATGGGAGATCGAGAAGGAGCTCCAGGTTCCTGGCTTTGGCCTGAACCAGCCCTGGTTGTTGTGGCCATTTGGGGAGTGAGACAGTGGATGGAAAATTCAAATAAATAATAAATAAATCTTTAAAAATTATTTGTGTTTCTAATAGCATTTTTTCATGTGACTTGGTATTTAGTTCTGTAATATCATCACAGTAGGATATACATTTCACTGGCAAAAAATAACACTTTTCATTTGATACTTTGGATTTGAATTCTAGCCTGTCTGATATTAATGTGGGTACTTCTTTCCTTTATTTTCTTTGAACATTTTTATGCTATTTTAATTTAGGTGTGTCTTTTGTAAACAGACCGCTGTGGTTTGTTTTGGTTTTGATCCTGGCTCCATCAGACAAGTGAAGAAGAGCTGAACTCATTTACTTTTCTCCTGGTAGCTGATGCCTATGGCTTTACTTCAACCATGTTGTCTTATGCCTGAGTGCTGCCTGCTCCTCAGTTCTTTTCCTATCTTGGCTGTATGCATTAGGTTTTCTTTGTTCTTTTTAAAAAATATTTATTGATTTGAAAGTCAGAGTTAGAGACTGAGAGAGAGAGAGAGAGAGAGAGAGAGAGAGAGATTGATTGATCTTCCATCTGCTGGTTCACTCCCCACATGGTTGCAATGGCCTGGGCTGGGCTAGACCAAAGCCATGAGCCAGGAACTTTTTCTAGGTCTCCCATGTGTGTGCACGTGCCCAAACAGTTGGGCCATCTTCCACTGCTTTTCCCAGGTGCATTAGAAGGGTGTTGGATAAGAAGTGGAACAGCCAAGACACATACAGGTACCCATATGGGATGCCAGCATTGCAGGCAGTGGTTTTTCCTGCTACGCCATACCATTGGCTCCTGTATTAGGTTTTCTTTATTCTTTTAAGAAACTGCTCTGAGAGTTATGAATTTTATGTTTAAAAGACTGATGGCATTTTCAAAAAGTTAAATAACAGGTCTCTACGAATATTTATAATCAACATCAAGAAGAAGACATGATCGACTTAATTTTTAAACAGCATATAAAATCCACTGTCTTGGTTTCGCTTCAGTTTTATTGGGTCCATGGATCTTGAAGCCCTCCCTCTCAGGGCATGGTAAAGATAGTCACACAGGGCTGGAACAGCAGGGCGGAGCAGCCTGCAGGCTGGGCAGAGGTGGGAGGTTAGGGGAGAGGGCTCTGTTAGGCAGCCGATGTGAGGAGTGGTCACCAGTGATTAAAATCAGTGACTTCATTGTTGCTTCCTGCAGTGCTGGGCACAGTTTCCCTGTCTGAGTTTGTTGGGGTGCTGTGTGCTAGGAGGCTGTGTGTGGGGTTCCCCAGTGGGGGGCTTTGTTGTTCAGCCTCCTGTGTGGGTTTGTGACTGAGCTGCTTGACACAGTGGGTCTCAGGGAAGCCTGGCCCAGGAGGAGGAGACCCGGGGTTTCCGTGTCTTCTGGGGGCTGCTGGTGTGTGGCCCACAAGAGAGCCGCAAAGTTGGGATACTGTGGGCTCCCTGCGGATACCGGAGTTAAGAGTTTCAGTCTAATATGATTGGCTCAGGATGCGTCGCTGGTTCCTAAGGAAGAAGTGACTCTAGCCCTACCAGCACCTGCTGCACGCCGCTGCTGCCATGGGGGCCCTGGCAGATGGTAGGAGCAGTCACCTGCCTCTCACTCGAGTACACGTCAGAAAAATGCCCTCTACTCCAGGGCTTTTGCTCTGTTCAGACAGCACGACGTGCACACGTTGCCTTGTTTAAACGTGATGTGTCAGAGTTTAACTGCACACGGGGAGCACTGCTCCTCCTGCCGATGAGACAGGCAGGGTGTAGGGTCATTTGTGGTCTATTTAGTTGTGCCTTGGATAGCCTGTTCTCTGTGCAACTACCAAAAAATGTCAACCCTATTTTTTCCCGATTTTATTGGCATCTCTTTAATCAGCGAATGAGATCTACGGTGAAACTATGACTCACCTGACCAGTCCTCTGGTTTCCTGAAAGGTTAGAAAATGATCTGAGAAATCCGCTTTGGAAACCAACCAAGCTTTGCCTCACCGGGAGTCACCGCGGAGAGAAGAATCCAGAAGTGTCAGCTAAATGTGCCAGTGGGCGACTGTGCCTGTGTGAGCAGGTGTGGGGTGGGATGTGTTTTTTGGGGATGGGAGTAGGGGGATATGTTTTTAGTTGATGGTAAAGAGAGCAGGGGAAGAGGAGTATGGGGCTACTGTGTTGGCTTCTGAAAGCCTTGGCATGTTCAGTGTCTGTGACACTCAGCAGCAGCAAGCCACTGATGGCTGCTTGCAGAGTGTTTTTAGCTCGCAGCTGCCATCGTGTCTCCCCAGCCGGACGGTGGTTTTTGAACTCTTAGTGTTTGCTGCCCCACCTCCCATTAGCTCACTGTCCAGGGGTTGCTCATTCTCCTTGCTGAGCCTTCTGATTCTCAAGTTAGAGCTTTTGTCCTCTTGTTGAACTTCTCACCATAGGCTGCTTCTCTATCTATCATAGTATTTTCTGAGCTGTAATTACTAGACAAAGAAATGCACTGTTATAGAGTGCACAGTTCGGTGTGTTTTCATCTACTATGTATATTTATGTAACTGTGCTTACAAACAGGATATGGGACATCTTCATCATTCCCAGAGGTCTGCTGAAGCACCCTGGGGGTCGGTCACCTCCCTCCACCCCAAGAGCCTGCCCTCCAGCGCTCTTTCCCCATCCCTGTAGGTTTCCCTTTTCTGTAATGTCTCACAGATGGGATCACACAGTCTGTGGTCTTTCCCATGTGGCTCCTCTTCCTTAACATTAGGCTTTTGATGTCGTCCATGTCCTTGCAGGTGTTTGAAGCCCAACCCCACCTTTTAAACATTGCCCACTCTTCTTTGGGGTTTCCTGTGTGAAGTTTCAGTTGCCTGTGGTCAGCTGTGGAAAAATCCAGAAATAATCCTTGAGCTTTAAATTGCACCCTGTTCTGAGGTCATGTGATGAAGTCTCTCGTGCATCCCACTTTGTCCTGTCCAGAATGTGAATCTTCCTTTAGTGCAACATATCCATGCTATATACACTATTTATTTATTTGACAGGTAGAATTATAGACAGTGAGAGAGGGAGAGAGACAGACAGAGAGAAAGGTCTTCCTTCCCTTGGTTCACCCCCCTAATGACCACTACTGCCAGGACTGCGCTGATCCGAAGCCAGGAGCCTGGTGCTTCCTCCTGGTCTCCCACGTGGGTACAGGTGCCCAAACACTTGGGCCATCCTCCACTGCCCTCCTGGGCCACAGCAGAGAGCTGGACTGGAAGAGGAGCAGCCAGAACTAGAACCGGTACCCATATGGGATGCCGGAGGTGCAGGCAGAGGATTAACCAAGTGAGCCACGATGCCAGCCTCATGTATACATTATTTAACTGTTAGTTACTCAACAGTCACCTTGGCTATCCAACTGAAGGTCAGTTAGTTTACTTAATAACTCTTAGTTTACTAAAAATGACCTCCAAAGTACAAGAGTAGCATTGCTGGCAATGCAGAGATGCCAAAGAGAAGCTATAAAGTGCTTCCTTTGAATGAAAAGATAAAATTCTTTGATGCAATAAGGAAAGAAAACAAATTGTACATTGAGGTTTCTAAGATCGACAGTCACAAAGCATGTTTGGTATATGAAGAAAGGAGGGAGGAAAAAGGCATTTGTGCTGTAGCGCCTTGAACTGCTAACGTGAGGACACAAGATATGGGAAGTGCTGGGTAATTGGGAAAAGGCAGTACGTTTGTGGGTGGGAGACCTGAGCAGAATTTGTGTTTCAGTTCACAACCACGCCTGGTGTCAGGAAGCACGGAGCCTGTGCGATGACTTCAGCAAAGAGTCCCCCAAAGCGAGCAAGTCGTTTCCTGCAACAGGAGATGCTTATGCAGAGTCGGGAGTGGGTCTGAGCCGAAACATGAATACCAGAGGGGCTACCTCTGCCGACACAGAAGCTGCTGCCACATTTCTGGCAGAGCTGAAGAAGTTGGTCAAGGAGAAAGGATGCCATCCAGGCCAGTCTCCAGGTGTGATGGCACTGGGCTCTTCTGGAAGAAGCTGTCCATGGATCATAGAGTGCAAAGAGGGCACCAGGCCATGGCACTCGGAGGGCAGATGTGAGAGAGAGCAGGTTCATGTAGCCTTATCATAAGTAGCCTTATCAGTGCGTTCTTGTTATTGTTGTATTTCATGGTTGGTTATTGGTATTAGTCTCTTATTGTGCCTAATTTAGGAACCACAGGTAGGTGTGTATAGGAAAAACAGTATCTGCAGGGTTCAGTACAATCTGTGGTTTTGTTATTGTCCACTTGGGGTCTTGGAACATATTCTGCTTGGACAAGTGGTGACTCCTGTGTTACGCTTTATAAATAGACCCCAGTTTGGTGTCATTTTTCTTCATTACAATAACCTCATTATGTGTAAATGTATGTTGAGCATTTGCTATATGCTGAGCAAGTCATGGCTATAAGGGATAACGGATTAGTTAAGACGTAGTTCTGATCCTTCTTGGATTTGTCTATAAATGGATGATGTTGATATAGTGTGGGGAGGAGGGTAAGATGAAGGTATGTTCTAGAAGTCGAGAGGGAAATGCTGAGAATACACTGAGCCTTCCAAGGACACTAGAATTAGCATGAAGAAGAAAGGTGGGGAGAGGCAGAAAGCAGGAACAGCAACACGGCCATGAAGACAGGCAGCGCCAGGGCGAGGCTTAGACCCCTACTAGAAAAACAGATTGAAGAAATACCAGCAGCAGATCAGGGGGCACTTGCAGCATGTCAAGAACTTGTTCTTTATTATGTCATATTAGGGAATCCTAGATATGTTTTAAGATGGGAGAGACACATTTCTGTTTTAGACCAGATTGTGTGTGACGAATGGAGTGCGAGAGAACTGTACTGGGCGTCAGTGGTGGGGCTTGTGTCCGTACGGCAGGTTCTGTGTAGAGAAGTCAGGATCAATCCGAGGAGTACTTGCCGAGGGGAAGAACTTGCTGGTTGGCACAGATTCATCCCTGGTTTCCAGATGGGGAGTTTGGCTGGAAGTTGCTGCGGGCCTGAGGGGGAGATGAAGATCTTAGTTTTGGACACGGTGAGTTTCAGGTGCCCTGTCTACACTGCTGAGGGCATCTTCAGTCTGCCTTGGCTTTGTGGTCTTGCGTTCCTGCATGAAAGTGAGGCGTGGCTTATGGTAATTAAAAGCGTGGACAGAGAGCAGGGACAATAACCTTCACAAACCACTGTACACAGCTTGAAATGGAGAAGATGCTCCAGGAATCTTTGCTAGCTGTTGAGTGAAAAGAAACTCATTTCCAAATTAGATTGTATTTTATGCCTCACGCACTGGAATTTCATGGAGTTGGACATGTAGCTAAGACACAGGACTGCATGACCTACTTACAGGCAACCAGATAACTTTCTCATCTAAGGCAGACGGAGCTTTGCACACAGAGAAAACAAGATGCTTCTAGTTAGTTTCCGTTTCTGGCTTGCTGAGGGACATAGACAGTCACCTGGAACCTGGGCCACACCCACTGCTTAGCCACCACAGGGTCCACCGCTGGTTCTGCCCAATCCGGCCGGAACTGGGGAAGTGAGCGACTCCACTCGCCTCTTCCCACAAACGCAGATTCCTCACCCACAGGCGAGTTTGGACAGCTGTGTGGTTCTGAAGAAGCGGGAGGCTCTTTCTCCAGCTGGGAACATGGAGGCTGCTGACGAGCGATCTGAAAGACGTGCTCATGTCTCGCAGCCCACATTACAGATCTCAGGTCTTCCAGACCTTTCCCACTGGAATTAATCCCACCCTCCAGGCAGGCACTCTCACGTTACTGGTTTAGGTTTTCTGGCGTCGGCAGTTACCCATCCTGTCTTGGTGGTCACCATCCCTCCTTGAGTCCCACTGTCCTTAGCAGTGCACGTGGGAGTCGGGCTGTGTTCACCTCCATTCCTTCCTCTACATTGCAGACCGTGAGAGACCTAGAAGCAGATGAGTGGAAAACGGGACTTGTCCTTCTTCCACAATCATCAGTAAAATCCCTTCTTTTCCGGCAGGGCGCTGAGCGGAGCTGCGTGTGTTATCTGTGTGTGGTTTTCCTTTTGGAGGAAAGTAGAAGTGGGGAATAAATATTTCCTCATAGGAATACGGACTTTTCCATTTATTTATGTAAAGACTGGGGATAACGTGTGACGGGCTGAGTCTTACAGGGGCAGAGTAGGCGGAACAGAGCCCCTGTCTCTCCTTGATTCTTTTGCTAGAACTGAGTCTAGTCTATAAGGCTGTAGGCTGTCATCGATGTTTGCTGAACCGAGTTAGAAACAAACCTCCCTTGTTTTATTACTGTGTGACTGTGAACTTCCCAATTCTTCCTGGGTGTACATTTTCTTTCTAAACCATTTTTAGATGTTGTAGGTCAATGTGATTCTTTTTTTCCTTTTTCTTAAAAATAACTTTGAATGTGAAGCAAAAATATACATACAGGAATATACTGAAAGCAGTCTACATGCAGCTTGATGGATTGTAGCAAACTGAACACACTGTGTAGTCGCTGCCCAGAGGGGTGGAACGTGACCAGCATCCTGGATCTGAGTCCCAAGGCCCCTTTCGGGGATAACTGTTGGCTTTACTGCCATCATTCACGCTGACTATGCCTGTTTTAAAGTGTGTGCATGGGTCTTAGTCTCCTCAGCACTGTGTGTGTGAGATGCATCCATGCTGTTTGTAGAGACACAGTGTGTTCAGTTTTTGTGTTGGGGTACTTTATGCTTCCAGAGATGCTGCCAGGAGAACACAGAGAATTCTCTTGTACACCTCATACCCTTCATGGCTTCTCACGTTGGTGACATCGTACGTGACTCTGGTAGACTTATCAGAACTAAGGAACTGACATTGATATATTGCTATTCACTGACCTCCAGACTTTGTTTGGATTCCACCAGCCTCTCCAGTGATGTCCTCCTTCTCCCCAGGACTCAGTCCAGCAGGCCACCCTGCCATTAGCAGTGCAGTAGTTTCTCCTACTGCCCTGCTCGGTGATGGGTTCTCATTCTGTCACCGTTTTTCATCAGGGCTCTGACAGCTCTGAGGCATGCGTGCCAGTTATTCCAGACAATGTACCTAATCTGGGATTTCTGCTGTTTGTCTTGTGATTACACTGGGGCCGTGGGTTTTTAGAAAGAATATGAGAGACCTGAGGTGCCCTTCTCCTATCATATAATGTCAGGAGTATGACATGAATCACAGGCGATGTTTATGTTAATCACTTGGTTAAAGGAGGGTTTGCCAGACTTTTCCATTTTATTTTCCCCTTTTCTTACTTACACTTTTACTGTTGATGGATATGCATCAAGTACGAAAGCTCTACCTCATATAGAATGCAATGTCTTCATATATTTAAAATTCTTCTTTGAGAGGCTGGCTTTGTAGCCTAGTGGGTAAGATTGCTGCCTGCATTGCCTGCACCCTATATTGTTGCCTGTTCAAGTCCCAGCTCCTCCACTTCCAATCCAGCTCCCTGCTAATGTGCCTGGGAAAAAGCCACGGAAGATGGCCCAAGTGATTGGGCCCCTTTACTCACATGGGAGACCCAGATGAAGCTCCTGGCTCCTGGCTCCTGGCTTCAGCCTGGCCCAGCCCTGGCCATTGTGGCCATCTGGGGAGTGAACCAGTGGGTGAAAAATTTCTTCCCTACCCTCTGCCTCTCGCTCTCTGTGAAACTGTGACTTACAAATAAATAAATAAATGTTTAAAATAAAATTCTTCTTTGAGAAAGATATCCATTCATTTGTAGTAGGATGGACTAGTAGATATTTCCTTTATGCTTTAGGTATCTGTGTGTATCAATATGTATAAATGGAGGTATACGTATATGCACATACTCTCTGTCTAGCTACATGTCTCTTTACTGTCTGTGACCCAGATCCAGGAGTACCGGATGCACACTAGGCTGCTTTCTTTTCCTCTCTGACAATCTTTTCTGTTGGTGAGAAACCTGGTAGTCACCTGTGTTTATTCCTGAGTTCATTCATTCAGCCCTGCTAGTAGCTGCAGGATTCTCGGCATTTCGGACATGGGTCTCTAAGGGAAAGGAACCTGCCAGTTAGGGCACAGTGTTATGAGCAGTTCCTTTTGTCTGTAGCCTTAAAGTTCTTGCCAGAGCATCGGTTTGCAAAGCTTCAGAGCTTTTTCAGTTGGTGCAGGTTGCAGTTCCTTTTTGTAACGTGCAGCTGTGTGGCTTGAGAGCTGCATTGGCTCCTGTGCCCATCACCCTGACCAGTTCCCTTCACCTGTGAAGTTGCACTGAGCTGCTCGGCAACAACCATCCACGTGCCCCACCCTTGGGACCCCAGGTCCGCTTTCCCAGATGGTATAAGAATGAAATCAAACAACATGCCTGTAGTATCTGGAGTTTGGCCTTTTCAACTTGGGACAATGTGTTTAAGATTTATCCATGTCATTGGATGAATCAGCAGCTTGTTTCTTCTTATAGCTCATAGTATTCATGATATGGATGTGCCACAGTTTTTAAAAAATCTGTTCCACATCGTAGTTGCTTCCAGTTTTTAGGGATTAGGAAGAAAGCTGCTAGAAGTGTTTATACACAGGTGTCTGTGTGGCTGTAAATACCTGGGATTGTGAAAACTGAGTGATGCTAGCTTTTTGTTATGATTTGTTTATTTATTTGAAAGAGTTACACAGAGAGAGGAGAGGCAGAGAGAAAGAGACAAAGACAGAGAGAGAGAGAGAGAGAGAGAGAGAGAGAGAGGTCTTCCATCCGCTGGCCCAATCTCCAACCGGCCACAACTGCGCCAATCAGGAGCCAGGAGCTTCCTCCAGGTCTCCCACATGGGTGCAAAGGCCCAAGGACTTGGGCCATCCTCCACTGCCTTCCCAGGCCACAGCAGAGAGCTGGATAGGAAGTGGAACATCCTGGACTCGAACCAGCGCCCATATAGGATGCCAGCACTGCAGGCGGCAGCTCCACCCGCTAAGCCATAGCACCGGCTCCCATGTTGGCTTTTAGGAACTACTAAACTGACTCCTGAAGTGCCTGCACTGTTTTTCATCCTCACGAGCAGCGGGCTGGAACTGCTCTAGACCTGTGCTATGTTTCAGAAGTGGTTCGAGTGAGTCCCTCACAGGTTCATGTGTTGGAAGCTTGTTCCTCTGTAGGCTGATGTTGGGAGGTGTGGAACCTTTAGGAGGTAGGACTTTGTTCCACTGGGACTGTGCCTGTGGTAGGGATTGAGAAAGCTCTTGTGGGACCCCAGAGCTCTGGAAGGACTGTACAAGAGTGAGCCCACTCTTGAGTTACTCTCTGGCTCCTTGTCCTGGGCTGTGCCTTCTCATCCTGCCCAGCCTCCTCACCATCTCTGTGCACCCTCTCCAGAGGACGTTCAGCTTCCAAACTGGGAGCACAACCAGCCTCTTTTCTATATAAGGTTAGCTTACCCCTGGTATTTCACTGTAGCAACGGCCACAAGAAATGGACTGATCCAGCCTGCATCCTTGTCATCATCTGTTATTTTCAGCTGTTAGCACTGAAGCCATTCTCATAAGCATGCAGTGGCATCTTTTGGTTTTTCATGTGCATCCCCCAGTGATCTGTAATGGCACTTTTTCATGTTTTTAGCTGACAGCCATATACCTTTTGGGGTAAAATATACGCTAAGTTGTTGGCCTTCTTTAAAACTAAATTCCTCTCCTCACCTTGTTTAGTGTTAAGGGTTCTTTAACAATTCCAGAAGAAGTCCTTTATCAGATATTTGACTTTAATAAAACTAACTTCTTCCAGTCGGTGGCTTCTCTTTTCACTCTTTAAAGTGTCTTTCACACAGCAAAGCTTTCACTGTCAAATTAAGTCCAGCTCAATCAGTTTTTTCTCTTTTGATGTCTGAAGCATCACTAACGCTGAAATCACGCAGCATTTCTTTGCTTCTGCAAGCTTTATGCTTTATATTTTACATTGGGTTCTATCAATCATTTTGAATTGATCTTTGTGCAAGGTGTGATTTATGTTTGGATACTTCCTTTATTTTTGTATATTGAGGCCCACGTATTTGAGTACCCTTGGTTGAGAAAACTATCTTTTCTCAGTTGAATTATGCTGGCCCCTTTATCCAGTTCCAGCTTTTGTAGCTCTGTGTCTTGTTTGTTGGGATTGTGATTGGGAGTAGATGAAATATATAGATCAGTTTTGACAAAACTGATGTTCTTATAAGATTGAAGTTTCCAATCTATGATAATGGTTTTTTCTTTACATTTATTCAGTTCTTCTTTAATTTTTCTCAATAATTTTTAAAAATTTGTTTATTTATTTGAAATGCAGTTAGAGGGACCAGTGCTGTGGTGTAGTGCATAAAGCTGCCACCTGCAGTGCCGGCATCCCAAACAGACGCCAATTCAAGTCCCGGCTGCTCCACTTCTGATCCAGCTCTCTGCTATGGCCTGGGAAAACAGTAGAAGATGGCCCAAGTCCTTGTATCTCTGCACCCACATGGGAGACCTGGAAGAAGCTCTTGGCTACTGGCTTCGGATCGGTGCTGCTCCGGCCATTGTGGTCAGTTGGGGAGTAAACCCACCAGCAGATGAAAGACCTTTCTCTCTCTCTTTCTCTCCTCTCTCTGTGTAACTCTGACTTTCAAACAAATAAATAAATCCCTTTTTTAAAAAAAGAAATGTAAGCTCTATGAGAAAAGGGATTTAGATTAAACAAAAAAAGAAATGCAGTTAGAGAGAGAGTGAGAGAGCGAGAGAGAGAGAGATCGATCTTTTATGAGCTGGTTCATTTCCCCAAATGGCCACAATGGCCTGGGCTGGGCCAAGCCAAAGTTAGGAGCCAAAAACTCCATCTGGGTCTCCCATGTATGAATGGGGGCACAAGTATTTGAGTCATTTTCTGCTGCTTTCCTAGGCCATTGGCAGGGAGCTGGATCCGAAGAGGAGCAGGCTGGAGTCAGGAATTCCATCCAGGTCACCCATGGTGCTGGCAGGGACCCAGTTGCTTGAGTTGCTCCCAGGGTCCACATTAGTAGGATGCTGGAATCAGGATTGGATTTGGGCCTCGAACTCAGTCACTCTGATGTGAGATGTAGGCATCTCTGTGTTTTCTTTTTAAAGATTCATTTAATTGAAAGGCAGAGTTACAAAGAGAGAGGGAGAGATGGAGAGAGAGATCTTCCATTCACTGGTTCACTTCCCAAATGGCTGCAATGGCTAGGATGGGCCAGGCTAAGGCCAGGAACCTGGAAATGCACCCAGGCCTCCCATCTGGGTGGCAGGGGTCCAACTACTTTATCCATCTTATGCTGTTTTCCCAGGCGTATCAGCAGGGAGCTGGATTGGCAGTGGAAGAGTTGAGATTTGAACTGGTGGCATATGGGAAGCCAGCTTCGCAGGCAGCTGCTTATCCTGCTGGGCTACAACGTTGTCTGCAGGTGCCAGTGCCTTAACTGTAATACCAAATGCCTGCCCCTACAGTTGTCTCTTAAATTCCATTTTCTAGTAGTTTGTTGCTTGTATATAAACATTAAGTGATTGTTGAAAGGTTAATTTTGTACCTGGTAATTTCCTAAATTATTTTTGGGTATTTTTTCACTGATAGTTTATTTTTTATTACAGTCCATCTGTAGACTTAAAAGGTTTGTTTCTTTTATTTCAGTCTTTTTAGCCTGTTAATTTGTACTTTGGCCTTATTACCTTAGCTAGAATCCCCAGAACAGTTCTGAATGGCAGGTGCCCTTGTCTCACAAGATGTTCTAATATGGAAACATTTAATACAGAGTTTGCTGTGGATTGTTAAAAAGATAACCTTTTTAAAGTAAACCCATTTACTTGCAGTTTGCTGAAAGTTTTCAATCAAAATAGAAGTTGAATCTTTTCAACTGCTCTTCTTAAATCTGATGAGGTAATCACATAATCTTTATTTTTATTTTGTTAACGGAACAGATTACGTTGATTGGTTTTTGAATGTTAAACTAACTTGCGTTCCTGGGATAACTTCCTCTTGGACACATTCTCATACCTTTTAAATTTGTTTCTAGGTTAAGTACGCTGATTTTAAGAATTTCTGTGTAGACTTTGATGAGGACTATCAATCTGTGTTTTTCGTTCTTGAATGTCTTTGGTTTTGGTAGGACTGCATGGTTCTCTCCTTGGGGAAGTACATGAATATTTATTTATTCAGTTTGAGAGGCAGAGAGTTCCCTTCACTGACTCACTCCCAGATGTTCACATCGTCTGGGGCTAGGCAGGGCCAAAGCAGGAACCAGAAACTCAACGCAGGTCTCACACACGTGGCAGGGGCCCTCCTGAGCCAACACCTGCTGCTTCCCCGAGGACAGCCTGGCAGGTAGCTGGAGGCAGGGGTAGAGCTAGGACTGAAATCAGGCACTGACCACGGGATGCACGTGTCCCAGCTGGCATTCTAACTGCTGTGTCAGCGGCCCACCCGCAGTGACATACGCGTCTGTGTTCTGAAATAACTGTCGTATTAACTGACGTGAAGTTACTTATAATTCTTTTATTAGCATCTGTAGAATCTATAGCAATGTCTACATTGTTATTCTGAGTATAATGGTAAGTCATGACTTCTGTTTTTTCTTACATAGTTTTACTGTATGTTTCTTAGTAGTCTTTTTTTTTTTTTGGACAGGCAGAGTGGATAGTGAGAGAGAGACAGAGAGAAAGGTCTTCCTTTGCCGTTGGTTCACCCTCCAATGGCCGCTGCGGTAGGCGCGCTGCGGCCGGTGCATCGCGCTGATCCAATGGCAGGAGCCAGGTGCTTCTCCTGGTCTCCCATGCGGGTGCAGGGCCCAAGCACTTGGGCCATCCTCCACTGCACTCCTGGGCCATAGCAGAGAGCTGGCCTGGAAGAGGGGCAACCGGGATAGAATCCGGTGCCCCAACTGGGACTAGAATCCGGTGTGCCGGCGCCGCGAGGCGGAGGATTAGCCTGTTGAGCCACGGCGCCGGCCAGGATATCCTGGTTTTCATTAACACTTAGTTAAAAATGTTTTCTACTTTCTACTATGATTTCTTTTTTAGGCTTTTTTTTTTTTTTTTGGAAATAAATAGATGAGTGTCTTATTATTTAGGTTTCAGATATAATCTGTTTGTTACCACTCTAATGCATTCCACTGTGTTGGAGAACGCCCCGCATGTCCTCATGGTGTGGGTACCAACTGAGCTGCTTTCTCGCCTCAGCACGTTCTCGATGTTGGCCTGCTGTTCCATGTGCACTAAAGCATGTGACTTCTGGCACGGGTGGGTGTAGGCTCTCTGTTCACTGGGTTAAATTGGTTACTCCTATGTCTCAAGTCTCTGTTTGTAGGAAGGGTGTCATCTGTCCTGGCTGTGACTGAGAGCAGTGTCCCTGAGATTGTGGCTTGGCCGCTTTCTCCTATTTAGTTCTGTCGTTGGTTTACAGATTAGAGTTTAGTACTTGTCCCTGGTGCTTTGAACTATGTGTCATTACAGTTCATCCGTTTTCTCTCTCCCAGTGCTTCCTGCATTTAACTCTACTCTATTGGAAATTAATATAATTACATTGGCTTATTTTTCATTAATGGTTGCATTGTGTATATCTGTTATATTGACCTGTCTAGATAAGTCTTTAAACCTTATTATATTCCAGTGTTGAGGTTTGCCTCATTAAGCTGCATGCAGTGTATGATTTCGATCCAGGTAGTTCAGCATTTTGTTTAATTGTAGTATTTCACTTACTAGCAATAGCAAGTTATATGTTTACATTTATGATTTTTGGATGTTGTAATTCTTCTTCTTTGTTTTAAATCATTTCCTACCTTTTGTTGGGTTAATTAAATATTTTGTGTTATTTCATTTTTCCTTTTTATTGGGCTGTTGGTGATGTATAAATTTGCTCCTCTTTTAGCATTTACTCTGGAGTGCGACATGAGATCTGATCTGTTAGGGTTTAACATGAATTATTACTTTTACCATTTTCCGGTTATTGAAAGACCTCAGAACACAGCTCTGTGTGCTCTCTCTGGTGGTGTTGTTACTGTCGTCTGTACCTAGTGTTCTCTTTGATCTGGCTGCATTGCTACCCTGCCTTTACTCTTAATTATGTTTTGCATTTTCATACTGTCAGCTTGTTTCTTTCTCTTGAAGCACTCACTTTAATGTTTCCTTTAGGGTGACTCTATTTTATTTGTCTCAAAATGTGCTTTTTGCCTTTGCTTTTGCTGTTTGGATGGAAGTGGAGTTCTACACTGCTGTGTAATAACAACCTATTTTCTTTCAGCACTTGGAGGTTCACCGTTGTCATCTGGATCCCTTTGTTTCTGCTCAGTAGCCCTGTGTTCCTGATACTCTGTATTTTTTTAAAGATTTACTTATTTGAAAGGTAAGTTACAGAGAGGCAGAGGCAGAGAGAGAGAGGTAGAGACAGAGAGAGAGAGGTCTTCGATCTGCTGGTTCACTCCCCAGTTGGCCACAATGGCCATTCCGAAGCCAGGAGCCAGGAATTCCTTCTGGGTCACCCACACGGGTGCAAAGGACCAAGGACTTAAGCCATTTTCCACTGCTTTCCCAAGCAATAGCAGAGAGCTGGATAGGAAGTGGAGTATCTGGGACTTGAACTGGTGCCTGTATAGGATGCCGGCACTGCGGGCAGCAGCTTTACCCGCTATACCACAGTGCCGGCTCCCTGATTCTCTTTAATCATAATGCCCCTGCCATGGTGCTGCATATGTCTCTCTGGTTTTTGGTAGTTTTACTATCATTTCTTTACTATCACTGCTGAATTTAAATTTAAATGTAAATTCTTCGAATTCATTCTCATCGGGTTTGGTAGCCCTTTCTAATTTGTGGCTTGATGTCTTCTTTCAGTGTTGGGAAAATTTAAATCTCCCTGAAATTGCATTTGAATTTTTCTTTCTTCTTAAGGGAAGAATCCTGAAATAGATAGATAAATAGACAAATTTCAGAATGTTTTCTCTTGAATTTTCAATTCTTTAATAATTTATTTGTCCATGTGTTTTTTTCCTATTAACTCATCTATTACAGTTTTGATTTGACCTAATGAATTTCTCAGTTCTAGAATTTAATTTGATTTTTTAAAAAGATTCGTTGATTTATTTGAAAGGCAGAGTTACAGAGAGAGAGAGAGAGAGAGAGAGAGAGAGAGAGATTTTCCATCTACTGGTTCACTCCCCAAATGGTTACAATGGCCAGGACTGGCCAAGGCTGAAGCCAGGATCCCAGGAGCTTCATCTGGGTCTCGGTCTCCCACATGGCTGGCAGGGGCTGAAGCATTTGGACCATCTTCCACTGCTTTCCCAGGTGCATTAGTAGGGGTGGTGGAGCAGAAGTGGAACAGCTGGGACTTGAACAGGTACCTACATGAGAAGCCCGCATCTCAGGTGGCAGCTTAACCTGTCATGCTACAACACCAGTCCCCCATTTGATTTTTTAGATAAATTTCTCTACCCCTTCATTTAATTTTTTAACATGTTAGTAAGACATTTTAATGTATGTATCTGATAACTTAATATCTGTTTCTCCACTGGGTTTGTTTCTATTTTATTTTTCTTAGTTTTTGGCCACGTGATTTTGTTCCCGGTCCCTGGTAGTGTTTGACTGACTGTAGGACACCGAGTATGGATGAGTGCAGAGTAAATTGAGGCCCTGAGCAGTGCCTTCTGCATCCCTAGAGAATTTATTTCACATCTGTCAGCAGTTAGGGTGTGGACCGCTCACCTTCACCCCATCGGGGTTTGGCTAACACAAATCTGTGATTCAGTCTTTGGGAAGAATATGTAATTTTGGTTTCTATTCCCAAGATAGGGCCCTGAATCCAAGACCTTTTCATATGGCCTTTTCATTCTGAAGATAAAGTTTTGTTCCCCACTTGTGTAGACCTGTGAAGGTGGGCTTTGGCATTGCAGTGGGACTCTGGCATTCCATACTGGAGTGCCTGGGGTTGAGTCCTGCCTCTGCTGGTGATCCAGCTCCCTGCTGATGCAAACCCGGAAGGCAGCAGAGGATGGCCCAAGTACCTGGGCTTCTGCCACCCACATGAGAGACCCACATGGGAGACCCTGGCTCCTGGTTTCAGCCTGGCCTCATGTAGGCTGTTGTGGGCTTCTGGGGAGTGACCAGTGGATGGAAGATCTTCGTCTCTGTCTCTGTGTTTGTTTCTTCCTTTTTCTTTCAAATACAGATGGATAAGTAACCCTAGCGAAGGTTGCCCAGCCTTTTAGCCTCCCAGCTGCCATCTTCTGCACAGCTTCCCAACGCTACGGCAGCCACTTGGGAACCCACAAGTGACCCTGGGGGAAGAGCAGTAGCAGGCACCGGCCCCTTCCCCTCGGGCTTCCGTGTGCCTCCATGGCCTTGGCCTGTTGGTCCTCACAGCCTTGGACGCTAACGCTTCCAGAAAATAGCACACAGGTGTGCACACTCAGGGTGGCTTTCCTGCTTTTCACCGTGGGAAATTGTTCTGGAACACACTAGTCCTCGGTAGGAGAAGAAGTTGGTAGTTTCTGTTGTTGGTGATGATGGTTTTGTGCTCTCTCTATACATGTGTAGCATGGGCGTGGTGATGCTTGAGGTTATTATAGAATCTTATAGATCACACGTGGCTCTTCTGATCAAGCTGGCAAGCTTGCCGTAAATATCGGTGGTTGTCACTTCTGTCACACCCAACACTTGCAGCAGTGTGACAGCGCGTCCGATCTGAACTCCCTTGGAGAGCCTGGATCAAGGTAGTGAAGGCATAGCTGTGTAGAAGCTGCAGTGGTACCAACATGGAGGTCCAGTGTGTTTCTCCAGGGCAGCCCAGCTGGAGGAGGCTTCACTGCAGAGGAAGCCGGCCAGTTCTGGTGGTCAAGTCCAGCAGCGTGGTGAGTTTTTCAAGGCCAGGGAGCCCAGGACAGGAGCAAATGGCCTGAGGAAGGGAAGGCAGGTGGGTTACGGCACAGGTGATGAGCAGTGAGGGACACCAGAGTTAACCTGGCGGACTTCACAGGGTGTGGCTGTGACATTCGAGGATCTTGTGGATTTACTATTTTGTAATTCTTCAAGATATGTAACATGTAAAAGAATTAATTCTTTTGCATCCCCACATCAGAGGGGAATCTTTGCCAGTAGTATCCTGGGTGGTCTAAACACACATGCTGTGTTATTTAAAAATATTTTAGAGTCATTAATTTTTTAAAAAGTTATTTTAAAAGATTTATTTATTTATTTGAAAGTTAGGGTTATACAGAGAGAGAAAGAGAAGCAGAGAGAGAGGTCTTCCATCCGCTGTTTCACTTCCCAGTTGGCCGTGATGGCTGGAGCTGTGCTGAAGTGAAGCTAGGAGCCAGGACCTTCCTCCAGGTCTCCCATGTGGATACAGGGACCCAAGGACTTAGACCATCTTGTACTGCTTTCCCAGACCATAGTAGAAAGCTGGATCGGAAGAGGAGCAGCCGGTGCTCGAATTGGAGCCCATATGGGATGCCGGTACTGCAGGCCAGGGCTTTACCTGCTTAGTCACAGCTGTGGCCCCAAAAGATTTTTTTATTTGATTTAATTTTTAAATTTTGTTTTCATTTTATTTGAAAGGCAAAAACACAGAAAAAGAGAGACACAGATAGATCTTCCATCCTATTGTTCATTCCTCAAATGGCCATAAAACCAGGACTGGACCAGGCTGAAGCCAGGAGCCAGAAACTGCCTCTTGGATCTCCCAGATGGATGGCAGGGACACAAGCCCTTGGGCTTCCATGTGTTGCCTCCCGTTTCCCAGTGCACATCAGCGCAAAGCTGAAGCAGAAGCAGAGTAGCTAGCACTTGAACCAGGCACTCTGTTGTGCTCTCTAAGTGTCCCACGTGGTGACTTAAGCCGCTGCCCCAAATACCCTCCCCTTATTTTCCTTTTATTTGAGGGTTAGACACACACACACAGACAGCCATGGAGAGAGAGATATATGTATAAAAGAGATCTTCCATGGCAGCTAGGTCTGGGCCAGGCCAAAGTCAGGAAACTGGGAGTTGGTCCTGGTCTCCCATGTGAGTGGCACACACCAACTACTTGAGTCACCACCTGCTGCTTCCCAGTGTGTACATTTGTAGGAAGCTGAAATCTGAAGTGGAGCTGGGACACAATTGTAAGCACTTTGATATGGGGTACGGGCATCCCAAGAAGAGTCTTAAGTATTGTGCCAAATGTGTACCACCATGCTATTCTTTAACTCTGGGTGTTACTGGTGGGATGTGGGGAAGATGCGTGCGTGTGTGTGTGTGTGTGTGTGAGGAGGATAGTGTGCCAGTGCCGAAGTGCTCTACCAGTCGTAACTTAGTGAAAACATGTCAACACATCTCCTTTCTGCTTTGCAGTGAAAAGATTATTTTCTTTACCATAGTCGCCATCATTATTGGCTTGCTGGTTTAGAACCCTCCCAGTCTGCTGGTGGAGGTGCAGAGCTGTTCAGATGGTATCTAGAATGAGTGCCACCCGCACATCTCTTGCTCTCCTGCCCTGTTGACCATCTCAGTCTCAGATGGCACAAGACCATAAGCCACTCACTCTTCCATGCCTCCTTCTTGCTCGGGGATGTGGTACTGAGCGATCCTTCTCAGATCCCTTTCTTGCCTGCTCCCTGCTGGCCCCAGCTCCTGTGTAAGCTCATACTTTTCAGCCGCATTGACATCTTCAAGTGAGCAGGTTAGGAATCAGCACTTGTTCCGTGCCAAGCATGGTATCTCTCTGTCCAGTATCCCCTAAAGGAAGAAAGTATTTCTAAATAAATTTTACCTGTTTTAAAGCAGTTTTCATTAATCAGTATAATAAGTTTTGTATATTTGCCACAATTGAGTTACTATATGTCTCTATGTAAAGTGTCAAAAAAGCTCAAAGTTTTTCTTCAGATATATAAAGCCCATCTCAAGTGACCAATAAAAGAGCTGTTAATGGTAATATGAAGAAAGAGACAATAGGAGAGATGGGTCCTAGCATAAGCATATTGTTTGTTATAAAAGGGAGAAAACAGATGTGCTGTAAACAGAGACATAAGGCTAAAAGTGTTTTATGTTAAAATAATAATAGAACCCCTATAAAAGCTGTGAAATGAAACCATGAGTGGTCATCTTGGAGGCAGGAAACTGCGTGCTGAGGGGACAGACTGTAATAGTCAACTTGATGCCAGTTCGTATTCTGCCATGTTGATCTGCCTTGTTCATTTCATTTATAGTGAAGAATTTTAGAAATGAGTATATTAGGGTACATGATATGCAATAAAGGTACCGGTATTAATAACAAAGTAAATATTGAAAAATCTTAAACACTGAAGACTTGAAAGTGAATGCATTTGTACTATATTCTAGTAAGAGGACAGCGGCCTGGAATCCATAGTGCTCGTTAGAGATGACAACCACATGACTGCATAGACTACTACATCGTGTAGTTATTGGCTGTACCTGTATAACCGTAGGTCCCCCGGTAGTGGGCATTTGCGTTGTTTTCTGCTGTTGGCTCTCGCCAGCGTTTATTTTCCCATGCAGATCCTGTGTGTATCTCTTCCTTTCACGAGCCCCCGTTTTGGTGGTCACGATTTCCCTTCTTCCTGCAGGATGTCTTGCAGTAGGGATCTACCAGACAGCAGGCCCGTGCTCCCAGCTCTTCTGTTATTGCATTAAACTTCATTGTTGACGATTATTTTCATAAGTACACCAGCAAATTGATGGTCAGTGGCTCTCCGTATTATAAAGATACTTCTTGTCCATTTTATCCCTTGTAGTGTTTCTAACAAGGAAGCTTCTGGCTTCTTTATCTGGTTTCTTTCTCTGATTTCTTTTAGATATTTTCTTTATTAATGGTTTTGAGCAATTTCATTATGATGAACTCTAGGGTTTTTCTTATGGATAGTTTCATATTCTTGTAAATATTCTTGTACTTTGCTCAAGAAATTATGGTTTTGGTTTCATCAGATTTTGAAAATTCTTTATTATTATCGTTTCCAGAATTTTTTCTGTGTCCTCTGCCATTCCTATCCTTGGGTAATCTCATTTCACATATGTAGGGTCTTCATAGAGTTCATGGAAAACATGTATTATGAAAAAGCCGTGCATGGATTTCAGAATTTTTGTATAAACGTATCTTTTCATTCTATTTTCCACGAACTTTTTTTCAAATATTTGGCTACTTTAAAATCTCCCAAGATCGTTGATGCTCTGCTTTTTATAAATTTCCTTTTCTCATTGTTTCACATTTTTAAAAAAGATTTATTTATTTGAAAAGCAGAGTTACAAAGAGGGAAGGAAGGAGAGATAATGATCATTCATTTGCTGGTTCACTCCCCAAAATGTGCTCATCTGACAGGGCTGGGCCAGGCCCAGGGCAGGAGTCAGGCGTTTCTTCCGGGACTCCCATGTGGGTGCAGGAGCCCAAACACTTGGGCTGTCTTCTACTGTTTTCCCCAGGGAGCTGAATCGGAAATGAAGCAGCTGGGATGTGAACTGGTGCCCATATGGGATGCCGGCATCACACACGGTGGCCCCATTGTTTCACTTGGATAGTTTTTATTAGTATATATTCATGCTTGCTAATTACTTCTTCTGCAGAGTCTAGCTTGCTAGCCATTCCATCTAGCGTTTCATTCATCTCAGACATAATCGTTTCCATTGTTAGAAGTTTAATTTGTTCTCTTCAAAAATCTCTTTCACGTCTGAACTTACTGTTTGAACATATGGAGAGTTATGGTCCTTGGTATTCTGGTGTGCAAACGACATCTCTCAGTTACTGGCTGGTGTCCGTTAACTTATTTAACTTTCTATTATGAGGTACATTTTTCTCTGGTAATTTTTGATTGGATGCCAGGCAATGTGAAATTCACATTGTGGGATGGTGAGCATTTTTTGTGTACTGGTTTAAGTCTTAAAAAAATCTCTCTATTCATCATTTAACTTTTTGGCTGTATTGTCTTCCGATGCTGGTTGTAATGTTTGCATCAGTTCTCAATGTTTTGATGGATTTATTTCCCCCTTATTACAGGTCATTTTTCCTACTTCTTGGCATCTCTAATACTCTTTTATGGGATGCTCAACACTGTACGTTTTACCTTTTTGTGTGCCAGATACTTTTGTATTCAAATATTCTTGAGTGTTGTTCTGGGATGCAGTTAAGTTATGTGGCACCAATTTGCCCTTTTGGCTTTGGTTTTTAAGATATGTTGGATGTAACTGGAACAGTGCTTAATCCTGAGACAGCGCTACTGATGCAAGGCCCCTTTGAGTACTCATTGCCCTGGACAAATGGAGTTTTTTGGTCTGCACAGTGGAAACAGGCATGATTTCTTGCCTGTGAGTGCCAAGCAGTGCTTCCTCTGATCCCTGAATGGTTCTTCCGCTGTTGTTTCCCACACACGTGCCCTGCTTAAGTGAGCTGCTGACTTAGGACACCTCCTGGGTTCCCTCCTGTGCAGCTCTCTCCTCTCCAGCTTCTCTCCTTGGTCCCTGTGCGTGCTCAGCTCTATCTCCCCGGCCCCTGTGTCCTCTCGGCTCCCCTGGGCTTCCCACTTTCTCTGTCACTGCCTGCAGGCCGCAGCAGTGAGGGGGATAGGTAGAGTGCTCAGCTTGTTTGTCTGCCTAATGTCCAGTGTTTTGACAAGGACTGTCCTGTTGTGTGATAAAAAAATTATCTAGAATCTGTGTGTGTGTGTGTGCGTGCATCCGTGTGTGTGTATGTTCTTCAGCTGTAAGCAGGAAAGAAAATTCCAGCCTCTTTTGCTGCATCTTAGTCTGAAATGAAAGAATAAAGTTAGTTTTTAAAGTGTTAATTTTAGAGAGCAGGTTAAGAAGCATATCCTTAAATGATGAAATAGCAGAAGAAGTATGTGCTTCTGAAACCGGACACTAAGTATTTTAAATTGAGTTTGCTGTAGGCTTACTTTTGTGAAGACATAGACCTCATACTACTTTCAAGCTTTTGTGAAAATGATCTGTGATGACTACAGTGCCAATGGTAGAAGTCTGAGTACTCTTATCATTATTTGAATATGAATTTTTAAAATACTCATACTCTTACCATAATTTATTTAATCAAAATGTCGAGATGGAGAGAAGGAACCTGGGTGTGCCCCAGGCATCTCATTTTAGAGCATTAAGCTCATTTAGAAATAGCTGATAACTTCTGTGAACACATTGCTTTGATCTATAATATCTGCTAATGAAACTAGATATTAAAAATATTTATGAATTTGATATGTTTTATGATATTTTAGCAGATTTTGGTATATGTGAAAAATAGCAAATAATTTAGAGCATAGCCTGTTGTTTGTTATGTATAAATACAGGGGTCCCAGTTTTAATTTATAGTGATGAGCTGCATTAATGTAGCTGAAAAGTATGCATGTTTGCAGATGTACTTTGCAAAATGTATAGATACACTTGTCAGAGAGAAGGTTTAAATTAGGGTGATAAACTATGAACCAATAATACAGGAAAATTTCAGCTTAGAATCATCTTGGATTTAAATGCCCCTTGTGTTAATACATGTAAAAAGTGCTTAGAATAAAGTCTGGGCTGTAATGAGTCAGTGCATGTTAAAAATCAATGGATTCGTTCCTGTTTGCACTGTTTTCATGAGATGTACGCGGCTCAAGGGGAGTGGAAGTAAAGATGCTAGTTCCATCTGTGTCTGGTCCTGGCACTGACGAGGGCTCATTTTCATTTATGCTCAGTCGTCGTCTGATGTAAGATGAGTGGCGTGGAGGTTTCTAGTCTTATTCGTTGTCCATTGTTTTCATTTTAGCTCCTGACCCTAAGGTAGAGCTGTCACCATTGCTGACTCTGGTGAGCAAGAGTGAAACACAAAGAGAAGCAGGACAGCCTGATTCACCTGCTGCCCGGGAGCTTTGCTGCAGACTTCTTGTGGGAAGTGCGTCTCTGGACATACATCCAGGAGACACAACAGTGGGATTCAGAGGCTGCCAGGAACCTTGAGGTTAGAGGACAGCAATTTGACAACTGAGAGGTGGGGTTTTGGTGCCTCAGCTCAGACACAGCTTGAGAGTGCCGGGGTTCAAACTCTTGCTCTGCTTCTGCTTCTGGTGTTCTGCTGCTGCTCACCCTGGGAGGCAGGAGAAGGCTTGAGTAGTTGTGCCCCTGCCACCCCTGTGTGAGAGCTGGATTGAGTTACAGGCTCCGGGCTATGCCTGGCTCAGTACTGGTCATTGTGAGCATTTGGAAGGTAAACCAGAGCTCTGAGTTTCAAATTAAAAAATAAATAAATAAATAAAAAGTGACTAAATGGTAGACGTGGAGTGTGAGAAGAAATGTAGTGGGACGGTTAGTACAAAGAGGCTACCACTTCCATAGCAGCCCCACCTGCTGGGCCGACACTGCGCAAAAGTCACTCTGGAGTATTTCTAAATTATAACTAAAATATACTTTCAGGTAAACGTGCTTGTTTTAAATGGCTAAAACAGATAACATGATTGGTAATACAGTCTTTGCTGACATGAATAAGTTTCTGTTTCTCTCTAGATGTACTGAGTCCCCAGAATAAGGGCCTACTCCATCAGTTGTCAAAAGAGAACTGTTGAGAACTTATACCCTCTACTCTATGTTTGGACAGCTGTCGGCTACAAATTCCAGTCTGCGCCGAACTTAATCATCTCTGTCACATGCGTACACTGACGCTCAGTTCCCTGGGCTGAAAGGGGGATTTCACTCGAGGAACTGGGAGACACCTGTGCAATCCCAGCGCTCTTGTCTCTCGAGAAACGACACAAACCCTCCCGTCATGATCCTAGTGATCTCTTGAGGTGCAGCACCGACTGCCCAGGTCTAGCCTGAGAGCACAGAGAAAAAAAGCAATATACGGTGTATGTGCTTCCTGTGAAATACTGACTGCTTTCTGTGCCTGTCATGCATCCTTATGTCCAACAGGTGTGACAGGTTGACCACTGCTGAAGGGGAGTTCTCACAGGTAGCAGCAATGGAAGAGGCCTGGTGAGAGACAACGGGAGTGAGAACGCTTGACTGTGTGTGTACTGCTGAAATGCACAGATACCAATGAGCTAATTCACGCTAAAGCAATCCTACTCATTCTTTCGTCCCAGTCCCAGGGTGTTTTTCAGGACCGCTCTGCTGAAGACAAAGTTTCGATGCTGAAGCAAACTTTGCCAGCCCTGTGGAGAGCCTCGTGGGGTCAGGTCCGCCCTCAGTAAGGGAACCCTTTGGATGCTTGAACACCTAATGGAAAACCCATCAGGTTTTCCAATTTTCTCCCTGTAACTTTTTTTTTTTTTTGCCTGGAAGCTTTGTGTGTGGCATTCACTAACTGCTATAATGTTTTGAAAAACACTGTCTTAAAACAGGAACCTCAGAATTGACTGGAGTTGTCTCCCCAAACATTTTCAGGAAAAGTGGCTCTCGTTGGACGGCTGAGTGCTGTCAGAACTGGGCTCCAGTTTTTACTCAAGATTTATCACTAAGTAGCTGAGCGAGGCATGGAAAGCAGCAGAAAGCAGCAAATGACATTGACTTGGGATGGTGTGGGTTTGCAAAGGAGCGCGAAGGTGGGAAGGTCATAAAATCCTGGAGAACTTGTCTGTATTCCAAGCCACCCTTTGTTGAAATAGGACACTGGTTGTTAAACAGTCATCCATCATGAGTGAATTCAGATTAGGTTAGAGTGTTTACAGATCCCTGGCTAGGGGGTGATACAAATGGAGATGAGATCACTGTGCCAGCGAGCTAAGAACCTAACCACAGAAACAAGCTGGAGATCCACACAACGGATGAGATAATCACACAAGGCAGGATGTGTTCAGCTGGTGACAGGCTCAGGGTGAAAATGCTCTGGTGCGGACAGAATGAAGTTCTTGTGAATGGAGTCAGCAAAACCGTGTATTTTAAGACTTCTAGAAAAGGGGCGTCTTGGTTTATCGTGGTGACCCCTGTTTCGAGGGAGACTCGGCTACTGTTCTTTGTGTCGGTCAGGGGTGGCTGCTGCTGCCGTGCGCACCGATGTCTGTTGGTGGGCGTCCAGTGCGATTGGAGAAACCACGTCTCCCTGTAGATGCGGGACTTTGCTGCAGGAGAAGCTCCTCCCAGGACAGCTGCTCCGTCCTCTTCTGCTCCCCAGGGGTTTCGGTGACACTCACATAAACAGCAAACGGGGTTCCAGGGGGCAGTCCGGAAAGCAAGCAGAATTCTTATGAGAAGTTAAATAAGAGGTAGAGTACAATCTAACAAGGGCATTTCAGCGTGAGCCTCAGACGGGGAAGTGTGCATCGAAGGAGGCAGAACACGGATGCGTGCCGGAAGCCGCTCTACGGGCAGAGTGGACGGCTGAGACCCGCATGTGGGAACCAGACAGCAAGGACTGAGCAGAGGTGATGGGGAGCCACCGCTGTGCAGAAGACAGGCTGGAGATGCAGATGTGGGTCACATCCTGTCTCGCACAGGCTGGGGCGGGGTGGGGGGCGGACAGCAAGCTGCGTAAGGTGGTTGGAAGATGACACACTTCCCCTTTCTCAGAAGGGTTGTGTAGCTTGTGAACGCTCCACAGACCTTATCTGTGCTGTGTTTAAACACCATGGCACTCGTTACCCACAAGGAGTCTTCCCATCTTGGGGAAGGCAGTCCCGAGCCAGCAGCACAGTGTATTGGAGACACACAAAGAATCCCGAGCTTGCCCCGAGAGAACTGGCCAGTCCGGAGACAGTGCTTTGCACGCTTTGATGGGGCACACCCATTTTTCACGTGGTGGCAATGTATTTTGTGACACACACACACACACACACACACACTTCCCTGAGGCAGTGAGCCTGCCTGGTACAGGCAGATAAAGACTCAGCTGGGGTTTGCACGCTCTGGAGCTCAGCAAGGGTGGAATACTACCCCTGGAGGGTTTCCCAAGGCGCTTGCAACTCCAGGCCTGCGTGTGCCCTGTGTTTTCCCTTGTAGCTTTCCCTTGACTGGCTTTAATGAAATGCTTTTAGTGTGGCGAGTGGAGGAGCAGACTGTGAGCACTTGCTGCCCAGACAGGTTTTGCCCAGGCAATTTCATGCCCTACCCAACCTGTGCCTGAGCTAATCTTCCATGTGATCACCTCTCCATTTCTACTAATTGAGGCCTTTTTATTCTCCTCTTTTGCTAATTCTACAAATTAAGGTTTTACTTAGCTGTCGTCAGGCTCAATCCATACCCTCTTTTGAGTAGCATTAAGGTAAATGGATAATAAGCTTTTGTTGATTGACAGGTGGTGGTATTACAGTTTGCTGATGAAGCTTGAAAGTACTGTAGTGAACACCGAGGGACCAGGGCACGGTGGGGGAGCCTGAGCTGGCATCCGCCCGCCGTGGGCAGCCTGGCTCTGGGGTGTGGAAGGAGCACACTGCCTCATTCATGGGCAGCAGCTGAGTCAGCACTTGCTGACCACAGTGTGCAGTACAATGTGCATTTGTAAGAACTTCAGAGTAACGTTTGCAGATTTAAAACCGAACATGCAGAAATGGCAGCATTTAACAGTTCAATTCACTTTTTATTTGTTATATATTTTGTTAATATCTGGTATTCAATATCTATTGGGTGCTTTCTATGTGGGAAGTCCAAGGACCGAAAGCAAAAGCGACAGATGGCAAACAATACAAATGCCCACTAGCAGGTGCACAGGTAGTTCCGCTGCAGTGCAACCAGTAACTGCACAGCGTGGCTTTCCATGCAGCCACGGCGCTCAGCATTTGTGAAGAGTCCTGCGAATTCCATACTGCTCTCCTCTTACCGGAAGTGGACGGAACGAAATCACTTAAAGAAGGCGTCACTCTCAGAGTGGGGAGAACTCCTTTGGGAGCGGGGACTCTAAGGCACCCACTGTTCTCCACTTTCTGTTAAGTGTCCATTAACTGACCCCCCTGTATCAGGAAGCATGCTAGGGAAGGAGGCTGAGACAGGGGTGCACAGTACTCATTCTGGAAGGATTTGGTATAGAGGACAGGGTCACAGACACGGACACCAACCATGGCAGCAAGGGAATGGCTGCTATGCACAGATGTGTGCAGTCAGCAGGCAGAACCCTGGGCAAGGAGTCGCCCTTGGCAGGGAGTCCAGCCTGGCTTCCTGGAGGAAGCCGGCCCCAGTGCTGTACTTTCAATCACTGCTCCCTTCTGTATCCAAAAATCCACGATTCCGCATTGCTTTTATTCCCATCCTGTTAGTCACAGTTACCATGGCAGTATCTATAGCACATGCCAGTATACATGTTTTTAAATTGTGCAGGTGGACAAATTGTGTTTAACCTGTGATTTCCTTATGGGCTTGCTGCCTTGAGGAGAAGGGTGTGCATGCTGTAGTAGTTAGTTCAGCTGGTGTAGTGCATCTCCCAGCCTTTGTCTGGGAGCGTCTTCTGACCACAGGCTTGAAGGAGAGCACAGATAGTGCAGGATTCTGTGGGACAGGTGCACTGGGCCCCATCGAGGCTCACCCTCTGCCCTTCTACACCCTGCTCACGGCCCAAGAAGCTGAGCCCAGTAGACGAGGTCAGTGTTCTTTGGACTTCTGTAGGTTCTAGCAGCAGAGACCCTGGCAGAGACAGGCTGGAGGAGAATGAGCAGGGGTGTTCGTTCCCTCCTGTCTTCTCCCATGGTTCCCTGAGGTTGCTTGAAGGCCAAAGCTACCATCACCTTGCTGCATGTCTGTGATTCCTTCTCCCTGTCATTTTTATGAGCTTAGAAGTTATGTAATTTCCTGCTCTTGTTAACCCCGGGGTACCGTGCGGTTCTCTATGGCACTTTCTAAGCCCTGCCCTGCCCTCCTTATTGAACTTGCCTGCACTCTCAAGCATGCATGCTGCCAGCTTTCTCCTTCTGGTAATAGTTCCTTTTGAGAAACCTTTGTTACCGTCTGCCTTCTCTTAGGGAGGAGAAGGGTGCTGGCCATCTAAGTTATTTTTTAGGTTACCTGCCCTTTCTCTCTGGTTCCTATTAGGATTCTTGGTGGATGTTACTGGTGTTTTGGACTCACATCACCATGTAAATAGGTGGAAGACTGGCTTTTATTTATGCGACTTGGAAGCCTCTTCAATTTGAGATTTCAAGGGCTGACACTGTGGTGTGGTGAGCTAAGCCTCCACCTGCAGTGCCGCCATCCCATATGGGTGCAGGTTTGTGCTCGGCTGCTCCTCTTCTGATCCAGCTCTCTGCTATGGCCTGGGAAAGCAGTGGAAGGTGACTCCAAGTGCTTGGGCCCCTGCACCCACATGGGAGATCCGAAAGCGGCTCCTGGCTCCTGGCTTCAAATCAGTTCAGCTCTGGCTCAGATCTGGCTGTTGTAGCCATTTGGAGAGTGAAGAAAGGAAGACGTTTCTCTCTCTCTCTCTCTCTCTCTCTCTCTCTGTCAGTAACTCTACCTCTCAAATAAATAAATAAATAAAATCTTTTTAAAAAATTGAGAATTCATGTTTGTGTGGTGACAGTCATCTTGAGGCTCAGTCTTAAATTTGAGAAAAAAAAATTTTTTTTTTGACAGGCAGAGTGGATAGTGAGAGAGAGACAGAGAGAAAGGTCTTCCTTTGCCGCCGTTGGTTCACCCTCCAATGGCCGCCGTGGCCAGCGCGCTGCGGCCGGCACACCGCGCTGATCCGATGGCAGGAGCCAGATGCTTATCCTGGTCTCCCATGGGGTGCAGGGCCCAAGGACTTGGGCCATCCTCCACTGCACTCCCTGGCCACAGCAGAGAGCTGGCCTGGAAGAGGGGCAACCGGGACAGAATCCGGGTCCCCGACCGGGACTAGAACCCAGTGTGCCGGCGCTGCAAGGCAGAGGATTAGCCTGTTGAGCTACAGCGCCGGCCAAATTTGAGAATTTCTATGTTTTCAACCCTGTCTCTCAGTTATTGTGTTTTTCAGAGATGACCTCTCTGTCATTCCATTTTTCTCTTGTAATTCCTGTTAGGTACATTTGGGACCTTCTTATTCTTTTCTCCAGCATATTTTATTTAACTTTTCTACTATCCATTTCCTATGCTCTTTTATGTAGAATTTCTTCAGAGCCATATTCTAAATCCACTATTTCTTCCACTGTGCTTTCCCCAGTTCATTGAGGTTTTAACTTCAAAATCTTTTGACTTAATGTTATAACTGCTCTTCCCCCAAAATTTTTCATTATATATATATGTATATATGTGTGTGTGTGTGTGTGTGTGTATGAAGATTAGAGTTACATAGAGACAGGGAGAGACAGAGGCAGATCTTCTGTCCGCTCATTCACTCCCCAAATGGCCACTTGGCCAGTGCTGGGCCAGTCCAAAGCCAGGAGTCAGGAACAACTTCTGGGTCTCCCATACGGGTGGCAGGGGCCGAAATATCTGGGCCATCCTCTGCTGCTTTTCCCAGGCCATTAGCAGGGAGCTGGATTGAAAGTGGAGCATCTGGGACATGAACTGGCGCCCACATGGGATGCCAGCATCGTAAACAGTGGCTCTACCTCTTTATCCGTTACGCCACAATGCAGGTCCCGATTGTTGATTATTTTCACCCTTTCCTCCATTCTTTGTGTTTTCCTTCCTTAATAGTTTTAGAGAGCTGGTTTTATTTTACAGCCCCTTTGGCTAGTGCTATTCTCTGTTATGCCCACTGCTTCCCTCAGCAAACCTCCTGCTGTGTGGGAACTCACCTTCCCCGGGAGTGTGGGAGTGTTTACATTGGAGGGAATTGCACGCATGCTTACTGATGGGATGGTTGCAGTAGAGGAGTTTTGCCTGTGCTTTGTTGGATGCTCTTCTACTCCGGTCTCTTGCTAGAACTGAATGCCACAGATGGGCAACTTAGGAAGACTAGAATCTTATCCAGATGATGGTTCTGGAGTTGGGGAGTCCAAGAACACGGCGGTGGTGTCTGCTGAGCAGCTGGTAAGGGCGTTCTTGCTGCAGGGTAGCACTGTGAGTGGAGCAGGCTGGCCAGGCGCCCCCAGGCCTCTCCTGGGCTTAGTCCTCAGGGCTGGCAGGGGTGTCTCCTGCCCCCTCACAGAGGATCTCAGTCCTTAAGCTTCGCCTTCAGCGGCCCCAAGATGGTCATGCCGTTCACAGCTTGGGTGTTTTCCCCAAGGCCACCTGATCCACAGTGCCACCGTCACTGAGCCATGAGCGTAACGAGGCTTGGAGTCCTGCTTCATTTCTGGCAGGTTTCCCTGTCTGTGGAGGTCATCTGTGCCTGAAAAGATAGTGTTGCGTGTATTTACTGTTTCCATATGCTTGTACGGGAAGGATGCTTTCGGTCCTGTCCTCTGCACTGCTCAACCAGGACATCTTATTAAAAGCAGAAAGCTTTGAAACAAGGGCTTAAAATGGTTTATTTTGTATTCCAAACGGAGTCCTGCTGAACAGCCTGAACAAACACAGGGCCGAATGCATAAAGTGGGTGCCTTCAAGAGACTCAAGCTTCAGCCCTTGTCCAGGGGCTGTGGTGGTGATGGTGCAGCCAGAGGGTGGAGTTTAGGCACAAGGCAGGCAGAGGGTCTGAAACACTACTTATTACAGCTTGTTTCTCTGAGGTGGTCCCAGGAAAGCTTAGCTTACAGCGTTGAACCACAGCTGAGGAAAGCTGCAAGAAACCCGTCTGAGTTAGAGTTTTGTACACACGGTGTGTGGAAATGTGTGTTGCAAGCAAGAACCTCCTGCTCCCACTTTTCCACACCCTAGATGCCCCCAAACCCTTGCTGTAAAGGCCCAAGGAAACCATTTCTCAAGGAGGCGTGTCCTTGGGAGCACTTCCTTTCCACCATCTCCTGCACTTGTGACAGGTAAACAGAGCTTCCCTCTGAGCCACTCCCTCTTGAGACTGATACGTTGGTGACACCCCAAGTGACCAGACTCCTGTGTCCACTAACAGTGACACAAGTGGCGCTGGCTTTGAATCTCTTGGTGGGTCATGTTGGTGTTGATGGGAATCAGGAGTTAACAAGCAGAGGGACGTGTGTAGAGACATGGCATTAGATTAAATCACACAAGGAGGGCCTGTACAACAATTGGAAACGGTTAGATGGTTACTGTTGGTGTAACCCATCCAGAGTGGAACAGTGAGCACGAAGAATGGTGTTTATGAGTGAGTCAGACCACTCTCAGGGAATGCTGACACCCTCACATGTGAAAGGGCAGGTAATGAGTCAACAAAGGGTGACGGACAATCAGCACCAGGTAGTTAAGGTGTTAGCACGGAGGAAGAGTACTGTTACTGACATGTGTGAAGAAAGCAAGTCCGGTTGTTTGTTGTGGGAGGAGTCACATTGCTTAGACCCAGGTGCTCAAGAGGTGGCCTTTAAAGATCTGGCCATCACCACTGGCACACAGGGGGGACCTCATCTCAGGGGCACAGGTCCTGATCCCGAGTCATCCGATACCAGGTGCCTGGTGCTGGTCTGCTCCTCACGTCACTATCTTGTCTGGCAAGACCAAAATGGTAATTATTATGAGACTGTACCCAACCCAGGAAAACTGCTCTTCCCAATTTGGGAGGCTAAGCCTTACAGTTGTTCAGTGGGGCAAGGTGGGCCAGGCCAGACTCAGGAACCAAGAACTCTGGCTCAGTCTCAAGCATGGGTGGCAGGGTTGCAAGCATCTGGGCTACCTTCTGCTGCCTTGCTAGGCACATTAGCAGGAAGCTGGATCAGAAGATGGAGCAGCTAGAACTTGAACTGGCTCCCCAGTGTGGGATACTGATATCACGGATATGAGCCTCAGTCACACCTGGACCTTCCATGAGGCCCTTTCTCCTGTATATTTCACCGCCTCCCACAGCCTGCCTTGGGACCAAACCGGTAACATGTGGGCCTTTGGAATGGTATTTGATAATCGTACTGCAGCATGGGCTCGATAAATGTCTGTGAAATAAGGGATGCAAATGAGAATGAATATGGCCTCTCAGAAGGCAGGGGATTTGCTGATCTTGCTAAATTTACAATACCTAGTTTTGGGTCTGGCACATTGGACTCAACAGTCACTGATTGGATTAAGATAGGAATTAAGTGGGCTGTAGATAATAGCTTTGTATATACATTTGGCAATGGAGAATTCTAGCCACATTTTGACTGGGAAGAAACAGGACAGACACGTGAGGACATGGCCATCAGTAGAGTTCAAAGGTAATCTTTTCCTATCTTACAACGAAGGGATTCATGCAGGAGTTGATCTGTCTCTGAAGTTCATTCCACAGAGAAGGGATGGAAAGATAAAAATGTCAAAAAGCAGACACGGGAATTTACAAAGAAGGGAAGATTCGTTGGTGACCCCATGCCATAGGTCTCCCCTGGGACAGTGAGGATGCACCAGGAGATCAGAGGGGCGATGCTGCCAGGCGGGAGCTGCCCTGGGACAGAGGCAAGCAACCCCATGGCCTTCCTCCTGTCAGCTCCCAAGGCCTCTTCATCAGAGCTCTCTGCTGCTCCATGGCCCTGCACACCTGCCATGGCATCAGTAGGGGCAGGGTGCCTGGCCCTGAGGACAGCACTGTCACAGCCTTGGTACTGACCCTGCCCGGTCTCAGCCACAAGAGGTCAGCTAGGCACCCGTCAGCAAGGGCAGGAGCTGGAAGTGCCCCTTGCGTGCCCCTGCCCTTGGGGTGCTGGTTCTGTGACTGGGCCCCTGAAAGCTCACTCACTGTTTTGGACCCAGGCTGCTGTGGAGACCCTTCTGGAAGGGTAGGTTAGAAAACCATGGCTGCCTCAGGCCTCACTCCCCGGGGTCTCATGGGCGTGGGGGTCCTGCAGCTGAGGAGTCTTTGGGCTCCACAGTGAGTAGCGATACCCCCTCCTGCACTGTGTGTGTGTACAGGACCCTGACCATTCCTGCATTCGGTAAAAGACAGTTTCTCTGTGTTGCAGCAGCTCTGTGGTTGGCAAGAGGGCAGGAGGGCTGGCACCATGTGGGCTGGCTACTAAAAGCAGGCACAGTCAAACCCCACAACGATGGGCCTCTTTTTAGGCTTGGCCCTGGGAGCTGGAGGTGGGAACACAGACCCATCTGTAGTGAGCTGCAGTTGGGAGGGGCGGTGGCGCCTCTGTAGACAGAGGATCCGAGTACCTCTCCCCGCCCCTTCCATCACACAGTCCAGAGCCCCGCTCTGCTTTTCGTATTTAAAATCCAGCCTGTGCTGAAACAGACCCCTGCTGCCACTGCCTCATTGCTTGAGCCAACCCGGAGGCTAGAATGTTGCCGTAGAGTGAAGGCTGGCACCCAGTTACCAGCTGGAGAAGCTGCACCCTCTGATTTCCACCTCCAACAGGCCTGTGAGCCTGTAGCATTGGCGCAGCGCGGGTTTCACTGCCATGGTATGCGTGCCCAAGACCTTGCTGTGCCCACGACACAAGCTTGAGTGAGAGGGCCTGAGGGGATTGTCCTCAGCTGACCCTCTCTGCCCCGCGCTCCTGAACCCGGCAGTCTTGGCGATACAGCCACTGTGACCGGCCAGCCAGCAGGGTGGGAGGTCGGCACCTGGGAGGCCTGTGGCAGGAAACGGGAGCTCCTGGCAGGCGAGTGGGCAGAGCATCAAAGGTGGAGACCGAGGCAGGGAGGCTTGGCAGGGGGCCCCCCTTAGGGCCTGCAGACCAGAGCATCTCTCAGGTCCTTGGAAGAGTGTGGACTTGAGGGAGGGCAGGGGCCCCAGGTCTTGTCCCTGGGTGGATAATATTAGCTCATGCCCTGCAGCAGTTGCCAAGCTTCTCTCCGGAGCCATGTTGTCTACAGATTCATGCTCTGACGTCTCTCCCTGCGCCGCAGGTTCCTTGTGAGGTCTGTGGCTTGCTCATCCCGGACAGGGAGCCTAGCATAGCAGGGACCTGGGGCAGAGAGAGCCCTGGATAAGCGTGTGGGGGCCGAGGGAATAACTACATCTTTCAACGACCCTGACGCATCCGAGCCTGGGGACTTGCCCAAGGTCATGCACACGCACTTGCTGGCTCTGCTCAAGGTTGAATGTTCTGTGCATGGAACCACATCACAAGTTAAGAATGACAGTGCGTGGTGGGGAGACGGGGCTCCCAAGAACCTACAAGGTTCGGCCTGGGTGATTTTCCTAGCAGGAGTATCTTGTTGACATCCCGGGGCGTGGCGAAAACAGAGGCAGTGCTGGGGTTGTCTTGTTATAAAGCCCTTAGTCACTGCTGTCACTGTGACCACACTCCCTGTACCCCTCCCTCCTGACCTACCTGCCCCTGCTTATGGGGCCGGGTAACACCACCAGACAAAAAATCTAGGACATTCCACCAAATTTGAATTTCAGACCAACTATGAACAGTTTTTAACAACTATGGCATGGGCTATATTTATGCTAAAACTTATTCATAGTTTATGCGTAATTCAGATTGTTCTGCCACTGTATATATCTATTGGCTTTAGATTTAGCTACTCTGGATAGGGGTTGGTTTTAAGGGCGCGTGGGGAATTGGGGAGAGGGAGGTTTGAACTACCTCAGCATGTAGCTAGTACACAGGGCCTTGGCGTTTCCACACCTGGAAACCTGGGTACTGGGCAGAGCAGCAGCTCTTGTGACCCGTTGTTACCGTCTCAGAAGTGGCACCCACTGTGCCGAGGGCTGCCCCCTTCCCTCTGCATGGCTCCCTGTCATGCCTGCCGTGACAGTGTGTGGAGGGCCAGCTTCTCACTCACTGTTCAGTGTGGAGGACCTGGCACATGACGAGGGCCTCGTCAGTGTTTCTGGAATGAATCAAATCCCCCCTGGGTCCACGGTCATCTCAGGTCTGATCAGGTGTGGCTGGACTTGCAGGGCCAGTCACAGCCACAGGCAGAAACACATGGTTTTCCCTGAGAGAGCCCTCTGGGCTGTTTTAGCAGGGAGCTTCCTGGTCCAAGGAGCAGGCAGTCCAGGCCACCTTGGCCACACGTGGCCTGCCCAGGACGTGCAGCCCATGTGGGAACCATGGCCTGATCAGTTTGCCATTCTGGAATGGTAGCATACTGGCGGCCGATAGGCTCTAGTCACCCTTTCACTGACTCTGCAGGTGTAACGTATTATCTAAATGGGGTCCCTGGAGCATAAAAGGAGATGCTGTTGATAATGCCTCCAGGCAGTGCATACAAACCCTCGTTTGAAAATTGCCACACAAGGACTCTTAATTCTGTGAATACCAAAGACCCCCCAGAGTCCCCTGGATATACAAGCTCCCAGTGCCAGTCCTCAGACAGTGGCTGTGCCACCCTGACTGCAGTGTGCCCCTGACTGCTTGTCCTCTTCACAAGTCTGACTCACACCACGTTTTGCTGAGTGTTTTTAAGTCCCCATCCCTCAACTGGAATCCCTTCAGGTGAGGGTCCCAGCATCATGGCACCCAGCACGGTTGCTACGCTCAGGAAGGCTCCGTCCACGGCCACAGCAGGTTGGCTTATGCTATGGGAGAAACAGTACTTGCATCCTGACAGCGCGGGAGATTAACAGAGATTTTCCGTCGAGGTCAGCCTGGGCTCTCTTCTCATGCAGGACCCAGGTGGGTGGAGCGGTTTCCGTCTGGAGAGTTGCAAACCTCGTGGCAGAGGTAAAGGGATGAGTTGAGCTGTGCGTGGATTTCCACGCTGGTCTCAGAGAGGGGACAGTTACTTCCACGTGCATTTTCATTGCCAAAGCAAACCATGTGGCCGAGTTTGCCTTCCGCAAGGAGAGGAAATGTTTCTGAACAAGAGTTCAGTGACACCCGCAGGACCCAGTACATGAGAACGGAGTGAAACTGCACCGTGACCGATAGCGCACAGCCCAGCAGGTGGGGTGAGGCTCCTGAGCGGAGAGCTCTTGTGTGCAGTGTAGAGGAGCCAGGTGTGGTGCTTGTCTTTCCAGAGAGTCACAGAAACCTCGCTGGTCTCTCCCTCCCTCAGCTGCAAGGGTTCCTTCTCCCTTCTCAGGCTCATGGCTGGAAAGAGTTTAGCTGTCTCAGCAGTATCACTGGATGCTGTCTGGCTCTCAGGCTGTGGTGTGAACTTGTGCAATTCGTTGACACCCACCAGGTGCCAGGCATGAGGCCGTGGGTAGGGTCTCATGGATGAGAAAATGCCCAGGTCCCTCTTCACGCACCTTCGCTTTAGTGGAGGAGCAGACATGGGTGCCTCATTCTACCTGAGGTCCATGCCGAGTCCCCGCTGCCTGGAATTCTAGTAACACAGCACACACGAGCCTCTGTTGCAAGAATGGACCACACAGAGCAGCAGGTGCAGGCCCAGTGGGGAGCAGGGAGACCCCTGCCTTCTCCCACAGTCCTTTCCCAGCGCAGGCAGAGGAGGTTGGAGTTCTGCAGATGCTAAGTGACCTCTTCATTCTCCCTCCCTCGCCGAATGGTTTGAATGCCATTGTGAAGATAGTTGATGGAATTGCGTATGTAATATTTGGGCTTATTATTTCCCTAGGGATCCATTCTCCTGAACTACATTATACCAGTACAGTCAGATCTGTCTTGCTGATCTTAGGTTACAGTGGAGACGCACAGGGAAGAGCGTTTCAGTCTAGAGAACCTAATCACACAGGACAGCCATGAGCAGGGAGTGCTTGGGGTGCGTCACAGGCACTCTCGGCTGTGATGGCCCGTGTCCCAGGCTGTCCTGGAGGCCTGGCACCTCTTCACAGAGACAGCTGAACTCCTCAGTGAGCCTGCATTGTGTCTCATCCCTGCGCTGTGTCTCATTTTGTGGTTCTGGGAAATCTGAGAATTTGCAAAGTCACAGACACATTGCTGAAAATGATCAGAGTTCAGCTACAGCTCCAAGCACATGTCCTGGTGGGTTCTGTAGTGTTGATGCCTGAGTTTCCTGCTGCCACGTTGGCATGTCAGATGTTCGTTCCCATGACCTGGGAGGAGCTGAGGCTTGGGGAGATAGTGAGCGGTTTGCTTGGGGTCACGTACGTGGCCGACTGGATCACCCTACAGCTCTCAGTGTTGACCCACTGTGTGAGCTGCAGACATTGGGGGAGTTGATGGCGGCAAGGACGAGGCGCGTTTCCTGAGTTCTGTGTGATGACCTCTCTTTTTAGAGGTCTCCGTGTATGAGCGCCGTGTTAAATAAGGAGACTGCTGAGTGGTGCTGCCCGTTTCACAATGGTACTGGTTTTTAAAAGTCATTACTGAGTCATACCAGCGAAAGCTGAGCCTGACAGCAGGACACGCAGGAGCGACTGACGTGTGTGCCTGACGAAAGCCTGCCGAGAAGCAGGTCGATGGGTTTGGAAGCAAGGCGGTGCTGCCTGGTTCCTCTGACGATGAGGAGGGGTCACGCGAGGTGAAAGCCACAGGAGACACGGCCTGGAGTGAGCAGCAAGGTGCTCTTCCAGTGGATGTTACGCTGAGACTAGCCTGGCCCAGGGACAAAGCTTGCCTGCCCCTGTGAACCTCCTCACTCTTCTCGTTCCCTCCTGACCACTTCCCGTGGGTAAAATTCTGCTGAGTTTTCTGGACCCACTCTTGTTCATGATTGCTCGGCCCTTGTGCTTGGGCTCGGCTTCCTCCTCACTGGCACTGTCGGGGCCCCGTGACCCAGCAGCCAGTGCCGCCGGCCTGACGGTCACTCTGGTGTTGGATTCCCTCACTGTGAAGGGTGTCCCCGGCAGGTACGGGTCGTGTCTTTGCCCCTTCTGGTCTCGGAAGCCCCAGCGCAGTGACACCAGGTGTCCTGCTTCCTCCAAATGTGGGCGTGAGTAAATGAGATGGAGTCAGAGCTGGGCACGTAGGCCTTGGACTGAACAAAGCCCCCAAAGCAGTGCCTGTTGACATAACATAAGCTGAAGATTGTAAACATCAGAATTAAAGTTGGGGAGTCTGTCCTGCTCAGGCTTGGAAATATTTTTAAGTTTTGCTCTTTGTGCTTTGTGTGATAGGATTCACACAGATGATCAAGCATCCGTTAACCGTGTGATGTTTTGTGTTTATAAGAAAGTATGCTTTGGAGCCGCTGTTGTGGTGTAGTGGGCTAAGCTACTGCCTGTGACTACAGCATCCCATATAGGTGCCGGTTTAAGTCCTGGCTGATCCAGGTCCCTGATAATGTGCCTAGGAAAGCAACAGGAGGTGGTCCAAGTATTGGGACCCCTGCACCGACATGGGGAGATGCAAAAGAAGCTTCTGGCTCCTGGCTTCAGCTTGTCCCAGCCCCAGCCATTTTGGCTATTTGGGAAGTGAACCAGTGGATGGAAAATTCTCTCTCTCTCTCTCTCTTTCTCTTACTGTAACTCTGCCTTTCAAATAAATAAACCTTAAAAAAAAAAAAGTATGTCTGCTCATGAAAACAGCCAAAACCTGTAAAATGTTCCTTTCTTATTTTTCTGTGCTTACTCCTTCCTGAATATAAAGAGGCCACATTCATAACCTGTGTTGGAAAACTACTTTTAAATTTAATCACCATGAGGTGCTGTTTTTACCCACATTTCATGTTCAGGCTCGATAACACATTAACACCGCCCCAGCCCCCAACGCCGCATGCCCCCTTATTCTGGGGAGAGTAGAGGCGCCCACCACCTGCCGGTACTGCTCAGATTTATGAGTGGACTAGGCTGAGGCCATTTTCAACATAGGGAGAGTAAAAGTTTAAAAGGTCAAAGGCCAAGCCGTGCCACCTTCATCCTGTGGGCCATGGGTGAGTGCTAGCAGGAGGCAGTGCACTCCCCGCCACAGTGGAGTCCTTGAGAGATGCCTAGCGCCAGTGTGGGTGACATTTTGTGTCATTGATGTACACTGTGCTCAATAAGGAGTTGGCAAAGACATTGGAAATGTGTTCATGTTCTAGGTAGCATATGTCTGTGTGACAAAGAACAAATATACAGGAGGAGCAGATAAAAGAATCATAGTTGTTGATTACCTTCCATGTACTAAATAATGTGCTTCTAAATAATAATAATGCTGATAGTAAAACTGATGTTTGTATTCTTAATGCGTGCTTGCTCCGCACAACATACGCTGAGGCATTTCACCCTCTCTGCACACCTGGCAACACATTCTCTCCATTTTACAGACAAGAGGAGAAGCTTAGAAGTTAGCACTGAACTGCCTGATGTCCCTGCACTAGTTAGTGCCAGAGCCGGGATTCAACCTGCTGTAGCCAGCAATGCTTTGGTCACACGTCCACACCTTGTATAAGTCTAGTCTCAGGGGAAAGAACCCTTTTTTGCATAAAATTTGTATTTTAGAATAGTTGTAGGCTTACAGAAAAATTATGAAGATAGTACAGAAAGTTCCCATATCCCCAAGAGCTGACGTCCCCTACTGTTAACATTACATTAGTGTAGCTCGTTTGTTAGAATGAGTACACCAATATTGAGGCTAATGTCCGTAGTTTACTGAGATTTCCTGGGGTTTGACCCAGTGTCCCTTCTGTTCCAGGATCCCACCCACAGTCCCACACTGAATTCCGCTGTGGCGTCGCCTGTCCCTTGTGTTCGATGACGTTGACGGTCCTGGGGAGCAGTGGCCAGGTATGTTGTGGAATGTCCGTCAGCCGTGCCCTGTCTACTGTCTTTCTCACAATTAGTCCACAGCCGGTGTTTCTGGGAGGAAGAACCCAGAGTGAGAGGGTTCCCCTCTCATCATGTCATAAGAGCGTTACATGCCATCGGTGTGCCTAGCACTATTGGCGCTGATCTTAGTCACTGGGAACAGGTAATGCTTGTCAGCCTTTCCCCTGTAAAGTTACTCAGGAATGGTTTTCTGTTGTTCCAATGCGGAGAGATCTCACGTGTTGAGTCATAGTAGGCTCCACAGGCTTTGAGAATTGCCAGGAAGCCGTGTCTCCAGTGGTCTAACGGTGGGGCTCTGTGGTCTCTCACTTCCTTTACTTGGGGTGTTTTCTTCATCAACTTTTCTTATTTTTCACTACCGGTGATAGATTCCTGGCTCCAGGCAACTCTGCTTGCTGACTTCCGTCTCTTCTGTCTCCGGTTATTGCTTTGGCTGCCAGCAGCCTTCTGCACATCTCTTTTGCCTTTCACTGGCCCAGGGCCTTCCTGGCATACATCCCGCTTTGTCCTGGTTTCTTCCCCACCAGTAGTGCCTCTTCACCCTCCCTGATGCCAATCACGGTGATGAGCACTTGTCCTGGATCAAGTTGATCTTAAGGCCACCATAGGAAGTAGGCAGAGTTACTTCCACTTATAGATGGTGGCACTGGGGGCCAGGCGATGTTCAACAACTTGCCATTTGTCTCATCTAAAACTCCCCCAAGTCCTCTGAGGTCCAGTAGTTTGAGACCACCGGGCTAGAAGGCAGTGGAGTTGGGCTTATACCCTGGAGTTTTGCAGCCCAAGATACCGTGACATGCAAATTAGCCCAATGAATGGCATTGTTTAGGTCAGCTTGGAACAGGTGAAAATAAAGCTGTGAAATCTGTGATACCTCACTGTCTGTGTTCAGAGCTTGGCTTTGGCCCTTAACAAGCACCCTCAGTGCTTTATACATGTTATCTCATACCAGTAAGACAGCTGTAGATCTTGGACTTAGGACTATAAAATTTACTGGGAAGTTTGTACAGTGAGATGAATGGGAAGAACAGAAAGATAAACACACAGTAATGGACATTATACAGTAAAGACAGAGTAGTAGTGAAAGATGACGGCATCTTTGGCCAGGTGGGACTACAGAAGACGGAGATATAGATGACGGGTTCCAGATACTGGGTGTGAAGGTGGAGGTATGGAAGTCACCAAGGGCATGTGGTAGTGTCACTACTGAAACAGGGAATACCCTGTTTGGTCCAGGTGGGGAAATCATAGCTATGGATTCTTTAGACTTCCAGTGGAAATGTCAGGTGTCCACGATGAAATGTTTGGCTACAGCCAGCAAGAGATCTGGGATGGAGACCTCTGTTTGTGGGTCTACTGTGTGTAGAAAGGTAAGTAACACCTTCAGCACTGTCCAGAGCCTCTGGAGAGAGCACAGAGCGAGGTGAGAGGCCTCGTGGCCAGACAGTGCAGATTTTGTAAGGGAGGAAAGGAAGGAATAGGTCTATAGGTAGGAGATGAGCTGAGAAAGATCCCATGCTAGGCTAGGGACTACTTTGAAAAAAGAATGGTTAAGAGATAAATTGTAGTTTAAAAGGTCATGGATTCATTCATCAATCAAACAATTAGTGGAAGTTTTTTGTTTTTTGTTTTTCTGGGCCAAAAGCATTTAAAAACTGGATTATAACGAGCGTGAGGACCACAGTCTGCTTTCTTCTTTGACTCGGCTTTCCTGGGACAAGTCAAGAGCTGGTGTGGATTACTTGTGTTTTCTTCTGGACCTCTCTACTGTCACATTTTTGTCCTTTCTAGACTTCTTGTTTTTTTTTTTTTTAAATATTTATTATATTTTTTAGACACATATGCACACTCACACAAGAGGAGAGAGGGAGAGAAAGGAAGAGAGAAAAATGATCTCCCATCTGCTGGTTCACTCCCCAAAGGCCTGCAAGGCCAGGGCTGGGAGCCAGGAATGCAGTCCCGGACTGCCAAGTGGGTGGTGGCAGGAACTTACGTACACACATGTGCTGCCCCCCAGGATGAACAAGAGCAGGAAGCCAGGAAGCTGCTCTCTGGTGTGGGATGTAAGTGTGCCAAGAGCATTGTAACCACCGTGCCAATGTCTGTGTGCTTCTTGGCACTGCCATCAGAGACTAGCAGGAATCAGGAAAGGAAGTTATATCAAAAGCTTTTGTTTTTCTGATTTTTTTTCTTAGACTGGTAGATATCTGATGGTGTAGGAGTTACATGCTAGGGGACTTCAGTGGCTTTTTAGAACGTCAGTGTTTTTTTGGTCACTGATTATCAAAACGGGGTGTTGCTGAAACTTGACTACAAAGTACCAAGCTATAATATTTTTTTCTTGTGAACAGATATTATTTCAGAGTAATTAAAGCAAAAGTAATGCATCAGAGGAAAGGAAAGAAGTGAATAGTCTTAAGGTGGTAATACACGCTTGCCAACTATTGAACATTTCAGCGTCTTTCTGTGTTTTAACATCCGAACATTAGCAGGTGATGACAGCATGAAATGAAGTGTGGGCCAGTATATAACATTATTCTGTTAACAAAGCAGTTGTTTTCTCTCCCCGAATGATATTTACGCTTGAAGAAGCAGTTTTGATATATCATAAATCCAGTATTGGCAGACCAGGTGGCATAATGGAAAACTCAGGTTAACTCAAATAGCCTTTTATTTAGAGAGGAAGCAGAGTGCTGAGAAGCTACTGTTCTGGTTCGCATCCACTGCTGTTGGGAGTTGAGCTTTCTGACGGCTGTGTCTTTTGGCATGCCATGGCACGCACGATAGGAAGGCTGGCAGAGCTGAGACGGAGGCCTCACGCTGTGGCTCGCTGTGTGCACCAGTGGCAGAGCCGGGCCTGGCGGTCAGTGGCGTGGAGGTGGCAAGGCCGCTCTGCTGGGGCTGAAGCTCCTACAGATGTGCAGGGCTGCACAGGCCCTGAACAGGCTCAACTCCCACCCTCGGGCAGCTGCTGGACTCACAACTGTTCATTACTCACTCCATCACAGGGAAGCACTAATGGTCACACTGTCTCAGAGTGATAACATGTAAAGTCGTTCTTTTGTGAGATAAGTCAGCGCATTGCTTCTCGGGAATGAGACATCTGGGTATGGGAAATGGTCATGTAAACCCTCCTGTGTTGGCCACCTTGGCTGACTCAAAGGTAACAACTGGGCCCCCTGTCTGGAGGCCACTTGTGTTCTTATTGCAAACCACAGAAAACAGAAGAATAGCTAGAAATTTATTTTAACATTGTTAGGATATAAGAAGAATGTGAAACTAGGAAAAAATATATTTTCAACAAAGGGAGAAAATGACCAGAAGATATCTTAAGTTTGATCTAGGCATTTTAGTGGTCTCTTAAGGAAAAAAAAAATAACAAGAGGAACCCTGCACTCTGGACAGGAACTTACAAACTCCACCCAGGTGACTGTGGATTTGTGTTCCTGTGTTCAGCAGTGTCAGCACTTTCTCCTCTGGACTCCCTTATTCACAGTTCACTTGTCTATGTCCATCACGTCATCACGTGCCCATTTCAGAGGTGCACACCCGGGTGGAAGACTCTGGGTGCTGCGCATACCTTCCTGGTGCCACCTCTCAGCCACTGTTTTGCCAAGAGTCCCTGTCCAACTTGGCCATAGCCCGAGTGTTGTCCTCACACGAGGGCTTGCCCATGTGCGGGGAGCAGAAAGGTGCCTGCTTGTCAAGTAATTCTTTTCCATGTGCTCTCAGCATCTGGGACTTCCCCTTAGCTGCCTTCATCCAGCTGTGTGCCCTGATAAATGGGGGAATTTCTGCTTCTACTTCCAACCCTCCACCCCCCGCCTGAGCACTCCCATCTGGTGCCTGCCCAGCTGTGCCTCACCCTGTTGTCCTGCTGTCCCCCAGCCCCCCTGTGGCTCGTCCAGACACTTATTTGCAGAACTGACCCCTCAGTGTCCTGGCCCGTGTCACTCTGTGTGACTGCGATACTCACTGAAAGCTCAATGGTGAGCTGGTAAGAAAATATCAAGAATGCTTGGAGAAAAACAGTTACAGAAATACTGCTTGGGTGGAAGATAGAAGTCCATATGTTTTTATTTGATTTGGCTAAGATACTATGGTATTAAATTATCCAGCCATCCATATTTATAGCCAAAAAGTCATTTTTGTGGTAGCTAAGTCTAAAAGAAGTCTGCAATAAATAGACATCCTTAAATAAAATCAGCTGCCTTCTAATTTTTATTGGCTTCAATGAGAGGCTAATATAAATAGCATTTTGTTTCTATCATAACACAGTTATTAAGGCAAAATAGTCAAACATTATTGTAGTTCCTCCTAATTATGTAATTGCTATTATATAAACCAATTTCCTTTCTGCTGGTTAAGGAAGAGACTGTATTTTATAGCAGTTCAGCAAAGTCACTTGTGTGCTAATAAAGCACCGTTTGTGTCCGTCTGTCAGTGGTCACTCACAAGATTTTAATTGACATCATCATTACCTATTTGTCTCCAGAAGAGCAACACACAGACGTTCTTTTTTCTTGGAGTGAATTTGTATGAAGAACTTATTTTTATGTTCAGAATAGCCGATGAACACTCGCTCCAGTTGGAAGAGACACTGGGCTCTTTGTTTAGGAACCGGGTATCTCCTGGAATCGGGTTAGAAGTGTTTGCCTGCTTGCAGGCTCCTTTGCCTTGAACTTGGGCAGATTCCAGACGTTCTCAGGCCTTCTGTAGTCAAATAGGTGGGTTAGAGTCATAACAGCGTGGCCGTGACTCTTGCCGACAGGGTGTCCTAGCTGGGATGCAGGTCTCCTTCATCGTGGACGCGAGCTTGGCCAGGAAGGGCAGCTGGCTTTTATGGGGTGAGATCCCTGGCTTTGTGACATTGGAAGACATTTGTTGAACATGGTCCTCAGTTCTTAACTCTGCAAGTGAGAAGTTGAAGGAAGTCCAGTAGAGTTCCTCTTAAATGATATGGAAATGGTAAAAAGTGGATGATGCTGACATTTAATGCTTATTTATGAGGGTTCTTTGAAACAGATGATAGAAGGGAAAGCAGCACGTGGAGCCGTGGGCAGCTCACGGCAGCAGAGCCTGGCTCTGCATCCTCCCTGTTCCCACTGACTCCCTCCTCCTGTGATTCAGGGGACGGTCTCATGCTGGCAGGGATCTGTGTGTGGGATGAGAAGGGGGGACGTGCACTTTACTGGTAGAGAGCACAGGCTGTGTCTGAAATCCACTGGCTATATATGCTATAGTTAAGTGATGCAGCCTTGGGTCAGAAGACTTGGCAGCTGAGAATAGGGCCAACGCCCCTGACCCCCAAATCCCCTGCTGGGCACTTGAAGAAAAGCTGAGCAGGATAAAGGAAGCAGGGTTCAGTTCCATCATCTCTGTGGTCAGTGTTCGTCCCACCCTTAAACGCTGGCCTCTCCTTGCCAGGGTGCTCAGAGAATGGTTTTCTCATCTCAGTTTGTACCTTAACCACGCCTCACTGTGTGAGTGTGGGTTTAATTTTTCTAAAATCACCTGATTACCTAAGAAAGCCCCAGATAAGTCCCTCTGCCAGCTTAGGGACAGCTTGGTGGCCCTGCCTTCCCTCAGCCTGGTGCTTGGCACAGCGGGGTGACAGGGGTCTCCCTGGTTCTACTTGGCACAGTGTGTAGTGCAGGTTTGTCTTCAGTACACTGCCTCTCAGCAAGAGAAGCTCCTGAGGATACCAAACTCACCATATTGCATTTTCAAAGTTGAAACTGCTCCTGGCTCTGCATGGGCCAGGCATGAGGCAGGGACAGGGACAGGGGAGCTGTGGGTCCAAACAGGATGCTTATATCTCAGTGGGGCCGTCTGGAGCAAAGGATGCAAAGATATGTGACATGATAAATGCCCTGTAGATAACCCAGGGACAATAGGGAGTCATGATGTCTCAGCTGTAAGGACAGAAGCCTGAGAGAATGTTGTCTTAGAGGTCATCACTGACCATTAGACTTTCCCCTCACTGCGAGATACAGCATCCTCAGGATGAGAAAAGCTGAATCAGAAGACTGGTTTCCCTCTGTCCAGGGACATGAATGGCCCCATTGTCCTACCAGGTACAACGTGAAGTAAGGATTCTGAAAATCCAACCCCAGTAACAGCTCCATCCCCAGCCTGCCACCATGCATCTGCAAGCGTTGCACTCTGGGACAGAAGGAGACACAGGGCCACTGCCAGCCTCTGTCCACTTGGTGTGTTCTCTGAGCTAGCCGGAGCTTCCTGCTTCTCTGCTACACATCTGAGACAGAGTCAAGATGGCTGTCAGTCTTCACTGCGCCTCATGTGAGGATGGGGTCTGGATCCCCTCAGTCTGAACCTGGCAGGCTCTGGGACCACTCAGCTGACAGGATGTGATAAATCCGTCCACTGAGGCTGGCAGCATCCACTTCCTGTCCTGTGGAACGCTGGCTCTGGGGGGGCTGCCATGTCATAGACCCGGGAGCCCTGAGGCTGTCATGCTTGTGAGAAGCCCAGGCCACATGGAGAAGCCCAGGAGGCTGAGGTGCTTTGGGTAGAGAAGGAAGGGGAGTTACAGACACCGAGGTACCAGACAAACAAGAGGGAGACCCTTGTTTCTGTAAGAGGATCCTAGAGCCTTAGCAGCTGCAACAGACTCCACACAGGCCAAAGAACCACCCAGCTGAGCCCTTCCTGAACTCCTGGCTGTTATGTGTGGTCATCTTTTTTTTTTTTTTTTAAGTCATAGTTACAGATAGGGAGAAACAGAGATCTTCTATCTGCAGGTTCATTCCCCAGGTGGCCACAACAGCCAGAGATGGGCCAGGTAGAAGCCAGAAGCCAGGAGCTTCTTCTGGGCCACCCACATGGGTGCAGGGGCCCATGTACTTGGGCTATTTTCTATTGCTTTCCCAGGTACAATAGCAGGGAGCTAGATCAGAAGTGGAGCAACAAAGACTCAAACTGGTGCCCACATGGGAAGCTGGTGTTGCAGGTGGTGGTTCAACCCTCTGGGCTCCAATGCTGGCCCAGATGTATGGGCATCTGAAGGCAGTGAGTCTCGGTGTGGTTTAATACCTGGGTCACACATCACTCCCACAGGCAGTGATTGTTTGGGGTGGAGTCAGTCTCTCCCTCATCTTCTTCACAGTCCCTGTGCCCCCAGAAGCAGCGGCAGCTCTCTCTTGTCATTCTGCATGTATTTCTCATTGGTCTCTCTAAGACATTCTCATCCCTTCAAGCAGGGATCCCAGAATGATCCAGGATCATTGAAGGTCACATATGGGGACCCACCTGGCTCACTCACAGCAGAGCCCTGGGTCCCTCAAGTACAAGAACCTGGATGTGAGTCTCCCCCACCACACTGGGCAAGGGAGGGTTTCCATTCACCGCGGTGCTTCCTAGTGTCTAGAGCGGTCTCATACTCAGTGAGTGTTCCTTGGAGAGGGAACAGCCTGCAGAGCGACGTCTAGAAAATCAAATACAAGGCCCCGCTCAAGCAGAAACAAAACTGCCTGCCAGTGAAATGGTCATCACTCTCAGCAGTCCTGGGAAATCCAGAGTTTGCAGCCCACACCTGCTCGGACCTGAGAATGGAAGTCAGCGCTGGTCCAGCTGGGCCTTTGGCCAAGGGCCTGGCCTATCCTCACCTGTGCCTCAGCAGGTTCCCAGAGAGCTGATGTCGTTACCCGCAGCTGCTAGGACACAACAGCTCTGTAGTAAGTGAACAGCTGTGACCTCAGTCACCTCTGCAGCCAGGACCTCCTTCCCTGTTCACTGTGAAGGCTCTGGCATCAGGAACGCAGGGCTGGGCTCTACATGAAAGCAGAGATGGAGATAAGCAGGCTAGACAGAGATAAGATGGCGCAGAGGCTGGGCTTCCCAGGCCTTGCTGCTCTAGGCCTTGTTTGTTATGGACAGGAGTCCCCTGCAGCCTCTCAGCCCTGGCTGTTGCTGACATTGTGCTGTCCTTGACACTTTATTGGGCAGACTCCATGAGCATTGGCCTCTCGGGATCCAGGAAAGAATATTCAGGAGCAAATAGCACGGCCTGACTCCTTCGTGAAAGCAGAGGTGTCGTAAGGGATTTCCAAGCACAGCCAGTGGGGTAAAATGCCAGCTTATAGCTTTACTCCTGCCAGGTGATCTGAGATAACTCACAAAATGTGCCCCTTCTGTAGAGTGTTTGCACGGAGCAGTGGCTGCAGGAAGACCCCAGAAGCTGTCTGGACCAGACATAAGGCTTGGGGTGCTGCTGGCTGTGTTTTGCAGCTGCTCCTCAGTGTGCAGTTCGAGACAGACATATCAATCGTGTAGGTGAAGGAAGAGATTTGCCTAATTTTGTTCTAGCTCAAAAGAGAGAATAAATTGCGTTGCTTATTTTTTGATGAAAGAGAAGGCTTTTGTGATGGGTTGGCCCTTTAATGAGCTTTTTGTTCCACTCTGAGTACGCTGAGGTTTAGTGCAAACAATAATCGCGTGGTCTTGTTGGGGTCGAGCAGCTGCAATGTGGGATTTCAGATGTGTAGACAGACCCTGGCTGGCCATCGGAGGGTCTGCCCCCCGGCCCCCGCCCTGCCCCAGTAACATTTCAGTGTTGTCTGCCGTCTGAGGAATGTGTTTGAAACTCAGGGAGAAAAATCTGGATCCTCCATCGCTTGTATTATATTTCTTTCTTTGCGTGTCTGTCATTTTCATTGGAACATTCAGTGAAATTAGGTCAGTTATGGTTTTTGTTAGCAATGCAGTTCTTGTGTTGTACACACATCCTATGATGTTTCTAATTATCTCTGCTTTTTAACATCCATCTGAAACCAAACCCTTAACTATGCATGGCTTGGAGGTGTCTCCCTCTCTCCCTCTCCTTTGTGTTTTGACTTCTTTCTGGGACTAAAAGGAAACTTAATCTTGCAACAGCAAGATATCATATTTTTTTACAGGTAGATTGAAAGTCCAGGCTTAAGAGGGAAAGATAGGGGTAATTAATGGTTATACAGTTATAAAGGGACATTTTTGGAGTAATTAATTGGGTGATTGTGCCTATTCTAAGAATTGGAGTGAAGTTTATCTTTGAACTTGATAGCAACACAGCTGGAGCCTTGGAAATGTCAGTGCTTTGCCTCGGGCCAAGAGCTCCGGAGGTTCTGTCTGTCGAGCTGTGTTCAGTTTCCAAGGGTAGGGAAGCAATTGGATGGGAGTTCTGAGGTTCTCGCCGTCTCAGTCTCTGCTGCTTGGCAGAGGGAGAATCCGGGAACAGCGACTGAGTGCAAGCCGGCTTGGGCTCCTCTGCTTCCTCTTCCTCTTTCTCTTCCTCATCCTCTTCCTCCTCCTCCTTTTTCTTCTTAATTAAGTGCTAATGGGACTGGCTGGGCAAAAGGAGGTTATAAGAAGCATTCCTCTGGGGACCAGTGCTGTGGTATAGTGGGGAAAGCTGACACTTTGGACACCAGTTGACATCCCGGCTGCTTCACTTCCCATCTGACTCCCTTGCTAGTGTGCCCAGGAGAGCAACAAAGGATGACCCAAGCTCTTGGGCCCCTGCACCCATGTGGGCGACCCGGAAGAAACTCCTGGCTTCAGGTTGGCCCAATTCCTGCCCTTGGGGCCATTTAGGGGGTAAACCAGTGGATGGAAGATTTTCTCTCTCTCTCTCTCTCTGTAACTCTTCCTTTCAAACAAATGAATCTTCAAAAAATAGCATTTCTCTGATACCTTTTAACAACAAGACTGAAGTCTGGTTTATCAGGTGCTGGGTCAGCCCACCTGTTCAGCTGGGCCTCTGGGCAGCTCTGAGTGGCCTCTGAATGCCTTCAGATCCACTGCTCTGTGCAGAAACAGGACTCGGTAATGGATTCTTGGTGGAGCTCTTGCCAAGGATCTTAGGCGTGGAAGAATCTCAGAAGTCCAAGGAGTGAGAGCTGATGCATGGGAGAAATCTAGACAGAATTCGTTTAGAGCCACCCCTCCCTGCGCTTTTCTCTTCCTTCCTCTCAGATGCTTTTATTGCTGGGGAGAACAGTGAGCTGTGAGGACCAGTTGAGGAAAGAGTGGGAGATGGTTCTTGCCCTTAAGGAGTCTACATCTGGTGACGAGGACATACATGGGAACAAACTCACTCTCCGTTCTGACCGAGACACCGCAGTACGGTGAACCGTGTCCATTGAGAAGGTGTGTCCAATACCTGCACCTGTAAACTGGCTTGGAAATACGGTCTTTGCAGGTGTGATGAAGGATCCTAGGACATGATCATCCGGGATTTAGGATGGGACCTGAATCTTTGTGTCCTTGTAAGAGAAAGCAGAGGGACCTCTGAGACACAGGGCACACACAGAGAAGCGATTGCCCTGACCGAAGCAGAGACTGGTATTTGCAAAGTCAGCTAAGATTGCCAGAAGCCAGAAGCAGCCAGGAATTCACAAGCAAGGATTCTCCCACGCAGCTTCCAGAAAGAACCAACCCCACAGCATGGATTTCCAGCCTCTGTGACTGTGAGAGCATGAAGCCCATGGTAACGGCTGCCTGTGGCAGCTCCTACTCTCACAGGTAGGTGTAAAATCTGCCCAGGATGGATCAAGGAGCTCCTACGTCCAAGGTTCAGGGCAGGCTGCTCTAAGAGCTGCTTCCCAGGCGCCCGGTGGGGAATTCACCGTCAGTGTCTCCAGGAAATGCTGAGGGATTCATTGTCACTAGACAATGAGCAATACAGAAAAACTGGAGCCCAGTGTGAAGACTTGGGATGACAGGCTGGAGATATGGGCCTGGGTCTCGGCTGTTTGTCTTGCACCTCTGTGCCACAGTGCAGTGCACCCATGCAGGATGTTTTTTATGAATAATCATGCCGAATCTTCCTAAAGTTACTTGATTTACTCTCGGCTAGAGAAGACCTGAGCTTGTTATGTGTCTTATTTTATGTGTTCATGTGTCTTATTTGAGACGCAGAGAGGGGCCGGTGCTGTGGCGGAGCAAGGAAGGCCGCCGCCTGCAGTGCCAGCATCCCATATGGGCGCCGGTTTGAGTCCCGGCTGCTCCACTTCTGATACAGCTCTCTGAAATGGCCTGGGAAAGCAGTAGAGGATGGCCCAAGTCCTTGGGGCCCTGCACCTGTGTGGGAGACCCAGAAGAAGCTCCTGGCTCCTGGCTCCAGATCGGCACAGCTCCAGCAATTGCAGCCAACTGGCGAGTGAACCAGTGGATGGAAGACCTCTCTCTCTCTCCATCTCTCCTCTCTCTGTGTAACTCTGACTTAAAAATAAATAAATAAATCTAGAAAAAAGAGAGAAATGCAGAGAGAGAGAGAGAGAGAGAGAGAGTGATTTCAACCACTGACTCACTCTCCACATGCATACAACAGCTGGGGATGGGCTGGAGCCAGGGGCAGGGGGCTCAGTTCAGGTCTCACCTGTGGGCTCAGGAATCCTACCATGTGATCCTCTCAGGCTGCACGCAAGCAGCCCACGGCCTCCGATGTGGGAGGGATCATCTCAACCCCTAGACTAGAAGCCGGACCCAAGCCACCGAAGTTCGCCGACAGTTTAGAGATCACCCAGACTATTGGTATCAATGCATTGAAATAACTCATTGGAGTATTTATTTAGAAGCTACAACATGCCAGGAATTCTTTTAGGAGCTGGGCATGAAATAGTAAGCAACAACAGCAAAAATGACAAAAATCTTTGCCTTCATGGAGCATGTGTTCTACTGGAGAAGGTAAGCAATGCTTAAGCAAGCATCTTTGTGTTCTCTGGGATGATGCATTATGGAGAAAATAAAATAGGGTGGGGGACAGGTGAGCCAGTGAGCCGCTCACTGGGCCCACAGCCAGGCTCCCTGGAGACGTTCCTCCTTCCGTCTGCTCAGGGCTGGAACACCTGTGCCAAGCCCTGTGTAAAGGTTCTGCACCTAGTGTCTCATTTAATCCCCCATTCAGTAGAGTGCTCATGATTTTATTACAAATGGAAACTGAGCGTTAGACATAAAATAACTCCCAGTTTGTATGGCATCGTGAAATCTAATTCTGAAAGTGTTCTCTGTCGTTCACGCTTTCTGCAGTGGTTGCTTCTTACCCTGACCGTTGTCCTGAAATTGTGTCCACTCAGTGGACCTCTTCTTGTGTGTGACAGCTCTCACAGGACACCGGGCAGAGACATGTCCAGCTTCTCTGGTGTCAACATTGCTCCTGCCGATCATGATCAGTGCTTCTCACCTGAGCTCTGAACCCCGTCTCCCTCGGCCTTGTTGGGTAGGGCTCTCCCTCTGGAATCTGCTCCTTGATGGGAGATGAGGAGGGAAGCTTATGTGAAAAGAGTAATTATCCCAGCTGGGGCCTCCCTGACAGCTCTCAAATGGGGCAGAGCTGCCAGGCTTCCCTGGGGACCTGGAGACGGAACCAGACTCTGACAGCGTGCAGCTCAGGAAGTCGTCCTCGAGTGAACAGCCTCTCCCTCTGCAGCCAACGTCAGAAATGAGAAATCTTTCTACCCTGGAAGCCTACGCTTGTCACCACTGACTGCTCTCTCTCATACTTGCTGTTTCTGCTTTCTCCTGTATCTTTACTGAAACTCCTGTTGCATAGGTCACCAAGATGTTCTTGTTGAAAGAGCTTGAGCAGATCCCAAATTATATTTGTTTGACAAATTTTAATTTTTGATTGGCACAGAAGTATTTACCTGTTTGGGGTACAGCATGATGGTTCGGTGCATGCATTCATTGCGTAATGGTCGACAGTGGTGCCTGTATGTTCTGAAATAGCCAGGAGGGAGGATTTATGTACTCCGCATAAAGAAACGCTAGAAGTTTAAGACGATGAACACACTGATTGCCCTGATGTGATGCGTGTGTCATATTTCATAAGTGTGTGGTGTCAAGGTGTTTTGGAACTGAGTGAGGTTAGTAGGGTTACATTTAGGCTTGGGCAGGATGGAGATGCTCAGGTCACTGCAGCAGGAGTTTTCGTCTTTAATTTCAAATGCAGGGACTTGCGACAGGAGTTGTGTTCAGCTGAGTTTGTGAACCTCACTGGCTTCCCTGTAGCATGCATGTCCACAAGGATGCCGCCTGTCACCTGTCCCGTGTGGTGGCTGGGGGCAAAAACCTGGTAGTGTGTGGGTGGGGAGGAGGCGTTTGCTCAGTAGCCTATGAGACTTTGATATTTTTTAGCAATATTCTTAGAATTTTTCAGGATAATAATTTTTAAAAATCCCTGAGTGTGGAGGAACACATATTTTGACTCCTAGAGTTTTCTTGTCAGGGACCTAGAATGAGAAAGTTTAGCCCTATCCACACCTGGTTAGCTCACACGTGTCTTGCAAACATAAGGTGGTTTACGATGGAGTTGATATTACTTAGCTTAGTTTATTTTTTTTAAGATTTTATTTATTATTTATTTGAGAGAGTTACAGACAGTGAGAGGAGAAACAGAGAGAAAGGTCTTCCATCTGTTGGTTCACTCCCTAGTGGCTGCAGCAGTCAGATCTGTGCCGATCCGAAGCCAGGAGCCAGGAGATTCCTCCTGGCCTCCATGTGGGTGCAGGGGCCCAAGGACTTGGGTCATCTTCTACTGCTTTGCCAGGCCACAGCAGAGAGCTGGACTGGAAGAGGAGCAGCCGGGACTGGAACTGACGCCCATATGGGATGCCAGCTCCACAGGTGGAGGATTAACCTACTGCTCCGCAGCACCGGCCCCCAGCTTAGTCCCTAATAACCTGGTGTTGAGAGATTTTTACTGCCCATTTGGGGTCCTGTCATCCATCTTCTGCATGACGGTGCTGGGAGTCCGTCGTAGGCTTCAACTTGAGAGGTTTATGAGGATGGTTCCGGTTTTGGTGTACTGAGTTCTCTTGGATTGTTTCAGTGTTGGAGGGCCGTCCCTCCACCCTCACTGTGCACGTGTCTGCTGTGTACAGCCGGCTGCCCTCAGCAGGTGGGAGGCCTGGGGCACAGGAGATCCTTGCCAGCGGGCAGGGGAGTGAATGCCGGGAGTGTTTAAGCTGTGAATATATGAGGCAGGCAAGGACATTGCTATGCTTCAGTGTTCGATGCACAGTTAACTTTTTTCTGGCTTTGGATTTGTGACTAAATTTAAGTGTGAGAGGATTTGGTGAGCGTGTATACCTTCTGCATGAAAAAAGGTGGTTTGATGATGCTATGAAATTTTTATTCCTCCAGTCAGGTACATGGCAATTCACACGGTCTTAGGCCATAATCATTACCTCATAAATGACACCGTGGAAATGCGGCCACACACTTTGACCTAATTCCGTCAGTCTTGGAATAACAGCTGCTGGTGCTCGGGATGGAGAGCAGGTGCGGGACCACCTACAGCACCAGCCCCAAAAGCTTGCATCACCGTGAGCACAGGCGTGGCTTCCCAAGGTGCCAGCTGCTAGAGCCGGGAGGCAGGCACACCATCTACCTTTCACAAGCGCTGAGGTTAGTGCCAGAGAAACCAGCGCAGGAGACAGCCATGGCCGCGGTGGAAGTGCTCAGCCGGCAGCCAGTGCCCCAGGACCTGGTTCAGAACATCACTTGTGTTCCCCTGTGTGATGAGAACAAAGCTGGGAGGGGCTGCAGTGGTTTAAGCCACTGGAGGGTGTTTTGCATTTGCTGTTACAAGACAGGAAGTGATAGAAACTGCACGTGTGCTGCAGGGAGGGCTGATGGGAGCGGGGAACTTTGAGGGCCAGCACACATGGGGAGAGCCCCTCAGGGAGGGAGGTCCTGGTTTTACGGCCTGAGAACCGTGTGACCCCCTGTCCAGGGGGAAGTGTGCTCCACCATACCTGCCCACAGGAGAGCTACAGAAGCCAAAGAAGTGCAAAAATCATTAGGAAATCTTTCCTGGCACACACAAACAGAACGAGCGTGCCCCACTGTCTTTCATGGGATGGCTGAGAGATGGGCAGTAACAAACACACCCTGGAAAGCCTTGTAAAATCTTGAGAAGTTGGCTTGCATTTGCTTACACCCAGATCCGGTTGGCTGGTTTTTTTTTTTTTTTTTTTTTTCCACTAGCAGTGTATCTTAACGTTCTGGTTAATTTTATAGTCTAGAAGAAGGTTTTATGGTGCAACCGAGGGTGGGCCAGGATTAAGTGTCAGAGGACCGGCAAGCTGGCTGGCTGTGCTGCGGGGAGCTAGGGACGGGGGCGGGGGCTGGAGAGCGGTTCCTTGGCCTTTATGCGTTCATCTGACTTGAAAGGACCACATGTGCTCTGAGTAACGACCGGTAACATGGCCGTGTGGTGGATCGGTGGGGCGGGGCGGGGGCAGTTTGTTATGTGGGTCCAACACATTTCTCAGCCACTGAGATCTAGTTCCCATGCAGTTGATATCCTGTGAATAAAACGTTCAGCACTAGGGCAGCAACCATTGCACTGATTAAAAGTGAATCCTATGTGTTTATCCTCTGGTGACCTAGCACCCTCTGAGGAGAGTAAATCCCACAAGCACGTGTCTCACCGACTCCTAAGTCAGCCTTGGCTCTTCTATTTGAAAGGCCAGGACAGGTATGAGGTAGATTATTGCAATTCAAAAGTGGAAATCTAAAGAAATTCCTAAAACTCATCTCCTGTATTGGAAAGCTGTTGGAATGGGCTGATACAACAGAAAAGACAGCCTTTTTAAGCACTCAGAGATGCTTCTTCATCAGGTATTTAAATTTTTTTTTTATGAAAAAGTTTTATTTGGGAGCCAGTGTTATGGTGTAGTGGGTTAAGCTTCTGCCTGCAATGCTGGCATCCTATACGGGCAGCGGATCATGTCCCAGCTGCTCCTCTTCCAATCCAGCTCTCTGCTGATGGCCTGGGAAAGCAGTGGAAGATGGCCCAAGTGCTTGGGCCCCTGCACCCACATGGGAGACCTGGAAGAAGCTCCTGGCTCCTGGCTTTGGATTAGCCTAGCTCCAGCCATTGTGGCCGTTTGGGAAGTGAACCAGCAAACAAAGATTCTCTCTCTTTGTCTGTCTGTCTCTCTTTCTCTCTCTCTCTCTTGTATCTCTCCTTCTCTCTCTGTAGCTCTGCCTTTCAAACTGTATCTTTTAACAACTAAATCTTGTTAAAAAAATTTTTTTAGGAAAATTTTAAGTTGAAAGCAAAATTGGAGACGTACTGAGATTTCTTGTGCACCTCCAGTTGCACAGCCGCCCACCCCCAGGGCATTGTCCCCATTGCCCTGTGTTGCAGTTCATGAACCTAAGCATTTTTCTACAGGGAACTCTTCCACATGCAGCTCTCAATTCTGTAGATTGAGGAGTTGTGTCTTGTTCATCATTATCTCCTCATAGCCTAACTAAGCAGGCAGGAAATCAATGTATTAGGATAACCACAGCGGGTTCATTATCACCCAATATCCGTTGTGTACATTAGGGCTCGTTCTTGAAGCTCTACGTTCTGGGGGTTTGACAAATGTTTAATGACATGTGTCTGCTATTGTAGGATCATCCAGATCAATTTCACTGCCCTAACTATCCTCTCTGCCCTAACCCGCGCACCCCTCCCTCTTCCAAACCCTGGAAATCAATGGTCTTTATTGTCTCCGTGGTTTGCTTTCCTAGGCTGTCCAGTAGGTGGAATCACACAGTGAGTGACCTTTACAGACTGGCTCCTGCCACTTAGTAACGTGCATGTAAAGTTCCTCCATGTGTTTTCATGGCTTGAGAGCGCACTTGTTGCGGTGCCGAATGATACCCTGCTGTCTGGGTACAAGCATTTTATTTTCAAGGTAAGGCTTCTGCTGTGGTAGAAGAAATGGTAAGGTGGCTTGCTCAGTGGGCAGAGAATGGACCGCACCGTCCTGTCTGCACCAGTGGAGGCTGAGCTAATGAGGCTGCTTCAGTTTTCCTGGGAGAGCAGGGTGAGTGTCCATTAGGGGTCATCCCCCCCCCCCCCAACCTGGAGTTTCGTCTCATCACAAGGCAGTCTCCCTGAACCGAGTTCTCTGCATGTTGGACTCTGTTAGAGGAGATGTGGCTCCCTATGTAGTTTCACCATAGCACGTAGGCTTCTCTTTAGCGAAAGGCTGGATTGTTCAGTGGATAGGGAACTTCCCCTTCAGGGAAAATTCACAGCAGTCAGGCTTGTGTCCTCAGTGTGGTGTCCTCAAGAGGACTGGTTCTGTTCTGTACACAGGACAGCTCCACGTCAGCAGAGTTCTGCTTTTCTTGGGGAACTTGTATAGAAAACTTAGTCTTCTTTAGATTCAGTAGTGAGAGAAAGAAGGCGGCTTCACCTAAAAGGCAGAGCAGGTGCAGAAGAGACGTTTAAAGTTGGTAGGAGGACGTTTAGTCTGAGGACCGGCACAAGAATCAGTTAACTATATAACCACAGGGTGTAATAATGGAGCTCCACGGACTGACTGGTGCGGGTTAAGGAGAGTTGTTTGAAGCATCCAGCATTGATGCTGAATGTCACCACGCGACATGTGGGTGTTGCAGTTGGTTAGTGATGTGTCGTTAGCATTTAGCTGAGTACTGACACGAAAGAGCTGGTGCTGCTGACTCAGTGCCGTGAACATCCGACTCATCAGAACAGAGCCTGTTGTTGTGATGAAGGACTCCACCTGCCAGATGCAGAACCAAACACTGATTGATGGTCCCAAAAGCACACGCACCAGTGAGTTCCAGATCCCCCCCAGTGGCCTGCCATCTTGTCTCAAGCCAGAAAGTAATGACCTTGTCCTGAGCCATGAGCTTCAGCACTAGAAAGCTTCCCCCTGATGTGTGACTCAGTGCTGCCTTCCTAATACTTTGATCCGTTGGCATGGTCTCTTTGGTTCTGAGCTGAGTTTTGTTTCAAAGTTGATTTCTATGAGGCATTGTAACCAGCACATCTAGACATTTCCAGACTAGATCCTGCAAAACATTAGCTGTATAACCATGGAGAGAATCAAGAACTACTGATCAGTCCTACTGGATGCAAAGCAGATGCAGCTCTGACAATGCCTGTGTTAGGTAGTGAAGGAGACTCCTCCCCTACCTCTGAGGAGTTGAGAGTGAGTGTGGAAGAGATTCCTATAGACAGACACCTACGGGACAGCATAATAGAAGCAATAGCACAACAACACACAGCAGAGCAGTTAGCTTTGTGGGGGAGCAGTGCAGGGAGTGTGTCACAGAAGGCTTTGTTGAATTCTCTAGATACACAACAAGAGGTGGAAGGGAAATTATAGGTAGGAAGAATTGTGTGTCCGTGGCACAAGAGCAAGGTGTACTATAGAAGTTAGAAATGAATTCCTGCTGGAACATAAAGATGAGAGGGAGAGAGTAGAATGGAGGAACTCCCGAGAGGCAAGGAGAAGCCAGGTCAGGAGGTAACTTCTGTGCCATTCTGTATGGAGCTGGCACTCGTCCTGTAGACACTGGAGTAGGTGCAGCAGGGTGTAATCAGCATAGTGACTTGGTTGCCCTGATGTTTTAGAGAAGAACTTGTATACATCCTTGAGTGACTTGGAAGATGACAGGGTAGGGTAGAAGGAGACCAGTTGGGACGCTGTCATCATGTTCAGGTGAGAGATGGTCACTTCTAGAACTGAGTAGATGGCACCACACAGAGAGGAGAGGGACACGGGCCATGGACAGAACTTGGAGATCTTCCCAAGTATGAGGGATGAGGGAGGAACCTGTGACCCTCAGCTTGCTGTTCTGGTGCAGTAAGCAGCATGTGTGAGGCGATGGTAGGCTGGCAGTGAGACTAAAGCATTCATGGCTGGGCAGTCTGTGTTGCAAGGTCTGCTGCTCAGCAGAGGGTCTGGCAGGTGGTGGGATGTGAGCATCTAGACTCCCAGGTCAGGTTGGCACACTTTGCAGGGATGCTCAGGTCTTTAGTTCTTTGCACACAAAAAATACACTAAAATTTGCATGCTTAATGCCACTTGCTAGAAGTTCCACTTGGTAGGGTTTAAGGTGCCTGTTATTCCAATGGGCATTCTAAATTTCCATTTCAGGAGCAGGTGTTTAGCCTAGTCGTTGAGCTATTGCATCCCCCATTGGAATGCCTGGGTTCAGCTTCCGGCTTTGGCTCCTGACTCCAGCTTCCTGCTCATGCAGATTCTGGGAGATAGCAATGATGGCAAAAAAAGTCTATTAATTTTTTTTTTTTTGACAGGCAGAGTGGAGGCAAAAAGGAAGACCTTTCTCTCTGTCTCTCTCTCTCACTATCCACTCTGTCAAAAAAAAAAAAAAGTCTATTAAATTTTTTTTTGACAGGCAGAGTGGACAGTGAGAGAGAGAGAGAGACAGACAGAGAGAAAGGTCTTCCTTTAGCATTGGTTCACCCTCCAATGGCCGCCACGGCCGGCACACCGTGCTGATCCGAAGCCAGGAGCCAGGTGCTTCTCCTGGTCTCCCATGGGGTGCAGGGCCCAAGCACTTGGGCCATCCTCCACTGCACTCCCGGGCCATAGCAGAGAGCTGGCCTGGAAGAGGGGCAACCAGGACAGAATCTGGCACCCCGACCGGGACTAGAACCTGGTGTGCCGGGACTGCAGGCGGAGGATTAGCCTGTTGAGCCGTGGTACCCGCCATGTTAATTTTGAAGTTCTTTTGTCGCTAGTCTTGTTCCTTGCCTTTTTTATTCTTGTAGAGGGTCTCTGACAGTACCTACTTTGGGTCAAGAGAGGTATTGTGCTCCTTTAACAGTCCAGCTTCCTCTTTTCTCTCTTTCTTTCACCACACTGTCCTCACAATAAATAATAAATAAAAAAATAAAGAAAATTAAATAAAAAAGCACTTTCCCTACTGTCGCTAACCCTCGTAGCAACTTTCTGTAGTGTGCTTAGCTCTTTTGAAAGATGAGTAAATCGTGGGGACAAGCGGAGCACATTGTCCATAATAAACAGCTGGAGTTTGAACCTGACCATTCCAGTGCTTTTGTTTTGTTCTTTTCACAAGGCCACGGTATCAAACAAGGTAAAACTGAATGGAGTTTGCCCTGGGAAACCCCCACCCACCACCATCCCACAATGTCTTGTTCTTAACCAGTAGCATATATTGCCAATTACATTCCACTTGATTTACTTCAATTAATTAAAGCAGTTTTTCCTGCTTTGAATAAGATTCAGGTAATATTCCATGGAGTCAAAAAAGGGAGGCAGCACTCCACATAACCGAGCACTTCTCTCTGCCCTGTTTGTCATGTGAACATGCATCTAATCAGTTCCTTCATTTAGAAAGGCCCAAAGATAATGCATCCATTTCACATACAAAGACAAACCTGTATTTTGTGGCTTGTTACATAGAAGCATCTCCATTTGCAAACCTTTTCGTGGGGATTGCACAGAGTATAATTTTTCTTGGAAAATGCCCCTGTCCACTCGGGAAGATTGTGTGTGTGTGTGTGTATTGAAAGGAGTGTTCTGATAAAGCCAATTATGTCATGTTTATTGATAGTGATGTCTTCCATAATAATACTTATTTTCTGTCTGTTCATTTTTATCAATTATTGAAAGATGTATATTGAAATCTCTCTGATAATGAATCTTTTTCCCTTTGCTGTTTTATCAGTTTTGCTTCACGCTGAAACTCTGTTGTGCATAAATGCTTATGCAGCTCTGAATGAATTGAGCCATTGAGTTTTATGAAACAACTTCTTTATCCCCAGTAGTATTCTTTGCTCGGAAATCTGCATTGTCTGATATTCATGTAGCTACTCCAGTTTTCTTTTGATATGTGTCAACATTTTAGCCTCTTTTATTCTTTTTTTTAAAGATTTATTTATTTTACTTGAAAGTTAGAGTTACACAGAGAGGAGAGAGAGAGAGAGAGATTGAATGAGTGAGGTCTTCCATCCACTGGTTCACTCCCCAGTTGGCTGCAATTGCTGGAGCTGTGCCGACCTGGAGCCAGGAGCCAGGAGCTTCTTCTGTGTTTCCCACATGGGTGCAGGGGCCCAAGGACTTGGGCCATCCTCCACTGCTTTCCCAGGCCACAGCAGAGAGTTGAATCAGAAGTGTAGCATCTGGGTCTCAAACCAGCGCCCGTATGGGATACCGGCACTGCAGGCGGCAGCTTTACCTGCTACGCCGCAGCGCTGGCCCCTAGACTGCTTTATTCTTAACTCTTCTGTGTCTTTACATTTAAACTACAATTCTTATGGGCCCGTAAACTTGAGTCTTGTTGTTTTTTTAGATCTGATCTGACAGCCTTTCACACTTTCCCATTTAATTGGAGTATACAGACCATTTACATTTAGTGTGATCATGACACAGCTAGGCTTAAATATATCTTCTTGCTGTTCATCACACCCATTCTTTGTTCCTTTTGTTCTCTTTTTCAGTCTGTTGAATAAATTAAAGATTTTAAAGATTTTATTTTGTCTCATTTCCTGTCTTATTAGCTATGGATAACTGTTTTATTATTTCAGTTGTTTTTGACTTGATAGTTGTCAATCTAAGTAACGAATTGAGAGAAATTCTCCAAAGAGTAAAACATTTACGTGGCAATAGAAAATCATGTATTTGTGAGTACTTGTGACTCAGAGATGTTGAGGAAGGGGAAGTATTTAGAGAAAATATGAGGGGAATTACACAAGTGTGGTGTCAGTCAAAAGGCCAATCAGGTAGTTAGTTGTTGGGCAGATGCCCTTGAGAATTTTCTGTGAAAGGTTACAAAGGGTTTTGTACAACCTAAAAGAAATATATCTTTTAATTCTATTTTCCATAACTTTTTGAAGTTTCCTTATATGTGCAAGAGAGCTGCTGCTTCATAACCTCCCAGCTTTATTTATTTCATTTCTTTTCTTTTTGTTAGGGTTTCAAGAAAGTGGCTCCATTTAAAATTATTAATTTGTTTGGAAGGTGGAGAGCCAGGTGCACACATGTGCACATGTACACACACAGATATTTCCCATCCACCAATTCACCCCTTCAGTGCCCAAAGCAGCCAGGCCAGAGCCAGGAGCTGGGAGCTCCACTTGGGTCTCCTAACTGCTGCACCAAACACATTTTAATTCTGACATGACAGTCACATGGTGCAGGCCTCTAACTTCTCACAGTCTGTCCTCAGCTGGTGTTAGACCACTCTGTGATTATCGAAGAACAGCTTACTGCCATGCATACCTTGCAAACCTTTATGCTGTTGTTGTCAGACATTTCATGTTTATGTGCCTTGTTGTTTTTAGTAAACCATTCACCTTTAGGAAAGAACTGAGTACAAGTAAGACCAGTTTCTATTTTGCCATATTTTTACCATCCCAGGGCTCCTCATACCTCCACATACACCATATTTCTATCTGTCATCATTTTTCTCATGCCAAAAGGACTTCCTTTGACATTTCTTGCAGTGTGGGTTGGCAGTGGGCATTCTTTCAACTTTCATATATCTGACAAAGTGTTTGCTTCACTTTTGTGAAATGAAAGACATTTTCAGAGAGTTCCAAATGGGCGGGTTCTTTCCTTCTGCTCTTTAGGAGACGTAGGTGTGCTTTCTTCTCTCACCTGTGTTATTTCCGATGAGAAATCTGCCATTATCCTTACCTTTGTTCCTGCTTATGTAACTTGTCTTTTTTTGAGGCTTTTAAGATGATCTCATCACCAATGCTGGTCTGTGAAGTAAGCTGGGGGAAACTTGGAACAAGCCTAGGTACTGGGGTGTGGGGTGCAGGATCTAGAGCCTGCTGGTAGGTGGCTGGCTGGGATCTGCCCAGGAGGGCAGGGGGCTCAAATCAGGGGTCTGTGGGCTAGAGTAACAGCACAGGAAACCCTGAATCAAGACACCCTCAGGTTTCTGCCACCAGAACTCAATCCAGAGTTCTGTGGCGACAACAGAAGCCTAGAGCAGAAATGGAGCATGGCTGAGCCAACGCAAGGAGGCGTCCGGGAGCCTACTGGAAGGGCAGGGAATGGCAGGACTGAAAATGACCCCAAGTAGGAGTCAAGCAAAATACTGGAGGTGATGCAGGGATACTGAAGACCTAACTCTAAGGTTCTAACCACACAAAGGAAACCTGTAGACATGTCCCTCCCTCTGCCTCGTCTCTGTCTCTCTGTAAAGATTCGCATGGTAGATTCTTTTACTTTTCCAAAATTGTTCTTTCCAAATGGGCAACAAATAGGAAGCACTTTGTACAAAGTAATTAACTGATAAAATATTTTTGTAAAATGTTCTTTAATTTCACAGACTATTAATAATGCTGTTAAGAAACAATTTTGTGTAGAGTTTTTGAAATAGTATTACAAAGTTTTTAAAAAAATGTCTGAATGAACTTTTGCTATTTTCATGTAATCAATCATATAAATTTTTTTTGCATTCAATGCATTTTGCCTCACCTTCTGGTTGTTTGCCTCTTGTCCCCAGGGAGGCATTCCTGCCACCTGTGTCTGTCTTTGCAAACAGGGCACTCCTCTGACAGCTCTCATTTCGTCTGGTTAAATAAATTACTACTCATTGTCACGCAGGGACAAGTCCGGAGTCACCACATGCGGGTGACTCCTAATGGCTTTTTCAGCAACAGCGTTCTCCATTTCTTGCCCAGCTAGTCAGCAGTCTGGCAGTCGGTTCTCTGCGATGAATCAGAGTGTAAGTGCCAGGCCATTTGCACCATCTGCCAGAGGAGCATCTCCGGAGAGCGGACGGTGCGCACCTGGAAGGCTCAGGCAGAGCATCAGCTCCAGGGATGAAAAACTGACAGACCAGAGAACCTGGGAGGAGGGGGAACTGCTGGCAGCAGCAAGGGAGGCACCCACCTGCTCGTGAGCCAGGGAGAGGGCCGGCATGTGGTGCGCGTTCAGCATCAGTGATTTTTCCAGAATCCTAATGGCAGCATGAGGCTGAATTCCTGGGAGAGGTAGAGGGTGGTGCTGGTGAAGACGCCCAGTGCTGCTTGCAGGAACATTGGCAAACACTGATCTTTGGTCAACTCTGGGTTCCTCGGGGTGCATCCTCTGGGGATGTAGCTTTAACCACAGCTCAGAAAAGCTTTTTTGAGTCCTGACTGCATATCTCAACAGATGCTTTTAATTTTGGTTTCTTCTTCTTTTTGTTGCTAAAGAGATATTCACCATTCCTCCAGTTTTTAAGGTGATTGCAAGATCTACTGGTTGAAACCACCTGAGAGGGCGGAGGGATGTTGGTGTAGAGAAACACACAGTGCCTGGCCCGTGGAAGAGGAGTAGTGAGCCATTCCCTGTTATGGACTCCTGTAGCTAGTTTTCTGCTGTGACAGCCACCACCTGAAATAGGAATAACTGTCTCCCGTGTGATGTTGTCAGCTTACATGTACACACATGTGCTCGTTACACAGGCACACACATCCTTTCCTGTTCACTGGTGGTGTCAAGGCGTAAAGACTATCAGCAGAGTCATGCTTAGTTTTGGCTCTCTTTGAGCTCAGGGTCATTGTGTTTGGCCACTGTGTTCCTGTGACCAAGGACTTGAGGCTGGGTAACTTCATAAAGAAAAGAGGTTTATTGGGAGGCTGAAACTCCAAACAGCCTGATGTTGGCTGAAGTGAGGCCCTCTCGGCTGTATCGCTTTGTGGTGGCAACGTCACAGGTGCATGGGTGGGAATATGTGAAAGGGAGAGAGTGCAGGACAGGAAACCAGAGATCACGGAGGGCCAGGAGCAATATCCCAATGTACCCATGGGTTAAAGGTGCCGCCGCCTCCCAGCACCACCACACGGGGCCAAAGTGGCAACACATGAGCCATTGGGAGGCACACTCAACCATCTCCAAACCATAGCACCCTGTGGCCAGTGTGGAGCCAGTTCTTAGGCACGGGTCTTCCAAGCCCCCAGGGTCTTGCATGCTTCTCTCCTCCCTGTTACACTGTGCTATCTTTGTTGCTTAGTCCCAGCTTGCCTCACTGTTAACTGCAGGGCTGAAGGAGGTGCTGTGGTAGGACGGGCATCCAGTTCAGAAGTTCAGACCCAATTCCAAGCCGTCTGTCTTCTTATGAGAGTATACTGGTAGCAATAAATGTAAGTGTAAATCATTTCCCTGGCTGCCAAGCAGTTAGAATGTTAAAATCTTCCTCTTTGAATCTCCATGTCTGCTCCCTCATCTCCACGTCCTGTCTCTCTGTCCCTGTCCTCGTTCAGGCTCTTGCAGATTCCCCCTTGGGACCTTGGGACTGGCTTTTCTCCCTCTGCTCCTAACTGTGACACATACGGCAGCTCTGATGTGACCCCTCACACCCTGCCTACTTCCAGGCAGTCTGAACCATCTGCCGTCTCCAAAACAGCTTTGAGTTTCTGGATGCTTCTCTCTGCTGCTCTAAGCCCCTTATCTCCTCTGCTTGACAAACTCACTCAGAGACAGCCATTTGCACAGTAGTTAAGACACTGCTTGCAGTGCCTGTATCCTCGATATGCCTGGGTTTGAGCCCAGGCTCTGTTTCTGGTTCCAGCTTCCTGCTATGTCCTCCCTTGGAGGCAGCGATGACGACCCAGGAGCTCAGGTCTTTGTCAGCTGTTTCGGGTATCCAGGTTCAGTTTCAGGTTCCTGGTTTCAGCCTGCCCTAGCACTAGCAATTGGAAGCATTTGTGGAGTGAGCCAGTGGATGAAAGATCTTTGTGTATATGTTTCTATTTCTCTCTGCCTCTCGATTAAATAAAAAATAAAAGTATAAAAATGTAAAAAAAGACTACTTTAAAGTAGCCTTCCCAGAGTTTTCAGTCCTTCTCCTCTTTACTGTTAGCCCCTGTTTATTTTATTTATGTTGCTATAATTATTCACTAATTGCCTTGACTCTGATGCACCAGGAGCACTTCTTTTTTTAAAGATTTATCTTATTTATTTGAAAGTCAGAGATATACACAGAAAGAAGGAGAGGCAGAGAGAGAGAGAGAGAGAGAGAGAGAGAGAGAGAGGTCTTCCATCCGATGGTTCACTCCCCAGTTGGCTGCAATGGCCAGAGCTGTGCCAATCAGAAGCCAGGAGCCAGGAGCTTCCTCTGGGTCTCCCATGTGGATACAGGGGCCCAAGGACTTGGGCCATCTTCCAGTGCTTTCCCAGGCCATAGCAAAGAGCTGGATTGGAAGTGGAGCAGCTGGGACTTGAACTGGTGCCCATATGGGATGCTGGCACTGCAGGCGACGGCTTTACCTGTTACACCACAGCACCGGCCCCACCATGAGCACTTTGAAGGAAGGGTCTGAACTACAGTTTCTTCAGCCAAGAGTTAAGAGGTGTTTAATGAGAATCTTTTGAGTCCATTGTTTCTAAATGTTTCTAAACTCCACCTTAAACCTTTGTGAAATATTGTTAGTATTTAAGGGAAGTATTTCATGAAGTGTCTGTGGTGTGTCTTCAGGGGGGAATATCTGAACACAACTGGAAACTACTGAAAGGAACTTGACAAATTGTCTACTTTGTAAATATATGGCCTGGAGATGGCACAGTTCCTCAACTCCGATCCCCAGTGGACCAGAAGCTGTAGTGGCCATGTCCATGGGGATGAATCTAGTCTTCAACTGATGCTGATTCAGTGGAAGACCTAGAGTACCTGTTGGCCAGGCCTGCTTGCCTACTTCCCAGCCCCTGCCCCCATTCTCTCTCAGAGAGAATGAATGAGACCTGGGAGTTATTCTCAAGCACTCTGGAGACTCCCTCACCCTCCTGCTGTATTCGTCAGCTTTTTGTTACTATAAGGAAATACCTAAGACAATTCATTCTATGATGAGAATATATCTATTTAGCTGAGAGTTTTGGAGACTCGAGTCCAGGACTGGGCAGCCCATTTGGTTTGGCCCCTGGTGGGGTGGCGGAAGGCAATGGCAGAGCTTATTCAGAGGATGGATCCCACAGTGAGCCAGGAGGCAGAGTGAGTGGCTGGGCCCAACTCAGGCTTTTATAACCAACTCTCTACTGAGCACTGCCTACTGAGGGTGTGCACCCAGTGACCTCAGGACCCCTCACTGGGCCCACCTCCTAAACATTATAATTGGATGAAGTTTCTACTTTCTTAGTACCATTAGTGTATGACTTTGGGGCTTAAAAATAATGAATTTGAGAGCCAAATTGTATTCTTATTGTAACACCCACATTCACCTATCACCAGGTCTAATTCTTCCTCCTTCAAGTATTGCACATTATACCCTCTATGTTCCAATTTCATAGCCAGTGCCCTGCCCAGGGACTGCACCTGCCCTTCACTCCCCCATCACAGGTAACTGAACAAGGCTGGGGTTTGTTTTGTCTCCTTTATCACCCGTTCTCTACAGTGCAGTCAGTGATTCTTCTGAGAAGCAAATGTGACTGCATTGGTCCTCCCTAACAATGGCGTGGGTCTCCCCCAGCCTGGGAGTAGAGACCAAAGTCTGAGGACCTTCTCAGGGACGTGACTGCTTCCATCTCTGGCAGGTCTTGGCTCACTGTTCCCCTCCTCCAGGCTTTAGCCATACTCAATTATTTGCATTTTCCCTAAAAGTGCATTTTTTTTTTTTGGTGTTCAGATTTTTGGACACAATGTTCTCTTTTTCTAAAACTTCCCACCCACCTCCCAATTCCCAGCTTCAACTTCCTACTCATCTTTCAGTCCTTCACTTGAACATGATCTCTTCTGAAAGAACGTTTTTATTCTCCAGCAGTGGGTTAGCTGCTCCTCCTAGGTGCCCGATGAATACATCTCTTATGTCTCTCACCACAAGCACTGTGGGGATCTCTTTCATATTTGTCTCTCTCACCAGACCCTGAATTCCATAAAGACAAGACTATGTCTTATTTCAATCCTCACTTCTAAAACAATGTCTGGACACAGAAATATTTGTTTACCAGATAAGTAATTGTCAGTACCTAGCCACATAAATGCGTTGGGCAACCTGAAATGCTTGCGAGACCTGCTCAGGCAAAACCCTTCATCGCAATGCCGTCTTGACATTCGCTTCCACCCAAGTTCTTGGACAATTTAAAAACCCACACCTACTTCCAGTTCAGATCTTTATCTCTTTGTTTATGGAGGTGAAAGAGTCAGGCCAGCTAGTTAGAATGGAAGGATCTGGGCTGTGCTGCCCAGCCCTGCATTTGAAGGGTCTCCATATCTTGGCCTCTGCCAGTAAACTCTGTGTGAGGGAGAAGTGAAGCTAGGATGGAACACGTGAGTCTTCTTAGGGCAGGAACAAATTTTAAATTTAAGACAAAGGAGGTTATTGAAGTATGAAATATGTTGAGCTTCAATCATAAAAGGGCAGAGAAAAATGTTTGTGAACAGAGAAATAATCCTCACCCCTTGGTAACTGTGGAGGGCAAAATTTGCTTATGATTCCAACTCGTACTTGGGTGACCTCATTTAGAAGGTGTTGAAAATAGGCTGTCACTGGATACACTTGACTGTGCCCAATTTCAGGTCTAGGTGTCATGGTGTATTCATGCAACTTTAGGGAGACACCAGAGAGACCAGTTAAAGAACACACCCACAAAAATACATGTACACACTTGCTCATGCATGTACTACATCGAGTTGTTAGCAACAATTAGCCTGTTGGATAATTTCTTTAAGTTCTAAAAATGTAATCAAGCTATTTAAAAAAATCATATTGCTAGTACGCTTAGAAAAGCTTTAGAAAATCTAAAAATGTAGGACAATGCCTTTCATGGTCAAATTTGTTGATATTTTGAGAAATAGTGAAAGCGACCATGATAGTGGTAAATATTTTGGAAAATAATTGTTCTTCTGAGGGTGGTTGTCGTAGGCCAGCCTGGCAATTTGTTGTTACTTCCTTTGTGTATTTCTTATCACTTTCTATGTATTATGACGTTCTGGTTTGTTCTTTCTGTACTGGGTGAGTACCTAAGTTCCATGCACTGCACCGGGACCCCTGGGTGTGAATGGGTACCTGTGATGGAGCTGCTGCTTGTGGGGAGAGCCTGGGCTCACAAGGGATATGGACACATATAAATAACTAGAGCCCCGCAGCATGGGGGAAGTAGTTCTGCCAGGGGTGAGGGTGTTTTGGCTCTGCTGGAAGCCTCTCGCTCTCTGGCCCACCTGCCCAGTTGCTGCTGTAAAGTCTCTCTTGGACATCATAATTCTGGGAGTTCCTTTCTCTTCTCTCCTGAACTGGGGCCCCCTGCTTCTTGGATTCTACGCAGCCCTTTTTTGGTTTACTTTATTAGAACTTCTTTAAAAGTTGCTGTGGCGGTTGCTGTGACTCAGCAGGTTAAACCGTAGCGTGGGGTCCTGCATCCCGTATCAGAGCACCCGGGATTCAGTCCTGGCTGTTCCGTTTCCAATCCAGGTTCCTGCTAATGGATCCTGGAAGGCAACGGATTATGGCTGTGGTGCTTGGGTCCGTGCCACCCACATGTGAGAACTGGGTGTGGTTCCTTGTTCCTGGCTTTGGCCTGGCCCAGTCCCAGCTGTTGTAGGCATTTGAGGAGTGAACCAGCGAAAGAAAGATTTCTCTCTCTCTCTCTCCACCCCTCTTGCTTTGCCTTTCAAGCAGATGAAAATAAACATTAAAGAAAGAAATTGTGCACGTGAAACTTTTGTAGATGTTTAATATCTGAAAATATCTTTATTGGTGGATTTTTCTCCACTTGTTTTCTAGGGAGCTCTTATGAACCTTTTCAATCTAGAGACTCATGTATGTAACTCTGGAAAATCACGATGAAAATTCTCCTTTTTTTTCTTCTCTTTATTTCTGTACTTCCTACTGTTTCATTGTTGGGGCTTCTGGACTTCCATCCCTTCTCTCTCAGATGTCTCAGAGCAGAAGGATGGCCAGAGAAGGACCAACACTCAACAGTAACTCAGACAGGAGAGTGAAATAACGTCAAGTGGTTGAATACATTCTCTTTATACATTATCAGTTGGAGAGACCATTTAAAATACTTGGCCAGATCTCTAGCTTTCTCGTGCATTCTAGAGCATTCTAACACAGTGTGTTAAGTGTTAATACAGTAGCGATTACATTCTTCTCGACAGTAAAAATCACTGTTTTTCTCTTCATCAACTGACCTACCTTTATTACTTTATTGTTTATCTCTCTTTTAACATGTAAGTTCTATGACAGCAGGGACACATTGTTTTGTTCCTATACTGCACATGTCTAGGAAGGTGTATGGCACATGGTGATGTCAGTATGTAGTTTTCAGTGGCCACAAAGCCAGAGTGTCATCAGGGAGCTCTGGGGGTTTAAGACTACTTACTGCCAAGTGTCTCGCTTGACATGCAGCTTGTCTCAGCGCAGTAGGCTGGGACTTGGTACTCATCCGAGTAAGAATATACTCTGGTGAAATGGTGCAGAGGGCAACTCCTGCCCTTTTTATAAATAAAAAGGATTGGGGGCCACAGTATTTCCTGAGGCAGGGGAGGAGTTACAAGGAATTCACTGTAAAGTAATGGGGCAGGATTGATTCTCAGAAGGGAGCATCTTGAATGAGAGTTCAGTGGGATGGTGGTACGTGTGGCAGGGCACAGCTTGGGACGCAACACTGCTTCCTTAAAAAGGCAGGGAAGAGATCAGAGAGTTCAGTCTCAGCTGTGCTCCTGACACTTTGTAAGGCAGGCCTGTCTCCCTGATGGGCAGGTCAAATGTTCCACTTCCATCCTTGGGATTCCAGCGTAGGTCGTGACAAGAAAGGCTGCCTGCAGCAGCAGCCCTGAGCCATGGTTTCAGAAGTTGTGTCGGCAGCAGCTCATCGCTCCAGCTCAGCTTCCTCTTGTGTGCGATGGGAAGGGTCCTCCTCCAGGGGGAGAAAGGGACAGACGCACCTGGACTGCTGTATCGGCCGTGGAGGGGTTTACAGGTGCTGCAGAACGCAGGGCCGGCGCCATCTACACTGCTTTCCCCTGGGAGCTGTTTCAGTGTCATAGGCTCCCTCTCCAAGGCAGGACTCAGGGGTAGGACAGGGCAGCTTCACCAGAAAATCCCAGAGGTCATAGATTTGAAAACAGTTGCTTGTTTTGTTTATGAAACTATGATTTATTTTTATTTTTAACATCCAGTCCTACAGAAGCTGGAATACCCAGTAGGGTATCAGAATGAGAGGCTTTGTGTGGGGAGGTCGGAGGAGGTGGGTGATGGGGGGAAGGGCAGTCTTTCGCCTGGTTGTGAGGATCCGGGTCCCTCATGTGTGCCCACCCTCGGTCGTCATCATCAGAAAAATGCGCCCAAGTCAGGATGTGATATAAAAGAAGGAAGACAGAGGAAGAATTTTAAAAAATTTTTAAAAATTAAAAAGGGACAGTTGGTTAAGTAGAGGTTAAAATTTCAAAAGTGAAAGTAAAGTAAACTAAAGTGGAATGAAATAGAACCTAAAATAAGGATTTAAAGTCTCCATGAAGGTAAAAGGTTAAGAGTTTAAAAATACAAAACAGATGAGATTTAAAAATAAAAGATAAAACGCTATAAGCCAATGAGATAAAAGGTTAAAACATGAGTAAAAGCTATAATGGTTTAGGCTGAAAGGCTAAAGCCTCTCAGATGAAATGCTAAAAACAGACCATTTCTTGGGATTAAGGATTTGGAACAGGAAGTCAGAACTGAAAAGGCAACAGAAGGAAAATAAAAAAAAAAAAAGAGGTTAAAACTATGAGAATAAAGTGTATTAGGGGAACTCTGACTTTTTAAAGTGTGTAGCAGAAAAGCACAGGAGGAGGCAGGCAGCATGGCCGAACCTCTAGGCAGCATAGCCAAACCTCTAGGCAGCGTGGCCAAACCTCTAGGCAGCGTGGCCGAACCTCTAGGCAGCATGGCCGAACCTCTAGGCAGCATGGCTGAACCTCTAGGCAGCATGGCTGAACCTCTAGGCAGCATGGCTTCCCTAGGGGCGGGGGCAGGTGGAAGCTGGCCATGCTGCCATGTTCGCTGTGCCTTCTGCAGAGACACAGGGCTGCCTAGGCAGCTGCAGGAGCTGGCCTGGCCTTTGCAGATCCCACAGGGAAGCAGACACCTCTTAAAGAGCCCTTCTTTCCAAAGCCCTTCCCACCACCTCTCCTGCCTTCCATCGCCTCTGCTGCTCCATCAGCTCCAGGCTTCAATCCCCAGGTACCGCTGTGCCATATTCCAGCGTCCTCCCTAATGCAACCAGATCCCTTTTCTGGAAACACTATTTTGGTCGTGTGATTGTGTTGCATAAAAACCTTCTGTGCTTGTCATTTTGAAGTCCACCCTCCTAACAGGCCTAGCAAAACCTGGCTTTAGTGGCCTCTTTGAAGCCAGTGGGAGACTGCCTGTGTGCCCTACAAGTGGCCTTGTCTGCTTGCCTCCTGGATGCTAATCACCATGACCCCAGGGGTTACGAGCTTTGAAGTTGGGAGTTTGATCATGACATTTGGAATTCGTTCAGAAAAAGAAATTTTTAATTCCACTTTGGAAATTCAGAGTAAATTGATATTGATTTTGTTTCAGCTTTTGGTTCCCAGAGAAAATGCGAGAGCAAGTTAGAGAGAAGAGGTAGAATTCATGTTCATGTGTTTCAGGAAAAATAAGATTTTTTTTTTAAAGAAATGAATGCTAGAGCTCTCTTTTTAGCACTTCCTCCACAGTGATTTTTCTCTTCTGAATTTAAGGATAAATTATCTTTAAAAGTACTTCTTGACTATTTTTCCACTCAGTTCTTAAAATAATGAAGATTCAGCTTCTCTCAATGTTTGAAGGAAAAAAAAAGATTTGGAGAAAGAAAACTTGCCATATTGAAGATTCTCCAAATGATTTCTCTGCCAAAAACACCAGATGCTACTGGAAAAAAATATCTGCCTCAATTTTCTGTCTGGGAACTGTGCCTGCCTCTTTAACAAGGATGAGAGCAGGGTAAGAATGAAGTCAATGGCTGCCCACTCCGAATAACCAGAGCTTTTCTATAAAAAGTGTTCTAGTTAAGACAGTTAGGACTGCAGCGCTAATTCACATCACCGTCCTGTCTGTTGGGAAAGGCAAGGCACCTGAGACAGGTGCATTGTGAACGCCTGGCTTGGCACCTGCCATCCTCAAAACTGTTTCCTACGTTCCTGATAAAACTCCCTGGCAATACTGCCGACTTCAGCTTGGGAACATTCTAGACTCAGAGGTAAGCTCTGCGTCCCACGGTCTCACATCAGTTTCGGTTTTCCTGTCAGCTTTTGCACAGGTTGGTATGTCCTAGGCTTTTTATGAGCCACATCAACGTCGCGTTTGCCATGCTCCGATTCGGAGGCCGCCCCTCTCCTCACAGTGAGAGAAGGCAGCGTTGGAAATAGAACTGAGTGTTGAACGCTGGCTTGGGTCCTTCTATTTTTATGTAACTCGGTGTGATCTGGGTTCAGCTTTGCAGGAGCAGAAGCTCACATAAATTGAGCGAGAGGCAGACTTTGCTGTCCTTCTCAGCACTCTCTGGGGTGTATAAAAAACCCCAGAGGAAGATGGGATCTAAAATTGCCTGGCTTCCCTATTTCAAGTTCCTCGAGCCTTGACTCAGCCTACGGTTTGGATTATCAATAGCTCATCTTTTTTTTTTTTTTTTTTTTGGTATTCGTTGTGGGCTGACTGTGTCATCCAGATTAGCGTGTTGAAGCTCTGCCGTGCATTGTGGCTGCATTTGCAGTAAGGAGGTAATTCATGAGATCACAGTGGCCAGTCTCTGGTCTGATAGGATTTGTGTCCCGATGGGAAGAGACATGAGAGAACTCACCTTCTCAGCTCCTGTTCCCTCTGTGTGCCTGCCTCGAGGAGGGGCCGTGTGGAGAGACAGCCGGACTGCGGCCTTCTGCAAGCCAGAGGTGGAGCCCTCACCAGAAACCACGTTTGCTGGGAGTTTGATCTTGTACATCTAAGCCTCCAGACTCTGCTGCTTATGGCATTTAGCGTGGCAGCCCAACCCCAACAAGTGTTATTCCTGTTTGTACAGATAATGAACAAAGAGAAACTGGCTCCCCAAAGGAGGCAGCTTACAGAGAGGCTGGGGACCTGGGTTGTAGCACCTGGAGGAGGGCCTGGCTCCTGGCAAGTGCTCAGAGCTGGTTTTACTAAGTGAATGAGTGAACTAAGTGCAGGAATGAGTGAATGGACAGAGAAAACTTTTAAGCTCCTGATGACCACTGCTGGCGATCACCAATGGGCATTTCCTCCCGTGGGCATTTTTCAATGCTCATCTTTATTTCTGGTTGTCTTAGGGACAGTGCAAACTGAAGGACATCCTGAGGTTTGTAAAAGAAGAGTCAACTCCCGATTTTATTTGGGTTTTCAGCAGTTTGCCCCTCGCTGTTCTCTCTTCTAGAACGCAGTGTGGCATCGCACCCTGCGGTAGTTTTTATGTCTCCCTGTCGTCTTTGATCTCTGGCCCTTCCCAGTCTTTCCCTGCAAGACTGTTTCTTCATTATCTTGAGAAGTGCTGGCCAGCCCTCCTGGGAAATGTCCGCCAGGCTAGGTTTGTCTGAAGTCTCTCTCACCATCAGACCGGGGTTCTGGGTTTTTGGAAGGAAAACTGCAGAAGTGAAAAGCCCACCTCCTCATGTGATAGGAGAAGTGTGTGGTACCCACGTGGAATCCCAGCGTTGTCTGTGACACGTCGTTGCGAGGGCTCAGTACTGCTTCCTCCCCGCCGTGCTCTGGTCGGAATGCTCACGGGCTTGGTGCCTTGTGGGAGTGGCCCAGGGGGCTGTCTTGCTGAACCACCATTAGGGGACCCATGAGGAATCACTTGTGGGCCAGAAAGCAGGTCCTCTCGGACACCTGAGCTGCTGGTGCCTCTGCCTGCGGCTTCCTAGCCTCCAGAACCATGGGAAATAAACTTCTGTCACTGTTCCGTGCACGGCGTTTTTTTCCATGCACTGAGATGTGCAGCGATGGCACATTCCACCTCTGATTGGACACAGCAGATCTTAACCTCATCTTCCTGAATTCAGAAATGGAACTCACCCTTTCCCCAAATCTAGAAGATAAGACCATGTGCATCCTTGTGTATGGTCTTAACTCGAAGTGAATAGTACCTCTATAGGCCAATCGTGTTCTCTTGATCTGAAGAGCCATAGGGAACTAACGAGAGGCTGAGTACATTAACAAGAGGCTGGGGTGGCTCTCTAAGGTTCTAGGTTTGTTTCTGAGATCCACATAGGAACTTTGATGGCAGAGGGTTCAACTTGGCCCTGCCAGTGTTAACACATTAGGCACCTTATAAAATGTAATTTATTTAATATCTCACCAGCCATGCCACCCTCAAGTGTGATGTCATCAACACATTAAATGAGGACATTTGGGACCTTGAGGAAAGAAAGAAATGAGTTTTGGCAGCTGAGCCAGAGGGTGTCGTGTGGGCACACCTGAACCACGCACCTGTGAGTCACACAGAGGGCAGAGTGCTGTGTGCTGATGGCAAAACCAGAGATGTAAAACTAGAGAGGCCACCCAGTGTAAAAATACTGAGACCTTTCCCCGTGCTTGACTTTCTGCAGGGATATTTGTGTTGGAGCTGAACCAAAGTTGAGTCAAGTCAGGGTGAGCCAACCAGCCCCTGGGGAGAAGCAGGCTTGTCCAGGAGAGGTGATTACCTCGGCCAGAGCTTGGCACACAACTGAACATGTTGCTCCCAGCCAGGCCTTCAGTTTGCTCGGCTGCCCTCTTGAATTGAGCCCTTTGTGCCTCCCGAAACTCTTGAAATGCTGTTGGCTGCTCGCGTTTTCCTTTCTGTCTTCGAAGATGATTTAATGCATCCACTGCCACATGCAACCAAGAACTGCGACTCAGAGAGTGAGAGGAATCTATGGAGAGATAGCAATGACAATTTATGGGCTAAAGGTGAATGTTGACTCAAATTAGGGTTTCACAGAGAGCATCCTTAACTCTTGTCAAATACCTGTAAGGTGCAAATCAGCGTGTTAGATACAAAAGGATACAAAAGGAAATAAGAAATGGGCCTGTTTCCACATAATACATTGCTAGACAGAGATCAGATCCATAATCAATCAATAATCCAAACCACATTATTAAGTATAGTAAAATAGAATGAAAATATCGCAGCAAATTTTGTGAAGCCATTTCCGTTGTTAAAGTGCCCAGAGGTGTGCAGCATTTCATTTTATTGAGCAGTCCAGGGGCTGCCGCGTAGCCACCGTCTCATCCTCTCAGCTTATACGAGCAGTTAATCCATGCGACACGTTGCATGTATGACGTAGCCGGCAGTAAACACGTGTAGACACACTCCTTGTTCGCTGCCTGCGAGGTGTCTTTTATGCCCTCTGCATTTCCTAAGTAGGTCGGATTCTGGAGGGCCTTTCTGTTTCCAGGTGTGGCCCCGTGTCCTGAGTGTGGGAGGCGTCCCCACCCCCTTCCTCTGATTCCTTGTCAGAACAGCCAGAGTGGGCAGTCAGGACACAGAAACAGCCCTCTCCCTTGTCCATGGTTTTGGTTTTCATGTGTTCTGCTCCCTGGAGCCAAGTGTGGTCTGCAAATAGTAGTAGCCAGAGAATTCTGGAAATAAACCATTCATAAGTTTTAACATATTGTTGTAGTCATTTTATTGCATTGTTATTATTAGTTTTATTATTTATTGTTATTAGTTTATTGCATAATTAGTTATTGCTGCTCTTACTGTGTCCAGTTAATGGATTAAACTAGTATAGGTGTGTCTGCATAGAAGCAAACATAGTTGGGGTATAGAGGGTGTGGCACCCCGGGGTGCTGGGCTGTTTCCCCCACAGAGAATGGGGGCTGTAATGGTGCTGACGGCCTGCCAGGCACTGTGTTAAGCCTTTTGTGCATTTCCACTGTCTGATGTTCACAGCAGCCCTGGGAGATGGGCAGCACGGCTCCCTCCACGTCTCACTGCTGATCCACCTTGCCCACGACGGTGTGCGAGGACGTAAAGGACCCAGGCCTCTGTGTTCTGGGTCTCTGTGCTGCATCCGCTGGGTTGCTAGAGATGCCTGCACAGTTGCCAGTAAGGAAACTGAGAGCAGAGTAGTTTCCGTTTTGTCTCACGTTGGCAACAGGTGTTTACAGATGTCTAGCACTCTCTCTCTCCCTCTCCCTCTCCCTCCCCCTCCCCCTCCCTGTCCCTTCCTCCCTCTCTCAATCGGAATTTAATATCAAGCTTTTATCTTTTATCTTTGAGGTAGGTGGTAAGGTGAAGAAGATGTTGTGTCTTCTATGTGGTTCGGACCAAAAAGTTGAGAAATATACCAGATATGGTATAACTAAATTCAGTTAAACTAATCCTCAGAGCTCTGTCCATCATTCATATACAGCTACTGTCAGCCTCTTGGAAAAGGGAGAAAGCAAGTTTACGTCCCTGCTTTTATACTGACCCATTCTGGCTATAATGTCCCCAAATACGTCCTTTGTTTTATGGGCCATGGAGGTTTCAGAATCTGGTAGAGATTGTAGATAAAGAAATAAGAATCTAGTTGATTTAAATATAAAACAAGAGGCATCATGGTCTGCTCTACCCATAGACGCCTAGTTATTTTGAGATTTTGTTGTTAAAGTAAAAATGTTCAATAGAAACAGTCCAGCAACATGACACAGGAAAACAGGCAGGAGTCGCAGGTGCTGATGGAGGGGTCGTTGTGCTGAGTCGCCGTGGCATCATGGCGTCCCCCAGTGAAATCCTACGCAATGAAAACACAGGGTGGCTGCAGCCTCAGCATGATTTAAGAGGTCAACAAGGGGCTGGCACTGTGGCACAGCGGGCTAACGCACTGGCCTGAAGCACCGGCATCCCATATGGGCGCCCGTTTGAGTCCCAGCTGCTCCTCTACCAATCCAGCTCTCTGCTGTGACCTGGGAAAGCAGTGGAAGATGGCCCAAGTCCCTGGGCCCCTGCACCTGCATGGGAGACCTAGAAGAAGCTCCTCGCTCCTGGCTTCGGATCGGTGCAGCTCCGGCTGTTGCAGCCAATTGGGGAGTGAACCAGTGGATGGAAGACCTCTCTCTCTCTCTCTCTCTCTTTCTCTCTCTCTCTCTGCCTCTCCTTTCTCTGTGTTAACTCTGACTTTCAAATAAATAGATAAATCTTAAATAAAAGAGGACGGCAGTCAGTCCGATCAGCACCAAACAGAACTCGAGAGTGAGCAGGAGTGCAGTGGATGAACAAAGACAGCCCCAGTGTGGGAACAGCTCTTTCTCTTGTCCCCAGCGAGAGCTGCTGGATCATTCTAGAAGTCTCGCTTGCTTTCCCTCCTCACGCTCCTGCCTGCCTTGGCGAATCACGATTTTCGCAGGTTTATTTTCCTTTGCAAGAAGCTGAGCTGTTCTCTCTTTGTTCTGTTGAGGGAACATCTGTGGCAAATTTAGCACTGACTTGTTTTGAAGCCCACAGCTGCCCGGTGAGAGGACCCTGTGGCTTCCTTTCTGGGGGCCTGGCTTCTGCACGTTCCCTTCAAAGCACCTTAATTGTGTGACATGAGCGGTGGCAGTGAGTACTGTGCATCAGTGTGTTGTGTCGACGGTAACCCCAAGGCACTTAACCCACGGATGGAGAGATCCAGAGGCGACACAAGAGAAAGCAGAGCTCTGATTTGAACTTGAGGCCAGCTATCTGGCTGGCTCCGACACTGAGTCTCCGACCAAACCCCAGCTAGTGTCCTCCTGCCAGTCACGCTGAGAGCCGTCTTCAGGGTCTAACAGTGGAAGTCTTTGAGCAGAATTCACTTTTGAAAGCTAAGCAAACTACAAACTACCACTGAAAAACCATGAAAGTAAAAACCCACAAAAGCATGGCCGACCGCACCCGACTCTGCGGATCCTGGAGCCTCCGTGCCCAGCTCCGAGTTGTAGCTGATTCAGCACGGGGCGTGTATGAAACGGGAGCAGATCTCTTCTGCCCACACAGGTCACAAGTGCAATAGGGCACTCTTTGAACCTGGAATTTGCAGAACTGTCCAACACCCATGTTGGAGGTGGAGTCCAATGGGTGGTTGGTGTGGATTCCACCGTGGGCCTGAGCTTCCAGGCACAGCCGCTCTCCCCACGGCGAGAGCCCCCGGAAGTGATGGCTGCTGCCCGCCTCAGGGCCGTGTGGGGGACTCACCGTGAGGAAGTCACGGCCATGCAAGTACAGGGAAGTGCACGGTCACTGTGCCAGCAAATGGCAGCGCTGGAACGAACAGCCAGGCCCTTCTGCACAGTTCCATCGGTGCACCCACAGCTGAGGGCCCCTCCTGATGTCTGCCTTGGGAGGAGCCAAAGTAGGCAGGAAGCCCTGGGGTGGGCTCAGGGTGCAGGCACACTGAGGATTCGTGCAATTTACAGAGTCTCTTCCCACTCCATCCAGTGGACGCGGAGCCTTTTCTACCGTCACCTCCCTCTCTGCCTCTTGCTTCTCTAGCCCTTGTCTTACTGCTGCTGTGTGCTGACGGGCAGTTCTTTCTAAATGCTCACCCGCCTCGGCAGCGTTTTCCACATACAGGGAAGAGGGGCCTGAGGGCAGCTGGATGCAAGCGTGTGGAGACCAGCATTCCTCATTCAGAACACAGCGTCAGGTTGTTTCCTGCCCTCTCCCAGTGAAGCAGCCGCAGGAAATCACCAGGGAACCAAGTCCACCTCTTCACTGTGCAGAGAAAGAGACAGGCCCTGGGGAGCAGGGAGGGCTTGAGCCAGGGCCAAGCCAGCAAGGGGCAGAGCTGGGACTTTGCACAGGAGCCCTCACTCTTTGCTTGTGTTCCCTTCCCTTGTCACCCAGCACAACTGCCCCGGCTTCTTTTCCTCGCGATTCCACACCGTGTTGGATGTGGTGGCGAACCTTGTCTGGAAGACCCGGAGTTCTGGAAACAACGGACTTGAGCCCAAAGCTTGACTCTGCCACTTGCAAGCTGTGTGTTCAGGCGTGCACGTTCCCTGCCTAAGATTCCGTCTCCCACCGTGTGGCAGGCGGGTGCTGCCTGCCTCCCGTGTTGCAAGAAGTTTAAAGGTTCCTGCCTGCAGACGGCTTGCTCTGCATCATCCGGTGATAGCTGCTTTATACTGATTTCTTATGGTGGCCTTTATAATATATGCAAGGTGTGTAGACCACACAGCAATAAACGTGAGTGTGTACGTGAATGGACACGTACACACGCATACCATGTTAGGCATGTCACACACATATACCAGTTAGGAATTTCGTTTCAGCCTTGGCTACATTGGTGGACCTGGGGTGGGCTTTGGGGTTTTCTGACAAAGTCCCCAGGGCTCAAGCTCTCTCCCTTTCTGCCCTTTGTAGAAGATGGCCTGCTCCTGGTCACAGCATCTGTGCTTCGGTGGTTGAGTGGAGCAGGAAGGGACACAGAGGAGGGGCAGCGGGATGAAGCACGCTCTCCTGGTGGGTCCCAGCATCTGTCCTGAAGGAAACGTTCTGCCTCCATCTGGAGCTGCCCGTCTGTGCCACGTCTTAATCAAGGTCACATGGAGGAGTGCAGCTCCCTCTGATGTACGCAGGAGTCGCCGTGCAGACACACTGTATGCGTCCACACACATGCAGCGTGGGAAGGAGGACCTGCAGAGGTCAGGAATATAAGTACGGCTTTCACGTGGCTGGGATTTGGGGCCTGTATGCAGTGAAAGACAACGATCCAGCCAAGATGGTTTGTTGCATGATGGTAGCACAAGCAGAGGTTGTGCAGAGGCAAACCAGCTGGCAGTGTGAGTGCAGCACAGGTGTGGACCTGCTTGCCCCGGGGAGAGGGTGCTATGGGGGAAAGGGAGGCAGAGCAGCGACAAGGTCTGGAGGCTCGGGGTTGGGGGCGACTCAGCTGAGGACACCGGGAAGCTGCTGCAGAGGCGCTGTGGCCTCGGCCTGAGTTCCCACAGGGGAGGCCGGGATCTGCAAAGAGATGGCCTGACTTCCTCGCTGGTGGGACAGCGATGGGGACCATGGGGTCGGTGAGAGGGACAGAGGTTTGGGTTCAGTTTGGGGCCCTGAAAGAGTGGTTAGGATTGGAGGGAAAATACAAAGCAGCCTAAAACTGCATTGCTGCAAGTTGACGTGAGAGTGAAAGGGAACGCCGTGCTGCCGTTTCGGGACGTTGGATGACACGGCGCAGGCTTCCCACCCCCACTGCCTCCTGGGCTCGGGATGCTTACAATGCCCCTGAGCAGCCGCCGCGGGGACGAGCGGAGGCCGTGGAGGCTGGAGTCTGCTGCGACGCTGCAGGGCCGTGCGGAATTCCTTGCTGTGAAATGTTTCTGGAGTTGAGTCTTTATTTTCTAGCATTTGGTTTGTAACCCATGACGGGAAGACTCCTTTTAGGGGTGAGACAGTACCTGAAGGGAGAGCGGTAACCATGAGTTAAAACCTGAGCTCACGGTACCTTCCTCGGTCTGCTGCTGAGGAGGGTGGGAGAATCCTGAAGTCCTCATCCTGGAAGCAGAAACAAAGCGCAGATTAAACTGTACCTTAATACTGATGCCCACAGCAAAGCGGCTGATAAGCCTATCCCCGAGTAGACCTTCTCCCTGACTTCCTCCTTTCATAAAATGTTGTTTATTTCTTTGAGAGGGGAGGCAGGACCGATGATCGAGAGAGCGTCCATCCACTAGGCCAGGCTGAGGCTGGAAGCTGGAAACCCAATTCAGGTGCCCCATGGTCCCCCACGTGGGTGGCAGGGGCAGAAGTCCTGACCCCTTACCTGCTGTCTCTGAGGGTGCACATCAGTAGGAAGCTGGAATCAAGCGCTGGCGGACCCCACAGGCTCTGGCGTGCAACCTGGATGTCTAACTGCTAGGCAGACGCAGTTTTTACGAAGAGCAGGCCTGAGAGTTCCAGGGTTTCAGTTAAAGTCTTTCCGGCTTTGTGCTCCGAGTGCCCATTCCTGCAGGATGAGTGTGGCCCTCCTGAGTTGAAGACCCGTGGCAGCTGTGGTCTGATTCCCACTCGGGCGCCTGTCCATCTATCAGAGGATAAAGGCAGACGAGCAGTTACAATGGAGGGAAGTGGTGCAATGTCTGTGTTGAAACAGCGGCTTCCACCGTGTCCTCTGGATGCAGGGGAGCCATGTACTATCTTTTTGTGTTTTCTTCAAGAATTCTTTATTTAAAATGCAGAGTTACAGAGAATTACACAAAGAGATCTTCCATCTGCTGGTTCACTTCCCAAATGGCCAGGACGGCCAGGGCTGGGCCAGGCTGAAGCCAGGAGCCAGGAGCCTCATTCGGGTCTGCCGTGGGGTGCAGGGCCCACACACTTGGGCCGTCTGCTGCTGCTTTCCCAAGCGCATCATCAGGGAGCAGGATCGGAAGTGGAGCAGCTGCAACATGAAGCGGCCCCCATACATGATGACAGCATTGCAGGCAGCGGCTAAACCCGCTACGCCACGATGCCAGCCCCTACTGTCATTTTCAAAGGGTGGTTTTCACTTGGATTTTTTTTTTTTGTGCTTTTTTTTTTTTTAATTAAACTTTTATTTAATGAAATTAAATTTCCAAAGTATAGCCTATGGGTTACAATGGCTTCCCCCCTCCCATAACCTCCCTCCCGCCCACAACCCTCCCCCCTCCCGCTCCCTTTCCCCTTCCATTCATGTAAAGATTCATTTTCAATTCTCTTTATATACAGAAGATCAGTTTAGTATATATTAGGTAAAGATTTCAACATTTTGCCCATATCGCAACATAAAGTGAAAAAACTACCATTGGATTACTAATTACAGCACATTAAAGACAGAGATCCTACATAATTTTTTTTTCAAATTAATTAATTTTCTATGCCATTTCCATTTTAACACCAGGTTGGTTTTTTTTTTTTCATTTCCAATTCTCTTTATATACAGAGGATCACTTCAGTATATAATTAGTAAAGACCTCATCAGTTTGTGCCCACACAGAAACGCAAAGTATAAAAATACTGTTTCAGTACTAGTTATAGCATCACTTCGCTTTAGACGACACATTAGGGACAGATCCCACATGGGGTGTAAGTACACAGTGACTCCTGTTGCTGATTTAACAATTTGACACTCCTGTTCATGGAGTCAGTAATCTCCCTAGGCTCTAGTCATGAGTTGCCAGGGCTATGGAAGCCTTTAGAGTTCGCTGACTTTGATCTTATTCTGATAGGGTCATAGTCAAAGTGGAAGTTCTCTCCTCCCTTCGGAGAAGGGTACCTCCTTCTTTGATGGCCCCGTTCTTTCCACTGGGATCTCACTCACAGAGATCATTCATTTAGGTCTTTTTTTTTTTTCCATGATATCTTGGCTTTCCATGCCTGCTATACTCTCATGGGCTCTTCCGCCAGATCCGAATGCCTTGAGGGCTGATTCTGAGGCCAGAGTGTTGTTTAGGACATCTGCCATCCTATGAGTCTGCTGTGTATCGCACTTCCCATGTTGGATCTTTCTTTCCCTTTTTGATTCTATCAGTTAGTATTAGCAGATACTTGTCTTGTTTGTGTGATCTCTTTGACTCTTAGACCTATCAGAGCCATCGAATGTGAGCTGAAATTGATCACTTGGACCAGTGAGTTGGCATTGGTACATGCCACCTTGATGGGATTGTGTTGGAATCCCCTGGCACATTTCTAACTCCACCATTTGCGGCCAGTCCGATTGAGCATGTTCCAAATTGTTCATCTCCTCCCTCTCTTTTTCCACTCTTAGATTTAACTGGGATCACTTTTCAGTTAAAATTTAAACACCTAAGAATAATTGTGTGTTAATTACTGAGTTCAGCCAATAGTACTAGAACAACAACAACAACAACAACAAATACTAAAAAGGATAAAGTATTACATTGTACATCTAAAGTCAGGACAGGAGCTGATCAGTTCATTGTTGCTTATAGTGTCCATTTCACTTAACAGGTTTCCCCTTTGGCGCTCAGTTGTCACCGATCAGGGAAAACAAATGATATTTTTCTCTTTGGGACTGGCTTAATTCACTCAGCATGATGTTTTCCAGATCCCTCCATCTTGTTGCAAATGACTGGGTTTCGTTGTTTCTTACTGCTGTATAGTATTCTATGGAGTACATGTCACTTGGATTTTTGAAGTCTGGGGTCTGGTCTGCCTGAACCCTTACAAGTGGGCTGTTGGGCAAATTTCTTTGTCTCCCAGACCCTCAGCTTTCTTTGGGTAGATGGAGATAGTAGTCGTGTTCAACTCAAAAAGTGTTTTGGGGATTTAATGAGCTATGCTAGTAATGAAATCACTTAAGATACAATAGAAACTCCTTAGTGCCCTGCCACATCCTAGCCTTTGCCTCTCTCGTTGGTCTCATCTCTCCCTTACTCCCTGCTCCCAGCCTGGAGTGCTCCATGTTCTCCCTGCCCCAGGGCCCAAGCACCTGCTGGTCCCTTGTCTGAATGCTCTAGACTAGTTTACTGCACCAATGAGGCCTCATCTCCTAGATTTCCACCAAAGCATCTTTTCTCTGGGTAACAGCAGAAACCTCCCTTTCTGACCCCGGGGTGTGCATAGCCTTCGTGCACTTTGCTGCGTTCTTTCCTAGCTGCCCAGTGATTTGGGCTGTGTTAGTGTAACGTGTATCTTGCTGCCTGTACTGTAACTCAGCGAGGGTGAGGCTAGATCTTTTTTGGTTCATCACCGTGGATTCATTTCAGAACGAAGCTTGGCACACAGGGTACACTTTAACTACTTGATGCTTAATGGGGGAAATAAGTGAATGGAAACATGATTTGCATGTGAGGCCTTGGCACTGTGTCTGACTTGTAAGAAGCGTTTCCAAAATGTCAACGGTAATCAAAGAGCAGGTGACAGATTTTGACTGGGGAGGTCCGCAAATTTTCCTGGAAGAGGTGATGTCGGAGTTGATGTTGGAAGCCAAGCTCTTGTAACCTCCCGTTTTAGGGCTTCATAGAACAGAGGATTTTAGGGTGCATTTGTGCGTTTTAGGGCAGTGAGTTAAGGATTTCATGGAAAAAGTACCCAGGAGGCCCACTTTTGAAATTACGTAGTATGGTTTCCTCCCAAGAGCTTACAGCATTTTCTCACTCTCCCGGGGAGATACAGAAAAGACGGAGACTTCTGTTTCAAGGTCGAGAATTCTAGAGCAGAGGGTGAAAGTTAAGTGAGGCTGTGGGAGGGACTTCTGGAGAGAGCTGAGGGAATCACAGGTGAGGGAGGCAAAGTGGAGAGCCAGTAGGTGCAGGAGGGTTTGCCTGGATCCCCTGGGGAGAGAGCTGAGGGAATCACAGGCCAGGGAGGCAAAGTGGAGAGCCAGCAGGTGCAGAGGGTTTGCCTGGATCCCCCGGGAGCCGCCTGTTTGCAGGTGCTTGCTGAAGCCCTCGTGCACAAAGAGGGTGTGCAGGCAGAGGCGGGCCCACCCTCGTCACGAGGACCTCCCACGTGGAGCTCACCAGGGCCTCCAGAGCTGTCTGCCCATGGCTCTGTGGCCTGCCATGTCCTCCACTGTGTCGGAGGGGAGCTGGCAGAGCCTGCAGACTTTCCAGCATTCATTGTTTCACTTCGGTGCGTTTTCCAGAAAACAGCGGCGGCTTCAGATTATTGTGCCTGTTGGTGGGGTTTTACAAGAAATCATTTGCAGGCGTTCGGTGTCGAGGGTAAGATGCCAGTTCAGATCGTATTTCGTATCAGAGTGCTTGGCTTCACCTTCTGCCTCCACTCCTGCTAATGTGTTTAGGCAAAGGTTCAAGTAGCTGGGTCCCTGCCACACACGTGAGAGATTCCGATTGAGTTCCCCGCTCTAAGCTTCGGCCTGGCCCAGCCCCAATTGTTGCAGATATTTGGGGAATGAACCCCAAAATAGGGGATCGCTCTGTCTCTCTCATACTTTCTGCTTTTCAAATAATAAACAAACACATAAAGTTTCAAAGTCACATTATAAATGGTTTTAAAAAGAGACAATTACGTGGTATTTCACCTTTGCCAATCCAAGCCGCTCGTTTAAAGAGCTTCAGGGACTAAAGACGCTGAAGTATTTCACATCTGCTCTCTTCAAAGTGAGTGCAAGCCGAAGGTTCCACTCTCCCTATGGGGAACTCGTCGGAGTCGACGGCCAGAAGAAAATGGTTCTGCTTTCTGGTGAAAAAGTCTGGATTTGTCCATCTTCCCTCATCTCCAGCCCCTGAAGCAACAGGTCTCAGAGAAGGTGACCCCAGGGACTGTCTCTCAGGCCCCACTCTTCAGTATCCTGTGTCTCAGAGTTGACAGGCTTCCCCCAGGCCACGGAATCAGCAGTCGTCACCGGACTGTCTAGGCCCAAAGATGGTCACTGAGACCCCTCTGAATGGGCACTGACGTATGCTCTGTACACCAAGATCTGAGAACACAAAGGCAGCCCAGGTGTCCTGGGGAGGCGAGTGCGAGTGGTGCGCTTAGTGCCCACCACACACGTGCTCTCTGCAGAAGCCCGGGAGGCAGGAGAGCAAGGCATCCAGTCATTGCACAGTGGCCACTGGAGGCTGGGCTTTGTCCTGCAATTGGGCAAGCGAAGCTCTCAGAGAAACGTTTCTTCCCTGTGGGAACTCTACGTGCTGTGGTGAGATGCAAGCACACAGAGATACAGCTCAGGCTGCTTGACGAACTCCATAATGGGCTCCTTACGATAACCGTGAACAAGTGCTCTTCAAGAATTCCCTCCCTTACCTAAACATGTTCAGTGGACTATTTAAGCATTTTTAATGTGTGTTTTTAAAATGCATTGCTGAAGTTGAAAGGGAAGTCCCAAGAGGCTAAAAAACTAAGGAAAACGTACAAGTCCCCTAAAGTCATCCTCTGCCGGGTTTTGTTGTGAAATTCGGACCAGAAAGCAGAAGCTCAGAGCACGCTGCCAGGGACCTTAGGTGAGAGACGAAGCAGGAAGTGTAGGTGCTTCACGTTTTGTGCTTGGAGAAACACCGGACTTGTTGAATGGAAGGGAACCAACCTTCTCCCGAGTAGGTTATTTCAGGGGCTTGAGCTCCTGATTCGCACTACTCTTATATTTGACACCCTCCATCTGAGGGTTTATTATAAAGTGACCCCCTGTGTGATGTACCTTCAACCCAGGTCTCAAAACTTCCCAAAGGGGAAGTTCATTACACACATACTTTTGATAAGAAAATCATAAAATACAAAGAAAGAAGTAACAATGAGTACAAATCAGCAAAGGACAAAACCAAAGAAATAGAAAATAGCCAAGCAAATTTACAAAATAGAAATAGCAGCCTCAGGTCTGTAAGGATATTAGTTATCATAACAATAGCTTTAATATAGTTAATGTGTTTAGAGAAACAAAAAAGAATAGTTGAAGTATGCGTATGGAATAAGAGATTTGAAAAAAATAAATTTAAAAAGACTCAAACAGAAATTGTTGAGATAAAAAACATAATAATTGAAATAAAAAATATACTGAATAGTTTAAACAGCAAATTGGAAAAGCCATAGAGAGAATGAGTGAGCAGGAGGATGCCTGAGGAAATCCAGAATACATCAAGAGACAGAATCATGAAAGAACAATGAAGCATCCTGAAAGATGCAGTGAGACCGTGGATCAAGTGTCTAGTTGGACTTAGTGGAAAAGCAGAAGTAATTCAGGGAGAGACTGGTGAAGTGATAAGGCCTGAAAATTATCTAAAAATGATACAAGAACATGAAATTCCTGGAGCCCTTGGAAGCCTGCGGGCCAAGAAGCCCCAAGGCAGAAGTTAGATAAAAACTAATCTCCATCAAGACACCAAAGACTTCTGCCTTATCCCCATAGCCAGAGAGAAAAAAATGGTTGTTTGTTATCTCTGGAAGAATAATAGTTAAATTGTTAATTCAGAATAGTAGTAATAGTTGAATAGTAGTTAACTTCTCTGAGACAACAGTGTAAACTAAAAGAACAGAGGAAATTATTTTCAGATTGTAGAGAAAATAATAGTCAACCTAGTGTTGTGTATCCAGCAAAATTATCTTTCAAGCTTGAAAGTGACAAAGATTTCTCAAACAACATTGTTGGCATTTGATCAATTACATACCCTAAACTTGCAAGAAGGCTAGATGAGCAAGAACAATTTGTTTAAACAGTAGCTGTGTCTAATTTTGTGGGTAAAATACTGATCTAATCAAAATAATGTAGCAATGTACTATGTATTTTCCTAGCTTTGGACTTCATTAAATTAAATACATATGCTAAAATGTCTACTTTCATGATTAAATTAATAAAGGAGGAATTTAGGGTTCCAAAGTAGTTGTGAGGCAGAAGCAACAATGAGAATAAATAGTATAAAATGTGCATGAGGGAACATGAAAAGAAGCTAACAAAAAGCAGAAGATTTAGAAAGCACAAGTGAAGAATGTAGAAATAAATAAAAATGCATCAGTGATCATAGCAAATGAATATGGGCTGATTTTTTGAGCTCAAAGAGGAACCTTCCAGTTAGGAAACAGAATTTAGCCTTTTGAAGCATTCAGGTGGCACCTGGCGCAGAGCCTTTTGCAAAGGATAACCACGAAACCATGGGGGAACAGACGCACGGACAGTTGCCGCAGCCGTCATCCTCAGGGAAATGCAAGACAGGACGAGATGTGAAGTGTTAAAGCCCGCGCTTGGTGAGGATGTGGAGCAGGAAGAATTTCCATCCATTGCTGATGTCAGTGATCCCATTGTACAGTGGCTTGGTGTTACCCGGTGTAGAAACCCACACCTGTGTAGCAGGACCGATGTGTAAGAATATTCCCAGCAGCCCCGTCTGTGACCTGACCATCCAAACTAGACAGTCCAGATGTCCCTCACCAAACCACAGGAACTGTGGGGTCTTTGTGCCATGGACTAGGATGCCAGACTAACCAAAGGCAAGGAAGGAAAATGGAAGATCAAGTGTTTGGGGTGAGGTGAGCCCTGGATTGGACATGCTGACTCGCGGGAAACGAAGCCTTGGTGGTGCTGGCTGGACCAGGGCTGGGCTGTCAGCCGCTGCAGGGAGAGCAGGTCACCCCTCAGAGGAGCGTGATGTCATCTGCACAGCACAGGGAGAGGCGAGCAGTGTGCCGAAGTGTAGACCCCCACGGTCTGCGCGTCTTTGGAGTAGTGAGTAAGTGGGGAACCAGGGCCAAACCGGGCGTAGGCTACTGAGTTTATTAAGGGTGTGTATACAGTGAATCCTCCCAATGTCTCTGCTTGTGTGTTCCTGCTGTTTATATGACCTGGATGGGAAATTGAGGCAGTAAAGGATGACGCTCTCACAGCGAGGGGAGTCAGGGTCTCCGCACCGGCTGCCTGATGGAATCATAGTCTTTGGGCCTTGTGTTCAAGCACAGCCAGCTTCTCAGTGGTGGGCGGGATCTCGAGCTGCTGGTAGCCTAAGGGAGTGGTGCAGGTGAAGGGGAAGGAGAGAGGGAGGGCCGGGCAGTGGGCAGTGGGCAGTGGGAGGCGTGGGGAGCAGTCCCGGGAGAGGGGTGCACGGAGAAGGAATTGGAGACAGCGGGCTTGTTTTGGGGGACCTGGTCCATCAGTTTGATCCTGGCAACATCATCCCCTGAAGGAACAGGACACCAGAGCTGGCTTTGTCTGGGACACGTGGTGCCAGGTCTGGTCCAAGGCAGCCAGGGGCAGAGACGCTGAAATCGTGGCTGCACACAACACAGCGTGCAGTGCTCACATCAGCACATGGAGTGGACATCGCACCTAAGGGAAGTCGCCTCTGAAACCCCCCGCCTCTCCTACAGAATGTGGTCTGTGATGTCCATGTGCCCGGCCCTGTTTCTCACCCAGTAGCCAGCGAACTCAGGCCGTTTCCTTGGTTTTGCCCAAGACGAGCATTCGGCTTGCGTGGGGGTAGGCCATCAGCCACAGGAGGCGAGCCTGCCCTGTGCAGGTGTGTCACGCTGTGGCCCTGGCGCGGGGCCTCGGGGTGAATCCTGAGCCCGTCACCTGTGTGATGCAGCCATAGCACATCGTTCAGAGTCCTGCCTGCTCCTGTAACAGGTGTGAGAGGAGGGCCTGACGCAGTTGACGTGCTCAGATGCTGGTGGAAGGCCTGGAACAAAGTGAAGCCGAAGCACCGTGGAGGAGGAGTGGAAAGGTGGGGGCCAGAGCTGGCCTGCGTGTGGGAGCCTGAGCAGTCAGCTGTTGTCATCTGGGACCTACAGCGAGAAGCAGGTGGTAGAGCTCACCTGGACCGAGGGCCACTGTCTGAGCCGTGTAGGGTATAGTGTAAGGTTGCGAGGAATGGCAGCTGCGGAGTGGGAGGGGTTAGTTCACTGGGCTGACAAGGATGACAAGGACAAGGACCTGAGAGCAAGGCCAGCGGCATGAGGGGACGAAGGAGGTGAAGGAGGTGCTGGCTCGGCCGGGTGGGGTGGGGTGCTCCCTTTGGTCCCTTAGGTTCTGTGGCTGAGGTCTAACAATTTGCTGGCAAAGCACAAACTAATAAGAGGAAAACAGCACACATGTTCTTAAATGAATTATTTCTAATTTATTTATTTTAAAGGCAGAGAGAGACAGACAGACAGACATTCCATCTTCTGGTTCACTCCCCAGATGCTCTCAATGCCTGTGGCTGGCCCAGGCTGAAGTTAGGAGCCAGGAACCAGGAAAGCCATCTGGGTCTCTTATGTGGGTCCAGGGGCCCACGCACTCAGGCCATCTTCCACTGCTTTCCCAGGCACATTAGCAGAGAGCTGGACTGGAAGTGGAGTAGCCAGGACCCGGACTGGTACTTGTTTGGGATGGTGGCATTGCAGGCGGTGGCACTGGCCCCAATCCGAGTATTTTTATGTGGAATGGGGAGGCTTCACGTGAAGAAGTGAAAACCTCAGAGCAGCAGTGAGGCCTGGAGCTTAGGTGTCATTTTGACAGAGTAGTAGGTTGTGGGGACCTGGCGAGACAGAGAACAGGGCTGGGCGGTGGTGGGAAGGTGGCTGGGAAGCTGACGGAGCAGGAGGTTTTCTGCAGTTACTCGTGCAGACTCCCACGGCACCACCTCTCTGTCTCTGGTGATGTTCCTGCTTTCCTGGCTCAAGGAGGGCCCTTTCTCATGGGACATGCATGTCCTTATCTATTTTACACTGTGTGTGTGTGTTTTATTAATTTTATTTTTTTAAAGATTTATTTATTTATTTGAAAGAGTTACACAGAGAGAGAAGAGAAGCGAAGAAGGGGGAGGGTCCTCCATCTGCTGGTTCACTCCTCAATCAGCTGCAATGGCTGGAGCTCTACCCATCTGAAACCAGAAGCCAGGAGCTTCTTCCGGATCTCCTACACGAGTGCAGGGGCCCAAGGAGTTGGGCCATCTTCTACTGCTTTCCCAGGCCACAGCAGAGAGCTGGATTGGAAATGGAGCAGCTGAGTCTCAAACCGGTGCCCATATGGGATGCCGGCACTGTAGGCGTTGGCTTTACCCACTACAACACAGTGCTGGCCCCCATTATGTGTGTTTTTTAAAAAAATTTAATTGAAAGGCAGAGAGACAGAGAGAGAGAGAGTGGCCAACAGACAAGATTTTCCATCTGTTGGTTCACTCCTCCAAACGCCTGCAATGACCAGGGCTGGGCCAGGTCCGAGTTAGGAGCTGGGAACTCAGTTTGGCCGCCCCTAATTGTGCCAGGGAGCTAATTAGCTGAGCCTCACTGTGCCTCCCGGAGTCTGCATTAGCAGGAAGCTGGTGTCAGGAGCTCGAGCCAGGACGAGGACCTCTCAGCAGCCTCCCAACCACTAGGCCAGTTGCCTGCCAAAGAATCTTGTGACTTACAGATGGCAGCACCCTATGCCGCTAGGTCATGGTGTCTGGATGCCCGGTGTGGAGAGTGGAGCTGTGCTGCTGTGTCACTGACCAGCTGTGCAACCTTGGGCGACGGGGCTGACTTCTCTGTGTCTCAGTTTTCTGTACATAAAAAAGGTCAAAGTGGTTGTTGAGAGGCCTCTGTGGGTCACACACTGGGACAGCACGGAGCGTGTGGGCAGTGCACACGAAGTGAGCTCCTACCGCTGCACAAATGCAACAGCCTCAACTTCTGGTGGCCACTGAGTTTTTCTGGGCTGGCTCTGATTTGGTTGTCCAGTTAGCTTTTTAAAAAAGCATACACTTTAAAAAAAAAAGTGGCATACATTTCAGTTTTCCGACTAGGAGTGCAAGGGCCCTGTGTGGCTCAGGAGCACTGCGGTCAAAGCCACTGAAGAACGCTGGAATCTGCAGGCTCCCTTCCCAGGCCGCCGTGGGCGAGGGCTCTTCCCCGCTTTGTTTTCCTTTCTTAGAGACATTTCCATCCTTTAACACGACACCCATGCGTCCCCGGCTCCAGAGAGACTGCACAATCACAGCTATTGTTTGTGTTGTTTTGCCATAATTTTACCTTTTAAAAAAAAAATCTGTGTAGTTGGCAACCTAATGACTGTTTCTGTAATATCCATCACTCTGACAGAGATAATGACACCCAAGCAGACTAAGAATGAATAATTTAACAGGAAAAATTAGATTCTCAGTGTAAGCTTCTTCAAAGGGATGTTCTGAATTAAAGGTGAGGTCATCTGTTTGGTATAAAATAAATTAACCCTTTGGTGGCCAGAGCTTCTTGGGGGGCTGTGCGTAGCTCTTATTTATCGGCAGCCGTTGGGTAGCATCCAGGGGGCTGGAAGCACTGTGCTAGCACTGTCTTTGTTGTATAGAAAGCCCTCTGCAATGACCTGCTCAGCCTACACATCTAAGCAAGGTCCCCAAGCAGACTTTACGAATGTCACTCATAGGCTCGGACCCAAAGCTGTTGGTGCCTGTGACCTTCATCGCCTGCAGTCCCCACTGGTTAGAAAACCAAGCTGCTTGATCGACCCACCAAGGGTAAAAACCGAGTCCAGGAGACCTCAGCACCATGGGCTTGCACCATGGGCTCTCGCCGTCGCCTCGGGAGGAAGCTGGTTTTGTGATGTATTTTTCTCACGTCCACACAGGGTTTGCCCGTGCTTACCAGTGGAGAATAGGCTGGAGGAAGTCACTGGAAGACACTGGTTTTGCCGAGCTCTGTAGGGGTTGAGGAAGACGTGATGCACAGATTTAAACAGAGAGGAGAGGAGATTCATTGGTTAATGTCATTTTAGTATCTAACTTAGAATCTCTCCCTAGGATCGAAATCTGGAAATGAGTATTTGAGTAGTGGTAGTCAAGAGTTGAAAGAAGGAAAGAAGTTCTTGGGTTTATAGGGAGTGGGGGTCTGAGGTTGCCGCTGGGGGGTGGAGAGCCGCTGGAGGAGAGGTCTGTCCCTGAGAAGTAAGAGAAGACGTTCTTAGCGATTTATTGGCAGAAACACACATAAGGGTGTGTACCCATATGCAGTATATTTTTTATTTTTTATTTTTTTGACAGGCAGAGTGGACAGTGAGAGAGACAGAGAGAAAGGTCTTCCTTTTTGCCGTTGGTTCACCCTCCAATGGCCGCCGCGGCCGGCGCACTGCAGCCGGCGCACCGCGCTGATCCAAAGCCAGGAGCCAGGTGCTTCCTCCTGGTCTCCCATGGGGTGCAGGGCCCAAGCACTTGGGCCATCCTCCACTGCACTCCCAGGCCATAGCAGAGAGCTGGACTGGAAGAGGGGCAACCGGGACAGAATCGGTGCCCCGACCGGACTAGAACCCAGTGTGCCGGCGCCGCAAGGCGGGGGATTAGCCTATTGAGCCGCGGCGCTGACCCTATATGCGGTATAAACATGAGCTCACACCCACTGTCTACTTCCAGGAAAACATGACCCTGTGGGCGGAGATGATACAGCCTCAAAATAAGAGAACAGCAACTGGATTTCCACCTTTTGCTCAGTCTGTCTAGGGTGTGCGCTTCAGCAGAGCCTTGTGAACAGATTCTTTTTTTTTTAAATTTTTTATTTCATAAAGTGAGTTTACAAAGTGCAACTTTTGTATTGTTGTGGCTTCCCCCCCAACCTCCCTCCCTCCCGTGGCCCTTCCCTCTCCCTCTCCCATCCCACCCTTTATCGAGGTTCATTTTCAATTACCTTCATATACTGAAGATCAACTTAGTATATACTAAGCAAGGATTTCAACAGGCTGCACTCACACAACCACACAAGGTGTAGGGTATTGTTCGACTAGTAGTGTTTTTAAGTTTCATAGTAAAACACATTAAGCACAGAGATCCTACATGGGGAGCATGTACCCAGTGACTCCCGTTGTTGATTTAACAATTGGCACTCTTATTTATGACGTCAGCAATCACCCGAGACTCTTGCTATGAGCTGTCTAGGCTATGGAAGTCCCTTGAGTTCACCGACTCTGAACTTGATGAACAGATTCTAATACAAAAGGCTTCCCTCACCCCTGTTCACACCCCAAGTCTGGTATACTTCTAAAAGCAAAAAGTCACTTAAAGGCCATGTGAGGTTTTGGGTGACCAAGCTTTGGAACTGTAATGTGGCACTCAGCCGCGGGGTGGGTGGCCAGCAGGCGGTGGGGCCTGCAGGAAACTTGGTTCTTCTGCACTGCTATGGGGCTGGTGCTGTGGCATAGTAGGTTAAGCCTCTGCCTGTGGTGCCAGCATCCCATGTGGGTGCTGGTTCAAGTCTCGGCTGCTCCTCTTCTGATCAGCTCTCTGCTTATGGCCTGGGAAAGCAGTGGAAAATGATGGCCCAAGTGCTTGGGCCCCTGCATCCATGTGGGAGACCCAGAAGAAGCTCCTGGCTTCTGGCTTAGGATCGGTCCAGCTCCAGCCATTGAAGCCATTTGAGGAGTGAACCAGCAGATGGAAGACCTCTCTCTATGTCTCTCCTTTTCTTTTTCTGTAACTCTGCCTCTCAAAAAATTAATCTTTTAAAAAAGGTTATATATCCATCATCAGTCGGTCGTCCATCACCAGTCTGTCATCCATCCATCCATCCATTTATCTAGGTCTCTCACTTTACCATTGCGCAATGTTTAAACACATGGGACTTTCATTTCTACATTGTTAGCTCTTTTTTTTTTTTTCTTTTAAATTGGATCACCAGAATTTACAGCCCAGAACACTGACTCCAGTCCATGTGGTCTTGGGTTGTTTCTCCCTCACAATTACCAGCTACTCCAGGGGCCTGGGGTCAGAGGCTTGATTAACGAAATTACAGCTCTGGTCCCCTCCAATAAACCATGTCAGGCTTTAGGCAGCCCGGCACAATGCTCCCTGTTTTAACCCATAATGGGCAGTTGAGTTCGGTAAATGGCCTAATCACTGCCGTATAAATATTTATGGGAGACTTTTTCCAATTAAGGTAGAGCCTTGTTTAGATGCTATCAGTGTCGAGAAGGGCTTTTCCAACAAGCAAATGGCTGTTCAAAGACATCAGGAAATGGTTAAACTGCAGAAGGCCAGAAGGTCAGCGAGTCTGCCCTGGGCACCACGGCACTGTCCCTGGGCCTTCTCCCCCGCCCCCGGCTTCTAGAGAGGGCAAAGAGAATAGCCCTTTGTACCTGGGGTGGGGGGAAATGTCGGTTCATTCCTATAAAAGCTATTTACGAACAGGAATAAAACTGCGGGCCAGGGCTCCACCAGTTTCGGTGCCGTCCCAGCTTTCACAGTGGCTGTCCACAGGTCTCGCTGCTTTGCTGGGCCCAGGCCATGCAGGGCATTGAGTGACTGGCCAAGGAACCGCTGTCAACAGGGCCTCCAGCAGGGGTTCCTGTGGTGAGCACCCCAGAGAGAGACACAAACACACGGCGCAACAGCCGTGTAGCTGGGAGACAGCCGTGGAAGGCCTGGGATCTGGAGAAGGGATAGACGATCCTGTCAGTCTCCCAGACAGGGCACACGCATGCCTGCCACGTGGTGTTTCACCCTGCAGGGAAGATGGCCCGCGCAAAGCCAGCGCGGTGGCCTTCGCCTGGAAATGAGCTGCGCGTTTACCACAGCGTCTCCCAGGTCTGCAGGAGCGGCCGCGGTGTGGCAGGCGGTGTGGCAGGTGGTCCAGTCGCACGCAGGCTGTTTAGCAACAGTGTCTGCTGTTAGCTGTGGCACAAGGGGCAGCAGGACCCACGCAGGACGGGGCAGGTTGGCCCCTGTGTCGGATGCCTTGGGTTTAAGACAAAGGTGCCAGCAGCTGTGGCAGAACCAGAAGCACTAAGACCCCCGAACAGAGCTTATGTGACTAGCGGGTTTGCCATGTCGCAGAATTCAGCTGAGGCTATCGGCCTTGAGCCCCTGTTCAGCTCCCTCAGTCCTCGGCCTGAGAATCCTGGGCATCGAACTTGCCCGTCCGCCATCTCTGCACCCAACTGCGCTGGCCGGATCTGCCTGGACCAGCACGGGAACAGAGCGAGCGTGCTGTGGATGCAGACTGACTGGAGCGGGCCCTCGGCAGGAGCAGCCGCTCTTAGGGCTCTGCAGAGGGGGCCCCTGGAGCCAGGGGGACTGCAAGGTGGGCTGTCTGCTCCACGCCTGGCTTACTGGGGCAGGCCTGGGGGCGGGGAAAGTGAAAGTGAAACAATTTTAAAAATATGTATTTTCTTTGAAAGCTGGGTGAAGGGAAAGACCTTCCATTTGCTGGTTCACTCACCAAATGCTGACAGTAGCTGGGGCTGGGGCTGGGTCAGGCGGACTTCAGTGCAGGGCTAGGATTGCATGGGGGTGGCAGGGACCCATCGCTTGATTGATCTTTACTGCCTTCCAGGTGCACGTTAGCAGAAAACTGGGATGAGAAGCCGAGCCCAGACACTCCAGTACGGACTGTGGGTGTCCCAGATGGGGAGTTAACCTGTACCCCGAACACTGCCCTGAAACAAGTTCTGATGCCTGTGATTCCTGATTTTCTTTCTTTATTTATTTTTTAAGATTTATTTATTTATTTGAAGGCAGAGTTACAGAGAGGCAGAGGCAAGGAGAGAGAGAGAAAGGTCTTCCATCTTCTGGTTCACCCCCAAGATGGCCGCAACTGCCAGAGCTGTGCAGATCCCAAGCCAAGAGCCAGGAGCTTCTTCCAGGTCTCCCGTGCGGGTGCAGGGGCCCACAGACTTGGGCCATCTTCCACCACTTTCTCAGGCCATAGCAGAGAGCTGGGTCAGGAGTGGAGCAACCGAGACTCGAACTGGCACTCATAAGGGATGCTGGCACTGCAGGTGGCAGCTTTACCTGCTATGCCACAGTGCCAGCGCCCTCCCCCCCACGTTTAAAATTTATTTATCTGAAGGCAGAGTTATGGAGACAGAGACAGAGAGAATTCCTGCTTTTCTTATGTTCTCTAGAAATGATCTGATTTCCTAGGTGTCTCCTTTGTATTTTGTCTCTTCAGCTGGGTGACATGAGTTGCTACCAAGCTGGATCTCTCTAGGGAGGGAGGCGAAGCTGTCTGTAGGCAGGTGGCCCCTCCTAGGCTGGACTTGAACCCTCTGTTAGGCCTGGTGGCTGGTCGCTCACCCTCCAAACCAGAACCTGCATGAGATGTCACAGGAGGTCCACTTCTGTGTGAGAACAAATGGACCCGAAACCAACCCTGAGCCGGCACTCAGCTGTCTCGACACTGCAGGCTCTAGTCGGGGGTGAACAAGGGCGGTAGCAGGAGCAGTTGGGAACACACTCTGCTCCCAGCACCCAAAGCCGTTGTCTTCCGAGACTTCCGGCAGCATTTAGTGCAGCTGTATTCTGCACACCCAGGAGATCAGGACCAGACCGGAGAAACCTAGGTTTAAGATGTTAGAGTAATTCAATGCGTTCTTTTTGCTTTGTTCCTGTGGTTTTGTTGTCACAGAAACCACCATTTGTGGGGGAGTCTGAATTTGTTTGCTGTTAGCACAGATTTGAGCTGCATTAGTCGAGTGATAGAAAAGAAGGCATGGTTTTCAGACAGCCATTCGTGTCGAGGGTGCATTTCAAGGATAATCTTGAATTGCTTATGGCTTGATGGGTGGGTTTAAATCTTTCAGATGTAATATCTCGCTTTTTTTTTTTTTAAAAAAAAAAAAGACTTATTTATTTGAAACAGTTACAGAGAGGCAGAGGCAGAGCCAGAGAGAAAGGGTTACCATCTTCTGGTTTACTCCCCAAATGGCCACAATGGCTGGAGCTGCACCAAACTGAAGCCACCAAGAAACAGGAGCTTCTTCCAGGTCTCCCACATGGGTGCAAGGGCTCAAGCATGTGGGCCGTCTTTCACTGCTTTCGCAGGCTGGAGCAGCTGGGACTCAAACCAATTCCCATATGGGATGCCAGCATGGCAGGCGGTGCTCCCACCCGCTACGCCACAGTGCTAGCCCCAATATTTTACTTTTCACTTGCTTCCCAATCTTTCCCATGGATGGTTTATCTTCTTTTGCCACAGTTAAAATCCCTACAACACAAAAGAGCATTGTAGTGAGCAAAAATCAACCTAACTTTAATGATATGTTACATTACTGACATAAATTGAGTTCCTTTTATGTGTAACATACTGCTTTTAGAAATAAACCTGCAGAGGTTAGTACTAATTGAACACTACAGCTATCCAGCACTTTAAAAGTGTTTGAAGTCGTTTTCTATCTGCTGTTTTTAGAGCATCTTCCCAAACCAGCCTAACAAAGACCAGACGATTTTATTCATGCCTTGTGGGTGACCCACACCTGGTTCTTTCTAGCACTGACCCTGACGACTGAGACAACTTTTTAATCAGGCCATTTAAATATTGCAGCAGGTTGGCTGGAAGGAGCTTTTGGTCGATTGCCCATAAAAACCAACCTGCAAGATTGCCACGATGTCTCCGTACACAAAAGGCGAGTGTACCCTTTTTTCCTACATCAATGACTCCTAAGCCATGGGTGAGGTTTGAGACTGCAGCTGACCTGCAGGTTTTTACCACGGCAGCATGATATCTAAGAGAAATACTCATGATCTAGACTCAGTGTACGAGGCCAAACAGTGGGCTTCAGAAAGCGGGGGTCGGAGGGCTCGGCTCAGGGCTGCTGGGACCCAGGCTTATCTGAGGGCTGGCACTGTGGGTCCCTGTGGCGCAGGCGACATCGCTGCCGTTCCAATACTTCACAGCTCAGGAATGTGAGTCTGGAAATGTCCTGGAGTGTGGTGTTCCCTGTGCTGAGGGCTGCATGTGGCCCGTGACTCGCCCTGCTCCAGGCCCGGCTGTGTAGAAGTGACACATGTGGACAGCTGAGGCCTCCTTCCCCAAGGCTTTGTGAAAGCCTCCGTCTTTCACGTCTGTGTGCACCTGCTGACAGCTCCTTCAAGGGATCGGCGATGTCCTCACCTCCCTACGCACTGATGACAGTTTTCAAAGGGGTGTAAACAACACCCTGGCCTTGAGGCTGTGTGCACCAGTGCTTTAAGTTGATAGATTGGCCTGCCATTCTGATCCTGCCACAGACGGCGTGAAGGGGATCTAGGAGCCGTGTTGTTCACAGCCGTAAGGGGCGCAAGATGATCTTCTGTTGTCCCTGATGCCTGCACTGCCACCATGTGCTGTCTCTGCTGAAGGAAGGGGAGAGGGGCTCAGCCCACAGCAGGGGGAAGTGAAGAGGGGTGCACCCTGAGCTAGACCCCAGAGAGAGGTTGTGGACCCCCTGCGCTAGAGCATTCTTCTCAACATATACCAACGCTGGTCACGCTGTTGTCTGAGGTCAGGTTTAGGAACACGCTGGGGTGAAGGAGTGAGAAGAACGAAGGGGCTTCTCTGTGGTTGCTCATCACTGTTGGCTCCTCACGGTTCTCATTACTCAGCCCCTGGAAGGAGGGCATGGTCGAGTTCCCACTTTATTACGCTCGCTCTCTCTAGGAAATATTTCTGATTAAATCTCTATATCCCTGACTCCCAACGGATGGTGCCTGAAAGAATTATCTGGATAATTTTGGAAACTGTAAAGGCCTGGCCCCCAGAACATCTCGAATGTCAGGACTGGGAGGGAGGGTGTGTGGTTAGCCCCGCCCTGCTGTGGGCAGGTGGGTGGGTGCTGCGGTCTCAGCCCAGGGGCACCAGCTGGGGAGGGTCATCACCACGTGTCTATGCAGTCAGGATCCTGAGGCGGGGACTGCTGCAGACTGGGGACCGCTTCCCCAGATGACAGAAGATATGAGTGGGCTGAGAACCTGTTCTTCATGACACCAGGTCACTTGGCACCCGGAGAGAGATTCCCGTGGGAGCCAGAGCTGGCTGTGGCTCACGCTGCTGCCAGTGGTCACTATGCTGCTAATTAAAGCAGTTTCTCAACGCCGGATTTGACCTCCCGCACCAGACCTGTCTGTCGTGCTAACCATGGAAGCACACAGGCTTCTGAATCCGAGGGTAGCGACGTCCAGAAGTAGCCTTCAGTTCAGAAGTCAGTCCACAGGCTAGGGCTCCTGCATCAAGAAAGATGGAACTGATGGAACCGTTTATCTGACTTGCAGGCAGCCGTGGGAATGGGAAGGAAGCACTGATCCCACTGTGAACGCTCCCTAGCACTCCCAGCACAACCAGGGCAGAGTGCGGTGTGGAGGGCACTGTGGGCTAGCAAAGGTGCAGGAAGAGGCTGTGAGGGCTGCCGGTCACCTGAGGGCTGGAAGGGTTGAGGAGCACGGACCGTTGCGTGGACAAGGTGTTGCATTGCACCAGTCTCTCAGCTTGTTGGGACGATGGTGCAGATGCTTGCCCTCTTCCAGTTCCCAGAGTTAATGTTCGTTTGTAGGGGCTGCTGTTGTGTGGCAGGTTAAGCCACCTCTTGTTACACCGGCTTCCCATGTCAGGGCACCAGTTCCAGGCTGCTCCACTTCCCATATAGCTCCCTGCTAATGGCCTGGGAAGGCAGTGGAATTTGACCCAAGTGCTTGGGCCCCTGCACCCTCATGGGAGACCCAGATGTTGTTCTTGGCTCCTGGCTTCGGCCTGGCCCAGCCCTGGCTCTTGTGGCCATCTGAGGAGTGAACCAGGGGATGGAAGAATCTGTGTCTTTCCCTCTCTCTCTGTTGTTCTTTCAAATAAATAAACCTTAAAAGACACATTAGGATGTAAAATTTTCATTTTAAAAAGTGTTGGTGTACAAACATGGATCCCTTTATGTAGCAGTCTCGTTTGAAGCTGGACGGTGTCGTAAGAGGAGGCTGGTTTTTATGAAGTCGGGTCAATGTGTTGGGAAGCTGCCCACTCAGAGCACAGGTGCCAGGAGCAGTCACATCCTCTGCAGACACTGGGTAGGAAGGCACCGACACTGGCCCCGGCGCCAATGGCCAGGACCAGCCGTTTGGAGACAGTTGGCTGTATGGCAAGGGGCCTGGAGTCTGCTCTGCTTCCCTCGGAGCCACTCCCCTGTGGTGACAAGTGTCAGGCAGTGCTGGCTTCCTTCTGCCTGCTCCACAGCTGAAACCTGGGCTCCCCGCTGCGCCCTGCCCTGTTCACCACATCCTGGCTGTTTTATTTTATATTAAAAGCTTTACTTATTTGAAAGTCAGTGTTGTGGAGAGAGAGAGGGAGAGGGAGAGAAAGAGAGGGAGAGGGAGAGAAAGAGAGGGAGAGAGACAGCAGAGATCTTCTATCCATTGGTCCACTCCCCAGATGGCCACAACAGCCCGGACTAGGCCAACCTGAAGTCAGAAGCTAGGACCTTCATCTGTGCCCAAACACTTGGGCCATTTCCCACTGCTTTTCCCAGGCCATAGCAGGGAGCTGGATCAGAAGTGGAGCAGCTGGGACTGGAACTGGGGCCCACATGGGATGCTGGCACTGAGGGCAGCGGCTCTTCCTGCTGTGCCACAGCGCCGGCCCCATGTCTGTCTGTTTTGACGACTTCTCACTTTCCAGTGGTAGATCCTGAGGAACAAAGGTGGTTTCAGCTCTGTGCTTTCATGCGTGTTGTCCATACCGTGGGAACCTTAGATAACTTCCCAGTTATTCAGAAGTTCAGATCCCCCCCTCCAGCCTGGGGATTATACACATCCTGTGTGTGAAGGATTTCTTATAGCAACGCTAGCAGGCTTCAGAGAAACTTCATGACGCTTTCACGCCAGGCTGGGCGGGGAGGAGGCTTTTTCTTCATAAGCCAGGCTTCCCGATAGTGGCATTCATGCAGCGCTCATGGGGGAGTGATCAGTGGTCCGTGCCACATTCATGAAGGCCCTGCCACAGCCTTGGGGTTCTCTCGAGGAAACAGCCCAACTCGACCTTGCTGTTTTTTTTTTTTTTTTTTTTTAATTTTTTTTTTTTTTTGACAGGCAGAGTCAGACAGAGAGAGACAGAGAGAAAGGTCTTCCTTCCGTTGGTTCACTCCCCAAATGGCCGCTACGGCCGGCGCACTTTGCTGATCCGAAGGCAGGAGCCAGGTGCTTCCTCCTGGTCTCCCATGCGGGTGCAGGGCCCAAGCACTTGGCCCATCCTCCACTGCACTCCCGGGCCACAGCAGAGAGCTGGCCTGGAAGAGGAGCAACCGGGACTAGAACCCAGGGTGCCGGCGCTGCAGGTGGAGGACTAGCCAAGTGAGCCGCGCTACTGGCCCTTGCTGGGTTTTTAATCGTCATACAGACGCTGTTCACCTCCCTGAGCGTCTTCGAGGTTGGATATGAAGCCTCGTGGAGCCTTTGCAGCCCTGGAGCTTGACTCAGACCCCATCCTCCTCCTGGGTTCTGTGCCCCTGCCCTGAGGCCCAAGGCTCAGCTGGAAGCCAAGCAGTGGGGAACAGGATTTGAGTTGTGAGTCAGTGTCAGAGGTGCCCCAGCAGTCGCGACTAATTGGGTAAGAACAATATTAAGACCCAAGGGGTGAACTGTGTTTGAAGAACTCCGGCCACGGGCCCAGGATACACTCTGCTGCGTGGTGCCGGGGCAGGTTCTGAGTGGCCTCTCGTGGTGGGCCTGCCACGCTTGCAGGCCTCCGAGCAGCTCCCATCACAGCAGCTGTGCAAACCCATGAGCCACATCACGTGGGAGAGGCACTAAGCGAAAACACCGTTGTGAAGCGAGCTTTTCAGCCCGGAGCGCAGCTACCGCGTGTGAACACAAAGGGGACGGTGAGCAGAGCATGATGGATAATCTCGGCCATGCACGTAATTGCTTCCAGGTGCCGGGCCCCCTCGCTCCTCCTGGGGTTGTGCTCCCACCCGGACAATGTTTTCTTTCTCCTGCAACAGAGCCCCTCGCGAGGCTGGTGCCAGCGCTCGCCCCAGACAGCCTCACTCGGGGGGTGTAGGGAACCGGGGACAGGTCTGCTGGGTGCTGGGAGCTGGCTTGCTCCGTCCTGGTGAGGTTGGCAGCTGCGAGCACTGTCGACAGTTTGCAAAGGCGTTTTTTTTTTTTCTCTGCAGCACCTTCTTAGACTGAGCTCCTAGCTTTCTTTCTGTTTGACCGATGGGATTTCTAGTGCCATTCTTGAACGTTTTGTTGGTACCTGCAAGCTAGGGTTTACTGTCTTGGTTGTGATGCAGTGTCTTCTCGCCTGGATAGCAACAGCAGCAAGCAAGGGAGTGCGTGCAGCTGTCTTAAATACCTGCTTTTCAAGGCTACAGAAAATGTTAGCAAACACTCAAAAATAATAGGTCACGTTTCGTTTCTAAGCAGCTTGTCCTGAGAACCATCAGTGCAAATTCTTAATGTCCGTCAGAGTTCCTGACAGGCAGATTTATGGGTTGTCAAGAACTCAGTATCTGGTTTTAAAAATTGCTATAAAGGGGCTGGCACTGTGGCACAGCAGGTTAAAGCCCTGGCCTGAAGCGCCGGCATCCCATATGGGCTCCAGTTTGAAACCTTGCTGCTCCACTTCCCATCCAGCTCTCTGCTGTAGCCTGGGAAAGCAGTAGAAGATGGCCCAAATCCTTGGGCCCCTGTACTCATGTAGGAGACCCGGAAGAAGCTCCTGGCTCCTGGCTTCAGATTGGCACAGCTCTGGCTATTGCAGCCATCTGGGGAGTGAACCAGTGGATGGAAGACCTCTCTCTCTGTCTCTACCTCTCTCTGTAACTCTTTCAAATAAATAAAATAAAATCTTTAAAAAAAATTTTAAAAACTGCTATAAAAGACCAAAACATTGTACCTGCAAATAAATACTATGGGCATTTCCTTCCTGGTCACAGCTTCTCCTCTACAGGGTCTCTAACCCCATTGGGGGTGGGCAGGGAATAAAGGCATGATTGAATTTGATGAAAATATTCCAGTATGTAGGGTAAATAAGTAGAGTAGCTCATCTAATCTATTTTACCTTTAGTAAAAGTATTTCACTAAAAAATAATCAAAGAAACATATATAAATATGTCAGTAGATTCACATATGTAATATCATTTTATACCCCTATAAGAATATTTTTATCTTATTCTAAACTCGTACAAAAAAGAACAGCAAACTATGGCAATAGTCTTTATTACAGATTTTTAAACTATTTTTTAAATTTTTAAAATATCCATTTTTTCCCTCTGAAATCAGAGTTACAGGGGGAGAGAGGCAGAGACAGAGAGAGATCTCTCGTCTGTTGGTTCACTCTCCAGATAGCTGCAATGGCCAGGGCTGGATCAGGCTGAAGCCTGGGATCAGGACTTTCTTCCAGGTCTCCCATGTGGGTAGCTGGGGCCCAAGCACTTGGGCCATCTTCTGTTGCTTTTCTCAGGCCATTATCAGGGATCTGGGTTAGGAGTGGAGCAGCTGGGACACAATGTGGGATGCCGGTGTCACAGGCAGCCACTTTGCCCACTAGGCCACATGCCTTTCCCATACCCTATTATTTTAAACACATGGATCGTCAGAGTCGTCGGGAAAGCCCTCCCCTCCTCTTTGCTGGTTGCACTGGGCCCAGGAAGGAGGCCCATTTCACAGCACACCTGGTCAGACCCCTCATTGGGCAGCTGTCCCTGTGAGTGTGGGTCCCTCTTCCCTCTTTGGCCTTATTTCACGCCTTTGCAGTTCAGGAACGTGTGTGTGGGGGTTGGATCTTGCAGGTAGAAATTCCAGTGCTTGTTTAATCCCGTGGGTCTTTGAACCTTTAGGTCATGTGGGATACAGAGCTGACCCCAGGCGGGCACTGAGGCATCCCTTTGTTGCTGGATGAGGCCCAGGCGCACCTGCACGCTGATGGCGGTGGGAGGTGGGCAGGGCCACAGAGGAAAGCAATAAATAAAATGGTGTGAGAATTGCCATGAATTCTAACAAGCTCATCTCTCCGCAGGTTAAGTTCACTTCCTCCATGAGAATGCAAATATATACAGAGAGAGAGGTATAAATGGCTCTCCCACTTCTGAGAAAGATGATAAGGATAAGAGCTCACTGCTGAAGCGTGCCCAGCGGTGCACTGATGATGTGCTCAGATTTATTTTACATTCCCCGTGACTGAAGCTGGGTCTAGCATCCAGCATGGTCTGGGAGACTCCGGCAGGGCTCTGCCCCTGCCACAGTGCTGTTCTCTGGCTTCTTTTATGAGCCTCACCCTCATTGGCCAGCCTGTCCCCGCTGGGAGGGTCTTTCTGTCTCTGTGGGCAGACAGACGGCTGGGTCCACCTTCCTTGCAGCCCGGATTCTCTGGCGATTGCAGGCCAGATTCAGCCCTGTCCCCTCCCATGCAGCTCCCAGAACCAGCCTCTCAGTGGAGCCGACCTCCCTGACAAGCTTTGGATTTGCAGAATAATCCAGCTCAGGGCCTTGCTCTGAGAATTACGTCTGAAGAAGTTCAAACTTCAAAGGGAACAGGGAGCCCTACATGGCTCTGGAGGTAGACAGTCTAGGAAAGAGTCTTGCCTTGGCTGGCATGGCGGCTCACTTGGCTAATCCTCCGCCTGTGGCGCTGGCACCCCAGGTTCTAGTCCCGGTTGGGGCGCTGGATTCCATATTGGCCATTTGGAGGGTGAACCAATGGAAGGAAGACCTTCTCTCTCTCTCTCTCTCTCTCTCTCTCTCTCTCTGTCTAACTCTGCCTGTCAAAAAAAAAAAAAAAAAAAAAAGTCTTGCCTTGTCCAGGGCCTGGGAGATTTACAGCAGAGGAATCCGTCAAAGGTGCAGAAGCTTCTAGAATAACATCACCTGGAAACAGGTGGGGAAAGAGAAAACTTTAATGTCCTGATTGGGGGTGGGATGAGGCTCTGTGGGCCTGTGAGTGGGCTTTACTGGTGACCCGGGCCTGGGGGTTGGTGATGAAGACAGGTGCATCAGGAATGACGATGCCAAGAGTGGCAGAGGCTGGGACAATGACAGTTATGTCTTCTGAGACAGATCACAAAGCTCCCCCCACCCCAGCCCAGGTTACTGGTTTGTCAAGAAAGCAGCCATTCAGGCTGGAGTCCCCCAAGGCTTCATACCTGTGGGCTGTGACAAGACAGACAGGTGTGGCCACGGCCACTCAGTGTGCACCTGCTGGCTGCTGGCTGCACCTCCTAGTCAGGTCGTGCTCTGTGTGCCATTCTCCACTTCTGATGCTTGGATCTCACACGTTGTCCGTCTCCAAAGCCCACCCTCAGCTCCACCTGCCCAGTTCCCACCACTCCGAGTGGCTTAGCTGAGTGTCACTGCTGGATGTCGCCTGGGTTGACCTTGTGCCACAACAGGGCCCTTTCTCTCACCTTCTCTTGCAGTCGCTTGTGTACTTGCCCTGGTCCTGTTGGGTTGGAGATCCCTGAGCCCGGGGGGCACTCGTGTGCCAGGCTGCGTGTCATCTGCCATGGTGTCTGCTCTCCTCCATGCTGGCAACATTTCTCTAACCTGGGCCTTATGGGCCTTGTTTTGAAATGAAGACGCTGAGGGGCCCTGCCCAGTCCCAGGATTGGTGGGATCATTTGTGCTGCGTTGAGGATTATCCTGAGACATGGGGGAGGGACTTGGGGCTGATGATGGACAGTAACTCTTACATTGGAACTAAGGTGGACAGGAGTATTCCCTTCTGTCAGCTCCCACTGTTGCCCCTGCTAGCTCTGGAGTGAGAAAACATGTGCTGAGCCTTAGATGGTGGGGGACGGCTCCTGGGATAACAGGATGAGCACCCTGGGAAGTCGTGTCATTATTTTCAGGTTGCAACCAGAAACCACTTTGTAAATTACTGTTTTTATTTTTTCTCTCAGATCTTCAGCAGGCCCCGAGATAGCCAGAGAGAATGAATATAACTTCCAAACACGCTTTACTCGTCCTTGGGACTGACAGTCTCTCATGAGATGCTCTTTCCCTATTCAGTTTACAGACACAAGACTATAATGGCTGTGGCAAAGAGTGTGTGAAGAGGTAGCATCGTGGCATTGCTGTGCTGGGTCCTGATCCGAGCTCCACTTGCACCTGGAGCCTGGAGCAAGCCTGTGTAGAAGTCCATTTCCTCAAAAGGGACAAGGAGCCCCGCTTTTGTCTCTCACAGAGCGCTCTGCACAGGAAACAGGGTGGTGACAGGGTTAGGGCTTGAGGCAGGTTCCTGTGTGCGGGACACCGCGGATGTAATTGCTCCTGAGGCTGCAAAGATGGCTTACTGAAAGCCGGCATGGGCGTCCTGTTGGTCCCAGGGAGCCAGGACTCTGGCAGTCTTCTGCGTTCCTGGGGGATGGGTCTGCTTGTCCTACTGGGAGATGGGAAAGCGCACAGTGACAATGACGGGGGGGGGGTGCCTCCTGGTCACCTGGCAGCATTGCTTACAGCAGGCCCCTGAGTGAACTTGAGGAGCCGAGCAGTGTTTCAGGACAGAGGCACAGGGGAGGCCTGTGATGAGAATGACAAAGACGAGCAGTCCCAGACCGGAGACGTGGTTCCCCTGGCTCAGGGCTGAGGGTGGCAGCAGAGCCCGGCGCGGGGCGATGGATCTTCAGGGAATGCCGCCACGGTGCGCCCACAGCCGGGAGCTCCTCTCGGCTGGCTGTTGCTCAGACGGAGTTGCTGGGTCAGGGTGGGTGTCCCAGGTCTCTGGCCCGATGTGTGCGTTACTGCCTCCCAGAGTCTCTGGATCATCGGGTGGTCAGCCCGTGTGTTACTTAAACACAAAACAACCAAGCTGCCGGAGGGTGAGCGCTGTGCCAAGTGCGGACTCACAGCCTGAGCCCCCAGGGACGAGGCCAGCCTGCACTGTCACCAGAGTGGCAAGGAGCAGCGTGGAGGAGACAGAAAATGGGGCAGCCTGGGTCAGAGTTGGCAGAGGAGAGCGGCCACAGGGGCACGTTCCTCCGTGGTCCTGGAGGAGAGGCCGGCGGGGGCCTTAAAACATTTCACTAAAAATACTGACGAATTTTGAAAGTGCAGAGAGAGAGAGAGAGAGATCTTCCATCTGCTGATTCCCTCCCCAGACGGCAGCAAGAGCCAGGAGCGCCCATCCAAGTCTCCATGGGGTTGCAGGGCCCCAGCATGGGCGTCTCCCTGCTTACCCAGGCCGTTAGCAGGGAGCAACGGGCGTCCCACCGCGGGCGTCACAGACTGTGGCTTTACCTTCCACGCCACAGCGCCGGCCCCCACGTATTTCATTGTTACGATGTTTCGTGCATGGAATATTTCCTTTGGCCGCGGAAAGTAAACCCCATAAAAGCGCATGATTTCTGGTGGGCGAAACTGCAGGAAGTGAGTGCGACGGCCGGGGAGGCCCCGGGCTGCGCAGGAAGGACTCGGGCCAAGGAGGCGCCCCAGGGAGCCAGAGGGTCGCTGCGGGTGCGGACGCGGCGAAGAGGCCGGCGTGGGAGACGCTGAGGCTGAGGGCCCTGCGAGTCTTTTCCCAGGTTGTCTTCAGGCAGTGCGCTGGCTGCAGCGTCTCCGGGCACACGGCGGGGCGGACCTGGGCGCATGCAGGTGTCCAAGAGTACATGCGCCTCCTCCTCCTCCTTGGGTCGTCCTGGCCTCCCGGGGTCTCTCGCTGCTGTGTTCCGGGCGCGGACTGGGGCTGCCAGTGCCAGAGCCACACGAGCACCCGTCAGGTGTCCACACGCGGGTGCACACGCACCATCCGACACACTCCCGAGGCTGAAGTCAGGTGCACTGCACCGCACGCTCGCTGGCTCTGCGGGCCTGGGCTGCGCGGGGCTTGGGGGCGCGGGCGCAGCGTCCCGCCTGCTCCGAGGCCTGCCCTGGGCCGTGCCCCGCAGCCCGGCCTGCGGGATCCCCGCACGCTTTCCACACCAGCCTGGAAAGGCTCTTCTGTTCGTGTTTCAGCGCCCGCCGACCTTCACCATTTGTTCCCCTACTTGGAGATGCTCTTGCCCGTTTGTTTAAACAATGACTCTGGAGCCGGGAAGAAAATTAGTAACAGGTGCAAGTTTATTTTTCATGATGTTGAGGTCAAGTTGCTGTTTAATTCACAGAGCAAACTCCCCCCCCCCCCCCGGCCCGTGTCTCTTTTAAAGTTTCACAATTATTTGTAAAGGAAACGTACACGACCGCTGGACGTGCTCCGAGCATCCAAGTGCCCTCTGCGTTCTGCCTTTCTAGTGGAATACAAGAGGCCTGGCTTTGTTCTGATTTTTCCTTTGTAATTTCTGGAAAGAAGTGTCTGGCGCTATAAAAATGTACTCAGAACGGTCTTGGGGATGTTTTTGTTTTGTGCTTGTTTATGAATCAAAGCTCTGTGTTTGGGATGGTGTTGCTTTTACAATTCACACTGATGTTTGCTTTTATTACGTATGTTTGAGATTATATATGTGTTTCTCCATGTTCTCCTTGTGTTGACGTGATTGTGTCTTTCTGGGGTCTTTTCTTTTTAATTATCGTCTCACTGTAATTTGTGGAGTTTATAACTAAAGTGAAGGAATATTTATTAGGGTTCAATCCTCCTTTTTTCTCCTTAAAACGTAGTAGGATATCCTAGCAGTCATAGACCTAGATAAACAGTGTAAGTCAAGGTCTTGCAGCCGGCATTGTGGCGCAGTGACTTAAGCAACTGCCTACGAGCTGGGCATCCCCACATGGTGCCAGTTTGAGTCCTGGCTGCTCCACTTCCGACCCAGCTCCCTTCTAATGCTTCTGGAAAAGCAGCAGCAGATGGCCTGAATACTTGGGCCCCTGTCATCCACGTGGGAGACCTGGATGAAGCTCCTGGCTCGTGGCTTCAGCCTGGACTGGCCCTGGCCATTGTGGCCATTTGGGGGCTGAAACAGCAGAAGGGAGAGCTCTCTCTCAGTCTAGTTTTATGTCCCTACTTCTACCAAAATAAGTCAGATTTGGAATACTTTCATTATTGACAGCTTTAGAGAGTATTTGGAGCAGGGGGCGGGCTTCCATCTCAGCCCACAGGAGGGTCCACAGGCAGGGGCTCTCTGAGGGCAGGCAGCAGTGTCCTTGGTTTGTGGGCACTCTCCTAATGGGGTCCTGTCCCTGCTGGGGTCCTGCGAGGTTGTTGGTGGGCTTCTGGGGGAGATTGTGGGTGCCGGGGGAGCTGACTGTGGTGTTGCTGAGACTCTTCCTGTCTGTGAGAACTGCGAACTCAAGATCCCAATACCAGGGAGTGACGGGGGAGAGGGGATTGTGAGCAAAGGGAAGCAGGCGTTGCCAATGACATTTCGTTTCCCTTTGCTCCAGGAGATGTTCTGCCTTGTTTTGCAGGCTTCTGCTTATAACCCCGTACACTGCCTGTGAATGTCTCAAAGCTACACACGGGGGTGGTCTCAGCCTTTCTCCAGTGTTGAAGCGCTGGTGATGCCGCAGCTGAAACCCTGAGCTATTTCAGCTCACAAAGGAGAAGTGACTTCGTGCCTGCGGCACCTGTGCTCAGGTGTGGGGTGGAAGTGAGATTGCACAGCCAGACACTGACTCCAGACCTGCGGCCCTGAGTTCTGTGTGCCCTGGTGTGGGAAGGGAAAGGGCAGAGCTGCTGGGGGAAGCACGTGGCTGTCCCTGCGAGGAAAAAGATTGCTTTAGAACCTGGACTTAAGAGAACCAAGAACATACTACAAGCCCCGGTGTGGCTGCAGAGTGCTTGCGGGAGCTGGACGAGTACGTGAAGTTGACCTTCGCAGGTAGCTGGTCAGGTGAGGGCAAGTGTTAGCTCGGGGCTGCACCTTGAGCGGATGTGCCCGCGTTCCCAGTATAGCGCGGGCGTCTGATGCGGGAAGGGCAGCTCGGAGACCCCGCAGGGGGCTCGGCCTTCTTGAATTTGCGGGACTGCTATTGCAGTGTCACCAGCCCACGTGAGAGCCAGGCGCGGGGCAGGGGGTTCTGGGCGGCTTCCCCTTGTCCTCCCTGCGCAACGGGCCTGAAGCTCTGGCTTTTGACAAGGACCCCAGGCCTGTGGCACGCGCCCACACCCTCACAATCTCTGTGCGGTGTGGTGGCCTCCGGGCAACCTGGGGTTAGGACTCACACAGACACCGGTTGAACCCCAGCATGAGGCTGGCCCCACAGCCACCCAGACCCCACAGTGCACCGGAAGACACCTGTGGCGTGCGCTCCTGCCTCTGCAGTCCCCGCCTCCTTCCCACTGCATGGAAGTGTGTCCACCTTCTCCAGCTTGTCTCTCTGTCTCTGTCAATCCCTCTAAGCCTGTGTGAGACAGCGCTGCCATCCCTGAGTCAACCCGGCGCACAGGGCTCGCGGCGGTTGCCCACGCGGGGCTGGGGACCCAAGGGTGCACTTGCCGCAGACAGGATGGGCCCTGCACACAACACGCAGGCAAAATGTGGCCCCAGTGCCCTGGAGTCAGGTGACTTACACGGCATCCAAGAAGCCTAACAATGATAGTAAACAAAAACCGGAGTGAATTGTGGACACAGGTACAGCACATCGCAGGTCGGGGGGCTGGTCGCCCCGTGACCATGCCTCCTTTGCACACAGCATGCCTTCAAGCTGCGTGCAGGGCTGCACTCTGGTCCCTGGCTGCACACAGTGCGCTTAGCCGTGGTGAGTCGTCAGGCCTTTGACCCGAGGAGGATTAAGGGACTCAGCTCATTGTCGTCATTCGATTCCGTTCCGTTGTAGAAAGCCATTTCCTTCAGAAAGAAGTAAAGGACCCCGTGTTCCTCCAGGGAAGAGTTAAGGTAAGTGCAGTTGTCACATAAACGTCAAATGGCTCAAGGTAATGTGACATATTTTTAGAATCCGGCAGTTGCAGATGGAAATGAAGCTTAATAGTGGTAATATTGCAGGCAGGCACTGAGGTTTTATTGTAAGTTTATTGCGACCATAACTACGGAATTTACATGCAGTATATATGTATTCCAATATTATATTTTGTTAAGTTAGTTCAGCATTTAGTCATTAGCTTGTTGGTGGCAAGCTAACGACACACACATATTCCCTTTGCATTGCCTACTCAACTTCGGAGACCCACAAATGAATTAAGAACCAGATCTTTATCCTCACAGTGTCTTCCAAAGCTGAGTGTATGCATGTTCTTCCTGCTGCAGTCACTTAGGAGGTTCTTGGCTAAAACACCTGTGGAAATTAAATCAGTTCTGTAGTCTGAGGGCCTGTGGGGATGAGTCTCTAAGTGAAGTTGAAGGTTTGACGTGGAAATTAAACCAAAAATGACTTAATGACCCACATAATGATCTACAAGGAAATCAGATGAGTTCCTTGTCTAATTTCGATGCTGAGAGTCCCAGGACAGTCAATCACATCCATTCACCAGGAAGCCACACGCTGTCTGCGGTGAACCTGCCCTTTCCTAAGCATGCCTGAGCTCATCTCATGCCCAGAGCTGGGCAAGGTCACCAGCCAGGGCCCGGGGAGAGGGGTCTCGGGCCATGGCTTCCCTCGCACCTGCCTTCCCCAGCCTTGTTTCTGGGCCTCACATCCCTCACAGCCCCACACTTCTCCCACACCTGATAGGTGATCACTCAGATACAATGTGTGCACATGCACACACACACACATACATTCGCACACAGACATGCTCCTGAGCTGTACGGAGTAGAGTTGCACCAGTTTTCCTGGGTCCCTATTTCCAAAGTCAAGTCAGCCAGGTCAGGATGGAGTGTTTACCCTTGCCTTGGGCCACCCCCAGGGATTCCCAAGAGTCCGCATCTGAGAGGGAAGTCTTTTTCCATTGATTGTGACTGCTAACCCCACTGACTGTTAGGGAGAATCCTATTTATGTGAAGCTCTATTTAGTGTAAGGTCATCCTATGGGCTTTTAGGAAAGGTGGAACACGTTTCAAATAATTCAGTATGCAGTATTTATAAAAACACATAGGAGGGTACTTCAAAAACTTCATGGAAATGGAATTTAAAGATCAATTTATTCTGGCACAAAAATTTTCAAGTCTATTCATAGAGGGTTCTTCAGAAGTTCATGGAAAATATATATTATGAAAAAACTAAAATAAATCCTTTGGTTCTTTGTTTTGAAATTCGATTTTTCTGCGAGGCTGTTGAAGCCCCCTTGTAACGCCTCAGCCTCATTATAACATCATTTCAGGGTTCAGCTCACACAACTGCATAAATACAGTCTTCTAGCACTCTTTTGCAACTAATTTACTTGGATGAAATTCAAGATGGTCCACAGTTATGAACTGAGTGTTGCGTCCACAAATATGAGCAGTGTGTGTATATATCTCTGCATCAGACTTGTCGAAGCAAGCAGCAGGCAGCAGTAACTACAGGATTGTCTGCAGTAGGGTCTGGGGTGGGAAGCTGGAATGTGAGGTGGGAGCACATTTCAAGTGTAGAGAGTAAGTCACAAATCAATTACAGTAGCAGCCTTCTGTTTCCAGATGCCTTTGTTCACACCTTATTAACACCGAGAAACGTCAAGGATCTACAGTGAAAAAGATTATTTCATGATACTTGGGTTGGTTGAGGGTCGACACACAGGAGTTGTGTGGGGGATACAAGTCCCCTCCCACATTGAAGTCCTATTTCTGGGGGCTGGTGCAAGTGAAAGCATTTAAGAAAACAAGAACTGGGGCCCGTCCTGTGGCAAAGAGGGTAAAGCTGCCACCTGCAGCACCAGCATCCCATATGGGCGCTGGTTTGAGTCCCAGCTGCTCCACTTCCTATTCAGCTCTCTGCTATGGCCTGGGAAAGCAGTGGAAGATGGCCCAAGTCCTTGGGCCCCTGTACCATTGTGGGAGACCCAGAAGAAGCTCCAGGCTCCAAAAAGGCGCAGCTCTGGCTGTTGCAGTCACTGGGGAGTGAACCAGCAGATAGAAGACCTATCTCTCTCTCTGCCTCTGTAACTCTGACTTTCAAATAAATAAATCCTAAAAAAAAAAAGAAAGAAAACACGAACCACACAGAAAACTGCTTTTGACCATGTGGACTGGTTGATTCACTCGGGTCTCGTACAGCCTGACAAAGAGCTAGATAGGATGCACATGCAAGTTTGCCAGCACGAGAGAAAGAGGAGCAAAGTGGTGGGCCCGGGAAAGAGAAGGAGCTTTGAGGAGGCATGTGGACACCCACATCACATGGCAAACACAGGAACTCCTACAGACACTCAGGAGACCTGGTGTGGCCAGGGCTTTCTCCCACTCTGCCTAAGGGAGCAGGAAGTGTCTGCCTGCTCCCCGTCACCCCTGGCAGCTCCCCGTCTCTCCTGCGTCCCTGGGTCCCCAGCCTCACTGCGCTCATCTTCAGGCTGTCCCGCCCACACTGCCTGTTCCACAGAGCCCTGCACATTCTCAGTACCTGGAAACTTTACCTTTGTTTACTGGACTCTCCACTCACAATCCACGAGTGTTTCAAGATCCACGGTCATCCCTGACAACCTGTCCTTGAAGTGCCTGTCTTCCAGTGTCCTTGTCTCAGTTTAGCCACTGACTCTTATGGTCATGCATCCCATAGGCGGTTTTTATTTATTTATTTATTTTGACAGGCAGAGTTAGACAAGTGAGAGGGAGAGACAGAGAGAAAGGTCTTCCTTCCATTGGTTCACCCCCCAAATGGCTGCTACGGCCGGCACGCTGCGCCGATCCGAAGCCCGAAGCCAGGTGCTTCCTCCTGGCCTATCATGCAGGTACAGGGCCCAAGCACTTGGGCCATCCTCCACTGCCTTCCCGGGCCACAGCAGAGAGCTGGACTGGAAGAGGAGCAACTGGGACTAGAACCCAGGGTGCCAGTGCTGCATGTGGAGGATTAGCCTAGTGAGCCACTGCGCCTGCCCCTATAGGTATTTTCATGACCCTTCACAGCGTCTCCATCACACCCACAAGCTGCAGACAGCCTCGTCACTTTCCCTCTTACTTTCTCGAGAGCACAGCTCCAACAGTTCTGTGTCCCGCAGGGAGCAACCCTCCGTGGTTTCTGCTCCCCTTCAGGGCCATCGGATTTCCTTCCCTTCCATCGCCTCTCATCCCCCTTCTGGTCCTGATTGCTCTTTGTTCACGCCTTAGTCTTTCTTCTACTCTTTCTCCTTTTCCTTTTCTTTCTTCTTCATTTTTTTAAATATGTATTTGTTGATTTGAAAGGCAGAGCTATAGAGAGGCAGAGGTAGAAAGAAAGAGAAAGAGAAGAGAGAAATCTCCCATCTGTTGGCTCACTCCCCAAATAGCCACAATGGCTGGGGCTGGGCTGACCTGAAGCCAGGAGCTTCCTCTGCGACTCCCACGTATGTGCAGGAGCCCAAGGACTTAAGCCATTCTTCACTGCCTTCCCAGCCATAGCAGAGAGCTGGACTGAAAGTGCAGTAGCCAGGACATGAACTGGCAGCCACATGGGATGCAGGCACTGCAGGCGGTGGTTTTGCCCGCTGTGCCACACTGCCGGCCCCTCTTCTTCATTCTGTCCACTCATTCTTCCTTCTTTTCATTGTACACATCTGGAAAGTCCTAATTGTCCAACTGTTCATAAATTCAACCATAAAAACATTGGAGAGGCTGACAGTGGCCAGAAGGGAACAACACCCCCATGCTGCCTGATCTCTCTCCAAAGCTACAACTGCCATCTCAAGGAGGGGGGTATCATGGTTGTCGGGACCATCCCAAGCCCCTCATCTATTCACTCCATCACTGTTCTGGAGGATTGGTTAGTTCTCCCCTTCCTTAAAACTCCAAAACCCACTTCCTCTGCTGCACTGAAGATGGTGCCCATACTCCCAGCAACACGTGTGCTGGCCCCCAGCACAGCCTACATGGGCTTTTTGTCCACCTGTTTCCTTGGAAGAAATGGCCATGCTCCTGGCAGCTATAAATTTTCCCATATATATATTTTTTAAAGTAAAACTTTATTTGAGAGGTGCAGAGAGAAAGAGAAAATCCCCATCCCCTGGTTTACTTCCCAAATGCCTGCAATGGCCAGGCCAAAGCTGGCAACCAAAGGCTCAATTCAGGTCTCCCATGAGGGCGGCAGGAAGCCCCCTGCCTGCGCCAGCCCTGCTGCCTGCCAGGGTCCGCAGTGACAGGAAGCTGGAATGGGAGCCACAGTGGGGAATGCAAACCGGGCACTCCAGTGTGCGACGTGAGAGTCTGAAGAGCCAAGCTAAGTGCCTGTTCCTGTGAATGTTGCCCTCATGGAGACAGGACCTCCTAGCTACCGTCCCCACTGAAACAAAGCGAACCCTTCCTCCTCTGCTCCCCTCTGTGAGCTGCCTCTCTGCCTTGACTGACAACGTCCTCTCAGAGATGCACGCTGATGCCTGCTGGGTTCCCACGGAGGACGTCCTGGCGGCTGAGGAACCCCAAACACCCTGTAAACCGTGGGCACCGCGGCTGAGGGGCGGCAGCACAGGTGTTCCTCGGTCTAGCCGCCCAGACCTGTAAAGGTGGCCTGGGTGCCTCTCCCCCGCCGTGCGTCAGAACCATTTCTGTTCTTACCTGTGGAGACCAAATGCAAGACCCATTCGCACCCTAGAATCCGGCTTTTATCTCCCCAGTGCTTTTTTGTGAGGTATGAATTTTATGTCCACACTTTGAAGCTTCTGGGAAGGCCTAGCCGGCATGCTTGGTGTGAGACCTCCAGCAAGACTCGTGGAGAAGAGGCCGGTGTGAAGGGCTGCAGGAAGGCCCTGCGCAGGGCTCACTCTGCCTTCTTGAGTCCTCCGTGTTAGACATTTCCCTAAATCTCCGAGTGCCTGGGTGTGCTCCCTGAACAGCTCCTGGGTGACCGCAGGTCGGATGAAGAATATTTATCCACTTTGCTGACAGAACTTCAAACGTGGCAGCCAGAATGAAATCCTGCTTTCATACCATTTTGGGGCGTTTGCTGAAACCGTATTTTAAAACCGAGTGCCACCCACCTTGATGTACAAGGGACGGAGCGGAAGAGGAGTCTGAGCAGATTCCACAGATGCGTGGAATACACTGGAGAGTCCAATTACACTCCCAGTCAAAGAACAAAACACAGGGACTCTCGGGCAAGGGAAGTTTTCGAGGCAGCAGGTAATGAATTAGTCACCCTTGAGAAAGATGTGCCAGAGAACTGATCCACACTTCAGTTCATATCACGTGGGAAAAGATGGCATTAAAATGGTTTTATGCCTCCTACACATTTTGTCTCTACAGTTACCACATTTCACCTGCCTAATTCATGGCTCCGGAAATCCACACCCTTCAGTAGTCGCAGACACACAACTGCTGTTGACGTGGACTCTCGCTTAGAAAAACTGCAGGCACACAGGTTTTTGAAAACCACCGAGGGTCCCGTTGATTTCTCCCTTTGCATTTTGTGTGTATGTCACGTCTGTATTTACTCACTTCTTCCCAGCAGCACATAAATGGGAAACCAAGGCAAACAGGAACAAACAAAGCCATGTGTATCGGGGGAGGCTGAGGAGGAGACCCGTCTCTGGGAGTCTCTGAAGACAGAGCCACAAAGGAGCCAAGCCCCGTGATTCCTGAAGGCCAGCGCTGCTTCCGGTTGTCGTCGTCTGCAGGGTGCTTCGTGGCGCGGGGAACAAAGGAGGCCTGATTCCTTCCTTTCTGGCCTACAACCCCTGCCTCCCGTGGCACCTGAGTCAGCAGAAGCCTCGCAGAGCCTTCCACAGCTGGAGGCCTGGAGCTGGCAGAGGCCGGCCCTGGCGAGAATGGCTTCTTATCAAAGTCCTTGTTGTCTCTTCTCTGTGGGAGGGAAGGGGCCGGAAGGCAGTTTCACGGAGTTGCTTGTGGTCAGAGTAAGTTGATGTTTTGTTTCTGTTCAAGTAAGATGATTCCAGCATCCTCCCTCCAGAAAACGTCAGGTTCATGCTGACAAAGCATTTCTGCAGGAACCACATTTTCTGAGGGTCGCTCTGTGCCATGCACGGTCTGGCCGTGCAGAAACCTTCCATCCAGCAAAGTGTCTTAATAACATCTCCGAGAAAACAGAGGAAAACCCACAAGGTGCCGAGTCTGTCTTTACCATCTTATTTCGATAAAATGCGTTGTCATACAAAAGGGGAGAGAGAGAGAGGTCTTCCCTCTGCTGGTTCACTACCCCGATGGCCGCAATGACCAGGGTGCCAGGCCCGACGGCGCGGCGAGGCCGGAGGGTCCGAGAAGCGCGGCACCTGTGAAGAGCACGCGAGCAAGTGGACGCGGCTTTGACGCTGGGAAGAAGGGGGCGGCGGCGCCCGTGGGCAGCAGCTGCCCCAATTGACTTTAGAACACACAGGTGGGGCAAGGAGGGCATCTCGTGCCTCGCCGGGAAACACGGTCCCTTTAACGGCCATTTGCCTTCCCATCATGCACTTATTGCTTCCGGGGAGCGGCGCATGCGCAAACCCCGGCTCCTTGGCCTAGCCAATGGGGCACCGCCCCTGCCGTATAAATAGCGTGGACGGAGCGGATCGCGTTTTTCCGCCGTGGACACGGGGTGAAGGGAGAGCTCCGGGCTCTGCTCAGCGCTGTGCGGCCCCCGAGCTCCGAGGGACCGTTCCAGTCCTGCCGTCCACCCCCGGTCGGAGGACAGGCCCAGTCCCAGGTACCCGTCTCAGTTTCCGGCGAGGCTCAGGCCTACTCCTGTTGGGTGTTTCTCCGCGTGGGGCGACCCCCGCTGCCGCGGGGCCCTGTGTGTTTCCCCTCCCCTGCAGCCGAACGGGCCCCGTTTGCCCACTGCCCCTGTCCCCACTTAGTGGAAAATGAGTGTTCACGGCCCACATCAGAGGAGCGTAGGTCCCGGGGACCCCAGATGGCTCGGGAGGGCAGGTCGGGGCGAGTCGCGGTGGGGCGTCCCGCGGCCGTCCGAGCGGCTCGGCCTGAATGGGTGTGGGCAGGTGCGCAGTGGCGCTGTGGGCGTCGGCCTCGGGCCTGCTGCCTAGGCAGAGGCGAGGGCGCCCTGGCTGTGTGCTGGACGCGGTGCCGGGCGGACCGGAGGGCTGGGCCGGCAGGTGCTGCAGCTGCGGTGTGGCGCAGAGGGGAGAGGGAAGCAGGCGGTGGACCACAGAACCGCGAAGCATGTTCGGGAGAACAGAGGCAAGCTGTGGCCAGGTGGCTGGTTACCAGATGTGAACGGCATAGCGGGGAGCCAGGAGTGAAGTGTCAGACCGGAGCGAAACTGGCCCCGACTCCAGAGACCGTTCAGGCTGGCCCTCTGTCACAGGCCTAGAGCTTCCAGGAGGGCAGGAGAGCCTCGGGTCCGTGTCCCCCTCTGGCTCCCTGGCCGGGGCCGCCCTGGGGCTTTGCTCCCACACCCTGGTGGGCACAGGGCTGCTCAGCTGCCCCAGGGGGCCACGTCGGAAGCCTTGGTGGTGTGCACAGGCTGGTGATTCTGCAGGGGTGCGGAACTCACGACCGCTGGGGGCCTGGCTCCCCCCACCAGGTTTCAGAGAGCCCAGAGCTGGGGTGGAGACTTGCCCCGGGCAGGGCTGCTGCTGAGACCCCAGCTGCCTGCAGCGCCTGCCTGGGGAAGCCGCACGCAGCGCTGAGCAAGTGCACCGGCAGAGGAAGTGTGGGCTAAGCCCAGACACGGCGTAGAAGGGGAGAGTCTGGGCCCCCAGTGTAGGAGGCCGCAGATGGAGTGGCAGCCTACAGGTCAGCTTGAGACTGAAGATTCGATGCCTTCCGTCTGGGTCCGGCGCCCCCGGCACCTATTACCTCTTCCTTCTGGTGGGTCTCTCCCTATGGGAATGGGATTGTCCACCTTGTGCTTGTCCTGCCATTGTATCTTGGAAGGCGATGACTTGTTTTGGTTTCACAGGCTCACAGCTGGACTTTGGGCTTTCCAGTTGGCATTGGAATGAGCTAAGGCTTTGGGAACTGCTGGACAATGGTGGTATTTTGTGTTGAGATAAGACATGCCTTGTGGGGGCCTGGGGTGGCATGCTAGGGCCCTGATGTGGTTTGTCTGCTCTGTAGCTCATGTGGAAATTTGATGGCCATGTGGTGGTGTTGGAGCTCTGGCCTTTGGGAGGTGATCAGGTTTTTAAGCGGGAGCAGTGCCCTTCTCACAAGAGCAGGTGCGACAGGACAGCACCTGCCCCGGCGGCGTCTTTCCTCCAGGTGTGCCCCTTATTCTCTCCCATGGGGCCTTGGCCAGAAGCTGAGTAGATGCTTGCGCTGTGCTCTTTGACTCCTCATTCTCCAGAGCCGTGACCTGAAGTAGACCGCTAGACTTCTGTTCTTTATAAATTACTCAGGCTCGGGTATTCTGCTGCAGGGGTGGTTAACCTATGTTTTCTGCAAAGGGCGGCCAGGATATTTATAACATCATTCATGGATTGCACAAAATTATCAACTTAAAAATTGGCTTGGGTCTGTCTGGCATTGTGGCACAGCAGGTTAAGCTGTTGGCTACACTGCCAGCATCCCATACGGGCGCTGGTTCAAGTCCTGGCTGCTGCACTTCTGATCCAGCTCCCTGCTAATGTACCTGGGAAAGCAGTAGAAGATGGCCCAAGTTCTAGGGCCCCTGCATCCATGTGGGAGACCTGGAAGAAACTCCTGGTTGCTGGCTTTGTCCTGGTCTATCCCCAGCTGTTGCAGCCATTTGGGAGGTGAGCCAGCAGATAAAATATCTCTCTCTCTGTCTTTCATTCTGTCTTATAAATAATCAAGTAAAATCTTTTTAGAAATTTGGCCTGCTGTAGATTTACTGAGTTTGGAGTCCCACCTGTGGGACTTCACAGGCCTTACTCAGCCTGCAGGCTGCGTGTTGCCCAACCGGAAACAGAGAAGAGACCAGGTCCTTGGGTCCTGCAGGGCCAGACCTGGAGTCTGGTTTAGAGCGGAGGCTTCAGCGTCGGGCCTGTGCAGTGGCTGCAGCTTCCCGGGCCTTTTCTCCCCACCCCGCCATGCTCTCGCCCTGGCAGGGAGAACTTCCTGGGTCCCCAGTTTGGCTGGGAGAGCCCCTAGCTGGTGTGCCAGCTGCAGTGACCCGGGAGGCAGCCCCAGCTACTCCGTTCATGCAGCTGTGGCCTATGGCGGCCTTTAGAAAGCGTCAGCATAGTTACCATGTGGCCACGTTGCCCCAGAGCTCACCCTGGACTTGGGAAGCCTCATTCAGGCTTTTCTCTCTCTACATTGGGCTGTGCACTGAGAAACAACAGAGTCCATGGCATTCTTCCTTTCCACTGAAATATCATACAGTAGTGACTGCTGGTCACTGAGAGCCTTGTCTTGTGTCAGTATCTGATGACAGTGACAACAGAGAATGGCTTAAACTGCTCCTGTGTCGCATGCTGCACGTGGTGGACAGCAGCGGCTCTTGGTCACTGGGAACAGACCTGCTGATGCCTTTCAGCCACGTGTCAGCAGCGCAGCATCTCCCCGTCCCCATCTCGTCGTTCTGAGCGAGCAGAGCAGTGGGAGTGTCACGGAATAAGGTCCACATGAAGTCCTGGAGGCCCAAAGAGTGCTCGCTACCAGGGCTTCTTACCGTCAGTGCGTGAGGAGAGCTGGGGTGTGTGTGTGTGTGTGTGGAGTCAGGCTGGGAGGAGTGAGCACAGGCTGCAACCCGCTGGCACCTCTGCCTCTGCCCGCAGGGCCCCCACAAGTCCTGTCTGCCATCTAAATCTCCAGCCAGTTTCTCTCTGCCAATTCCAGCAGAACCACATAGAAAGGCACTCGGGGAAATCGAGTTCCAGTGTACCTGAACTGATGGCAAAACGAGCACACGCTTTCTCAGCTTCAGTCCTGGCTCTGACTGCACACTCAGGATAGACGGGTGAACTCAGATTTCTCATCTGTGTTTGCTTGTTCTGCCTGCTTTTGGCCTGGCCTTCTGTTTGTGTACCTGAGTTAGGTTTGCCTTTATTTCTGTCTTCACCCCAAACAGCAGGCTTCCCTAGCCTGTTGTGCCCAGTTTCTAACTTCAGCCCTTAGAGAGTATTTGATGTATCGCTGGCTGCCAGCTTATTGTGAACACATTTCCGCAACAGGAGACTTCCCATCCCAAAGTATCAACCAGTGCTCTCCTTTCTCGCCTCTGGTAATTCAGGGTCTGTGCATAGAAGTCACCACCCGGAGCCTGGTGTTAGGGTTTGGAGGCAGCAGTAGCAGAGGTCCCAGTGGATGTGTGCTCTGTTCTGGGCATGCCCGGGAGAGAGCTGGTGCCTGCTTCTATGAGCTGGACATGTTGGAGACACACCTACAAGCGTCCTGTGCATCCTGGACACAGAGTTTCCAGAACATTCTCCAGGCCTCCTGACAATTTAGCTTCCTGCCATCCTTTGGAACAGCACCTCTTGAACCTCAGTGTGCAAATACAGTTTGTCTGGGATGAGCCTGGGATTCCGTGTCTTACGGGCTCCTAGGTGGTGATCAAACCTCTGGTCTAATGGATGCAGACCTACCCTATTTTCATCTTCACAACTTTCAGGCTATCAATGCTAAGGCAAAAAAGAGGTTGGTGAGAAACAGAACCCCTAGAGGTGGGTGTTACGGTACCATGGGTTAAGTTCCCAGTTGGGCTGCCTGCACCCCATATTAGAGTGCTTGGGATTAAGTCCTGCATCCGCCTGCAATCCAGCTTCCAGTTAGCACGCACTCTGAGAGGCAGGAGATAATGGCTCCTGTACTTGGGTCCCTGACACCCCCGTGGGAAGTGCGGATGGCGTTCCTTGTTCCTGGCTTTGGGCGGCCCCATCCTCAGCTGTTGTGAGTGTTTGAGGAGTGAGCCAGCAGATGGAAGATAAGTCTCTTTGTCACTCTGCTGTCAAGTAAATTAAAGTCTCGCGGGCCAGCTGGGGCAGCGGGGGCTCCAGCTGGAAGTCAGGGGGTCCGCGTGTCCCTGGCCTTTGGGGAGGACTGTTGTTACAGAGAACAGTGTGCCTGCTCTTTCCTCTTCACCTAGGTGGAAGTGCGGGTTCTTAAAACAATTATTGATTTCTTAACCTTCTATCGTGATTGGCAGTGCTAAATGATGTCGCCATCCATCTGTTGTGGAGTTTTTTGTAAATTTCTGTGTCCACCCAGAACTCTTGAACTTGAGCTGTATATCCAAGAAGTCCCACTGCCAGCTTAGAACATGACACAAGCACCAGGAGTGGTGTCTTCCAAACCTGCCCCACCCAGAATCTGCACACCATCTCTTGAATTCTCACCTCTAAATATTGGAGACATTCAGACTCTGCCCCCTGGCAACTCACATGCACTAGCAAATGATCTTGGTAGTTCTCAGCATCTTGACCCTCTTAACTGTGCCCTACACCCCTGTCGTCCCTCATGGATGGATTACAAACTTTCCAAAGCTTCAGTCCTAGTGCTGTTTGTCTTCCTGCAGGCCAGCAGGTAAAGTTTTGCTGATAAAACACGTTGGCCATGTCACTCCTCTGCTCACAGCACATCACCGACTCCTGTTCTCTGGAGTGAAACGTGCATCTGCGAGGCTCAGGCAGCTGGGCCTTCATCAGCATTGGGCCAGGCCTTCCAGCACTTGGCCTCTGCACACATTTATCTGTCGCCAGACTGACTTGGCTCTTCCTCAGACACGCGAGTCACAGACTCTCCGCCGGGCCTCTGCAGTGGCAGGTTCCTGGTCTGGAAGGTTTTCCCTCAGATACTCATGTAATTTGCACACGATCTTTAGGTTTTACTCCCGCCAGTCTCTCCGTGAGGTCCTTGCAGAGGTAGTCTAAGTCCCAGCTCCTTCTCCTAACCTGTCCAGTCCTCCATCACTGCCTTGGTCTTGCCCGAGTGCCTGCCGCTGTCTGCCCTGTCGTGTCCTTTGTCTGTCTTTTGTCGTGCCTGGCCTGCTCTGAGTGTGCAGGCTCCAGGAGGAAGGACGTTACCTGGAAACAGGCCTGCCGAGGAGGTGCTCATAGGGAACTGAACAGCTGAGTCAGCACAGGAGAAGAGATGGTTTTAGGCCCACCTGCCTAGAAGAGGTGCACTAGGCCAGGGATCTCAGACAGACCCGATTCTAAAATAGGAGCACAGCGATCCCTCCCCACAGCCTGTGGTTCTGCTTTCCATGGATGCAGTTAAATGTTAGGAGGGCAGTTTCAGAAGCAATTTGTAAGTCTTTAATTGTGCGTCTTTCTGAGTAGTGTGATGGTTTCTGCGCCCTCACGCTGGGATGTGACTCGGCTCTTTTGCCATGTTCCCATGCTGTGTGTGCTACCCATCCCTCAGTCACGTTCTTTTCCCGTGTTTCCACGCTGTGTGTGCTACCCATCCCTCAGTCACATGGCAGCTGTCTGGGTTGTCAGACGGACTGCCGTGGTGGTGTGGTGCTTCTGCTCACCTGACCTCATATTGCAGCACAGTGCCCGTGGCGTTCACCTCACACCAGCATGGTGCTGGCATAGGATCACCTCCCATCCCCATCCCTATGGGAAGAAGGGGGCACGCACAGAGATCAGTCACCTAATTGAATAATCTCCAATTTATAAACTGGAATTTATCATTGGAATGCATATTTAGGAGAAAACAGTGCATATGGGGTTTAGCACTGTGCACAGTCTTGGGCATCTGTGGGTAATCTCAGAGCATATCCCCTGCAGGTCACGGAGGGCTGTGGTATTGAGGTGTCCCGTGGAAGATGAGACTGGGAGCATTTCTTTAAGTGACAGTTATCCAGTACTAGGAAATGTGGGATATAAGATGTAGAGAACTTAGTCTTTGCTCTTAAAGACTACAAATGAAATTAAGAAGGAAGCTGTTTCCACAAGTCAGTGTACTAGATGGGGCCTTCCAGGAGTGGGCTGAGCACTGCTGAGAACGTAGATAGGGTCAGCGTTCACAGGAACAGGCTGCAGTAGAAGGGACGATTTGAAGTCTTCTCACGAGGCTTTAAAAGTGGTAGCTGTTTTAGTGAGTAGTTAAATAAAATAAGATTGTGTCCCCTAAAATCAGATGAATAGATTGAAATACAGTGCTAATAATTCTTCTAACCAATTTGCTGCATATGAATGCTGTCATGGCATCTTCTTATTTTTATTATTTTGTTTTAATTTTAATTGGTGTATAATTTTTAAGATGATTTTATTTATTTATTTATTTGAAAGGTAGAATTACAAACAGAGAGAGGGAGAGACCAAAAGAAAGGTCTTCGATCTGCTGGATCACTCTCCAAATGGCCACAACGACTGGCTCTAAGCCCATTTAAAGCCAGAAGTTTGTTCTGGGTCTCCCATGTGGGTGCTGGGCCCAAGCACTTGGGCCATCTTCCACTGCTTTCCCAGGCGCATTAGCAGGGAGGTGGGACTCAGACCAGCACCCATATGGGATGCTGGCAGTGCAGGTAGAGGCTTAGCCTACTATGTTACAGAGCTGGCCCTAGTTGGTGTGTAATTGTATTTATGTGCTTCCTATGTAATTCAACACACATATACAAGATTGGATGATCAAACCACATTAACATTTCCTTCTCACATAGTATCATTTCTAAGAGGTGGGAAGCTGCTAAGGCTTCTCTCTCTCAGTTGTTTTGAAATGCCTATTTAACTGTTGTAGACTACAGTTACTCTCTTGTGCAGTGTAACAGTAGGAACGCTTCCTCTCTCTCTCTGTGCTTTGGTACTCATTATGTATCGGCCTTCTACTCTTCTAGCCTCCAGTGAGCTCTAGTCTACGCCCTACTTCTGTCTTTAGGTCCCACCAATGAGGGAGAACGTGGCATTCCCACCAGGGTTTGTTAATCTTTTTTTTTTTTTAATATATATATATATATATATAGTAACCATTCTAACTGGAGTGAAATTGTGTCTCATTGCACTTTTCATGTGCATTTTCTTAGTGATGTTGAGCTTTTTTTCATAAACCTGTTGACTATTTTTATATCTTGTTTGGAGAAATGTATTTTTGAGCTGTAGAGAGAGCTAGAAAGAGAGTGAGCTCCCATCCACTGGTCTACTCTTCAAGTGCTGCAGTGCCTGGGACTGAGCGAGGCTGCATCTAGGGGCCAGGAAATCAGTCAAGATCTCCCATGTGGCTGGCAAGGACCCAAGCACTTGAACCATCGCTGCTCCTCTCAGGAGCATCCTCAGACCCAGACATCTGCATATGGCAGGTTGGTGTCCTGCTGCCATCTTAAACAGCAGGCCAAGTGGCTGTCCCAGTGGTAGTTTCCTTTCTTGCCTAGGTTTTTTCTTTCTTTCTTGGTTGTTTCTTTGGTTTTGGTATTAGTATAATGCTGGCCTTACAGAAGGTATTTGGCAAAATTCCCTTTTCAAATGTTTTGAATAGTTTGAAAAGGATTAGTATTTGTTGTTTAAAAGTATTATAGAATGCAGCACTAAGGCCTTCACGGCTTGACTTGTTCTCCCTTGTGAGACTTGATTGACTTTCATCACTTTTTACTGGTATATTCAGGTTTTCTGTCTTCATGGTCAATTTTTTGGTGTCCAGAAATATATATGTTTCTTACAGGTCTCCCAAGCATTAGGGTATTAATAATCATTCCTAATGATCACTTGTATTTTTGTGGTGTTGGTTATTAAGTCACCTTTTTCTTCTGTCATATTGTTTATTTGCATCTTCTCTGTTTTGTTCTTGGTTAACCTTGCTAAAGGTTTGTTGATTTTATCTTTTCAAAATCAGCTGTTTCATTGGCCTTTTGTATTTTTTTCTGTCTGTTTCATTTATTTTTGCTCTGGTATGTATTATTGCTTTCTTTCTGCTAATTTGGGGCTTGGTTTATTCTCTGTTTTCAAGCCCCTTGGGTTGCATTCTTAGGTGGTTTATTTGAAATCTCTCTCCTTTTTTGATGTAGGCACTAATGATTATAAACTCCCCTTTAGTACTACTTTTGCTGTGTCCCATGATTTTGGTATATCATTTGCATTTTCATTTGTTATAAGAAAATTTTTAATTAATATTTTATTTCTTTATTGAGGCAGTGGTAATTCAAGAGCATGTTTAAATTTTCTGCATTTGTGCAATTTCTAAAGTTCCTGTTGTTGAGTTCTAGCTTCATCCCTTTGGGGTCAGAGAAGACACACGATATAATTTCAGTATTCCTGAGTTTGTTGAGGCTTGTTTTGTGACGTAACATGTGACCTGCCCTGGAGATGTGCTGTGAACTGATGTGACCCATTCTGCAGCTGTTGGATGTGCCTGGCAGGCTGCAATTGAGTGGCCCAAGTATTTGGGTCCTTGCCACCCATGTGGAACACCTTGATGAACTTCCTGGCTCCTAGCTTTGGCCTACTCAAAACTTGACCATTGTGGCCATTTGGGGAATGAACCAGGAGATAGAAGATCTCAATTTCTCGGTCTCTCCCAATCTCTCTGTCACTCTGCTTTTCAGATGAATACATAAAAAGTTTTAAAAAAAAACATGCAGATGTCCTATATCTTTTGATGGAAGAATTCAGCCCATTTACAACCCATTTACAGTCAAGGTTTTTTTTTTTTTTTTTTTTTGTTTTGTTTTGTTTTGTTTTGTTTTGTTTTTTGCCAGGCAGAGTTAGACAGTGAGAGAGAGAGACAGAGAGAGTTATAGACAGTGAGAGAGAAAGGTCTTCCTTCTGTTGATTCACTCCCCTAATGGCCACTACAGCCAGCTCTGCGCCTATCCAAAGCCAGGAGCCAGGTACTTCCTCCTGGTATCCCATGCGGGTGCAGGGCCCAAGCACTTGGGCCATCCTCCACTGCACTCCCTGGCCACAGCAGAGCGCTGGACTGGAGGAGTAGCAATCGGGATAGAATCCGGTGCCCCAACCGGGACTAGAACCCGGGGTGCCAGCGCTGCAGGCAGAGGATTATCCAAGTGAGCCACAGCACCGGCCTCAAGGTTATTTTTGATCGTAAGAATTTCCTTTTGCCACTTATTCATTGTTTTATGATTGTTCTTTATCTTCTTTGTTCCTTTCCATTTCTGTTTTTGATACATCTCTGTTTTTAATTTTATTTATTTATTTGAGAGACATAGAGCTCCTATGTACTGTTCACTCCCCAAATACCCACAATGGCTGGAAGTCAGGCAGGTATATCAATTACTAGCACAACCATTTTGGAGAATAATTAGGTAGTAACTGTCAAAATTTTCAAAGCACATGCCCTTCCATTCAACAGTTACACTTTTAAAGTATCCTGTAGGTAGTGACAAGTCATAAAAATATGTTTTCACTACAACATATGGTGCCAAAAAAAAAAAAAACAAAAAAACAAAACTGGAAGCAACCCAAATGCTCCACAGTAGGGGAATTTAGAGAGAAGTCCAGAGTAAAGTCATTAAAGGCACAGTACACCTGTATGCATCTGATGTGATCATGAGTCCCTACAGGTCCTCCCCCCCCCCACCAGCAATAATTTATTTAAGGAATACAAACTTCATGAATTTCATAAGCACAACTTCAGGAAGATAGTGATTCTTCACACGGTACCCACTCTCCCCCTCCTCCCTCTCCTATTCCCATTCTTATATTTTTTACTGAGATTTATTATCAATTAACTATACACATATCAATTAACTATACACATACAAATATATAACATATACACATATCAATTAACTATACACAATTAACTCTATACTAAGTAAAGAGTTCAACAAATAGTATGGGGGAAAAATGTCGTCAGTGGTCAAGACAATGGCTGTTCAGACATTGCATCTCATAGTGTCAGTTTCATTTCTATAGGTTACCATTTAAGTGTTCTATTAGCTGGTATTAGTTATCACAGATCAGGGAGAACATGTGGTATTTGTCCTTTTGTGACTGGCTTATTTCAGTAAGTATGATATTTTCCAGTTTCATCCATTGTGTTGCAAATGACAGGGTTTCACTTTTTTTTTACCGCTGTATAGTATTTCATGCTGTACATGTCCCATAATACCTTTAGTCTACAGTTGACAGAAATTTGGGTTGATTTTATATTTATCTATTGTGAATTGAGCTGCAGTAAACATGGAGGTATAGGTAACTCTTTCATAAGCTGATTTCGTTTCCCTTGGGTAAATTCCCAGGAGTGGAATGGCAGGGTCATATGGTAGGTCTATTCAAATTTCTGAGTATCTCCATACAGTCTTCCACAGTGGCTGGGCCAATTTACACACCAACAGTGGATTAAGGTACCTTTTCCCCCACGTGTTCTCCAGTATTTTTTGCTTGTTGATTTCTGTATGAAAGCCATTCTTATAGGGGTGAGATGAAACCTCATTGTGGTTTAGATTTGCAGCGCCACAGGTGGAGGGTTAGCCAAGTGAGCCACAGTGCTGGCCTCAAGGTTATTTTTGATAGTAAGAATTTCCTTTTGAAATTCCCCAAATTTTCCTTTACTGCTGGCTCATTTCCTGAACATTTTCTTTCATGTGTCTTTTGGCCATTTTTATTGCCTCTTTTGAAAAATGACTGTTCAAATCCTTTGCCCATTTCTTAACTGTGTAGTTTGTTTTGTTGTGGAGTTTGTTGATCTTTTTGTATATTCTGTTTATTAATACTTTATCAATTGCATAGTTTGCAGATAATTTCTCCCATTCTGTCAGTTGCCTCTTCACTTTGCAGAGTATTTCTTTTACATTGCAGAAGCTTCTCAATTTGATGTAATCTCATTTGTCAATTTTGGCTATGATTGCCTGTGCCTCTGGGGCCTTTTCCAAGAACTCTTTGTCTATGCCAATATCTTGCAGTGTTTCCCCAATGTTCTTTAATAATTTGATGGTATTGGAATGTAAATTTAGGTATATAATCCATTTTGAGTGCATTTTTATAAGGAAGGGGTCCACAGGTGGAGATCCATTTTCCCAGCACCATTTGTTGAAGAGACAATCCTTGCTCTAGGGATTGACTTCAGCTGATTTGTGAAAGAAAAGTCGGTTGTAGATGCTTGGGTTTGTTTCTGGAATTTCTGTTCTGTTTCTTTGGTCTAGCCATCTGTTTTTGTACCACTATCAGGCTTTTTGATTATGACTGCCCTGTGGTATGTCTTTTTTTCTTAAAGATTTAATGTATTTGACAGGTAGGGTTACAGACAGTGAGAGAGAAAGGTCTTCCCTCCGTTGGTTTATTCCCCAAATGGCCGCTGTGACCGAATCTGCACTGATCTGAAGCCAGGAGCCAGGTGCTTCCTCCTGGTCTCCCATGCAAGTTCAGGGGCCCAAGCACTTGGGCCATCTTCCACTACTATTCCAGGCCATAGCAGAGATCTGGACTAGAAGAGGAGCAGCCAAGACTAGAACCGACACCCATATGGGATGCTGGCACCAGAGGCAGAGAATTAAACCAGTGCACCACAGTGCCAGCCTCTGTAGTATGTCTTGAAATCTGGTGTGTGATACCTCTTGCTTTGTTTTGTTGTATAAAATTGCTTTAGGTATTCAGAGTCTCCTGTGGTTCCATATGAATTTCAGCATCATTTTTCTTATATCTGAGAAGAATGTCTTTGGTGTTTTGATTTGTATTGCATTGAATCAGCAAATTGCTTTCAGTTGAACGGACATTTTGATGATACTGATTCTTCCAATCCATGAACATGGAAGATTTTTCCATCTTTTTGTGTCTTTTATTTCTTTAATGTTTTCTAATTCTCATTGTAGAGATCTTTGACGTCCTTGGTTAAATTTATTCCAAAGTATTTGATTTGTTTTGTAGTTACTGTGAATGGTGTTGATCTTAGGAGTTATTTCTCAGCCATGGCATTGTCTGTGTATACAAAGGCTCTTGATTTTTGTGTGTTGATTTTATAACCTGCCACTTTACCAAACTCTTCCATGAGTTGTGATAGTCTCTACATGGAGTCTTTTGGATCCCTTATATCTAAAGTCATGTCCTCTGCAGTTAGGGATAGTTTGACTTCCTCCTTCCCAATTTGTACCCCTTTGATGTCTTTTTCTAGTCTAATGGCTCTGGCTAAAACTTCCAGGACTATATTGACTAGCAATGATGAGAGTGGGCATCCTTGTCTGTTTCTGGACCTCCGAGGGATTGCTTCCAACTTTTCCCTCTTCAATAGGATGCTGGCCATGGGTTTGTCATAAATTACCTTGATTGTGTTGAGGAATGTTCCTTCTATACCCAACGTGCTTAGAGTTTTCATCATGTAAGGGTGTTGTATTTTATCAAATGCTTTTTCTGCATTAATTGAGATATTCATCTGTTTTTGTTCTTCAATTTGTGAATGTGATGCATCACATTTGCCAATGTTGAACCATCCCTGCATACCAGGGATAAGTCCCACGTGGTCCTGGTGAATGATCTTTCTGATGTGTTGTTGGATTTGATTGAATAGTGTTTTGTTGAGGATTTTTGTGTCTATTCATCAGGGAAATCGATCTGTAGTTCTCTTCCTCTGTTGTATCTTTTTCAGGTGATACAGGCTTTGTAGAAAGAATTTACAAGGATTCCCTCCCTTCAACAGTTTGAATAGCTTGAGAAGAATTGAAATTAGTTCTTCTTTAAATATCTGGTAGAATTCAGCAGTGATGCCATCCGGTCCTGGGTTTTTCTTTGTTGGGAGGGTCTTTATTACTGATTCAATTTCCATCTTGGTTATGAGTTTATTTAGATTTTCTGTGTCTTCATGGCTCAATTTAGGTAGGATATTATGTGTCTAGCAATGTATCCATTTCTTCTAGGTTTCCTGGTTTGTTGACATACAGCTCCTTGTAGTAATTTATGATGATTCTTTTTATTTATTTAGTTCTGTTGTTACATTTCCTTTTTCAGCTCTAATTTTTTTTTATTTTTTAAACAATTATTTTATTTAGTTGAAAGGCAGAATTACAGAGGTATAGCCAGAGAGAGGAAGGGGTCTTCCATTCTGCTGTTTCACTCCCCAAATTACAACAACAGCTAGAGCTGAGCTTCTTCCAGGTCTCCCATGTGGGTACAGGGGCCCAAGGACTTGGGCCATCTTCTGCTTTTGCAGGCCATAGCAGAGAGCTGAATCAGAAAAGGAGCAGCTGGGACTCGAACCGGTGCCCACATCAGATGCCAGGGTCTTCCCCCTTCCTTTTTTTATAAGTTGGTGCAATCATGTGTCAACTTTGTTTATTTTTTCAGAAAACCAGCTCTTTGTTTTACTGATTTTTGTATTTTTTGTTTCAATTTTGGTTATTTCCTCTCTAATTTTAATTAATTCTCTTTTTCTACTAGTTTTTAGTTTGGTTTGCTGTTTTAGTTACTTGAGATGCATTGATAGCACATTTATTTTGTGCTTTTCCAGTTTCTTTGATGTAGGTACCAGTTACTATAAACTTTACTCATAGCATTGCTTTTGCTATATCCGTAAGTTTTGATGTGTTGTATTGTCATCTTCATTCATTTCCAGAAATTTTTAATTACTTTTTTGATATCTTCAAGACCCACTGTTCATTTAGGAGCGTGTTGTTCAGTCTTTATTTGTTTGCATATGATCTGGATAGTGTTGACTGGTTGATTTCCAGTTTTATTCCATTGTGGTCAGAGAAGATGCCTAGTATGATTCTGATTTTTTTTTAATTTGTTGAGACTTGCATGTGGTCTATCCTAGAGAAAGTTTTGTGCACTGGTGAGCAGAATGTCTACTCTGCAACTGTAGGATGAAAAGTTCTATAGATATCCATAAGGGACATTTGGTCTATTGTGTTGAAAAACTGTTGTTTCCTTGCTGATTTTCTGTCTGGTTGATCTGTCCATTGCTGAAACTGGGGTATTGAACTCTTCCAGTTCTATTATATTTGATTGTATGTCTCCCTTTAGATCCATTAACATTTCTTTTAAATAGCCACGTGCCCTGTAATTAGGTGCATATATGTTTATAATAGTCTTCTTGTTGAATTGTTCCCTTGATCATTACATATTGCCCTTCTTTGTCTCTTTTTTTTTTGCTTCCCCCTCCCAAAACTTCCCTCCCACCCACAACCCTCCCCTTTCCCGCTCCCTCTCCCCTTCCAATCACATCATGATTCATTTTCAATTCTCTTTATATACAGAAGATCAGTTTAGTATATATTAGGTAACGATTTCACCAGTTTGCCCCCATATAGCAACACAAAGTGAAAAAAAATCCTGTTGGAGTACTAGTTATAGTATTAAATAAGAGTGTACAGCACATTAAAGATAGAGATCCTACATAATATTTTTTTTAAAAATTAATTAATTTTCTATGCCATTTCCAATTTAACAACAGGTTTTTTTTTTCCATTTCCAATTATCTTTATATACAGAAGATTGATTCAGTATATAATTAGTAAAGATCTCATCAGTTTGTACCGTGTTAAAGTCTATGTTTTCTGATATTAGGATGGCTATACCACCTCCCTTTTGGTTCCTGTTAGCATGAATTATCTTTTTCCATCCTTTCCCTTTCAGTCTAATTGGATCTTTGTTAGTAAGATTTGTTTCTTGTAGGCAGCAAATAGATGGGTTCTATTAAAAAATAGAATCCATTCAGTCAGTCTGTATCTTTTAACAGAGTAGAAATTGTTTACATTCAGGGTGACTACTGATAAGAAACAACTTGGTCCTGCAATGTTTCCATATATATTCCTATTTTTTTTTCACTTTGAATTTCCTTTGTACTTTTGCTGGGAGATTTTCTGCCTTCACATTCTTTGATTATGATGACCATGTTTCTATATGTAGCACATCCTTAATATCTTTTGCAAAGCTGGATGATTGGTGACAAATTCTTTCAATTTGTTTGTTATGGAGGGTTTTTATGTCACCTTCATTCATAAATGAGAGGTTTGCAGGGTACAGTATTCTGGGTTAACAGTTTTTTTTTTTTTCCTGTTAAGTCTTGGAATCTCTCTCACCATTCTCCCCTAGATATAGAGTTTCTGATGAGAAGTCTTCTATGAGTCTAATTGGAGATCCTCTGAAAGTAGTTTGGTGTTTCTTTCATGTACATTTTAGAATCTTTTCTTTGTGTTTTACTGTGGATAGTTTGATTACAATGTGTTGTGGTGAAAATTTTTTCTTTTCAAGTCTGTTAGGAGTTCTGTGTGCTTTTTGTACTTGGATGTCCCTTTGTTTCTCCAAATTGGGGATGTTTTCTGTAATTATTTCACTAACAAGGCCTTCCAATTCATTTTCTATTTCCATACCTTCAGGAACTCCTGGGATCCGTATGTTGGGTCGTTTGGTAGCATTCCATAAATCTCCAACACTGTTTTTTAGTTTTCTAATTTCTTCTTGTTGAACTGACTGTAAAATTTCTAGAGATTTTTCTTCTAACTCAGATACTCTTTGTTCTCCCTCCCTGACTCTGTTGTTAAGGCTTTCCACCACATTTTAAATTTGTTCTACTGAATTCTTCATTTCCAATATTCATTTTGATTTCTCTGTAAAATCTCAATTTCATGGGAAAAATTTCATTGATTTGAATATGGATTTCTTTAGTTTTTTAGATTTGCTTCTGATTACTTTTAAGTAATCCTATGATCAATTTTTTTTTAATTACGTTTCTGGCATTTCTTCCATATCTTCATCTTTGCATTCTAGTATTGAAGTGTTGTGTTCTTTTGGGGGTGTCATGTTTTTCTTTTTTTTTTTTTTTTTGACAGGCAGAGTGGACAGTAGATGGAGACAGAGAGAAAGGTCTTCCTTTTTGCCATTGGTTCACCCTCCAATGGCCACCGCGGCCAGCACGCTGTGGCCGGCGCACCGCACTGTTCCAATGGCAGGAGCCAGGTGCTTCTCCTGGTCTCCCATGCGGGTGCAGGGCCCAAGCACTTGGGCCATCCTCCACTGCACTCCCTGGCCACAGCAGAGAGCTGGCCTGGAAGAGGGGCAACCGGGACAGGATCGGTGCCCCAACCGGGACTAGAACCCGGTGTGCCGGCGCCACAAGGCGGAGGATTAGCCTGTTAAGCCATGGCGCCGGCCCTTTTTTTCTTTTTCTTTAATTTTGTGTTTATTATTTTCCTCTGTGGCTTAGTGGAATGTCCGTTCTTTACCTGAATTTTCAGAGGCATTTGCTGGGTGTGGTCAGGGAGCTCTGTTCAGTGCTCCAGGGTGAGAGAGTGTCTAAGATGACAGCTAAGTTAGGCATGGTAAATCTCTTTTTTAATCAGGGGAGGTGTGTTCAGCTCTCTTGGCATAGTTTCATGATCACTTTCTCACCTCACAGGAGATCAGTGCCTGGGTGCTAGTCCAGGTGAGTAGAATAATTCATCTGCACTGCCACAATAACCATACAAAAGGTTCATGCAGTTCTTGGTGTGGACATGGAACCCACAACAATGGCCTCCACCAGGGACTCAGGAACCCCGAGCATTGGGCCCTGCCCACTGTGACTGCCAAAAGACCCAGCCACACCCTTGCACCATCCCATGTAGTCGCCGTGTGTATGTGGTCTCAGCACACATGATGGTCACGGTCATAAGCACCCAGCCCCCTGTCAGTTCTCCCAGTCAGACTCAGGTGTCTCCTCTTGGGTGGGTGCTGAGCACATGGACTCAGGCTGGCAGAGCTGTTACATGTGTCCAGAGTGGCACCTGCCCTCTCTCGGCTAGCTAAAGGATACCAGTGCCGGGTGGTTGGGGGGAGTGGCCCCCCCTTTTTAACTTGTAGGTTGACAGGCACACTGTCCCCCACTGGGCTCCAAGCCAGACTCACACCAGGCTCTTGGCACAGCTTTATCACAGTGGCTTGGGCTGCTGCAGTCTGGTCTCACCTCACTCTCCAAACTGGTGCTGAGTTGAGCACCTCCACACCCTCCATGTAGGTCCACAGTGTCCCTCTCAGTTGTGAGGAGTTTCCACTGCCGTTTTCTAACTCTTCCCTGAGATCGCACTCTCTCCTCTTTTTCTAACTGTCTTCTCCTGGACTAGAACAGTAAGCTCCCTCCCTATTCTGCCATCTTGGAAACTCTGCTGGTACTTCTCTCCATTTTTCTCAATGTTGATTTTTGTGCTTTGGTGGTTTTCTGGAGTGATGCAGCTATATTTTCTCTTTTATATTTTGATAACTTTTTTTACCAGTGATTTTTATTCTTTCTTGTGTTTTCATGATGATAGTTATCTTCTATTTCCAAATACAGGATTCCCTAAAGCATTTCTTGTAAGGCTAGTCTAGCTTTTAAGTTTCTATTTGTCTTGGAATGTCTTATTTATCCTTAATTTCTGAAGGATAAGCCGGTGCCACAGCTCACTTGGCTAATCCTCTGCCTGTGGCGCTGGCACCCCAGGTTCTAGTCCCGCTCAGGGTGCTGGGTTCTGTCCCAGTTGCCCCTCTTCCAGGCCAGCTCTCTGCTGTGGCCCAGGAAGGCAGTGGAGGATGGCCCAAGTGCTTGGGCCCTGTATCCGCATGGGAGACCAGGAGGAAGCACCTGGCTCCTGGCTTCGGATTGGTGCAGTGCTGGCCATAGCAGCCATTTGAGGGGTGAGCCAACAGAAGGAAGACCTTTCTTTCTGACTCCTCTCTCTCTCTCACTGTCTAACTCTGCGTGTCAAAAAAAATTCTGAAGGATAGACTGGGTATAATATTTTCATTTGGAAGTTTTATTTATTTATTTTTAATATGTCATTGTCTTCCTTTCCAGCCTGTAAGGTTTCTGCTGATGAGACTGTTAGTCTAATGAGGGTTCCTCTCAGTGTGATTTTTGTATTTTTCTCTTGCTATTTTTAGAATTCTGTCTTAGTCCTGCACTTTTGACAGTTTGACTATAATGTGCTGCAGTGAGACTTTGTTATATCCAGTGTGTTTGGGGTCCTTTAGGCTTAGATGTTCATATATTTCTCAGGATTAAGTAACTTTTCAGCCTTTATTTCACTGAACTGAATTTTAATGTTTTTTCCTTCTTTCCCTTAGCTTTCTAGACCTCCTCGCCCTCCCATAAAGTATTTGTTCATTTTTTTCTTCCCCTTCTTCTTCCTCTTCCTCCTCCTCCTCCTTCTCTTCTTCTTCTTCTTTTTATTTTTTTTAATTTTATTATTATTTTTTTGCTTGCTTGCTTGCTTAACAAGTAATTTCAAAAGTCTGGTCTTCAGTCAAAGTTATTCTTTCTTCTCTTTTTTCTAGTCTGTGTTTGAGGCTCTCAGCTGTACTTTGTATTTTGGCATATTGAGTATGTGGGTTCCATGAGTTCTGTTTGGGTCATTTTCATCTTCTCTATTTCTTTGCTTAATTTCTCACCCAGGAATGTTTCCTAATGTTTCTGAATTGTCTGTGTTCACTTGAATCTCATTGACTTTCCTTGAGATTATTTTTCTGAGTTGTTTTTCAAGCGTCTTCCAGTTACTGTGCTCTTTTCAGGTCTTGCTTCCCTGGATCACCTGCCCATTGTAACACACCTGCCCCTGTAGTGCAGAGCTCTGCGTGGGTTGCAGTGTGGAGTCACAGTTGCGCAGCTGGATCCAGCTGGGTTCTTGCAGTTGGCAGTCTTTGTTTGCTAATGTGGAGAATGCCTGTGAGGCCCCAGGGATGGGAGTGTGCGAGGGCTCCTGTCCTCTAGAGCACTGTGAACTCTGAGAGCGTCTCCTTTCTCAAGACGGTTCCACACTGCTGCAGCTTGTGCTCTGGGGGCTGGAGGAGGCAACAGGAATTCCTTCTCTGAAACCCCGCTGCTGTGTGGACTCGGGGTAGCTCCTGTTTCTGTGAAGCCTGTAACGACTGTGGGCGTCTCCTGTAGCTAGAACCATCAGTGCCCATGGAGAAGGGGTTTCCTCTGAGGTTCTCCTCTTTAAGCTTTCCCAGTGGTGGGGGTTCACTCCGACCGGGGAGCTGGGGTCCTGGTTGCTGGTGCGCTCTCTGCTCTCTGTGCACCACCTCAGGTCTCGGTGTCCTGAAGGGTTCCCACCTCGTTGCTGTTCCCCAGACACTCGTCTTGGAAGGTGGCAGCTTCTGTCTGGAGGAAGAGGCAAGGGCTGAGCACATCTGTCTGGACATTTTCTGTTTTACTTAATTTGCTCAGAACGTTTTCCTTCATCCATAAATGTTTTTAAACATAACTTCAAATGTCTGAAAAATGTTTCCCTTTATATAATTTAGTTGTTCTTGCATTATTGATTATTTATGTAGTTTTTCATTTTTAAAGTCGTAAATAATCTCATCTATTTTCCTGCTGTTTCCTTATCAGCCAAAGGTATGATTTTGTTTAAAGCCAAAAGGACAGTGCTGCCGGTATGTTTGAAACTTGGTAAAGTAGTAAATGAACAGAAAGCACCTTCCCACTGCCTGGTGCGTGTGCTGTCAGGAGTGTTTCCTGTTGACGTCAGTGGTGTCCCATGTCCCTGGCTTTGTGTAACAGTTTGACTGCTGTTGGAAGGACATGGAGGTGCCGGGTTGAGCACCTGGGAGTGTGACTGCCCTGTCGGCCTGGTTTGTCTGGAGAGCCAGAGCATTCCTCTTGTAGGATGTATGTATTGAAATGTTTTCCCTGAGTCGAGGCTCGGTCCTGCTGGTAACCCATCAACAGAGGCTGTCTGGCAAGAGAATGCTGTACCCCAGATCTGCCCTGGGTACGAGCAGCTCAGGGAGCCGCGTCATGCAGTAGAAAGTGACTGCGTGGTGGTGTAAACGTCTTCTCCTCTTCAGGAGTGTTTGCCAGCATCAACCCGGTAACCCCACACGGCCCCTGTGGAGCAGGCCTAGCTAGTTAGGAAAAGCCAACTAGTAATTATAAGGCCCCTTTAAAATAAACATGCCGTTTAACTGCTGAATGCCAAATCATAAAAAGCAGGTAAATATTATGGCCCCGGTTTTATAGGCTGGAGACTGGGTCGTGGGTATAAAGCACTAAGGAGTTGCTCACTAGGGACAGTACAACTGAGGGGGACAGAGGAGTTCTTAAGTGGAATATAGGCTTCCTCTGATCTGGAAGGCTGTGTCAGAGACTAGGGCCAGGGCTTTTGGCAGAGTTACTGGGCATTGAGAACTATTAGGGTTGAAAACTGCCAGAGAAGGCAGTTGCTTGAAAGTAGAAGTTGCTGAAATGCCCTTTATTTTAGTAGGAGAAAGCAAACTGTCATTAAATCCACAGTGGAATCATGGCAGAATTCCCTTCTCTGAATTTCCATTACACGCTATTTTATATCAGTACTTTTTACACATAATAATGTCTATTTTTTTTGACATTTATATCTCTTACTGAAGACATTGTTTTGATAAGAATTGTACCTTTTTTTCCTATTATTGGTGTTTAACATAGTTCTTGGTATATTTTAGATGTTAAATAAAATCTCAGTGATTATACAACCAAAGAATAAATAGTTAGAAATGTGTTCGAAGCATCTTACTAGCTGATATCAAACTATATTACAAAGCTGTAGTAATCAAAACAGCATGGTATTGGCCTGGAAGGCAACATTGACCAAGGGAAGAGAGTAGATCCTAGAAATAAAACGAAGCATTTACAGTCAATTGCTTTTCAATAAATGTGCCAAGAACACACAATGCGGGAAGGACAGTTTCTTTAATAAATGATGTTGGGAAACTGGACAGCCACATGCAGAATACCAAAAGTGAATCCTTATCTCACATGGCATGCACAGACAGACTCACAGTGGATCAAAAGACATGAACATAAGACCTGAAACTGTAAACGATGCCAGAAGAAAGTCTAAGTGCTCCACAACATTGGTCTGTCCAGTGCCTTTGGGGATATGATTCTGAAAGCACAGGCAGTGCAAAGCAGAATAGACAAGCAAGACTGCCCTGAGTCCAGCAGAGCAAACAGTGGATGGGGTGCACTGACGGCCCACAGAGGGGGAGGAGATGTTTGCTGCCCAAATGTCTGATGGGGGTTACTATCCACAATGTGTAAGGAACACCTCAATAGCAAGGAAACAAACAATCTAGTTAAAAAGGACATGAAGGGCATTTTGTAAAAGAAGATACACAAACGGCTGGAAGCGGTGTCACTAATCACCAGGGAAGTGCAAATCGAAGACATGCTGAGAGATCACCTCACACCCGTTAGAATACCTGTTATCAAAACTGTGAAATAATGAAGAGCATATGAGGAAAAGGGCTTTGCAAGTGAGCTTCCATCTGTTCACACCCCGAATGTCCACAATGGCCAGGGGGTGCAGGGGCCCCAGCTGGGAGCTGGGAAGTCAGTCCAGTCTCCCACGTGAGTGCCAGGAACCCAGTTACTCAAGCCATTACCACCACCTCCCAGGGTCTGTGTTAGCAGGAGGCTGAAGGAGGCAGGACCTGAACTCGGCTACTCCGACGTGGGACTTAGATGTCATAACCGTCTTAACCACTAGGGTAAAGGTTTAGCCCATAGGGAATTCCTAAACACAGTTGGTGGGAGCCATTATGGAAAACAGTATGGAAGTTACTACCAGAAATCCAGCAGGCCCACTTGGGAGTGTACATCTAAAGGATTTGGAACCAGCGTGGTGACAAGCTGTTTGCACTCCCAGAGTCACTGCAGCGTTGTTCATAACAGCCAAGGTTTATACCAACCTAAGTGCCCATCAGGTAAACGAGGGAGGTCCTTGGGCACGTGTGCACAGTGGACTCCTATTGAGCATTTGCTATTATTCCGGGAGGAACTTTTGAAGAAGGAAATGCGTCAGGCACAGATACCACCTAATCTCACTTAGATGTACTATCTAAAAATAGTTGGACTTAGGGAAGTAGAGAGCAGAATCTTGGTTACCAGAGGCTGGGGTGTGGGCTGGCAGAGGGAAATGGTCCAGGGTACAGAGTCCCATTTGGCAGGAGTAGGTTTTGTGGACTTGTATATTGCACTTCAGGTGACCAAAGCTAAGGGTGATGTTTTATGTACTGCAAAATTGCTAAAAGAGTGTGAAAAAATGACAAATATATGAGGTGATGGATATGTTAATTATCTTGTTATAACATTCTACAATGTACACATGTACCTAAATATCACATTTTACCCCATAAGCATATAATTATATATAATAGTGTCACATTTTACCCCATAAATAATATAATATATAATTGTCAGTTAAAAATGAAAACTTAAATAAAAACAGAAAGTAGGAAGCATCGTAATTTCATGTAACACACCACCTGGGAAAGAGTGTTTGGAGGTTTTAAACAGAAAAATCATACCAGAAAAAATACAGTGTCCAGCCACAACCCTGACCATCTCATTCATAATCTCTGTGACATCGTTATGTATTCAAACACATTTTATGGGAAAATCGGTGCCACACTCTCCTTCTGTGGCTGGTCAATGTTCAGTGTGTTCCTCTTATGGTTCATGTCCAGTTCCAGGTCCTGGCTGCATTGGTGTTAAAATCTCCTTTAGGTGCCGGCAGTGGGGCTCACTTGGTTAATCCTCCGCCTGTGGCGGCGACATCCCATATGGACGCCGGGTTCTAGTCCTGGCTGCTCCTCTTCCAGTCCAGTTCTCTGCTATGGCCTGGGAAGGCAGTGGAGGATGGCCTTAGCTCTCTGTCTCTCTCTCTCACTGTCTATAACTCTGTCAAGTAAAAAAAAAAAGAAAAAGAGGAGAGACAGGGTTTCATTCTTTTTTTTTTTTTTTTTTTTTGACAGGCAGAGTGGACAGTGAGACAGAGAAACAGAGATAGGTCTTCTTTTTCTGTTGGTTTACTCCCCAATGGCCGCTGTGGCCGGCACTTTGTGGCCAGTGCACCACGCTGATCCGAAGCCAGGAGCCAGGTGCTCTTCCTGGTCTCCCATGCGAGTGCAGGGCCCAAGTACTTGGGCCATCCTCCACTGCCCTCCCAGGCCACAGCAGAGAGCTGGACTGGAAGAGGAGCGACCGGGACTAGAACCAGGTGTGCCGGAGCCGCAAGGCGGAGGATTAGCTTATTTTATTTATTTATTTTTTTGACAGGCAGAGTGGACAGTGAGAGAGAGAGAGAGAGAAAGGTCTTCCTTTTTGCTGTTGGTTCACCTTCCAATGGCTGCCGCGTTAGGCGCGCTGCGGCCGGCGCACCACGCTGATCCGATGGCAGGAGCCAGGTGCTTATCCTGGTCTCCCATGGGGTGCAGGGCCCAAGCACTTGGGCCATCCTCCACTGCACTCCCTGGCCACAGCAGAGAGCTGGCCTGGAAGAGGGGCAACCGGGACAGGATCGGTGCCCCGACCGGGACCAGAACCCGGTGTGCCGGCGCAGCAAGGCGGAGGATTAGCCTGTTGAGCCGTGGCACCGGCCAGGATTAGCTTATTGAGCCACGGCGCCAGCCAGGGTTTCATTCTTAAAAAAAAAAAAAAAAAAAAAAAAAAAAACTCCTCGAAGGGAGAGCTCTTGTCTCTTTCCTTCCTTCTTTGCTCTCCTCTCTCCATCCCTCGCTTTACCTTCTTCCCTCTTCCACAGTCCTCCATCTCTTCCCAGTGAACGTTAAGAACAGGTGTGTATCAGGTGTGGCGAGGACATCCGATGAGGAGGGAGCTGCCATTGGCAGCAGCTAGTGTTAGACACAGTTAGAAACAGGGGTATGATACCCATCACACCCCCAGAGGCTACCTGGGGAAGGACCAGGCGTAGCCAAGGGCAGAAGGAGCATGGAGGAGGCGGGGGTAGAAGCTGCTTGGTGACACCCTGGGCGTGTTCAGTTTGGGTGCAGGTGATCACGGTGGGCTCTGGCCTGCCCATGCCTGGCCCTTGGGTGATGTCTGTAGCCAGGGAGCTGCTGTTCTGGACTGCAGGAGCCTGATACACATGGCGAGTGGGCATTTGGAGCCCGGATTCACTGATTTCTGCATTGAAGGTTGGCTGCAGTGCTTCTTGCTAGCGCTAGGAGTCAGCTAACTCTGAGGAAGGGGCTCCCTCTGGGGTCTTCAGGCTCCAGGATGGCAAACACTATAAAATAAAACCATGACTAATATGAAGCTTATTCAGAAAGTTCATGGGAAAATGCAATTAAAAGACAAGTTGGTTCTCGTGCCCCAAAAATTGAAACCCATGCACAATTTTTTGTCATATGCGTTTTCCATGTACTTCTTGAGGACCCCTCATACACGTGGATTTCAGAATTTTATTTTGTGCCAGAATAAACTTGTCATTCATTTCCATGAACTTTTAAAAGTTCTGTTGTTCATTGTCCATTTTTCTTCATATTTGTACACCACAGTTACAGGAAGTGTATCATTAGAGCTCAGCACGCTGCTCGGGGAGAGCCTCTAGCAACAGAAGAAATGAAGCTGAAAATGCCATCCAGAATCCACAAGGCAGATTGCAAACTCAACACCTTCCAGAACTACTTCTCTTTCATTTGTTTAAAGTTCAGTAATTAATAATTAAAATGCAAAGATTTAACCTTGTCTTTCAAGAAGATGTTCCATTCTGGGGCTGGCATTATGGCGCAGCAGGTTAAGCCATTGCCTTTAAATGGGTGCTGGTTCAAGTCTTGGCTGCTCCACTTGTGATCCAGCTCCCTGCTCATACACCTGGGAGAGCAGTGGAAGAGGGCTTGGGCTGCTGCCATCCATGTGGGAGACCTGGATGGAGTTTCAGGCTCCTGTCTCCAGCGTCTTCCAGCCCTGGCCATTTCAGCCATTTATGGAGCAAGCCAGCAGATGGAAGATCCTTATTTCTCTCTCTCTCTCTCTCTTTCTATTTCTCTCTCTCTCTCTCTCTCTCTCTCTCTCTCTGTTTCTACAACTCTGCCTTTGAAGCATAATTTCTTACCTGATGCCACTTTTAGTGTCAGCTGTTTGCCATATTGCATCTCGTACATACAAGTTTGAAACTTTTCCTTTAATTATACTGATTGGATAACTTTATAGTTTAACAACTGGCACAGTAAAATGTCCTAGTTTATTAACGAGGGTCTTTAATGGGTATACATGTTTATATAAATATATGTATATATTATATTATGCATTTATATATTAAAATGCACATATTTAATAGTTATATGTACATATACACTAAAAACAATAGTTGTGTGTATGTATACACAGCTTTGACAGTTGGAATGGCGGTGTGATGTGTGGGAGTGATAATCACATCTGCACAGTTACAGAGAAGCAAGTGTTGCTGTGAGGATGGTCCACGTGGAGTGAGGCACCAGATCATGCGGACAGCTGATCAGGGGCTGAAGTGAACTGAGGTGGCTTCATACAGCCTACTCAAAGCCACCAAAATAATTAACCACATTTAATCTGTCATCAACATGTCATGGGTGGTGGTAAACAGATCTTCACCGATCTACGTCGGTGAAGAGTGAGATTGATGGCTGGTGCTTGAATACCAGCGGGGTGACTGTGTGCACCTGACTCCAGTCGCTGCCGCTGGCTGATGCTGGGTGAGTACACAGGATGTGGTCGTGTATTAAGGCTAGGCGTTTACACCTGCATTCCTGATGCGGGGATGAAGGTGCTGTTGTGCACGTGGGGTTCTGGATCTCATCCAGAGCACGACACATCTTCCCTGAGGGTGTCACTGGCTGGAAGAACAGGCTTCCTGGGAACACAGTGCACAGACATCCCTTTTGTTCTCCAGGAAATGGCGGTCCAGGATAAGTCATGTCTGCTCAGAGCATGAACTCTGGGCTCCTTCAGGCTCCTTCATGCTCTCACCTTTCATGCTAACTCCCCACATTCCCCAGATGAGTAGCCCAAGATGAAAGACCATGGAGTGAGCAAAACACCCTGACCAGGAAGGTGGGGCATGGAATACTTGTCCAAAACCAGCAACTTCTCCCTGATTACAGCCCTTGCTGACGGAAACCCACCAGTGCAGGTGTTCCGAATGATAATCTAGGGTGTAATTAGAGTTTCTGAGGAACACGGTGAGGTGCAGTTAATTGGAAGAGACTACGGTGAATCATGGGATAATTTATTAAAACATTAAAGCTAGATTGACAAGCTATTAAAAAATCCCTGTTCCTCAAATCTCTATTTTGACTAAACATAAAATTGAAATATGTTACTGCTTTGATTGGAAAATGCAAACAATTTAGTTGTATCTTTAAAATGCTATATAATTATCTCACTTTTTACGATATTGCACCTCATTATTTACATAACTTGTAGGCTGTTTCCAAGGCTGACAAACCCGCACTAAGCAGACAGATTACAGGCGTAAGTAGTGGGACAGAGTTGCAAATTCCATTTGGATTAAAGGATTTGAAAATGTAGAGGGAAACAGAGGTGGTGCCTCTTGGGTCCATAACCGTAACCACTGTAGGTGTTCATATTTAAACCATTGCCATCTTCTGGTGTCTGTCAATAACTTCTCACTCACCTCTTTGATTTCTTTTTAAAGCCTCCTTAAAAAAAAAAAAGAAACTGATCTGAAGCTCTATAATTATCTTGAAAAGAATTTTAATGGAGGGTGGTGGGTGCTGAAGTGACAAGTTGGGACAAGAGTGCCTTAGAAGAAGGACTTCACGGCATACTGCCTTGTGGGGACCGGGATCCCTCATTGTTGACAAGCAGAAAAGCAAAAGAATGGCTCTGGGGAGGCATTAGAGGCTTCCTGCTGTACCCCTTTATTAGGAAAATAAGAAAATTGATTCCAGTAGGATTAAATGATTGCTCTGGTCTGAATGTGCCTCACCAGATTGGTGTGCTGTGACTCAGTAGCCAATGTGACAAGGCTAAGAAGCAGGGGGTTCCGGGAGGGGATGGAGGCCTGTGGAAGATACCTTGTGGATGGATTGGAACCCTTCTTGAAAAGGCTTGTAAGAATGGGATTGCTCCTCTGTGAGATGACAGCTTTGCCTAACTCCTTGAGTACTGAATTCAGGAGGCAAGTAATGTGGTCTTGGCAAAACCTACCAGGGAAGCACAGATGAGACTGTGGCCTCCAGGGAAAGACGACACAGATAGGAACTCCCTGTCTGTCCACATCTGTATCTCTCTGTGTTTTTCTGTCTCTTGAATGATTTCTTTAAAAATGAGTGTTTGGAGCTCCATGGAAGTAGTACAACAATAGAACGTGGCTCACTGCCTGAGAAAAATCTGGTGATCTCCAAACGGGGTGTATTTTCACACGCACGCCCTCCGTTGTCACACACCAGAAGTCGCTGGCTTGATAAACTAGTGAGAATAATTTTCCTTGAAGAGCAATGTCACTTCCTAGCATGCATTTTTTGAGACATTAAAATGTCCTTAAACTGCATGAGAAAGACCATAGGTATCTTCAAGAGCCATAGTGATGTGGAATTATGAACTCCCCAACACCGTGATGTGTGATTCTGTATGTGGAATTTGTGCAGGCGGAATGGAAATGGGTGAGTAGATGGGACACAAGGTGGAAAGGGCGTGGAGCCCAGCACGTGCTGACGCATGGCTAAGAACCTAGGGACGTTTTCGCCAAAGAGGTCCCCATGGGCGAGGGTACAGAGGAAGATGGTGAGGAAGTGGCTGAAGCCAGGGCCAGGAGACCAAGGAGACAGCGTGGTCTGAAAGCAGAGTGGGCTAAGGCTCTGAGGACCCTAGGTCAGCTGGTAGAGCTGCTTGTGTTGTGAGCAAGTTAGCTCCTGCTGGCTGGTAAACAGCACTAACACCTTGTGCCTCTAGACAGCAACCCTCTGCCACTTCTCACGACCCTGTGAGAGGCCGGCCTAGAGGCTGTGGGTCTAGTGGTTTCCTCTTAGGAGTCCTTCATCCGTGTTTTAGACTTTGCAGCCCAAGTGGCAAAATAAAAAATATAATACAGTTATTTATAAAACAAGAGAAAAATGGTGTCTGCATTATTATAGGTCTTCTAATGAGAAGAATGGAACATTTTGGGAAGGTGAATAACGTTGGATTTTGTTGGAGTTAAAAGTTAGGATTTCATATTATTTTAGCTTATGTGAACTGCAGTCAGAGAATGCCATCCATTGGAGGCTTATCAGCAGTAGAAGCGTATTTCTCATAGTTCGGAAACTGGGAAGTCTGAGACCGAGTTCTAGTAGGTGTGTCTGGGGAGGGCTCACTTCTGGGGCACCTTCTTGGGGCACGGAGGTGCTTTCGGGGCTTCTTTCCTAAGGGTGCTAGTTCCATTCCTGAAGGGTCCACCCTGAAGCCTTTATGCCCTTCCACAGCTCTGCTCCCAAGCTTACCTCACTGGGGGTTGGGATTACAGTGTGAATTTGGAGAGACACCACTGTAGTCCTACAGCACCATCAAATCAGTTGTTTGTGTTGTCTATGAAAACTGTTCTTTGACAGGTAGACTTGGTCTGTACACTAGTTTGCTGGTCTCTGTTCCAGTCTCCAGTAGGCTGCTTCATGTGCCCAAGGCAGGATACCAAAGATAGCAAGAGAAGGCAAGCACCATTGGTAAGCACTGGGCACATCTTGGATGTGTCGTATCTTCCAGTGTCCCCTTGGCCAGAGTAAGTCCTATGGGTAAGTCCACTCTTGAGGGACACACGGGCACATCTGGGAGTGCCCATAGGGGTGGAAGGGGTCTTGGCCATCCTTGAAAAGCATCTGCCCCACTTTGCTAAGATTTTGATCGATTTACAGGTGGGGCAGGAGAAAAGGCTTTTTGTATGGAGGGTTGGTGTGTCTGGAACTGAGGGGCGGGACACTTAACCAAGAGATGGCAGTGATGTGATGGGGAAGGGAAGCTAGAGAGCAGGCAGCCCCTGGCAGAGCTGCCATTGACGCAGGAGGCTCCCAGGGCCCTGCCTGATGTCCTGCAGAGGGCAGGGGCAAGGTTGAGTGGGAGAGGCCCTGGAGAGGCTTCACAGTGTCACTGAAGAAAGCTGAGCCTTGGAGTCTCTGATATGTCTTTGAAGCCTGATGGTGCCACTTACCATGTAACCCCAGGAAGTGACTCGCCCTCTGTATTAAGACACAAGTTGTGAGGATGAAGGGAGACATGGTATTTGAAAAAGCAAAATGCAAGCACGCTTGTCTCTTGTGTATTGTGTAGCCTGTGACGGTCTCTTCAGCCGACTCTTGCTGTGCAGCACCTGTGTGCACGCGTGTACGTGTGCGTGTGTACACCTGTTTGTGCAGGGAGGGGGTTTGTTACAGCAGGGATGGAAAGCATTACCCCACATCATCTGGCAGTCCAAATCAAAGTCTGTAGTGAGACTGTAGTTTTAGGAGACAGCCTGCATATATATGTGTTTGGGTGGGGTGGGGTGTGTGTTAAAGAGGTCCTGTTCAGCCAGCTGAGAAAGGGGCCTGGACTTGATGGCTTGGATTCTAGAGGACAGAAGATGAGGCTCGATGGAGGCAGGAGAGCAACAGTGGAGCTTCCTGAGTGCCATCTCTTCAAGGATGGATGAGTGAGTTGGGTCCAAGGTGCTCCACCCAAGCAACATCTTCTCTGTAGCCTCTTGGGGCAGAAGAGAGCCAGAGTTGACAGTTTTTGAGCCGTGTTCAGTTCGTGTCTGCTAAGAACTGAAACTGGAATGTTGCAGAAGCTCGCAGAGGGGCACAGAAAGCAGCTGAGTGAGGAGCCAGGGAGGCCTTGCCTGGGGTGACCCAAGGCAGGAACTGCAAGAGCAGTCCCAGTGGGAAAACAAAGTGGCAGGGAGGGGGCTGAGCCAGTGGGAGGGGCACAGGCCTCAGCATCAGGTGCAGCCAGAGCTCCAGCGTTGTGGCCAGCAGGTGCCCATGGCCAGGGGTTCAGGAACAGCCCAGTGCACAGGGAGGGCTTGGTGTTCTGTCCAGGGATCCGTGTAGCTCTGCTGCCTGGCACAGGTCTCCTCACCATGCCATCTCAGGGAGGGGCCAAGGGCGGAAGAGGCCGAACACCTTTGCCCCCAGAAGTTGCACTTTACCTAAGAGATCCATTTAGATGATATTGGGCGTATTCAGGATGGTTTGGCCATAGATAAGAGTTGACCAGACCAGACGTTTATTTAGCTGGGGATTTTCTGCCACCCTCAAAATAGGACTCCAGAGTGACAGAGCAGTATTAGGGAATAAAAAGGGCTATTTTTCTTTGCAAAAGCAGAGTGCTTTGTGAGTGAAGGTGACCCTATTTTACAGAGCCACAGTGCCGCACAGAAACTAGAACGCAACACTTGATTGGATCTGGGAGATAGATAGAGAGAAGGACGCAGGACTCACAGAGGATGCCAATCACAGGGGAGGATGGGGATAGTTTTGGGGAAAGTAGGGGTCAGCAGAGGCGTTGGTCTGGGGTGAAAAAGCGGTGGTGCTGTGGACACAGGAGGGCTGCTGAGTTCTGGGATGGCATTGAGTTGGGAGCAGTGAGGACAGGAACCCAAAGTGCCCAGTGTTGGGAGCGCAGGGCTGCAGGGGTCCTGCCTTGGCGAGCAGGTTACTTACAGGTCCTGGGCCTGTGTTGGGGGAGGCTAATGCGTGCTGTGCTGAGTCATGGGCTTGCTTTCTTTCCTGCAAGCAGCCAGTGCTGGAGTGGTTGGAAGGGAGCAAACACGTGGATTTTATGTAGCCAGAACAGTGAGTGCTCAAAGGAAACCTGTGAGGTTACAATTTTTAACTTTAGAAACTAAATTTTTCATCTTCTTTAGATTCCTTAATTCTTTTGAAAATTTGTTTCAGAAGCAGAGGGAGAGATCTTAAGAAACAGAGAGGGAAGAGAGCTCCCCTAGTCTGCAGGTCAACTCCCCAAATGCCCACGATGGCCAGGATTGAACAGGTGCAAGCCAGGAATTGGGAACTCCAGCCAGGTCGCCTGCCTGGTGGCAGAACCCAGTCATGTGAGCTGTCCCCTGCTGCCTTCAGGGTCTGTGTTAGCAGGAAGCACTCCATGTGGGACACTGGCATCCTACCTGCCTTTTGGGTTGTTTTGTTTCCATGGGGGCCGTCAGGGAGTGGCCAGGGACAAGGACAGCATGACCCCTCCCTCAGTGCTCAGGACTCCAGCAGTGCTGTTCCTTACCTCTCCTGGGAGTTCTCTTGCTGCACTGTGAGAGCTTCAGAACGTCTGAAACAAATGGAGGAGCGGGTAATTGCTGGGCAGTTCCTCTGTGCCACTCGCACGTGGACTTGGGTCTGACCAGCAGCTGCTCAGGGGGGCTCTGTGAGAGTATTAGCAAGTGTGACAGCTTCTCGCAGAGGTGGGAGGAAGTGAGCAGATTGACCCTGCTGTTTGCAGTAGGCTTGGCTCGTCTGGAGGCACAGGAGTGAGTGTGAGATTCTGGAGAGGTCCTTGTTACTCAGCCCTCACGCCGCTCTTCTCCTTTTTGCATAACGTGATGGCAAAGCTCCCTTTCCACTCTGTGATGTGAAGGTGTGTGGAAAGCGCGAATGGCTTTTCCAGCCACGCCAGAGCTGAGCGGGGCACACCCACATTGGGAGGGGTCCCAGAGGGGCAGGATGTTGCAGGAATGTCAGGAAGAGCAGTTGGCGCCAGTGGAGAGGGTCAAATGGGGGGTGCTGGCGGAGGGGGCAGGGATATTAGAGTGGATGCAATGGAGGGTTTTAAAAGTGAACGAGGAGGCAGGGCTGTGGTGTGGTGGGAAAAGCTGTGGTTTGTGACACTGGCATCCCATATCAGAGTGCCAGTTCCTGTCCCGGCTACTCTGCTTCTCAACCAGCTTTCAGACGGTGATAATGTAGGTCCTTGGGAAACTAGGATGGAGTTCTTGGCTCCTGGCTTCAGCCTGGGCCAGCAGCCCTGGATGGTTTTTTTGACATGTGGGGAGTGAACCAGCAGATGGGAAATCTCTCTCTCTCTGCCAGTCAAAAAAGAAAAAAGTGAATAAGTATTTTTAAAATCACTCATTATATGTAATATATATCAATAAGTACAATTATATCCCAGCAGACCTTTTACTGGGTAACTGTGAGTTTACCATAATGTCTATTAAGTGAAGACAATAAAAGTGAACTAATTCAAGGAGGCAAGTCTGTCCGATAATTATCCGCTAGTTTCTCTTTCTTTCTCAGATTGGCTGTGCTGAAGCAAGAGACCTTAAAACAGAGTAGGTAAGAAGCCATAAGTTGTTTCACCAGACAGAATTTGTGTCAGAAAAATGCGTGTTCTTCAAATGCCGTGACACGCTTCGCAGTGAAAGCTTGCCGCACATAGATGTGCCGGCAGTCTCCGCTCACCTGCCGGCCTCTGTCGCTGGCTCCTCATGTTCTGCCCTCAGGTTGAGTGGCTCATTTCACGGCAGTCTCACCCTCGCTCCCCGTCGGCCCTTTCCCTCCCTCCTTAGCTTTTCCCACCAACAACAAACCTAGAGTGGGAGGGGCTTAGGAAAGTCTGTGGGATAGAGGAATTAAAAGAGGAGTTTGTTTTCTTGCTAGAAAGTTTGAAACTCCTGCATGGTTTTCCATAATACATGTTTTCCATGAGCTTTCTGAAGACTCCTCATCTGGACAGATTTCAGAGTTGTTTGGTATCAAAATCCGCTTTTGTGTTAATTTCTATTATTTCCAAGGCAATTGCACATGGCTAATAATCGTGTCCTGTTGAGTAGTGAACAAATACACGAGAGGCTCATCACCTAGCCCGTGTTGGTGTTGAACACCACGCATCCTATGCACTCTGCACCCCTCCTGGAGCCAGCTTCCCCAGCCAGCATTCCTGAGAGGGCTCCCCAAAGGCCCTGCCTCTGCTCACTTGACCGCTCTGCAGATTGCTTATTTCTTTCTTTTTTTTTTAAATTATTTTATTTATTTGAAAGGCAGAGTTAGGTAGAGAGAGAGAGAGAGAGGTCTTCTGTCCACTGGTTCACTCCTCAGAGGGCTGCAGTGGCCGGAGCTGAACCGATCCGGAGCCAGGAGCTTCTTCTGGGTCTCCCACATGGGTGCAGGGGCCCAAGGACTTGGGCCATCCTCCACTGCTTTCCCAGGCCATAGCAGAGAGCCAGACCGGAAGAGGAGCAGACAGGACTAGAACCAGTGCACATGTGGGATGGTGGCGCTTCAGACCAGGGCTTTAACCCACTGCACCACAGTGCTGGCCCCTGCTCTGCAAATTTCTAACAGCCAGTCTTTTTCTCCTGAATGCGAGCTTTGCTTCTGTGCTGTGGGTCCAAGATGCTCTCCTGGGTTTTCCCCCCTGCCCCTAGGAGCCGCCTACGCTGGCTCTTTGTGCTTGACCCACTCTTGCAGGGCTGGAGTTGCTCAGGCCTACTCCAGCCTGCTCTCCCACCCAGTTCCCCTCAGATGCAGCCAAGGTGACCAAGTCCCTTCAGCAGCTCAGGCCATGCATCTGTCCCACATGGCATCTTCTCCCAGGGGGCTCCCAGGACCCCTGACACAGCACGTCCAAACCTGACTGCAGCTGGCAGTGCCCCCTGCTGTAGTGAAAGCGCCTGGCTGTCTGCACTGTCACACACTGGAGTCCAGGCGGCTTCCTGGCCCCATCCAGTCCTGTCCATTCTCCTTGGCATCTCAGTCTAGCCAAAAACCATCATCACCTCTTGTTGGGACCACTGCTGTTGCCTCCTCAGTGATCTCCCCGACTTTCCGTCTCACCTTGGTGCCACTGAGTCATCTTTAGAAATGGAGACTTTGTCACCTTGTGGTCCCACTGCAGCCCCTGACCATGTCACGCTGTCTTACCTCACGTCTCTGCACTCGATGCGTCCCCACCTCCATGCTGCCCCAGGTTAACTTCCAATCAGTGTCAGCTTTCACCTCTGCTGTCCTGGTCCATCAGAAAGTCCACGTGGCCGGATACCCTCACAAGGTGCCCACCCTTTACCTCAGGGCCACTGACAAATGCTCAAACTTGTATGGGATTCTGGCTTCTCCCCTATGAGCAGCTCTGTAAACATGGAAATACTTTCCATTCTGGAGACACTGTGCACCCGATACCTGGGACCTAACTGGTACCCAAGAGGTCCTTGCACAGTCTAGGGAAAGTCTAGTAAAGTCTGCTTTACTTTCTGATCAGATGAAAAAGATGCCCATCGTGTTATGATGCAAGGCTTTCCGTACATATGTATTTGTGAAAAATGAGCGTGTTAGGGAATGCACTCCAGTCAGTTTTTCTCAGGAAGCAAAAAGAGATTAAACCAAGGGAGCATCCAACCTAGAACTTCCTTTCAATTTGACATGATAAAGCTTACATTTTCTGAGTCTTTGAGGAATTGATTGCCATTTTTAATTGTTGCTATTCCTTTGCTGAGATCCACAAGATGCATGCATGATGCGGAGGGAGGTGAGTGGCTGCAGTGTGGACGACGACGAGCTTGTCCGCACGCCGCAGTGGCCCCCATGGGCCGGTGGTGGGAGGCAGCCCCCAGACTTGGGCAGGAATGTGCTGGGGCCAGCAGCTGGGAGGAGGCTGAGGCGTTGCCTGGAGCTTGGAGGGCGGGGCTCTTTGGAAGGCGCAGCACAGTGATTGCTCCTCCAGGCCCAAAGGAACAGAGTCCAAGCCAAGTGCGTGGATGTCTGTGCTAGAGAAGTGTATCCAGGAGTTGGACCCTGCAGGTGTGTCTGCTCGGATGTCGGCCTTTAGAGAGAAGCATAAAGCACCTGAAAATACCGATTACTCCGCTGTGCCAGAAGAACTGTGTGTATTTTCACATGTCTGCATTTTCGTTCAGCCCCTGGGGAGGACAGTGGAAACTGAAGTGTCACATGAGAGAGCTGTCCTTCGTGTGTTTCCTGCTTATTTTAGCAGCTCTCCACAATGGGAGCTGACATTCAGAATGCTAGTTCTTACGTAAGGCAAGACTGCTGTGAGCAGAGAGTGGACGCCACTGCTGCAGAGACCTCTGGGCCTGCTGCTCTGGAAATTTCTTCTTTCATGGTCAGGCATTTGTTTTTGTTCTGTTTGTTTTGTTTCAGTCGTGGCATGAGGAAATGAGGTACATAAGTTAATTATTTTAATAACAGTAAAATGATAACAAAGTATAACTACATGAAACCCTCTGCAACAGGTCAATTTATTTAAATACTGTATAAGCTAGACTTTTTTTGCAAGTTGTAAATTAGTCCTTATGGAAACAGATTATTATAAAGTCATGCTATTCTAGAGAAGTTCTGAAATCAAGTAAGCTATAAATCTTGTTCTTTGTATCCCAGTATGTGTATGTACAGTACCATAATTTCAGAAGACTTGAACAGTTGCTGAGAACCACAGGAGAAGATCAAATGTTGGTGGCACTGTGGTTCTCACCCCTCAGGACGGTCTTCTTCATGAGCCTCTATTCAGTACAATATCTCCTAAGCTTTTGGGAGAATTTCTTAGGAAACAGTGTTATCTCTAGGGAGCATTGGCTTTCAGGTTTATTATTGGGCATCCCAAAGGGCTCACACTTACTTCTCTAGGTGTGAAATTAATGAACAGGCAAACAGACAAGCAGACCATTCACTTCCCCTGTGTGTTTTTTCCCTGGGCTGAGTGACAGCATTGCCTCTGGAGCCTTAGGATGTGATCTTGTTGAGAATAACGGTCTTTGACAAGTGATGAGTTAGGTTAAGATGAGGCTGCACTGGGGGAGGGCGATCCTAATCCAATGACTTTCATGATCAGAGGAGGCAAAGGAGGAAGCTTTCTACACCCAGGGAGGCCCTGGTGAAGAGGGGACCGAGTGCATGGAGAGGCAGCTGCAGAGCAGGGGTCACCCAGCAATGCCAGGGACTCCAGAAACAGGCCGAGGCAGGGCAAGGGGCTGCCCTTGAACCTGGCTGGGCAAGGTCCCTCGTTCAGTGACATCTTGGGTTCAGCCTCCCAGTCTTCAGACTTGGGAGAGAAATGTCCGTGTTTTAAGCCACCAAGTGTGTGGTGATTTGCTACGGAGGCTACAGGAGATGATCATGGTCTAGCGCTTTGCCTACCTTCTCTGCTTCCAGCTGTGGCCTCCACTGGCTGTGTCTCTGTCATCGCGTGAGCCCCACCCTCCACGCCAGGGCCCTGGCTCGGTGTCCCACAGTCACTTTGGGCAGGTTTACCAGGACAGACCCTGGGGGTGCAGGTCCTCTGGGCGCCTTCCCCACAGCCCCTGCCTGGTCTCCCAGCCTTTCCAGCTGCTCCCCTTCTTATAAGTGAGATGCATCCTTGACCCCCTCTTCCTCTCGTCACCAAATCCTACCGCCATGTTAGCCTCACAGACAGCTGAGCCCTGCAGGTGCCCCCTCACCGGCCTCCGTCACACACACACCCTGCAGGGATTTTCCTAGAACAGGAATCTGTATAGCCTGTATAGCCCCCTTTGCTTAACTGCCTGCACCATCTGCCACAGCTCACAAACATCCACTGAAGTCCAAAATGCCCACAGGCTCAGCAGGATCTGGGCGCCTCTCTGCTCCTTGCCTTGTGCTGTGGGTGAGCTTTCAGTCCTGGGAGACCAGTCCCACCCCCAACTCTTCTCTCATGCTGTGGGCTTGCAGCCCGCTGCCTGTAGTGCTCTGCTTTCCCAGTGCTCTCCGTGACCCAGTGTGCTCCCACGTCCACTGCTGTGCCAGGTGCGGAGGCTCATCAGACCTCCACTGCGGGCATCAGAGATTCCTTGGGGTGAGCAGAGCAAGACTGTGAGCACTAGGCCATTGGGCAAAGCAGGTGCTAGCCAGGCTTACGGTTTGTTTCCAGTGCCCTTCTCCTTCTTGTTTTAGAAAAAACAACTTGCATTATAGAAAACAGACAGCATGGTTTTAGAAGATACTGCTTCTGAATTATACTGCACAGGATTTAGAAGAAAGGGCGAACATAAGAGAGACTCATTTCTGATTTAGAGGGAGCCTTCCTCTGGCCACCTTGTTTCCCTGGCCCTTCCACAGCCTGGCACAGCCACTTTCACAGCTTCCGTGACATGTGTCCCTCAGCTCGTGCTTTGCTGGGTATCTGTGGGTGTGCACGGCGCCCTGCTCTCCATTCCCACTGAGCCCTGAGGGGCCCTCTAGGCACCCGTTGTCACATTACCTCTGCCCTGGACTCGCCCTCACCTTGCTGCCTCTAAGTAGCCCTGGCTGTGCCCCAGTCCTCCCCTTTGTACTCCCTCCCACCTCACAGCTGCACGTAATGAGCCAATGAGAAGCCAGGAGCATTTTCTGGGTCTTTCACGTGGGTGCAGGGGCCCAAACTCTTGGGCAGAAGTGGAGCAGCCAGGACTTGAACCGGCACCTAAACAGAATGCTGGCATTGCAGGTGGCAGCATTACCCACTGTGCCACTACACCAGCCCCAACCATACTTTCTTCATCCATTCATCAGCTGATGGACATCTGAGTTGATTCTGTTTCCTAGCTGTTGTGACTTGAGCTACTATAAACATGGGGGTACAAATAAATCTTTGATAGGCTGATTTCATTTCCTTTGTATAATTTTTTTTTTCATGTGGCTTGGTCATATGGAAGATGTGTTTTCAGATTTCTTTTTTTTTTTTTTTTGACAGGCAGAGTGGACAGTGAGGGAGAGACAGAGAGAAAGGTCTTCCGTTTGCCGTTGGTTCACCCTCCAATGGCCGCCGCGGTAGGCATGCTGCGGCCAGCGCACCGCGCTGATCCGATGGCAGGAGCCAGGTGCTTCTCCTGGTCTCCCATGGGGTGCAGGACCCAACCTGACTTGGGCCATCCTCCACTGCACTCCCTCAGCCACAGCAGTGAGCTGGCCTGGAAGAGGGGCAACCGGGACAGGATTGGTGCCCCGACCGGGACTAGAACCCAGTGTGCCGGCGCCGCAAGGCGGAGGATTAGCCTAGTGAGCCGCGGCGCCGGCCTGTGTTTTCAGATTTCTGAGGAACCCTCATACTCTTGCATAATGGTTGCACTGGTTTACATTCCTACTGACAGTGTGTTAAGGAACCTTTTCCCTACATCCTCACCGATGTTTTTTTTTTTTTTAATTTTTGGATGATAGCCATTCTAACTGGGATGAGATGAAACCTCGTTGTGGTTTTTATTTGTATTTCCCTGATGGCTGATGATCCTGAGCATCTTTGCACGTGTCTGTTGGACATTTGTGTTATATCCTTTGAAAAATGCCTGTTCATTTCCTTAGCCAGTTCTTCAATGGATTGTTTATTCTGTTGTTGAGTTTCCTGAGCTCCTTATAGATAATGGATATTATTCTTTATCAGATGCATAGTTTGTAAATATTTTCTCCCATTCTGTTGTTCACCTGTTTGCTGAGTATTTGCTTTGCAGTACAGAAGCTTCTTAGCTTAATCCTGTTTGCCTATTTTTGCTTTTATTGCCTGTGCTTCTGAGGTCTTATCCAAGAAGTCTGGACCTAGGCTAATGTCTTGCAGTGTTCCCCTGATGTTTTCCTCTAGTAATTTGATGGTATCAGGTCCTAGATTTAGAACCTTGACCCACTGCAAATTGATTTTTGTATAATGTATAAAATATAGGAAGATCCAAATTTTCCAATACCATTTGTTGAAAAGACTGTCCTTTCTCCAGGAGTGATTTTAGCTAGTTTGTCAAAGATTTTTTGGTTGTAGATGTGTGAATTAATTTCTGGGATTTCTAATGTGTTCCATGGGTCCACATGTCTGTTTTTATGCCAGTACCAGGTTGTTTTGATTATAATTGCCCTGTAATATGTCTTGAAGTCTGGTATTGTGATGCCTCTGGCTTTGTTTTTATTGTGTAAGGTTGCTTTAGCTATTGGGAGTCTCTTATGTTTCCACATGAATTTTAGGCTCATTTTTTCTAGATCTGAGAAGAATGTCCTTTGCATTTTGATTGGGATCATACGGAGTCTCTAAATTACTTCCAGTAGTATGAACATTTTGATGATATTAATTCTTCTAATCCATGAACATGGAAGATTTTTCCATTTTTGATGTCCTGTTCTAATTTCTCCTTAATGCTTTGTAATTTTCATTGTATAGTTCTTTCCTGTCCTTGGTTAAATTTATCCCAAAATATTTGAATTTTATTGTCTTTTTTTTTGAAATACTTCATTATCTGTGAAAGTGGATAACTCATATGCTACTGGTATGCTGCTTTGATTAGTTATGTTTTGAATGCTTACTAGCAGATTTTAAAAATGCTTTTATTCTCATATCAGTTTTTGATTTCTAATTTTATTAAGTTTTACACCAAAAGTTAAGTCTTACTTGGTCTTGCCTCTACCCATTACTCCCCCTAAACAATTTTTTATAATATTCACCTCTATATTTTCATCTTATATTTCATGTTTTAGAATTTTTTACTTATAACTCTTTAATACAAATGAGGCTTATTCTGGTGCATAGAGTAAGGTGAGAATTTGTATTTTTTCTAAATTTTTAACTAAACCAAAATCATTTTTTTTTAAATATTAATTAGATAAATTAATATAAAGAGCACAGACTGCATGCCTTCTGTAGGTACAGTTCCAAGAAGACAAAACATTTCCCTCCTCCTCCCTACTTCCCCTCCCTCTGTCATGCCTCTTCCTTTCATCAGTTTTTGCAAAGACATAATTTGAATTAATTCTGTATTCATAAGCTTAATTCACCTCTAACCATAATATTCAACAAGTGAAGAGTAGGAAGACCACATTTCCACAGGAGTATAAGTGAGGGCTAAATTGATAATTATATCACAAAATACCTATTTCATTCTTAATCATTTTTGTGTTCTGTATTAACTGCCATATATCAGAGAAAACATGATATGTGTTTTTGTTAGACTGTCCTTATGTTACACATAATGGTTTCCAGTGTTATCCATTTAGTTTCAAATGACAGAATTTCGTTCTTTTCTATGGCTGATTAGTAGTCTGTGGTGTATATATACCACGTTTTCTTCATCCAGTCATCAGTTGATGGACATCTGAGTTGATTCCATATCTTAACTATTATGGATTGAGCTACAGTAAATATGGGGGTACAAATCTTTCATATGCTGACTTCATTTCCTTTGGGTAAATTCCCAGGAGTGAGTCATACAGTAAATTTATTTGCAGGTTTCTGAGGAATCACTGTACTGTCTTCCATAATGGTTGTACTAGTTTACATTCCCACCAATAGCATGTTGGGGTGCCTTTTTCTGCACATACATGCAGGCATTTTTTTTTAAATTTTTGTATGATAGTCATGCTAACTGGATTGGGGTGGAATCTCATTGTGGTTTTTATTTGCATTTCCCTAAAGGCTAGTGATCCTGAGCATCTTTTCATGTGTCTTTTGGCCATTTGAATTTCATCCTTTGAAAAATGCCTGTTCATGTCCTTTGCCATTTCTTAACTGGATTGATTGTTTTGTAGTTGTGATTTTCTTGAGCTCTTTATAGAGCCTGGAAAGTAATCCTTTATTAATTGCATAGTTCACAAATATTTTCTCCAATTCTGTTGGTTGCCTCATAACTTTATTGAGTGCTTGCTTTTCAGTGAGAAGCTTCTTAGTTTGATGCAATCTCATTTGTCTATTTTTGCTTTTATTGTCTGTGCTTCTGGAGTCTTTCCCAGTAAGTCTTTGCCTATGCCAGTGTCTTGCAGTATTTCCCTGTTGTTTTCCTCTAGTAATTTGATGATACGAGGTCATTCACACGTTTAGATCCTTGATCCATTATGACTTGGTATTTGTATGAGGTAGGGCTCTTGTTTCATGCTTCTGCATTCAGAGATCGCATTTGCCCAGCACCATGTGTTGAATAGATGGTCCTTTCTCCAGGCAGTGATTTTAGCTCCTTTGTCAAATATTGTTTGTAAATATTTGGATTAATTTCTGGGGTTTCTATTCTGTTCCATTGTTCTACATTTCTGTTTTCATGCCAGTACCAGTTTGTTTGAATTGTAACTGCTCTATAGTGTGTCTTGAAGTCTGATATTGGATGTCTCTGGCTTTGTCTTTATTGTTTAAGATTTGTTTAGCTATTTGGGTCTCTTGTGTTTCCATATGAATTTTAGCATCATTTTTTCTATATCTGAGAAGAGTGTCATTGGTATTTTGATTGGGATTGCATTGAATATGTAAATTGCTTTTGGTAATGTAGACATTTTGATTATATTAATACTAAAATCCATGAACATGGAAGATTTTTCCCTTTTTGATGCCTTCTGTTTCTTTAATATTTTATAATTTTCACTGTAGTGGTCTTATACCTATGTGGTTAAATTTATTCTAAGGGATTTAGATTTTTTTGTAGCTATTGTAAATAAGACTGATCTTTAAGTTCTTTTCAACCATGGTGTTGTTTGTGTATATAAAGGCTATTCGTTTTTTGTGTTAATTTTATATCCTGCAACTTTACCAAACTCTTATGAGTTCCAGCAGTCTCTTAGTGGAGTTTTTTGATTTCTCTATGTATAGGATCCTGTCATCTGCAAGCAGGGTTAATTTGACTTCCTCATTTCCAATTTGTATCCCTTTAATTTGTTTTTCTTGCCTAATTGCTCTGATTAAAATTTGTAGAACTGTGTTAAATAGCAATGGTGAAAGTTGGCATCCTTGTCTGGTTCTGGATCTTGGTGGGAATGCTTTTATCTTTTCCCCATTCATTATGATGCTGGCCATGTTTTTGTCATAAATTGCCATGATTGTGTTGAGGAATGTTCCTTCTATACCCAGTTTGCTTAAGGTTGTTATCATGAAAGGATGTTGTATTTTATCAAATGCTTTCTCTGCATCTATTGAGCTAATCATGTGGATTTTACTCTTCAGTTTGTTAATGTGCTGTATCACTTTGATTGATTTTTCATATTTTGAAGCATCCCTGCAAAGGAGGGATAAGTCCCACTTGGGCCAGGTGAATGATCTTTCTAACGTGTTTCAGAATGGATCATCTAGTATTTTGTTAAAGATACTTGCATCTGTGTCCATCAGGGATATTGATCTGTAGTTCTATTTCTTTGTTGAGTCTTTTGTTGGTTTTGGAATTAAGTTGATGCTGGCATCATAGAAGGAGTTTGGGAGGATTTCCTCTTTAACTTGTTTTGAATAGTTTGAGAAGAATTGGAATTCTTATTTAAAGGTTTCATAGAATTCAGCAGTGAATCCATCTGGTCCTGGGCTTTCCTTTGTTTGGGAGGATCTTTATTACTTATCCAATCTCCATCTTGGTTATTGGACTCTTTAGGTTTTCTGTGTGTTCATGACTCAGTTTTGGTAGATTGCATATGTCCAGAAATCTATGCATTTCTTTTTTCGATTTGTTGGCATATAGCCACCTAAACTATTTTTGAACATCTTCATGTCCATTGATTTGTGAGCTTTACTGTTGGATAACCTATTGCAGTCCATTCATCTACAGCCATTTTCTTGCTAATGATCAGTATTTAATAATGTAGACTTTGCACAGTAAGAAATTTAAGATTCTGATCAAGTTGGCTTACTTTACAGAGTTTGCCAAAAGCTCCTGTTAGATTGGAGTTTAATTAAGTCTTCAGATTTATTGGGGATGTTGGAGCTGCTGTGTTTAAAATATTTTCCTTTTCTTCCAGAGAATAAAAAATCCCCCATTGGCTATAATTCTTTTAGCATTATTGCTGGATTTTTAGTACTTATTTTTTGTGGATATTATTCATGTATTTCCTTTCTGTTATATTTTAATAGGTTATTTCAGTTCCATAAAAAAACAGTAAAATCTTAAGTATTATTTTGAATTGGCTTCTTTACAGTTTTAATTTTTAAAACTGTTTCTGTTGATTCCTTTTCAAAATATAAAATCACATTGCATGAAAGTAGCCGCTTTTCTCTCCATACTAATATTTTTCCTTTTACTTTGTTTTGCATCTAATAGCCTTTTTCAAACCTTCCATATTGAAAATAATAGTGGCTAGCATCACTTTTTTTCTGATTTCAATAAATGACTAGATATCTACTGTTTTATTGATTATTGGTTTGCATTAAATATTACATGTCATTTTAAGACATTATCCATCTGTTCTGATTTTTAAACTCATGTGTAGGTTAGAGTTTTATTTGATCCTTTTGGGATGATTTTTAAAAAGATTTTATTTATTTATTTATTTATTTATTTGAGAGGTAAAGCTTCAGGCAGAGAGAAAGGTCTTCCATCTGCTGGTTCACTCCCCAAATGGCTGCAACTGCCAAAGGTGGGCTGATCTGAAGCCAGGAGCCAGGAGGTTCCTCTGGGTCTCCCACGTAGGCGCAGGGGCCCAAGGACTTGGGGCATCTTCCACTGCTTTCCCAGGCCATAGCAGGAAGCTAGACTGGAAGAGGAGCAACTGGGACCCAAACCAGCACCCATATTGGATGCTGGAGCCACAGGTAGAGGTGTAGCCTGCTGTGCCACAGCATGGCCCCTGGGATGATCTTCTTTAAAAAAAAAATTCAATCCTGCTGCTGTTAAGTAACATGTTTGTATAATTTACTTTAATTTTCAAACTCTTGAGTCTTTAAAATAGATACGTCTTAGTCATGACAGATTATACATTTGATGTTAGACTGCAAATTTTCATGGGGATTGACAAGATATCTTTTAGTATTATATGGTGATTTTTTGTTAGATTTAATTTATGAAAAATATTTGCTTGGTAAAATTAAATGGGACACATTTCATTTTTTATACCTCCAGAAAATCTTTACTGTTTTTTAAAAGATTTATCTATTTACTTGAGAGGCAGAGTGTCAGACATAGAGATCTTCCATCAACTGGCTCATTCCCCAGATAGCTACAAGAGCCAGGGCTAGACCATGCTGAAGCCAGGAGCCAGGAACTCCATCCAGATCTCTAATGTGAGTGGCAGGGACCAAGCACTTCCACTGCTTTCCTAGGCCCATTAGCAGGGAGCTGCATTGTAAGTGGAGCAGCCAAGACTATGGACACTTGTAGGTAGCAGCATAATCCATTGTGCCACAGCACTGGCACCAGATAATTTAATGTATTTTCTGTAACATGGAGCTTACCTTTATTTTTGAGAACTTTAAATAATTTTGTCCGAATATCACCTGGATATGCAACCACTTGTGACAAATATTTGATAATTTTCTCAATTTTTACTTTGTTATTGGTCTATTCTTTTTTTCCAAAGAAGCCAGCGTTTATATAAATATAATCGTTAGATTACATTGATGTAACCATTAAAACAATGAGCATAGTTCTCTTACCATTTCATTCTACACAACATTATAACTCACTTAAGAGACAGATGAAGCTCCACAGAAACATTTAAGCTTTGAGGGTAGGCATTGTGCAGGAGATTGTGCTACAGCAGGTTAAGCTGCTCCTTGGTATTCCCACATGCCATATCCCATGGTGGCTGTACTCAGACCAGCTCCCTGCAGATGTGCAGGGAAACCATGGAAGATGGTTCAGGCGTTTGGGTCCCTGCTACCCACCTGAAAGACCTGAGTGACATTCCTGGCTTTTGGTTTCATCCTGGCCCAGCTTTGGCTTTTGTGGTCCTCTGGGGAAATGAACTAGCAGATGGAAGGCTCTGTGTCTCTCTCTCTTTCACATAAATAAATATTTTTTTTAATAAATGGGGCTGTAGAGTTCTTACCAGCCGCTCTGTTCTATAGAATAGCTATGCTTAGAAAATAATGTGCAATAACTAATTATAAAAGATATATTCTGATTTTTAAATTTTGCTTCTGTTTTTCTTTTAAAATTATCCTATAATGAAGTCATGATCTATTGGTTAGAATGATCATCAGAATAATCCCCAAAAAAGAATCAGGGTACTGTATAACAGACTACTCTCTTTCTCTGTTCTTCTTTAGGGAGTGTGTAATAAACATAAAAATGTGGGCTGTGACTTAGGCTTATTTTATTTTTGAAATTTTTTTCCCTGAGGCAACCTTAGTGACTATGGAATCTATTTTAGTGACATTGAATTTGTCATGAAATACCAAGAAACAGGATAGAATAAGTTAGAGAAAGCAGAGAATTGAGTTCAAAAGAATCTGCAGGACAAATATAAATGGTATTTAGATTTTAGCTGCAAATTTGCATTAAGTGGCCTTCAGAAGGAATCATTTATACCCACTGTTGTGTCTTGGTCTGTTTGTGCGGCTGTAACAGTACTGGGGATCCATATAAAGAACAGATATTCATCACTCAGGCTGGAGCCTGCACTTCCAAGGTCAAGTCCTCCACAGCGTCTGGTGAGGCCTGGTCTCTGCTTCTGAGATTGTGACCTCATACTGTTTGCTCCAGAGGAGCAGGTGTGTCCTCACGTGGCAGGAGGGGCCCCCATGTCCTCCTGTGGCAGGAGGGGCCTCCATATCCTCACGTGGCAGGAGGGGCCCCCATGTCCTCCTGTGGCAGGAGGGGCCCCCATGTCCTCCTGTGGCAGGAGGGGCCTCCATGTCCTCACGTGGCAGGAGGGGCCTCCATATCCTCCTGTGGCAGGAGGGGCCTCCATATCCTCACGTGGCAGGAGGGGCCTCCATATCCTCCTGTGGCAGGAGGGGCCTCCATATCCTCACGTGGCAGGAGGGGCCTCCATATCCTCCTGTGGCAGGAGGGGCCTCCATATCCTCACGTGGCAGGAGGGGCCTCCATATCCTCCTGTGGCAGGAGGGGCCTCCATATCTTCATGTGGCAGGAGGGGCCCCCATGTCCTCCTGTGGCAGGAGGGGCCCCCATGTCCTCACGTGGCAGGAGGGGCCCCCATGTCCTCCTGTGGCAGGAGGGGCCCCCATGTCCTCACGTGGCAGGAGGGGCCCCCATGTCCTCCTGTGGCAGGAGGGGCCTCCATATCCTCACGTGGCAGGAGGGGCCCCCATGTCCTCCTGTGGCAGGAGGGGCCCCCATGTCCTCACGTGGCAGAAGGGGCCCCCATGTCCTCATGTGGCAGGAGGGGCCCCCATGTCCTCTTGTGGCAGGAGGGGCCTCCATATCTTCATGTGGCAGGAGGGGCCTCCATATCTTCATGTGGCAGGAGGGGCTGTGTCCTCATGTGGCAGGAGGGGCCCCCATGTCCTCCTGTGGCAGGAGGGGCCCCCATGTCCTCTTGTGGCAGGAGGGGCCTCCATATCTTCATGTGGCAGGAGGGGCTGTGTCCTCACATGGCAGGAGGGGCCCCCATGTCCTCCTGTGGCAGGAGGGGCCCCCATGTCCTCCTGTGGCAGGAGGGGCCCCCATGTCCTCACGTGGCAGGAGGGGCCCCCATGTCCTCTTGTGGCAGGAGGGGCCGTGTCCTCATGTGGCAGGAAGGGGCCCCAGTGTCCTCTTTGTGGTAGAGGGGCCCCATGTCCTCTTGTGGCAGGAGGGGCCCCCATGTCCTCATGTGGCAGGAGGGGCCATGTCCTCATGTGGCAGGAAGGGGCCCCAGTGTCCTCTTTGTGGTGGAGGGGCCCCATGTCCTCTTGTGGCAGGAGGGGCCCCCATGTCCCACCTTTGATTTGGGTTTCTAATCTCATTCATGCAGGAGGAACCCTCATGAACTGACCACCTCCTAACACCCTCATGTTGGCTATTAAGTTCGACAACAGACATTTGAAAGGGACGCACAGACCATGGCGATTGTCATTTTCCCGTCTGTGGATGTGGTGGCTGCCCCACAGGTTGGTGGCACATCAAATGTGCAAGCCTGTAGAAGATATTACAGCTGATCAAGTGTTAACCTTATTTAAACTATTTAAATTCACAGTTAAAATATAGGGATACATTTGACATAGGTACCAAAAAATAAGCACTTTAGGAAAAAGCATGAGTGATGTACATCTGAGGTACACCTGCTCCCCAGACAGATATGAGAGCTGGGATTGTCACCCATGCATTAGGCCCAGCTTTTCTCTCGACTGTCAGGAGGGCCCTTTGGCAGCTGAGTTCAGCGGTATCCTGCCCTTTCCCCAACCTCCAGAAGTCCTTTGAGCACAAGGAGAACACACAAGCAGCACATCTCTGCGTAGCCATGTTCCAGGTTCGTGATGCGTCTTCTTCTGATAAGAACAGGAAGATGGTGAAGGTTCTGTGGATCAGGTGTTTCCAGCTGCCCTCTGGTGAAACCAGATGCCCCGAGGCAGGGATGTCCCTGCTTGCTTGGAGTAGGCTAGAGTGTTTGGTGGACATGGGCGTGACTGTAAAGGAGCGTCTGTGCTTCAGGAAGGGGCAAGGTGGAAGAAGATGCTGTGTCACAGTGGACTGGTCAGCTTTTAGGTGTCAGGTTCCTGCATTAGACAATGATAGAACAGACACACCAGGAAAAATGCCAAACAAACATGGCCACCACAGCTTGACATAGATTTCGCTTAAAATAATACCTGGCATGGGTGTTGGTGGGCCTCATTGCAGGGGGCAGATGGCAATAACTCACATGAACGTTTATTATAAGAAAGCGTGTCCTGATCAGTAATTAGTTGTTGCTTTACATTTTCACTGATAAACTAATTGTCTCTTTGTTTCCCTCCAGCCTGTAATATTGATTCCCTTTCTGGAGACATGGTGCTATGGTTTGTCCCTGCTGAGACTCGTGACATGCAGTAGAATGGCGTTGAAAGGCATGGGAGCTTTAAGAGATGGTGCACAGTCGAAGGTGATTGGGTCAGGATTGCCCTGGTGAAGGGGTTGGTTTCCACAAGAGCAGGCTGTTAGAAGAGGGCCCGGCCCCTCCTCTATCTCTCTTGTCCTCTGCCACCCTTGGAGGCCATCCGTGTGTTGTAACACAGCCTGAGTCCTCACCACCCTTGGAGGCCGTCCGTGTGTTGTAACACGGTCAGAGTCCTCACTACCCTTGGAGGCCGTCTGTGTTGTAACATGGTCAGAGTCCTCACCACCCTTGGAGGCTGTCCGTGTGCTGCAACACAGAGTCCTCACCACCCTTGGAGGCCGTCCGTGTGTTGTAACACGGTCAGAGTCCTCACCACACTTGGAAGCCGTCCGTGTGTTGTAACACAGTTAGAGTCCTCACCACCCTTGGAGGCCGTCCGTGTGTTGTAACACGGTTAGAGTCCTCACCACCCTTGGAGGCCGTCCGTGTGTTGTAACAGAGTCCTCACCACATGCTGATGCCGTGCTGTTTGGACTTCCCAGTCCCCAGAATTGTGACCTGAACAAATTTCCTTTCTTTGCAAACGGCTTAGCTTTGGGCATTTTGTTACAGTGACGAGATGGCAAATATCTTTTGTGAAATAGAAAGGAATGTTTGGAGCATTTTAAAGTAAAAATGCAGACTTATCCAACTAAATGATTATTAAGAAGTGTCTTTTTGTTTCCTCTGTAATTTAAAGATATGTCTAATCAAGAATGGTGAGGCATGGCTGTAAGAACTGGAAGAGGCCGGCGCCGTGACTCAACAGGCTAATCCTCCACCTTGCGGCGCCGGCACAGTGGGTTCTAGTCCCGGTCGGGGCACCGGATTCTGTCCCGGTTGCCCCTCTTCCAGTCCAGCTCTCTGCTATGGCCCAGGAGTGCAGTGGAGGATGGCCCAAGTGCTTGGGCCCTGCACCCCATGGGAGACCAGGAAGAAGCACCTGGCCCCTGCCTTCGGATCAGCTCGGTGTGCTGGCCGCAGCGCGCTGGCCGCAGCGGCCATTGGAGGGTGAACCAACGGCAAAGGAAGACCTTTCTCTCTGTCTCTCTCTCTCTCACTATCCACTCTGCCTGTCAAATAAATAAATAAATAAATAAATAAAAGAACTGGAAGAAACCTGATGTGGACACGAGCAATTTCCTGTGTTGTCTCCCAGGTGCAGACAGCATGGTTGTGTTGTCCAAGATCAATGGCATGAAGAGTGGGATTCCTGTTTGCTTTCTGGCTATGTCCTGCTCCCCATGCTGCTTCTACTCCTGGCACTCCAGGGGCTTAGCATCTAGCCTTGAGAATAAGCGTGCGTGTGAAGCCTGTGCCACAGGCAGCATCCTGAGTTTATGACTGCAAAGGGATTCTGTGAGAACCGTGACAAAAGGAGGGTCAGTTCCAATGGGTTAGTGGAGGCACTTAGGAGGAGTCATGAACATGCTCTGTACTTCAAAGACAGGCATTTCAGAGGGTAGAGACGGTGTGAAGTAGGAGTGTGAGTTTGTGAGAAATCAGGGGGCTCGTTGATGGAGATCTAGCCAGGAATCCTGAGAGGCCAGGGTGCCTCTGAATGTCACTTTGCACACCCGCCATCCAAGTTTCCAGAGGTTTTGAGGTGTTTCCTCCCGTGTATATTTAAGGTGTACTACCTCATGTTTTGATTACTTCGTTACCACTGAGTGTTGGAAATGGCTTCTCTTTCATGCAGTGATCCCTGGGCGGCCAGCATTCAGATCTCAGTTCTGTATGTAAATGGTTTGCTTGGGGACTGTACCTGAACTTGGGTTTTCTGTGTGCTAAAATGAGCATAATAGCAGACACTGCTTCACAGTACTGAGAAGATTTCAGTGATTATGTGCACATGCCTAGAACATATGGCCTAATTCTCTACTACTGATTCTTAGTAGTAGAGAAATGACACATTGGAGGTGTGCTTAAGGAAGACTTGTGGGATAGAGTGGTGGCTGGGGATGGTGATGGAGCCTGGCAGAGGGCAGTCAACTTAGAGTTCACACAGCAGGTTTGGAGCCTAAAGCAGGAACACACGGAGGTTCAGCAAGGGAGTAGCCTGGGGCACCAGCAGTAGGAATGCTAGGTATGAAATATTTTATTATTTACTCATTTATTTGAGAGACAGAGAGCTCCCAAATGCCAAGACAGGGCACTTCCTAAGTGCCCTCGATGACTGGGGCTTTGTCAAGGCTAAAGCTTGGAGCTGGGAACCTAATCCAATTCTTCCTTGCAAGTGGCATCATCTGCTGCTGCCCCGGGTGTTCATTAGCAAGAAGCTGGTATCAGAAACCAGAGCGAGGAATGTAACCCAGGTACTTTGATACAAGGCATGGGTGTCTTGACCAATATCCTAACTGCTAGGCTAAACACCCACCTCAGGTGTCAGATATTTTAAACCTTACTCCTAGTGATTAGAAAAGTGTGAGCTATGTGTTTTTTAATTGTTCAAAAATTAAAAATTCTCTTTACTGGTTAGCTTAAGGGTGATCAAATTTATAGTGGTTTGCTGCAGCCTGAAAATCCTATAAATCCACCCGATAATTCTAGCCTTTGCACCTGTTCAAACAGCAGCAAAGAGAAAATGAACCAGAGGGAGGAACAGCCCCTTCCTTTCCTTAATGAGACTCCATTGATTTTTGCAAACAAATGAAAGACAATAAATTGTCCCAAATGCCCCTTTTTTTCAAAGCCAGGCTGCATTCCTCACCAGGTGTTCTCAGATGCAAGGAGAGAAGGCCGCACAGCTGGCCCATAAAATGCTGTTGCAGCCTCGGGGACAGACCGGGGTCGCTTTGTTCCCAGCAGAGCTTGCAGAGCTTGGGAGTGTGTCCTGTTGGCCCCAGAACTAGCCATTTGTTTGTTTGTTTCCAAGCTCAGTGACCAAAACCTCTAAAAATTCACAGAGGAGCTCAGGAGCAGCTCAGAGGCTGCTCAGGAGCTGCCAGGAGCTTGGGGCTGGAGAGCTCTTGGCCACCTCTTTTCCCGTGGCTTCTTTCCGTGGCTGCTGCTGTGCGTGCTCCTCTCTGCCCTGAAGGTGGGCTCCAGGTGCATGCTTTAGGCTGAGGCGAAATGTGGTTAGGACTTAGATGTGCTTTGGTCGTAAAATCCACACCACACTTCACAGACTCAGTATGAAAAGAAAGAAAACAATCTCAGTATTTTTTATATTGATCATACTTTGAAATAATAGTTTGAATACATTGGGTAAAAATATTACGATTAAAATGAATTTTTCTGATTTCTTTTTACTTGTTGAAAAGTGGCTCTGAGCTAACCTAAAATGCTGTGTGAGGCTCATGTTGTATTCGTGTAGGACAGTGCCACAGTGGTGAAGGTGGCTTAATGCCCAGCTTCTCCTGGTGAGTCCAGGCATTCAAGGATTCACAGCATTTTGTTGAGCATCCTTCGATGGAACCTGAACCCCGGTTTTCATAGGACCTGATGGTATTTTCTCCCATTTAGAACCGACCCACAATTTGCAGTTTTCCTGTAAACATAGTGTTTGTGCAAGATGACTTCCACTGTGTATTAGTGGAAGCTGAAGATGCCAATTTAGATAGCAGGTGGGCTCAATGAGGGCATATGGGAAAAAAGGAAGTAAAGAAAAATGCACAGTGCTGGGCCATTTCCACTCAGAACACCTGTGAGGAATGACGATAAGCTGTTTCTGTGGAGGACGGGTGGCTCAGGGAGGTACGCTGTGTCCCCAAGTCATGGGCTGAAGGGACTGTCCACCCCCAATGCTCAAACTCTACCTCAGCACCCTGGCTTCTCTGCCACTGACAGTACGTTTGAAAAAACTAAACTATCAAGTCAGTTGTGGTTATATGGTTTTAGAGAAAGAAGCTAATGAAGTCACATAAATTAAGAGATACAGTACTCATGTTTAAAAATGATAATCTGTATTTCATTTCAACAGAGCAAGTTTGTTTTTTGACAGTGTTCATTCAAGTTGGGTGTTGGTTTGGTGGCTCTGGTGTCTGAGGGAGCAGCTTCGGTGAGTGTCCAGACCCCCCCCCCCCAGGAGGGTTCAGCTGTTTGCCCCCTCCCACACTGCTGAGCAACACTGCAGTGCATCCACACATCTGAGGACTTTCTTCCCTGAGACTCTGAGAGAGGCAGTGCTGTGCACGCAAGGTGTCCGAGGTGCTGTGGCCATGCTGTGTGTGTAGAGGTCATGGGTGACCACTGGGTCGCCCTTCTGGCTTCCCCTTGTGATCTCCAGAGAGCTGGAAGTGCTTACTGTGTTCCTCACAAATAGCCCTACTTAGCCTTGTGTGCTCCAGGTGACAACTCGTCAACTCGCGTGACCACTGATTACAGTTATGTGAATGGGTGTGGTTGGCGTGAGCTTTGCTTTGGAGAAGTTCTCTTCCAAGGGTGGCATTCCTGCACCTTCTTTGTCTTCCAGTTCTGGGCGCACACACAGACAACCAGGCACCTAGCAGTCAGTGGCACTGCCCTCACTGGGCTGTGGAGGGGTTGGGGGAGGGTTCGTGGGAGACAGTGCCTCCTCCGCACTTCCCTCTTTACCCCTGGGGCACCCATAAGGGCATGATCACATCATGTTTCTTCTCTGTACGTAAAATGTGATAGGAAAACCTTCAAAAGGTGAGGATCTTTTGGGTAGCCTGTTTGATCTGTCTGCCTTTGGAACCGCAGGCTGGTCTCATGCAGTTTCTCTCCTGCAGAACACTGCAGCTTCTCCGATACTTTCATGCTGAGAGTATTTTGCTCTTTTAATCCAAATTTTCTTGTTACTAAGAGTGAAAAGATGCTGGACGATGACTGCCGCGCATGAGCTTCTTCACTCTGCGCTTCGTCCTCTGCCCTTTCCTCTCCTTCCCTCCCAGTCCCTGCTCTTGCCTGTGCTTGGGTTTCTCAGGGGCATCTTGGCAGCGCAGCACGAGTGGATGGTGCTGGTGGATAGAGTGCACACCGCTGCTGTGGTTCCAGATGGGTTTCTTCCAAAGGCACTGCTTGTTTTCTTGGTTAGGCGTGACTCTAGGAGAAGGATTGAAGGAGTTCGGGGATAATAACCAACGGTTTCTGTGGTGTTGGTTTCTCATTTTAGTGTGTGTGACTAGAGGAGGAAGGATTGTGGTGCACGAGGGTCTGCAGAAGATGTGCTGTCGTTGGTCAGGACCTGACGTTCCCCAGAGTTGGCTTGGGGCCCTTGGGCTATGAGAGCCCCCGTCATGCAAACTGTCTCTACAGAGCTGGGCACAGTGCCAGGGTCAAGAATGAAGAGTAAGAGGAACCCCTCACTCTTCATCTTACCGTCCCACTCTCAGGCCATGTTTCCTGTGCTTTCATTTCCAGGTCTGCTTTGTGGAGCTTGTAGTTCATGAGGGAACGCTTGCCTACTCGGGAACACAGAAGTTGCCACAGCTCCTCCTCGGTCGAGAAAAAGCTGTATTAGGGCTGGGCTGACTGATTGTGATCCAGGGGAAGTTGCGCTGCTACAACTGGTGGCAGCAGGAGTGCACATGCCTGAAGCTTAGAAGTCTCCTGGCTTGCCTCTTACTATTCCAATTTTCACTGGTACAGCATCCTTGGCAGATATGCTAATGACACGGAACCCCCCAGCTGTAAAGATGTGGATTACCGTGTCAGGCAAACAGCCAGGACCTGAGGTGCATGATGAGGTAAAGAGAATTTACAACAGGAATGGAAGAAAGCTGTTAGAAATACCAACCTCAGCTTGTGAGTTAATTCACAAGGACTATAGAAACCATCCATTTGTATTTTCCCGTGCCTTGACACAATATAATGGTGTATATTGATCAATCTTTTTCTTTGCTCAATACCCATGTAATACATGTAATCTAAGGAGTGTTACTATTGATTAACCGTCTATCTCAGTATTGAACTACATGATATTAGAAGGAGGAGTGAATATTATCCAGATCAAGCATTGATCTCCCAGGCTTGCATAAAATGATGTGAGAATTTGTGTTTCATCTTTTTGGAGTTTAGCCTGTTTTTCATTTCTAAGCTGGAAACATGTTTTTGTATTTGGAAATTAAGAATTGGGGCCGGCGCCACGGCTCACTAGGCTAATCCTCTGCCTGTGGCGCTGGCACCCTGGGTTCTAGTCCCGGTCGGGGTGCCAGATTCTGTCCTGGTTGTTCATCTTCCAGTCCAGCTCTCTGCTGTGGCTTGGGAGTGCAGTGGAGGATGGCCCGAGTGCTTGGGCCCTGCACCCGCATGGGAGACCAAGAGGAAACACCTGGCTCCTGGCTTTGGATTGGCGCAGCACACCGGCCGTAGCGGTTATGGGGGGGGGGGTGTGTGTGTGTGAACCAACAGAAGGAAGACCTTTCTCTCTGTCTCTCTGTCTCACTGTCTAACTCTGCCTGTCCAAAAAAAAAAAAAAGAAAAGAAATTAAGAATTGGTAAAGAGATACTTATGGATGTTGAGTTGACTCGAGCACCAGCACTTATAAGGTAGGTGACTGCATTTCTCACAGGTCACTTCCTTGTACACTTCTGGCATGGAGTCTGCCAGAAAGAAGCACTGGGAAATTTGGAAACTGGAAATACAGCAGAGGCGTTATTCTTTTTTTTTTTTTATTTTTATTTTTTTGACAGGCAGAGTGGACAGTGAGAGAGAGACAGAGAGAAAGGTCTTCCTTTTGCCGTTGGTTCACCCTCCAGTGGCCGCCGCGGTAGCGCGCTGCGGCCGGCGCACCGCGCTGTTCGATGGCAGGAGCCAGGTGCTTCTCCTGGTCTCCCATGGGGTGCAGGGCCCAAACACTTGGGCCATCCTCCACTGCACTCCCTGGCCACAGCAGAGAGCTGGCCTGGAAGAGGGGCAACCGGGACAGGATCGGTGCCCCGACCGGGACTAGAACCCAGTGTGCCGGCGCCGCAAGGCGGAGGATTAGCCTGTTGAGCCACGGCGCCGGCCGCAGAGGCGTTATTCTTAATGGAAGGAGCTATAGAGCACAGTGGGAATTTCACGTCACAGCCGTGGCCGCTGACATCCCCTTCCTCTGCCATAAGCCAGCGTTGCCCTCCTCCAGTGCCGTGGTCTCAGGTACAAGTAGTTGCTTCTGATGTTCTGGTCACTGGCTTCCAGATGCTTTCTCGCCAGCTCTTCTCACATTCACAGAATCTTTCCTTTTTGTACCGTTCATGCCACCTTACAGCCATCTTATGTAATGGCTCTATTTTCTTAACAAAACCTAGGCGAAGAGAGTATGTGATTAGGTGATCTTTATTGCCTCATTTTGATTCCTTCCATTTTAACTGTCATAAGTTGTGGGCCTCATATTGTTTTATAATCATCACACTTAGGACTTATGGATGTCCTATTTGTAAACTAGTTGACAAGTGATTTTTGGATTGTTAGAACATTGATCTATAAACATTTGAGACAGACTCATTGAAGTGATGCTAACATTGAGTCCTATGACTCCACATTATCCTAAGGTTACAAAAATGATAATGGGACATATGTCAAGAAGTTAGACTCAAAGATGCTGTTTCCAGAGAGGACAATGTTCAGTAGGCAGTGGTCCTGGTGACAATGACACCAAACCATGGAGATGAATCCTGAAGAGTCACAAGAAAATGTTTGATTGTAGCATGCTGAGCAAGCTGAGAATAATTTAAAATGAAAAAAAAAAAAGATTTCATCTAACTTCTTATCCATATGTTTGCTATGGTGGTCTTAGAATATAATAGGAAAAACCTACATTGTCGTTACCTTTATTCTCACTCTTAATTCAGTAGTCTGGCTGCTGGGGTCCTGAACTACGCAGTAATTTTATAATTCAGACAATTTCATCAGATGTTCTTACTGTGTTTCTGGACCCACATCAAATCACTTTGGTTTAATGCCAGTTTCCTGGATTTTCATGGCAAGAGAATGACTAGTTAAGATGTAATTAAATATGAATTACTTCCCATTGAAGTTCTGCAAGCTACAGCATATTTATGTGTGAGTTGGTAATAAAACATAAACAAATATGTTCTCATTCACAGGCTCCCCCAAAACAACCAAGAAAACACTGGCCTTGTTGCCTATGTCTGTTATATCCATGGTGAGGGTTGCAGTTCAAGTGACTGTATCTAAAACCTGGCTTGAACTGTGAAGATAATTTAGACTTTCACAAAACATGGATTCTGAGGTTTATAAAAACAAATTTATGCTAATTCTTTAAACTTGTTTAGAAAATGTGTGGGTGAAGTCACAGTGGCAAACCTTTTTGCTGCCTGGGAGGAATAATTTGACAATGGATTGATCTATTTGAGCTATCTTTGAATTTTTCAGAAACAAATATTCTTGACTTGTGTAAATCAAAGTGATTTCTGGAACTGTGCTCACATACCTATTCACTAAAAATTGATTTTTACAGAAAACTCTATCCTTCAGTGATTCTGGTATTCTGGTCAAAATAGATTTACTGCATGTCAACATTACAGTCACAGAATCTCAAAATTGAAATGAATCTTGATGTTCATCTTCTGTGTGAGTTATGCAAATATTTACAGAGCATCGAAACAACATAAAGTATTTAATGCAGGTGACATCATATGTTATTTAACTTTTGTTGGCAAAAGAGTACTTATGGATTTTGCTGCAAGGTCTTGAGATTGCCAATTGTAATACTTAAAAATGTAAAAAAAAGTTGATGTAGTAACTTCTAGAATGCCATATAAACAACTAACTCTATCCATAAATAAAAAATCCTTATTTCTAGCGTTCCAGGGAATTAATAACCCTACACCTTTCCTGGCAACGTGGTTTGCCAAACACTAAACTGCCAGGGAACTGTACTGACTTGTAGAGCTGATCTTGACGGTACACTCATTCATACAGTATTAGGAAAACGCTTAGATGTCAAGGCAAGTTCTCAAAAGAATATTTGTAGCAGTAAGTGCTTACATTAAGGAAAAAGACCTCACATAAGCAATATAATTTTGTATCTCAAAGAACAAACTAAGCCCCCAATTAGCAGAAGGAATGCAATAATAAACACTAAGGCAAAAAATAGTTAGAAAAAACATAGGAACACTAACAGTGAAACTTTTTGAAAAGATAAACAAAATTGATAAGCCCTTAGTTAGACTGAGACAAAATGAGACAACTCACATAAAATCAGAAACAAAAGAGGAGACAGTACAACTGTTACCACAGAAAGGAAAACAGATAAGAACATATGATAAAAACACATCAGAAGCTGGATAATCTAGAAGAAATGGTTGCATTCTTAAAAATATGCAGCCTAACATGAATGAATCATAATGTTGTATAAATCTGAACAGATTAATGCTGAAGGACATTGAACCATTAAGCAACAACCTCTCAACAAAGATAAGCCCAGGATCAGATAAATATTTAAGGAAGAATTAGCACCAATATTTCTGAAACTCGTCCAAAAATTGAAGAAGAGTGAACACTTCTACATTCATTTTATGAGACCAGCATCACCCTGATAGCAAAACTGGACAGACACTACAGGAAGAGAAAATGCAAGCCACTATCCTTGATGAATAGGAATACAAACATTCCCAACAGAATGCTATCAAATCAGATTCAATAGCACGTTAGAATGCTGCACACTGTGATCAGCTGAGGTTTATCCCTGGAGTGCAAGGATGGCTCAATAAGCAGAAATGACGTGATTTGATATATTACATTAACAGAATGAAAGATAAAAATCATGGGATATCTCAATAAATGCAGAAAACCTGATGAAATTCAAGACCATTTTATGAATTATATTCTCAACAAATTAGGTGTAGAAAGTTTACTTCAACAAAAAAAGGCCATCTATGAGAACACCACAGCTGACATCACATGTAGTGGTGGAAAGTGGAAAGCTTCTACCCTAAGATCAGGAACAAGGCAAGGAGGCCCACTCTTAAATTCAGCATAGTACTGGAAGTCCTAGTCTGGGCAGGCAGAGAAAAGAAAGAGAAGGCATTACCCAAATCAGAACAAAAGCAGCACAGTTACTTCTGTTTGTAGAAGACAGGATCTTACATGCAGAAAATCCTGGAGACTTCCCCCCAGAATTGGTTAGAATAAATAAATGAATTCAGAAAAGTTTCAGGAACAACACAAGTGGTGTTTCTATATAGTTAACAATGAACTACTCAAAAAGTAGATTAGAAATATAATGTCTTCTACAGCAGTATCAAAAAGAATAAACTACTTAGGAATAAACCATGGGAGTAAAAGACTTGTGCACTGAAAACCCTGTTGATGAAAAACAGTCCATCAGTGGATGAACCGACAAAGAAATGCTGCAAGTACATACAAACACAACACTGTTCATTCTTAAAAAAGAGAAACACTGCCTTGTAGGACAGAATGGATGACCCTTAAGGCTCTGTGAAATCAGCCAGCCAGAGGACCAAAACACCAGGAACCCACGTAGCACCTGAAACAGTCAGATTCTGAGGAGAAGAGAATACCATGGCAGTTTCCAGGGCTAGAGGAGTTTCTGGCCGATGACCCTGTTTGAACAGTCTGTTCCATGTAACGAGTACACGCCAGTGATCTGCTGTTGAACGTCCCGCCTGTCGCTGAGAATTCTTTGTCATGTACTTAAACGATTAGGAGAGTAGTGCTCATGTTAAGTGTGTCTACCACAAGGAGGAGTGGAGAAAAGAAAAAAAGGAGAATGAACTGGATGGGAAAAACCGTGGAACTGAGACAAGCGTGGATTTGGAGGGTTTTCATCATCATCTTTGCCCAGAGCTACTCAGAAATGTGTCCCTGTTAGAGGGACTCGCTGCACACTGTTCCTTTTCCTCTCTGATTTCCACATGGATATGGAGAGAAAGCATGTAGGCACTCTCACAGCAGTGAGAGTAATTCATGTGTGTTGAAGCTAATAATAAAAGATGAGGGTGTGTATTTTGTGAAAACAAAACCCCACACAAAGCAAGACAAAACAAAACGTCGTGATCTTTCATTCCTAGATGATTTAATTCAATCTTTTGGATGCATCATAATTAATTCAACCAATTTCAAATAGCTAGAAAATTAGTTTGCTTACATTTTTGTTACTGCAAATAATTCTTTGAAGAAAATCTGTGTTCAGGATTCTGGAACATATAACATTACTTTCTGGGATTAATTACTCAGATGTGGCATCAAGTCAGTGGGTCTGAAAGTTTGAGGCCTTTGGGTGTGTGTTTCCTGGCTGTTTTTATTCACATTCTCAGAGGTTGGCCTTTTCAGTGCCCTGGGTGACAGGACTGCATTGTGTGGGGCTGGTTGTCAGCATCTGGGTCGTTTCTGCAGGCCCAGCCTTGTTTCTGTTCTCAGAGCTCTCAGGACTGACGCTGTAGGACAGCTTCCAGTATCTCGGGGTTTTTGCCCCTGTCTGTCTCTGCTTCGTCCTTAGACTGGAAAGCCTTTGTTTTAGAATCTGTTTCACATCACAGTCGTTTTTCAGACTGTTGTCTTGCTTATGTCTGATGGGACCTTGACCCTTTTATGCCCACTTGCCAGCAAAGTGGAGTTTTGCTTTAGGGTTCTAAGCTAATAGCTAATAACTTTTCAGAAGCAGCGGATGTCAACAGTGACAGCTAGGAAGGTCATATAATTAATTGTCCAAATAGGAACACATTTGGCAGTGAAAGGGCCACTGTTGGCAGTTACTACAGGACGTCCAGAATGAGCTGGGCCTGTCCCAGGCATCCCAGGGTTTGATCACTTGAGCCACCACTAGCTGCTGGATTCCTTATCTCCATACTATGCCCATCCTGTGGAACATGTTTTGCCTCATCTCCTGTACTGATTGCCAGAATTTGTGTTTACACTGAAGGTTTTTGCCATAAAATATAAATTCTTGGCTGTATAAACATTATTATTATGCTAGTCTTGAGAAATGCTATTTAATAACATTTATGAAGGAACACTCCTGGGGCATGTGGCTGTTCCATTCTTCTAAGGTAGTCTAAGTCAGGCCCCTATCAAACCAGATGTTAGCATTCTGCACTCTTGGAACCAAGGGGAGAGCCATCTGGTGTCATTTCCTCTAGGATACATTGGGGCACATTTTCAGAAACAGGTGTTTAAAATTTGTTGCCTCATTGTTGCTGACATGCTGTGAGGCAGGCATTTTCCCGCGCTGTGTCATCTCTGTGAAGACCTTAGAAAAGGTCCCTTTCTGGGCCTGAGTGAAGGGGCGGCAGCTCTCCTCCAGGCCGTCGACTTGCCATTACAGACACAGGGCAGGGTGACAGTTGGCATTTCTTTCATTGCTTTGGTTGGGAGGCAGCTCAGAGCCAGATTTAACTCATTTCCAGCAAGTTTACAAAGCTCTGTACATGTTTCTTAGTCCTGGCTTTAGGATGTTTCTGCCATATTCAGCCCTGGTCCCCCACATCTGGACCACAATTTGGTGATCAGATTTTAGTTTCTGCCATTGTTCTGTTGTCTGATTATCTCAGATCTTGTGGAAGGAGTTCTTACTGGGGGATATAAATAATTAAGTGATGGAACAGAGAGCGACACTAATGTGGAGGTGTTGCGATTCTGAGTTTCTGCTGGCGTATGACAAAGGCTCTTGCAGGCGGCTGTTGGAAACCTCTCTTCTCTGTGTAAAGCCATTGGTTTGTGTCCCTCATGCTCTCATGAGCTCTTGTAGCCTCTCCTTTTCCACGGGAAGTGGCTACAAGTTCAAGTCTCTCCTTTCTTACAAACACAAAACCCTGGGGCAGGCACTGTGTGTAGCCAGTTCAAGTTGTGGCCTGCAGCGCCGGCATCCCATATAGGCACTGGTTTAAGTCCTGGCTGCTCCGCTTCTGATTTAGCTCCCTGCTAATGGGCCCATATGAGAAACAGTGGAGGATGACCCAAGATCTTCGATCCTTTTCCCATGTGGGAGACGCAGAAGAAGCTCCTGGCTCCTGGCTTTGGCCTTGCCCAGCCCTGGCCATTTTGGGCCCATCTAAGGAGTGAACTAGCAGGTGGAAGGTATCTCTCTCTGTCTCTTCCTCTGTTTCTCTCTGTAACTCAGCCTTTCAACACCCTTTCTCTAGGATTTTAAAACTAAAACATTAGGTCCTCTCCATTCTCCACTACGCTCTCTCCACACTGGGGAGAAAATCTGCAGTCCGGCCTGCTGCCCTTCCATCTTCTTTCCCAGGCTGTTGACGTCCTGGGTGCAGTGCAGCAGGTGCCTCGCCACCCTGGACTGCCCTGCCTCTCGGCTTGTTTCTCAGCATGTGCAGTACCAGTGGAGACGCTGGCAGCATTAACAACTGGGAGTTTTTTCTTTTTTTAAATATTTTTATATTTATTTGAGAGGCAGAGAGAGAGGTCTTTCATATGGTGGTTCACTCCCCAAATGGCTGCAACAGCCAGAGCTGGGCCAAGCTGAAGCCAGGAACCAGAGCTTCCTCTTGCTTTCCCATGTGGGTGTGTCTTCCACTGCTTTCCCCGACACATTAGCAGGGAGCTGGATCAAAAGTGGATCAGCCGTGACTCAAACCAGCACCCATATGGGATGCCAGTGCCGCAGGTGTAGGTTTATCCCAGTTGGCCCCCGGGTTTTTTTTACTTAGTCTTTCTTCTGGCTGCTTGTTCTTAGCTGCTGCTTCAGTTCCTGGCACTTCATCCTTCCTTTGAAGGTTAGTGTTTCTCTCTCTCTCTTCATCCTACCCACACTTCCTATGCAGTTTCATTCACCTCTTGAACTGTAGTCTCCTTAGCCTGGTAACTTTGCTGATCCCAACTGCCAGTTAGACAAGGGTGTCTAGATATCTCCCAGGCACCTGGAACTCAACAACATCTCTGGTCCCTCTGCTTGGAACTCTTCTTTGTATGTCTTAGCTTTAAGAATGGTCCCAGGTGGCTTCCTGTCCACTCCAAGAACCTAGAGTTATTCTTCAACTTCTGTCTATCCCTGCAGCCATCCAAACAATCTCCTGGTGTTGGAGGCATGCAGAAACTGTCCTTCCAAGCTCCCCGCCGTGTAGCCTGGCTCCTCCATATGGAATGCAGTCCCTTGCTCACTCTTAATTTCTCCTGTGCTGTGCACAATAGCAGGAATATAAGTGATCAAAAATATTGCTTGAATGAATAAATTAGCTCAGGAAGTTGGAAATATTGAGAGATAACAAAGCGGAATGTCGATACTTTTAAATCTCTCATATTATTATCACACAATTTAACAGGCCGAATGAGTCCAATATTTTTCACATTGAATTGTATTCTGGAATATCTATATCAAAAACATATACTTAGAAATGTACTCTTAATAACTTCCAGGAGGCTGTTTTTCCACATTTTATGTGAGAAAGTGCAATATAGTGAATAACGTGGTCATATAAGCCTTTGGCTGAGATTTAACCTATAAACAGTTAACGTAAGAAAACACCAAAATAAAGGAGCAGTCTATAAACTGAAGGTTGCTGCGGTGGAATTTCTTGTATTATTTGCTCTCAGGGAAGCCAGAACCGCATTTCTGAATTATCTTTGAAGCATACTTATAAAACTCATGGTGAGAGAGAGGCCCTTTAATGTATTATAATTACAAAAGTCAGACCGGCTTTAGTTCAGTGATAAGATTCTAATTATTCAACATACGTATGTTCATAATGAGCCAGATTGGAGTGTGGGTAATTGGGTAGCTCTTTCAAAAACTGAATCGCGATCGTTTCTTTATCTGCTAATTAGTGCCAGTGTGCTGCACTCTCCCGAGGCACTGCTTTCCCTGATTGTGCTGCAGGTTCTGCCTAGCAGGATTTACTTCTGATGTCTGGCCTTTGCAGCGGTCGACCTCTCCATGCCTGCAAGGGTCGAGAGAGGGGAGGACGCGGCATGAGGCCGGTCGGTAGACAGAATTGTTTCTGCAGGCTGTGCCCACTCACCTGCCTGGTGTGAGGTGCTCAGAGGCGAGAGCCTCGCTAGTCAGGGTAGCGTGGGGTGTGGGAGGTGAACGAGAGGCTGTGCTGGGCTGCTGTGTGGAGGGGGAGGCTGAGAGGCTTATCGCCCCCGGGGCTAGATGTTCCATGGAGAGCCCCTGGAGACGGAACAAAGGGAGAGCCTTTCGCTGGAGTCAGTGCAGCTCATTGCTCACTGCTTGTCCTGGAACACGCCATCGCTCTTGACTGCTCAGATGGTGCGCTGCATGAACTCATCGACTTCAAACTTAGCGTTGGATGGGCAGGTTTCCAGGACACAACTGGACGCTTGCATTTTTTATTTTCTAGCGATCACACTGACCATGGTGAAAGCCAGAAGAGAGGAAATAGCATCCAAGGAGGCAGAACTTAGAATGAAAACACAGGAAGAGTTTCTCTGTGGGGTGAAAGCCTGGTGCACTGATCAGAGTGTGGTGGCGTTGGTTACGTGCATTGTGGCCGATGGCAGATGTGAGATGTCCTTGTCCAGTGGGCACAGCAAGAAAGTGGCCATGACTTAGGCAGTGAAACCTCCTCTGTGTTTTTCCAAACTACACACTTCCTGATCACATGTCCTCATGTGGAGTCTGCAGTGGGTCTGTTAATGGCCGTCAGTTCACAAGTCTCTTTCATTCTGTCCATTTCAAGACCTCATTGCTTTCTGTTCTCCTTCCACATTCTGTAGCAGGAAGCTTACATAAAGAAAGCTGTGTATTTTCAATTTAGATGAGGAAGATTTGTGGCAAGTGGCTCTCACTGCCTTGGAGCAGCTGCTATTTTGTATAAAATTACTTATGTTGTTAACTAACATTTATTGTCTCATCTAATTATAGAATTGGCATTCACAAAGGAAAATGAGTCAGTTACCCATGCAAAAATTAACTTGCTGAGATTTTAGAAATAATTCCTGAAACCATTTTCTGCCAGTCTGCAGGTGGAATATGAATTTCTTTGCACCTACCATTTTTTAAGCTTATTATATAACCAGTAAACTTTTTTCTTTCAGTGTAAGTATGTGTGACCTCTTCCATTAATATTTTTGCCTTGAGATTTTCAGTAGAAGAATGTGAATGTCATGATAAAGTTAGATTCATGACCTGGTATGAAGCGCACTCGTGTTTAGCTAAACTGAAAGACTCAGCTCTGTCCATGGAAAGAAACACTAGTTACTGCATGTTTCTCCTCCACCTCGAGCCCTGACTCCAGAGATTTCAAAGCTCCCATGTCCGTCCTCAGCCATTCTTGGGCGCTTGCCGCTCCTCCCCGCTGCTCTGTGGGTGTGAAGCCCTAAGCATCCTTCAAAGGCCACACAGTGTCACCTTTCCCAGGAAGCCTGTGCGTGGGCAGAATGGCCTTTCCTGCCCTGGGCCCTGGGCCCTGGTGCCCGGGCAGCACCTGTGGTGGAGAGGCACTGTCAGCCGGGGTCCCACGCACGTGAGCTTGTGGCCCGTGGGGCAGTGCTGTGCCCCACACAGTCACGTTTGTTGCCATACATAATTAAGGATAAAATAATTTGATATTCTTTGGATATTTTTCAATTGAAAATACCATTATTTTCCTTGAAATGATGGAAATAAAAATTTTATTACAGAGACATAAACACTGGTTTCCTTCATGTCCCAAGTGATGGGATCGAGGTTTAAAGACTTGTTTCATTTGATTTCTCTTGCTGTACTAGCTTTGTGAAAAGTTAAGACTAAAAGTCTTAAGTATCAGCAACGTTTATGGGAAAAAGCTGCCTGTTTAATTTGCTTACAGTGGCTCTGTTGTCTCCAGTTTTGCTTATAAAAGATCGTTTGTTCCACAGCTGTAGGTGCCTACAGCAGTCAACACTGAAATGCCTGGTACCTGCAGCATGGTGTAATTGAGGTTTTAGGATCATGAAACAGAAGTTTTATTATGCAGTTTCTCCTTATTTTTACTTTTGATGAAGAAGATGACAATATAAAAACACAAAGAAAATTTTGAAAAGATAAAAAGCTATTCATAATAATAAGCCATAATGCAACTGGTTTCCTTATCACCCATGGCTTTCCTTTCTTTAATATATTAGGTTGTTTTCATTTCCTATTTTTCTATCATGTTAGTGTGCCATTACCTATATTTAAATACAATGGATTTTCATTATTTAAAGGTTTATTTGGAATGTGTGTCTGGGGTTGTGGGGGAGAGAGAGATTGAGATTGAGATTGAGATTGATCTTCCATCTGCTAGTTCACTCCCCAAATGGCTGCAATGTCGAGGGCTGGGCCAGGCCAAGGCCAGGAGCCCAGAACTCTATCTGGGTCACCCATGTGGGTGGCAGGGGCCTAAATACTTGGGGCATCATTTACTGCCTTCCCTGGTACATGATCAAGGAGGTGTGTCAAACTATAACTAATCTGCTAAAAAGTAAAACTAACTTCTTAGAGTACCAAAGGAAAAAAAAAGAGAGAGAGAGAGATGAAGAAGAGCAGCCAGGACTCAAACCAGCACTGGTATGTGATGCCAGCATTGCAGGTGGTAGTTTAACCCCCTGTCCCCCAATACCAGCCCCAAATTAAATTTATTTTATCATTATCTTTTAGCCTCTTAAGTATAATACAAAATTCTTTGTTTTCTTCCAGTAATTTTATTCAGTTTTCCTAAAGATCTGTGGGAAAATTCAAAGCGCTTTTGTAAAAGAAATGGGCTGTTTGTTGGGCCAATGACATGGGGACTAGTAGGACAAGAGCATGCCTTACAGGATGTTTTTCTTTTTCCAAAATGAGTGACATATTTTATTTGCTATAAAACATATGCATTGATTGCCTACCAGGTTTCAGGAATTGGGGTCTCCCTGGGGTCATAATAATAAACATGACAGACTTGACCATCAGCTAGATAGACAGACATGAGCACCTGGGGAGGGACCAGGAGAGAGACCAAGGACCCTCTTCCAGGGGAGAGACCAAGGACCCTCTTCCAGGGGAGAGACCAGGGACTGTGCGGTCTGCAGTGGGGCTCGTGGAGACTGGCTGCTCTGCGGTTTAACCTGTGGTTAAAGTACCCTGATAAATGGAGTTCAGCCAAGCTAGAAGAGCTTAGGTTGTAGTTAAGCAGAGTGAGCCCACAACCATGCACCTCCCAGATGTCGTTCACAAATGCCAGTCATGAGCGTCATTGGCCACATGACTACTCAGCACCCTCACTGATTGAGAGAGCAAAGCCCCTGGTGCTCTCACAGTCGGCCTGCCCCTGGCTTGGAACTTACCTCAGCCGACTTCTGCCTCCTTACCTCTCTTCTCCTCTCTGAACTATCATTTGTTACTCTGTCGAAAAAGGAACCAAAGCAAGCTGATGACAGGAATCATCAGTTGTGAGAATTTACATCCCAGACAAGCAGACAAATAAATGCTAATCGCAGTGAGAAAGTCTGTAGAAAACATGTCTTGGATGGGAAATGTCTGACTGGCACAGGAGCTTGGGGAACAGCTCGCTGACCCTGGGTCAGGTGGCAGTAGGGGTCAGGATGTTCAGTGCACAGCAGGAGACGAACATGTGGGGTGAGAACAGTTTATCTCAACGTCTGATGTGGCCACGGGGCGCAGTGTGAGGCAGGCTGGAAGCCGTTGATGGTGGAGCACATGGTGTGGGCTTTGGGGCCGGGATCTGCCTGTCCCAGGGACTGTCCTGAAAGCACTGGCGAGCATCTGAGTGTGCATCAGCTCAGTATCAGTGCGGTTTCCTAAGAAATTCTGTTTGCAAACCCAGTGTGGGAGTGACGTTGAGCAGGGCAGACTGGAAAAAGACATGCCCAGCGGCAGGTGCAGTAGTCCAGGAAGCAGGGAGTAGAACCGTAGCAGTGGCAAAGGGGATGGGGTAGAGGGTTGGGAACATGGGCTGTGGTGATGTTCAGATGTGAGGTTGAAGGGGGTGCCACCAAGGGGCCATAAGTATCCAGTTTAGGCCATGCAGTAGCTGGTGGTGACGTTTGCAGAGACCTGGGAGGCAGGAAGGTGGCATGGGCAGTAGCCCTGCAGCTGAGACTGCTCCTTTTCCGTGTTCCTTTTGCCAGGTTCAGGGAAGATGGCGGGGTTGGAGAGTCTCGGGAGTGAGCAGCTCTCTGATAGTGTGTGTGTCTTGATCTTAGATCTCAGGAAACAGATGCACTCATTTAGGGAGAAGAGTAGAGAAGAAGAAAGCTCAGGTTAAGACCACGCTCAGGAACACCAGCATTTGCAGGGTGGTTAGAAGAAGAGAGGCCAGTAGTGGAGACTGGACAACAGGTGGAGCTTGAGCTGTGTCTGTCGTAGTTTATCTCTGACGTCTCTGGGCAGGGTTGGACAGGGCAGTCAAGACAGTGCTTGAGATGTCCGCACCCCATAGCTCTGTGCTTGTGTTCACGGTCTGGCTCTGCTTCTGGTCCAGCTTCCTGCTGCTGCACCGCGGAGGCAGCAGGCGATGGCTCAAGTACTGAGGTGCTCGTCACTCACGTGAGAGACCAGGATGGAGTTCTTGGCACCTGGTTTCAGTGTGTTGCAGGCTTCTGGGGAGTGACCCATTGCATTGAAGATCTCTGTCTCCATGCCTTTCAAGTAAACAGAAAATATATAATAAATTTTAATATTTCAACAAAATTATAAAATTAAAGTTAAATCGGGATGACAGGCACATGGATGTCTGTCTTATCATAGCTGTGGTATTTTCATGTATGTTTAAAATACTTTAAAACACTCTGAATTATGGAATGCTTTCCAAAAGTCATTCACACATGCTAATTTTTGGAAATACAAACTTCACAGGGTCCCTTGTTTATTTTTGTCAGTGACTCTAATAAATTTCCTTCAGGAATGCTGGACTTGACTAGAACATTGGCTTGGTAGACATGCTAAGGGACTTTGAGATAAAGTACAAGTACAGCGCGCTGCCAGGGAAGCTCCAAAAGGCAAATGTTTGAAACGGCAGTGTCTTCAGTTTGCCTTTTTCATCTCATGTGAAGCCCAAACCCCAAAGCCATCTGGTCCCCCCATCACCTCCTGATGCAGCCTCTGGCTCTCTGAGATTCTGATGGCCTGGTTCCCAGTCTCAGCCAGGTCTTTGGGATCCCAGCATAAGACTCTACATGATTGCATACAAAGATCCATTTAGATGACCTGTACCCAGGGATGACTTTACACTGAATTAGAAACCCACATTGATAGTGCAGCTTTAGCTTACGTGAAATTTAGAAACGCTCAGGTAGATCTTTTTATCATCTAAGCTTTGATGTGAATGAAAGTCTCTGTGACTTTTGTCATAGACTTTTGTAGGCTGTGGGTAATTTTTTCACAATACAAATAACATAAATACATTGCAAATGAGAACTGTGAGATATATTTTAGGTCAGCTGATTAAATTATAATTAAAGTGTGCCTATAAAGCAATAATGATTAATATTACTAGAGGAGTTAGTGACTTATACATGTATTCTCTAATGCTGTTTCCTCAAATATGAAGCTGTCCTACGGAAGAAATGGCAAACAGATTTAATTGGATGTGTCATCTCTAATTGACCACTAGTGGCTGCCCAGAGTGAGTGTCAAGAAAAGATAATTCCCGGCTTACTGGGTGTGTTAGTCACAAGCCAGAGCTCTGCAGAGCCAGCAGGCTCCATGCATGCATATATACACAGGGAGATGTAGGATGTACACGATAGAACCTACAAGCTATCATATCTGTATGTACGGCATACACACAATGTACACAAATGGAGACGATTCCAAGAGTTTGTGGACTATTGAATTAAAAGGTTTATTTTGATGCAGAAAATGTTAGAAACACATGTGAACTTTTGGACGAGCTCTCATATGCAAATATGGGGCAGGCTAGAAATGAAACTGAGCTGATGTGGCTGCACTGAGTCAGCAGTCAGCGGGGGAGACCCAGGCAGGGTTCTGCATTGCAGTCTTGAAACTGAAGTCCCTTTTGTGCACACCTCAGCCTTTGCTCATAAGCCTGTGCATAACAGTGTGATTGCTACCATGGTGCGGGGTGTGAGCTGCGGTACTGTCTCCCGACCATAAGTATGCATCACAGTGTGATTGCCACCATGGCGCGGGGTGTGAGCTGCGGTACTGTCTCCCGACCATAAGTATGCATCACAGTGTGATTGCCACCATGGCGCGGGGTGTGAGCTGCGGTACTGTCTCCCGACCATAAGTATGCATCACAGTGTGATTGCCACCATGGCGCGGGGTGTGAGCTGCGGTACTGTCTCCCGACCATAAGTATGCATCACAGTGTGATTGCCACCATGGCGCGGGGTGTGAGCTGCGGTACTGTCTCCCGACCATAAGTATGCATCACAGTGTGATTGCCACCATGGCGCGGGGTGTGAGCTGCGGTACTGTCTCCCGACCATAAGTATGCATCACAGTGTGATTGCCACCATGGCGCGGGGTGTGAGCTGCGGTACTGTCTCCCGACCATAAGTATGCATCACAGTGTGATTGCCACCATGGCGCGGGGTGTGAGCTGCGGTACTGTCTCCCGACTATAAGTATGCATCACAGTGTGATTGCCACCATGGCGCGGGGTGTGAGCTGCGGTACTGTCTCCCGACCATAAGTATGCATCACAGTGTGATTGCCACCATGGCGCGGGGTGTGAGCTGCGGTACTGTCTCCCGACCATAAGTATGCATCACAGTGTGATTGCCACCATGGCACGGGGTGTGAGCTGCGGTACTGTCTCCCGACTATAAGTATTCATCACAGGTGCAACAACGAGTGTCTTCACACTCTGTAGTGCTGATGGGCTGAAAAACTGGCAGCATAGACTCGCCAAGATGACAGTGAAAATGGAACATCTTGCCAGGCTGAGGACTGCCAGTCCTTGGAATGATTGCCCGCAGCATGTGCCAGGGGGACATGAGATGGGGTACCCACCATGTGCTGGCCAGCCTCATCCTACTTGTATAAAAATGCCCCTTACTGTAAGAAAACCCCTTTTCCTGGCAAAACAACAAGACTCTTATTGTATAAAACAAAATGACAATGTCCAGGATTTTTTTAAATTTGAGAGGAAGGAAGATAAATATTTAATATCTCAGGAAGAGAATTTTCAATACTTGCACATTTTACTTAGTGGTCGCATTCTTTTCTTTTTAAAAAAAGATTTATTGATTGATTTGAAAGGCAAGTTACAGAGAGAGGAGAGACAAATAGATCTTCGATCCACTGGTTCATTCCCCAAATGGCCACGACTGCTGGACCTGGGCTGATGTGAAGCCAGGACCCAGGAGCTTCCTCTGGGTCTCTCAGTTGGGTGCAAGGGCCCAAGGCATTGGGCCAACTTATGCTGCTTTCCCAGGCACATTAGCAGGGAGCCAGATTGGAAATGGAGCAGCCGGGACTAGAACCGGCGCCCATATGGGATGCCAGCACAGCAGGCAGCAGCTTTACCCACTATGCCACACTGCCAACCCATTTGTTATTTTCCAAAGAAGGAATTTTAACTGCTTCCTTATCTCATGCCTTCTGTAATCCAGTTCCACTGTACAATTCTCCCTCATCTCCCTGTTCTGCAGAATGGTTTCCAGGGACAGTACTTTCTTACTCAGAGAAATTCATGTGTGGATGTTTTCAAAAATTAACGGTCACATAATTCCCAAATCACAATTCAGACTGCCACACAACAATTAATAGGCATTTGGTTGGTCTCCTTCAGTGTATTATGTTGGTCTTCATCATATGTATATAAAAGAGAGAAAACTTCTTTTTGCTGGTTCACTTCCCAAATCAGGAGGTAGGAGCTCCATTCTGTTCACCCACATGAGTGGCAGGGATCCAGCAACTTGGTCTGTCATCCACTGCCTACCAGGGTGTGCACTAGCAGGAACCTAGATCAGAAGAGCATCCAGTACTTGAACCCAGGCACCCTGGTGTGGAATGCCTGTGTCCAGTGCATCTTAACTGCTGCACCCAATGCTTGCCCAAGGCATAATCTTTCAGATGATATGATATGTCAACTCTCAGTGATCCATCGGGTCTCATGGTATCACATTTGATGTGCCCTAGCTGGAGCAATCAGGCTGTTGTGTCAAAGAGTGCCTACAAGAGTGGCCTCAGTTGTATCTTTTAGATAGAGAAGATATGAAATAAGACTTAAGTAATAACCTATGTTATAAAAAGTCTTAATATAGGAGCATTCAAAAATCTCAGCTACAAACCCTTAGAAGTAAAACAATGGTTACTAAAGGAATGATACTTGGATAAGATTTGAGTCTACTCAGATTCCAACAAGTATTTTCATTATGAGTGCCTTTTGTTCCCCTAGAAATGTTTGATATTATTGTATCTCACATGTCTCTCTGAATTTCTGTTTTCATACACATTTCCTGTTAGGAACATATGGAAAGGGCAAATGTCTGGAGTAAAAATCGAAGGATACCATAAAATATGGAGGAGGATCTTGAAGTTTTAATGCAGTTGAAAGACAAAAATTATGTGTGCAGTTGGATTTAGCCAGCCATTTTGCTTGTGTTATACTCTTTTTATAGAATATGAAAAAGAGAACATAAAGAGCAGACCTTGTAAAATCCCATGACTTTATGTGTTTACATTTTGATGTTGGGATCAATTTACTCTTGCGCAGATGCTTAGCATTATCATGTTTTGAACACAGGAATTTCATGCACATGAAGCTGCAGCATGTTCTCATGGTGAACGCTTGCGAATCCAGAAGTGATTTCCACAGAGGACTTTAAAGGAAACCCTCAGGGCTGACTGATGGAGTCCCCTCAGCCCAAGGCTGGGGTCAACTGAACACAGGGGCAGGCTGTGACCCTGAGATGTTAGGGGTAAATTTAGGAGTCATTGCCAATGTCAGTGTAGATGTGAGCAATTACGTCCGTCAATCAAGTGTGAAATGTGCTGTTGGTGTTGGGTTCATTTAATCTTCAGTGACTGTGTTATCACCTTGCTGTGATCATAAAAACTTGGCCATTATTTCCTTTCTCAGTTTTAAGTTTTGACCAGCAGAGAACAGAATGCATGAATCTATTGCCTTCCTGTGACTGCTCTCTTCTTAGAATCATGGCTGGAGTGGTCATTTAGCCAGTACAGGACCTGGAAGCAAGGTCAGATTTTGCGCTGAGACCTGGTTGGTCAAGCTTGGGTTGTGCTGAGGTGAGTTGAGTATTTTATCACACACCAGACCGCAGGACACACAAGAATTCCACAAAACTGTCAGCAAATCTGGAGATCAGGACACACAAGCATTCCACAAAACTGTCAGCAAATCTGGAGATCAGGCTTGCTGCTCCTTTTTACAAATGATGAGTGTAGGCTACTGGCTCGAGACCTAACTCTAGAGCTAGTAGAATGTGGCTTTGTTCACAAACCTTGTCTTTGTTGTTGTTTTCATTTCTAAACCCGGTCTCGCACACTTTGAATTTATTTGCTCACTTGTGATTTGCTCTATTTAAAAAGAGGATCAGTGATACCAGCCAGTGCTAGGACATGTTTTCATAGCTCACCAGCCCACAAAAGCAGATCATCAAAGCATTTGAATTCTTGTCTAGCATCAGCTCACAGAGATTAAGTACAGTGGGTTGAAGAGTAGTGGACCCGGAGTCCTTTAAGTAATAAACCAGGATGCTCAGAATTGCTTTGGTTGTGGGGTGGCTTGACAGCGTAGTTGTTTAACCCTCAGGGCAGGTGGTCCTTGGAGCCGTGATATCTTCTGGATATTCCTCAGTTCACAGCTCAGCAGCTTTTAACTGTTCTCCTTAAGTTTCTCTTTCCTTTGATGGGGAACTTTTTTTTATGTAATTACCTACTTACTAGATCTTGATTAAACCTTATGCTAGGGACTGACCTTTGATCTGTGACATGGGACTGTGATTAAAAAAAAAGCAGAAAAATGTTAAAACTCATGAAGAGAGTTGATGATGGCCACGGAGCACTGACATGGGAATTGTGTTTGCTATTTCCTGGTAGCAGTGATTATAAGTAACATAGACAGCATTGAAATACCACAGCGAAGCTTCATAAAGTTCATGGAAAATACACATTATTTTTAATTTCATTACCCACAAATTTTTTGACATTATGTTATCAAACACAGCAAGTTTTTCCTACAAATGTGTCTTTTTTTAAAGATTGATTTATTTGAAAGGGAGAGTCACAGAGAGGCAGAGAGAGCAAGCGAGCAAGCGAGAGAGAGCAGTCTTCCATCTGCTGGTTTACTCCCCAAATGGCCACTACAGCCACAGCTATTCTGATTCAGAGCCAAGAGCCAGGAGCCATGGGTCACCCACGGAGGTACAGGGGCCCAAGCACTTGGGCTATATCCCACTGTTCTCCCATGCCATAGCAGAGAACTGGATCAGAAGAGGAGCAATTAGGACTCAACCCAGCACCCATATGGGATGCTGGTGCCTTAGGAGGAGGCTGAGCCCACTCTGCTATGGCACTGGCCCCTACATATGTGACTTGACTTTGCTAGAAGTACAAAGCTTTTCAAAATAGACTCCTCAAGTAAAGCTTTGATGGCCAACAAATGGGTATCAACACATTTCCTTCCTTCTAACTCTGCTTCACTGGGAGGGAGCATCAGACTGCACTGATGTGCTAGACAGTAATCCGCATTTCCATTTTTATGGAATCTTTTGTGACAACGTAATATATAAATGTTTTGCACATTGTATAGTATTTAAGACACTTTCAAAAGTATTTGATGTTTTTATATTTCATAATCTGTTGCCATCAACAAGCCAGATAGTTTTCACAAAACATTCTAGAAGTGTTTGGTAGTGGTGTGTCATGCTCACTCACACTTATGGTATCTCCAAGACTTGATGTGACAGATATTTTTATGATTGCTAATTGCTGCAATTCTTAGATGGATTCCAGGCCCAGAAAGCAAAAGGTGGTTCTCTAGTTTTTTATTGTTGTTGTTGTTTTTTAAGATAATTTGATTTACAACAACCTTTTTTCCTTTTTTAACATTTTAAAAATTTCAGTTAATTTTCAGATTCAGGATGATATACAGATACAAGTCTAAGAACATAATGCTTTTCTTTTCCTCCCTTTCTACTACCCTTTCTTCTAAATTTTATTTTTAATTTTTGAGATAACATATTAAAATTTATGTTACAGTAAAAAGGCTTATTACTTCACTGAATAAGAAGTTTGACAAGTGAAGACCCTAGTTTAGTGGGAATATAGACAAGGGGTATAAGCTATAATTGAATGTATAAATGACCATTTCACTCATATACAGATTTTTGGTCAGTTATTCATAATTTATTTCAATGAAATACAAATAGTGACAATGTAACTAAATATTTCCTGTGTGGTTATAAGACAAAGTTCATTTAGATGTTAAGTCATTTCCTTTCTTTTTTTTTACTTTTATTTAATAAATATAAATTTCCAAAGAACAACCTTTGGATTATTGCAGCTTTTTCCCCCATAACCTCCCTCCCACCTGCAACCATCCCATCTCCCACTCCCTCTCCCATCCCATTCACATCAAGATTCATTTTCAATTATCTTTATATACAGAATATTAATTTAGTACATACTAAGTAAAGATTTCAACAGTTTGCACCCACACACACTAAGTATAAAGTACTGTTTGAGTACTAGTTATACCATTAATTCACATAGTACAACACATTAAAGACAGAGATCCTACATGGGGAGTAAGTGCACAGTGAGTCATGTTGTTGATTTAACAATTTTTTTTTTTTTTTGGACAGGCAGAGTGGATAGTGAGAGAGAGAGACAGAGAGAAGGGTCTTCCTTTTTGCCGTTGGTTCACCCTCCAATGGCCGCTGCGGCCAGCGCATCTCGCCGATCCGAAGCCAGGAGCCAGGTGCTTCTCCTGGTCTCCCATGCGGGTGCAGGGCCCAAGCACTTGGGCCATCCTCCACTGCCTTCCCAGGCCATAGCAGAGAGCTGGCCTGGAAGAGGGGCAACCGGGATAGAATCTGGCGCCCCAACTGGGACTAGAACCTGGTGTGCCAGCGCCGCAAGGCGGAGGATTAGCCTGTTAAGCCACGGCGCCGGCCTGATTTAACAATTGACACGCTTATTTATGACGTCAGTCACCACCCTAGGCTCTTGTCATGAGCTGCCAAGACAATGGAAGCCTCTTGAGTTCGCCGGTTCCGATCTTATTTAGACAAGGCCATCGTCAAAGTGGAATTTCTCTCCTCCCTTCAGAGAAAGGTACCTCCTCCTTTGATGGCCTGTTCTTTCTGCTGGAATCTCACTCACAGAGATCTTTCATTTAGGTCATTTTTTTTTTTTGCCACATTGTCTTGGCTTTCCATGCCTGAGAAACTCTCTTGGGCTTTTTGCCAGATCCAAATGCCTTAAGGGCTGATTCTGAGGCCAGAGTGCTGTTTAGGGCATCTGGCATTCTATGAGTCTGCTGTGTATCCTGCTTCCCATGTTGGATCCTTCTCTCCTTTTTAATTCTATCAGTTATTATTAGCAGAGACTAGTCTTGTTTATGTGATCCCTTTGACACTTAATCCTATGATTATGATCAATTATGAACTGAAACTGATCGCTTTGATTTGTTTTTTTTTATTAAACTTTTATTTAATGAATATAAATTTCCAAAGTATAGCTTATGGGTTACAATGGCTTCCCCCCTCCCATAACTTCCCTCCCGCCCGCAACCCTCCCCTTTCCCGCTCCCTTTCCCCTTCCATTCATGTAAAGATTCATTTTCAATTCTCTTTGTATACAGAAGACCAGTTTAGTATATATTAGGTAAAGATTTCAACATTTTGCCCATATAGCAACATAAAGTGAAAAAACTACCATTGGGTTACTAATTATAGCATTAAATAGCAATGTACAGCACATTAAAGACAGAGATCCTATATAATTTTTTTTTCAAATTAATTAATTTTCTATGCCATTTCCATTTTAACACCAGGTTGTTTTTTTTTTCATTTCCAATTCTCTTTATATACAGAAGATCACTTCAGTATATAATTAGTAAAGACCTCATCAGTTTGTGCCCACACAGAAACGCAAAGTATAAAAATACTGTTTCAGTACTAGTTATAGCATCACTTGGCTTTAGACGACACATTAGGGACAGATCCCACATGGGGTGTAAGTACACAGTGACTCCTGTTGCTGATTTAACAATTTGATACTCCTGTTCATGGTGTCAGTAATCTCCCTAGGCTCTAGTCATGAGTTGCCAGGGCTATGGAAGCCTTTAGAGTTCGCTGACTTTGATCTTATTCCGATAGGGTCATAGTCAAAGTGGAAGTTCTCTCCTCCCTTCGGAGAAGGGTACCTCCTTCTTTGATGGCCCCGTTCTTTCCACTGGGATCTCACTCACAGAGATCATTCATTTAGGTCTTTTTTTTTTTTCCATGATATCTTGGCTTTCCATGCCTGCTATACTCTCATGGGCTCTTCAGCCAGATCTGAATGCCTTGAGGGCTGATTCTGAGGCCAGAGTGTTGTTTAGGACATCTGCCATCCTGTGAGTCTGCTGTGTATCCCACTTCCCATGTTGGATCTTTCTCTCCCTTTTTGATTCTATCAGTTAGTATTAGCAGATACTTGTCTTGTTTGTGTGATCTCTTTGACTCTTAGACCTATCAGAGCTATCAATTGTGAGCTGAAATTGATCACTTGGACAAGTGCGATGGCATTGGTACATGCCATCTTGATGGGATTGTGTTGGAATCCTCTGGCACATTTCTAACTCCACCATTTGCGGCCAGTCCGATTGAGCATGTTCCAAATTGTTCATCTCCTCCCTCTCTTTTTCCACTCTTAGATTTAACAGGGATCACTTTTCAGTTAAAATTTAAACACCTGAGAATAATTGTGTGTTAATTACTGAGTTCAACCAATAGTACTAGAACAACAACAACAACAACAAATACTAAAAAGGATAAAGTATTACATTGTACATCTAAAGTCAGGACAGGAGCTGATCAGTTCATTGTTGCTTATAGTGTCCATTTCACTTAACAGGTTTCCCCTTTGGCGCTCAGTTGTCACCGATCAGGGAAAACAAATGATATTTTTCTCTTTGGGACTGGCTTAATTCACTCAGCATGATGTTTTCCAGATCGATCCATCTTGTTGCAAATGACTGGGTTTCGTTGTTTCTACTGCTGTATAGTATTCTATGGAGTACATGTCCCATAATTTCTTTATCCAGTCTACTGTTGATGGGCATTTGGGTTGGTTCCAGGTCTTAGCTATTGTGAATTGAGCTGCAATAAACATTAATGTGCAGGTGGCTTTTTTATTTGCCAAATTAATTTCCTTTGGGTAAATTCCAAGGAGTGGGATGGCTGGGTTGTATGGTAGGGTTATGTTCAGGTTTCTGAGGAATCTCCAGACTGACTTCCATAGTGGCTTAACCAGTTTGCATTCCCACCAACAGTGGGTTAATGTCCCTTTTTCCCCACATCCTCTCCAGCATCTGTTGTTGGTAGATTTCTGAATGTGAGCCATTCTCACCGGGGTGAGATGGAACCTCATTGTGGTTTTGATTTGCATTTCTCTGATTGCTAGTGATCTTGAACATTTTTTCATGTGTCTGTTGGCCATTTGGATTTCCTCTTTCGAAAAATGTCTATTGAGGTCCTTGGCCCATCTCTTAAGTGGGTTGTTTGTTTTGTTGTTGTGGATTTTCTTGATTTCTTTGTAGATTCTGGTTATCAATCCTCTATCTGTAGTATAGTTTGGGAATATTTTTTCCCATTCTGTTGGTTGCCTCTTCACTTTACTGACTGTTTCTTTTGAAGTACAGAAACTTCTCAATTTGATGCAATCCCAAATGTTAATTTTGGTTTTGACTGCCTGTGCTGTTGGAGTATTTTCCAGGAAGTCTTTGCCTGTGCCTATATCTTGCAGGGTTTCTCCAATGCTCTCTAATAATTTGATGGTTTTGGGTCGTAGATTTAAGTCTTTAATCCATGTTGAGTGAATTTTTGTGTAAGGTGATAGGTATGGGTCTTGCTTCAAGCTTCTGCATGTGGAAATCCAATTTTCCCAGCACCATTTATTGAATAGACTGTCCTTATTCCAGGGATTAGATTTTGATCTTTAGTCAAATATAAGTTGGCTGTAGATGTTTGGATTGATTTCTGGTGTTTCTATTCTGTTCCATTGGTCTATCCATCTGTTTCTGTACCAGTACCATGCTGTTTTGATAACAACTGCCCTGTAGTATGTCCTAAAATCAGGTATTGTGATGCCTCCGGCTTTGTTTTTGTTGTACAGGATTGCTTTGGCTATTCGAGGTCTTCTGTGTCTCCATATGAATTTCAGCATCATTTTTTCCAGATCTGAGAAGAAGGTCTTCGGGATCTTGATGGGTATTGCATTGAATGTATAAATTGCTTTTGGGAGAATAGACATTTTGATGATATTGATTCTTCCAATCCATGAGCATGGAAGATTTCTCCATTTTTTGGTATCCTCTTCTATTTCTTTCTGTAAGGTTTTGTAGTTTTCATCGTAGAGATCTTTAACGTCCTTGGTTAAGTTTATTCCAAGGTATTTGATTGTTTTTGTAGCTATTGTGAATGGGATTGATTTTAGAAGTTCTTCCTCAGCCGTGGCATTGCCTGTGTATACAAAGGCTGTTGATTTTTGTGCATTGATTTTATATCCTGCTACTTTGCCAAACTCTTCGATGAGTTCCAGCAGTCTCTTAGTAGAGTTCTTTGGGTCCCCTAAATAAAGAATCATATCATCTGCAAAGAGGGATAGTTTGACTTCTTCCTTCCCAATTTGTATCCCTTTAATTTCTTTTTCTTGCCTAATAGCTCTGGCCAAAACTTCCAGAACTATATTGAATAGCAGTGGTGAGAGAGGGCATCCCTGTCTGGTACCAGATTTCAGTGGAAATGCTTCCAACTTTTCCCCATTCAATAGGATGTTGGCCGTGGGTTTTTCATAAATTGCTTTGATTGTATTAAGGAATGTTCCTTCCATACCCAGTTTGCTTAGAGTTTTCCTCATGAAAGGGTGTTGTATTTTATCAAATGCTTTCTCTGCGTCTATTGAGAGAATCATATGGTTTTTCTTCTGCAGTCTGTTAATGTAGTGTATCACGTTGATTGTTTTGCGAATGTTGAACCATCCCTGCATACCGGGGATGAATCCCACTTGGTCTGGGTGGATGATCTTTCTGATGTGTTGTTGCATTCTATTGGCCAGAATTTTATTGAGTATTTTTGCATCTATGTTCATCAGGGATATTGGTCTGTAATTCTCTTTCAATGTTGCGTCTCTTTCTGGCTTAGGAATTAAGGTGATGGTGGCTTCATAGAAAGAATTTGGGAGGATTCCCTCTTTTTCGATTGCTCTGAATAGTTTGAGAAGAATTGGAGTTAGTTCTTCTCTAAATCTCTGGTAGAACTCAGCAGTGCATCCATCTGGCCCTGGGCTTTTCTTTGTTGGGAGGGCCTTTATTACTGTTTCAATTTCTGTGTCAGTTATTGGTCTGTTTAGGTTTTCTATGTCTTCCTGGCTCAATTTAGGGAGGTTGTATGTGTCCAAGAATCTGTCCATTTCTGATAGATTTCCCTGTTTGCTGGCATACAAGTCCTTGTAGTAATTTCTGATGATTCTTTTTATTTCTGTGGCGTCTGTTGTTACGTTTCCCATTTCATCTCTGATCCTATTGATTTGGGTCTTTTCTTTTTTTAGTTAGTTGGGCCAATGGGGTGTCAATTTTGTTTATTTTTTCAAAAAACCAGCTCCTCGTTTGGATGATTTTTTGTAATGTTTTTTTGGATTCAATCCTGTTGATTTCTTCTCTGATTTTAATTATTTCTCTTCTCCTACTGGGTTTGGGTTTGGTTTGCTGCAGATTTTCTAGATCCTTGAGATGACTTGAAAGCTCATCTATTTGGTGCCTTTCCAATTTCTTGATGTAGGCACCTATTGATATAAACTTTCCTCTTAACACTGCTTTTGTTGTTTCCCATAGGTTTTGGTATGTTGTGCTGTTATCCTCATTTACTTCCAGAAAATTTTTGATTTCTCTTTTAATTTCTTCTATGACCCATTGTTCATTCAGGAGCATGTTGTTCAATCTCCATGTGTTTGCACGTGCTCTAGGGATTCCTGAGTTGCCAATTTCCAATTTCATTCCTTTGTGGTCTGAGAAGCTGCATGTATGATTCTAATTCTTTTGAATTTGCTGAGACTTGCTTTATGGCCTAGTATGTGGTCAATCCTAGAGAGGGTTCCATGTACTGCTGAGAAGAATGTAAAGTCCTTAGATGTAGGATGAAATGTTCTGTAGATATCTGTTAGATCCATTTGGGCTGTAGTGTCATTTAAATCTACTGTCTCCTTGTTGATCTTCTGTCCTGTTGATCTGTCTATCTCTGAGAGTGGAGTATTGAAGTCCCCCAGTACTATTGTATTGGGGTCTAAGTCTCCCTTTAAGTCCCTCAACAAGTCTTTTAAATAAGCTGGTGCCCTGTAATTAGGTGCATATACGTTGATAATCGTTATATCTTCCTGTTGAATGGATCCCTTAATCATTATATAGTGCCCCTCTTTGTCTCTCCTAACAGTTTTTGTGGTAAAGTTTATGTTGTCCGATATTAAGATGGCTACGCCTGCTCTCTTTTCATTTCTGTTTGCGTGGTATATCTTTTTCCAGCCTTTCACTCTCAGCCTGTATGGATCATTGTTGGATAGATGGGTTTCTTGTAAGCAGCAAAAGGATGGGTTTTGTTCCTTAACCCAATCAGCCAATTGGTGTCTTTTAACTGGACAGTTCAAGCCATTAACATTCAATGTGACTATTGAGAAGGAGTAACTTTGCCCTGCCATTTGCCAAAGATATTTTCTAATATCTGGTTTGAGATTCCTGTGATCTTTTGGTGTGAGGTTTCCTACCTTTACCTTCTTTCATATTGGTGACCGTGTTTCTGTGTTTCTGTATGTAACACATCTTTAAGCATCTTTTGCAGGGCTGGACGAGTGGCGACAAATTCTTTCAATGTCTGTTTGCTGTGAAAGGTCTTTATTTCACCTTCATTCATAAATGAGAGCTTTGCAGGATATAATATTCTGGGCTGGCAGTTTTTCTCTCTTAGTACCTGGGCTATGTCTCGCCATTCTCTCCTAGCTTGCAGGGTTTCTGAAGAGAAGTCAGCTGTGAGTCTAATTGGAGATCCTCTGAGAGTAATCTGGCGTTTCTCTCTTGCACATTTTAGGATCTTTTCTTTGTGTTTCACTGTGGTGAGTTTGATTACGACGTGTCGTGGTGAGGATCTCTTTTGGTCATGTTTATTAGGGGTTCTATGAGCTTCCTGTATTAGGATGTCTCTGTCTTTCTCCAAACCTGGGAAATTTTCTGCTAGTATCTCACTAAAAAGGCCTTCTAATCCTTTCTCTCTCTCCATGCCTTCAGGTACTCCTAGAACCCGAATGTTGGTTTTTTTAAGAGTATCCTGTAGATTCCTGACAGTATTTTTTAGATTTCTGATTTCTTCTTCTTTTCTTTGATTTGATTGTTTCCTTTCCTGTTCTCTGTCTTCTAAGTCTGATATTTTCTCTTCTGCTTCATCCATTCTGTTTTTAAGACTCTCTAATGTGTTTGTCATTTGATCTATTGAGTTCTTCATTTCATTGTGGTTTTTTGTCACTATCACAGTTTCATGTTCTACTGGTTGTTTCATTTCATTTTGATTCCTCAATATTTCATTTTCACGAGAGAGATTTTCTATCTTGTCCATTAAGGATTTCTGTAGTTCAAGAATTTGTTTTTGAGAACTTCTTAATGTTCTTATCAATTTTTTGAGATCTGCTTCTTGCATTTCTTCAATCTCCTCATCTTCATAATCTTGAATTGGGGTGTCTTTTTCATTTGGGGGTGTCATAGTGTCTTCCTTGTTCTTGTTACCTCGGTTTTTGCGTTTGTTGTTTGGCATGTTGGAAGTATTTGGTTTCTTCACTGTGGTGTTTTTTCTTGTTACACTATGGCTCTATATTAAGTGGACTGTCTGCTTTCAGTGGTGCCTTAGAGGCTTGAGATGAGTGTGGACTGAGAGCTGTGTTTGGTTCCTCAGGGCTGAGGGTGTGTCAAAGATGACACTCCCAGGTTAGGTGTGGTAAATCTCTCTCTTTTTTGATTCAAAAGGGAAGTAATTCTGCACAGCTGAACGTAATTGGAGGTAGTTAGCAGGCAAATGATATACCCACAGGAGCCAGAGATCGGAAGCTCTTTCCCACGGACCACACAGGGAATCTCTGCTGCCCTCAGTGTGGGCTCCAATTCTCCTGCAATCTCCCACTGCGTTGCCAAGTTAGATGCTAATCTCCTGTTATTTCACCCCTCCCCCCAGAGTCAGGTTTTTCTGCTAGGCTCAGGGCTGGTGCAGACCTGAGGTTGCCCTGCTTATGACGTATGTCCAAAATGGCGCCTGCTCTGTCTTGCTCGCCTTTGAGAGGTGAGCGGAGAGAGAGAAACTTGTGTCCGTATCGGTCGCTTTTTTAAATTTTTTTCCTCTCTCTCTTCTAGTTAGCCTGGTGAACTTTTCCCCACGAAGTTTCAAGCCTCGTTCCCTCTAGCCTCCTCTTTCCGCTTGCCCGCTGGTGTCTCGGGCTATTGTGGTTCGGCTCACCTCGCGTTCCAGCGCTGGTGCGTTGAGTCTGCTGCTGGTGTCCTGAACTTGGGCTCCCACGCTCTCCACGCAGGTACACTGTGAATCTCTAGTTCCGGAAGAGTTTCCTATGCTGTTTCATCCCCTACTCTTCCTTGACCCTGCAGTATCTCCACTTATATTAACCTGTCTCTCTCTCCGGACTAATAGTGTGCTCCCTGCCTATTCCGCCATCTTGCCGCCTCCGCCTGATCGCTTTGATTTGTGAGATGGCATTGGAACATGCCACCTTGATGGGATTGAACTGGAATCCCCTGGCACATTTCTAACCGCACCATCAAGGGTAAGTCCAGTTGAGCATGTGCCAAACCATACATCTCCTCCCTCTCTTATTCCCACTCTTATATTTAACAGGGATCACTTTTCAGTTAAATTTAAATGACTAACAATAATTGTGTGTTAACTACAGAGTTCAACCAATGGTATTAAGTAGAAAAACAAATACTAAAAGGAATAAAATAGTAAGTTGTTCCTTGACAGTCAGGACAAGGGCTGATCAAGTCATTGTTTCTCATGGTGTCCATTTCACTTCAACAGGTTTCCTTTTAGGTGCTCAGTTGTCACTGATCAGGGAGAACATATATTTGTCCCTTTGGGACTGACTTATTTCACTCAGCATGATGTTTCGAAGATTTCTCTATTTTGTAGCAAATGACTGGATTTCTTTCTTTCTTTCTTTCTTTCTTTCTTTCTTTCTTTCTTTCTTTCTTTCTTTCTTTCTTTCTTTCTTTCTTTCTTTCTTTTTTTACTGCTGTATAGTATTCTTTAGCGTACATGTCCCATAATTTCTTTATCCAGTCTTCTGTTGATGGGCATTTAGGTTGATTCCAGGTCTTAGCTATTGTGAATTGAGCTGCAATAAACATGGAGGTGCAGGCAGTTCTTTTATTTGCCAATTTAATTTCCCCTGGGTAAATTCCTAGGAGTGCGATGTCTGGGTTGTATGGCAGGGTTATATTCAGGTTTCTGAGGAATCTCCAGACTGACTTCCATAGTGGCTTAACCAGTTTGCATTCCCACCAACAGTGGGTTAGTGTCCCTTTTTCCCCACATCCTCGCCAGCATCTATTGTTGGTAGATTTCTGTATGTAAGTCATTCTAACTGGGGTGAGGTGAAACCTCATTGTGGTTTTGATTTGCATTTCCCTGATGTCTTGTGATCCTGAACATGCCATTTGGATTTCCTCTTTTGAAAAATGCCTATTGAGGTCCTTGGCCCATCTCTTAAGTGGGCTGTTTGTTTTGTTGTTGTGGAGTTTCTTGGTCTTTTTGTAGATTCTGGTTTTTAATCTTTTATTTGTTGCAAAGTTTGCAAATATTTTTTTCACATTCTGTTAGTTGCCTCTTTTGCAGTACAGAAACTTCTCAGTTTGATGTAATCCCAATTGTTCATTTTGGCTTTGACTGCCTATGCCTTTGGGGTCTTTTCCAAAGAAGCCATTGCCTGTGCCTATATCTTGCAGGGTTTCTCCGATGTTCCATAATAACTTGATGGTGTCGGGTCATAGATGTAGATCTTAAATCCATGTTGAGTGGATTTTTGTGTAAAGTGTAACGTATGGGTCTTGCTTCATACTTCTGCACGTGGAAATCCAGTTTTCCCAGCACCATTTGTTGAGGAGTCTGTCCTTGCTCCAGGAATGGGTTTTAGATCCTTGATCAAGTATAAGTTAAGCCATTTCCTTTCAACAGTTGTACACAGGAATAATTTTATTCAGATGGCAGTGCAAATAGTGATACATTATAGTTATCACAGATCAAGGGAAAATGGTATTTGTCTTGTTGGGACTGGCTTATTTCACTAAGTGTGAAATGGTTGTATCCATTTTGTTGTGAAAGATAGGATTTCATTCATTTTCTTCTTTCAGTCATCTTGGTTGATTAATATCTTAGCTATTGTGAATTGAGCTGCAATAAATACAGGGGTACAGATAGCGCCTTCATATGCTGATTTCATTTTGTTTGGGTAAATTCTGAGGAGTGGAATGGCTGAGGAATGGAATGGGTAGCTATATTTTCAGCTTTCTGAGGAATATCCATCCATACTGTCTCCTAGAGTAGTTGCACTGGTTTTTATTCTTATCAACAGTGGATTAGGGAACCATTTAACCCCTCTTCAGCATTTATTGTTTGTTGATTTCTATTTGAGAGTCATTATAACTGGGGTGAAATGAAACCTCATTGTGGATTGGATTTGCAGTTCCCAGACGGCTAGTGATCCTGAGCATTTTTTCATGTCTGTTGGCCATTTGAATTTCCTCTTTTGAAAAACGCCTATTCAAGTCTTTTGCCCATTTCTTAATTGGATCATTTGTTTCACTGCTGAGTTTCTTGAGCTCTTTATATATCCTGGATATTAATGCTTCATCAGTTGCATAGTTTGCAAATATTTTCTATTTTGTCGGTTGCCTCTTTATTGTTTCCTTTGCAATGCACTGTCTTCTTAGCTTGATGCAATCTCATTTGTCTATTTTTACTTTTATTGACTGTGCTTCTGGGGTCTTTTCCAAGAAGTTTTGCTTATGCAGAGGTTCCCCAGTGTTCTCTTCTGTTAATTTGATGGTATCAGGCCATAAGTTTAGATCCCTGATGTATTTTGAGTTGATTTTTGTATGAGGTGTAAAGTAAGAGTCTTGTTTCATGCTTCTTCCCATGGAGATCAGTTTTCCCAGCACCATTTGTTGAAGAGACTGTCCTTTCTCCAGAGAGTGATTTTAGCTTCTTTGTAAAGATTAGTTGGTTGTAGATAATGTGGTTTGATTTCTGGGGATTCTATTCTGCTCCACTGATCTACATTGTCTATTTTTGTACCAGTGATAGGCTATTTTGATTATAACTACTCTGTACTATGTCTTGAAGTCTGGTATTGTGATGCCTCTGACTCTGTTTTTGTTGTTTTAAGATTGCTTTAGCTCTTTGGGGTTTCTTGTGTTTCCGTATGAATTTCAGCATTTTTTTCTAGAACTGAGAAGAATGGTATTTTGATTGCAATTGCATTGACTCTGTACATTGCTTTGGATAGTATGAACATTTTCATGATATTAATTCTTCTAATCCACCAACATGGAAGATTTTTCCATTTCTTGTGTGTCTTCTATTGCTTCTGTTTAATTGTTTGTAATTTGCATTGTAAATATCTTTCACCTCCTTGGTTAAATTTATTCTGAGGCATTTAGAATTTTTGTACCTCTTATGAAGGGGATCGATCTTAGAAATTCTTTGTCATGGCATTATCTGTGTATATAAAGGCTTATGATCTTTGTGAGTTAATTTTATATCCTACCACTTTACCAAACTCTCTTATGAGTTCTAGTGGTGCTTTTGATATATATATATGTGTATATATATATATATTTTTTTTCATATTCATGTCATCTGCAAATAGGGATAATTTGACTTTGTAATTCCCAATTTGTATCCCTTTGATTTCTTTTTCTTGCCTTTTTCTTTTTCTGTGGCTAAAACTTGCAGAACTATAGTAAATAGCAGTGGTGAAAGTGGACATCCTTATCTGGTTCCAGATCTTGGTGGAAATGCTTCCAGCTTTTCCCCATTCAATATGATGGTGGCTTTGGCTTTGTCATAAATTGCTTTACTTGCATTGAGGAATGGTCCTTCTATAGCTAATTTGCTTCAGGATTTTTTATGAAAAGATGTTGAATTTTACCAGATGCTTTTTCTTCATCTGTTGATTTTTATTCAATTTGTTAATATGATGTATCACATTTATTGATTTGCTTGTGTTGAACCACCTCTCCAATACCAGGGATAAACGTCACTTGGTCCATGTGAATTGCCTTTATGCTGTGTTATTGGATTCTATTAGCTCGTATTTTGTTGAGGGTTTATGCCTCTATTTTCATCAGTGATTCTGGTCTATAGTTGTCTTTCTTTGGTTTGCCTTTTGCTATTTTTGGAAATAAGGTGATGCTAATTCTCTAGTTTTTTAATATACCAGTATCCAAAGCTTTGTAAATTGTTACCATTTAATATTTATTGGGGATGTCAGTGTGGAGCAGCAGGTTAAGCTGCCATTTATTACATTGGCACCCCTGATTAGGAGCCAGAGTCCCAGCTCTTCTCAGCTCTTCTCATTTTGATTGAGCTTCCTGATAATGTGCCTGAGAAGGCAGTGAAAGATGGCCCAAGTGCTTGGGCCCTTGCCAAACCCATGAGAGGCCCAAATGGAATTCCTGGCTCCTGGTTTTGGCCTGGTCCAGCCCTTGCTGCTGCTGTGATTTGGGGTTTCTGGAAGAGGAGACAGCAAATGGATGGAAACGTGGCAGCCAAAATATGACTCTGAAATATTAAGACGAGGAGAGGAGACGGATGGGAGGCTGGAAGCTACATAGCTCTTGCTTTGGGAATTGTTACACACGGCTGTTGGAGTGAACTAAAAAATATGGTTTCTTTGTATATTCAGTGATTTCATTTCTTAAGTTTTTAAGAACTCATTAAACATTGATTCATGCAGGTTTTCAAGAAGTATGTTAGGATAGTTCTCAGTGATCTGTTATTTATTTATTTTGACAGGCAGAGTTAGACAATGATAGAAATAGACAGAGGAAAAGTCTTTCTTCCATTGGTTCACCCCCCAAATGGCTGCTACGGCCAGCGTGCTGCGCCGATCCAAAACTAGGAGCCAGGTGCTTCCTCCTGGTCTCCCATGTGGGTGCAGGGCCCAAGCACTTGGGCCATCCTCCACTGCCTTCCTGGGCCACAGCAGAGAGCTGGACAGGAAGAGAAGCAACCGGGACTAGAACCTGGGGTGCTGGCACTGCTGGCGGAGGATTAGCTTAGTGAGCCACGATATGTTGTACTTTCCTCTTCATTTGTTTCCAGAAATTTTTTTTATTTCTCTTTTGATTTATTCAGTGACCCACTGTTCATTCAGGAGCATGTTTTTCAGTCTTCATGAGTTTGCATATGTTCTGGGGATTCATGAGTTGTTGATTGCCAACTTCATTCCATTGTGGTCAGAGAATATTCATGGTGTGATAACGATTTTTTTTGCATTTGCTGAGACTTGCTGTGTGCCCTGGCATGTGGTCAGTCCTAGAGAAAATTTCATGAACTGTTGAGAATGTGTATTCTGTGGCTGTAGAGTAGAAAGCTCTGTAGATATCTGTTAGGTCCATTTGTTCTATAGTGTCAAGTAACTCTGTCCTTGCTGATTTTCTGTCTGGTTGATCTGTCCATTGCTTAAACTGGTATATTGAAGTCCCCCATTACTGTTGTACTTGAGTCTATGTCTCCCTTTAATTCCATTAATATTTCTTTTAAATAGCCAGTGCCCTGTAATTAGACACATATACATTTGTAATAGTCACAGCTTCCTGTTGAATTGATTCCTTAATCATTATAGTGTCCTTCTTTGTCTCTTATAACAGTTTTTGTGTTAAAGTCTGTTTTCTGTTATAGAATAGCTATACCAGGTCTTTTTAGGTTTCTGTTAGCATGGATTATCTTTTTCCATCCTTTCCCTTTCAGCCTGCTTGGATCTTTGTTAAGTGAGATGTGTTTCTTATAGGCAGCAAGTAGATGGGTTTTATTTTTAATCCATTCAGCCATTCTTGAGAGTTGAGACCATTTATATTCAGGGTGACTATTGTTAAGTAATGACTTTGCCCTGCCACATTTCCCATTAAACTTCTCATTTTTTACTTTTGGTTTCCTTTATACTTTTACTGGGCAATTTTTTGCATCCACCTTGTTACGTAGTGCTGTAACTGTTTCTGTGTTTAGCACATCTTTGATCTTCTTTTGAGAGCTTTGCAGAGTACAGTATTCTGGGCTGACAGTTTTTTTTTCTCTCTTAAGAATTGGAATGTATCTTGTCATTCTCTCCAAGCATGTAGCGTTTCTGATGAGAAGCCTGCAGTGAGTCTAATTGGGGTTCCTCTGAATATGATGTGGCATTTCTCTCATGTACATTTTAGGATTTTTTCTTTATGTTTTACTGTGGAGAGTTTTACTACAATGTGTCGTGGTGAAGTTCTTTTCTGGTTGTGTCTATTGGGAGTTCTGTGTGCTTCCTGTACTTGGATGTCTCTTTCTCTAGATAGGGGAAGTTTTCTGTTATTATTTCATCAAAACAGCCTTCAATACATTCTCTCTTTCCATGCCTTCAGGAACTCCTAGGACCTGTATTTTGGATCATTTGATAGCATCATGTAGATCTCCAACAGTGTTTTTTAGTTTTCTAATTTGCTTTTTCTTGTTCTGACTGTAACAGTTCCAAAATTTGTCTTCTAGTTCTGATATTCTTTCTTCCTCTCTTCTATTCTAAGGCTTTCCACTACATTTTTTATTTGATTATTGAATTCCTTATTTCTGATATTTCATTCTGACTTCAATTTAATATCTCAGCTTCATGGAAAACTTTTCATCTAGTTCATGAATTTGCTTGATTGCTTCTAAGTAATCTGATGATTAATTTTCTGAATTCTGTAGCATATCTTCAATTTCTTCATCTTCCCTTTGTACCACTGAAGTGTTGCAGAGTCCCTTTGGGGGACTCATAGTGTCTTCCTTATTCTTATTTTGGGTTTTTCCTTTGTTTTTGCATTTGTTTGCTGATTTATTTTGCTCTGGTTGCTTTTCTCTTTGATTAGTGTTTCTGTGGTGTAGTGGGAAGTCTATACTTTGAGTGAGGACCAAAAGGTGTGTGCTGGATGTATCCTGAGTGCTATGGTCAGTATTCCAGGGTGGAGCAAGTATCCAAGGTAAGCGCCTTGTGGGGCTTTGTGGCTTTCCTCCAGTTATCTGGTTGGAGGAGTTTGTTCACTTCTGTGGGTTTGACCCGCCCTTCTCCTCACACTTGTGGGATGCCCTGGTATTAGTCCCTGGTGTGTTAAGCACTAGTTTGCACTGTTTAATGAACTGCACCTCTAATCTGTGGAAACTTTTCCTATGAGAGTGGTTCCTTCTGTTATGTTCCTTCTGTGGGTCTGTGTGTTGCAAGTGGGTGCGCAGAGCCCTTCCTACTAGAGCCTGGCTCACTTCTCAGTGGTAGGGGTGGTAAGAGCTGATCGGCAGAGCTTCCCCTTGCTGTACACATTGCCTGGTGGAGGAAGAAATTCTTCTGAATTGTGTGGCCCTCATTTTTGGGTGGGAGGTGACCTCCGCTATTGCTGGGTGGCGTGTGTGCATGGGAGGTAAGGGTGGCAGTTCCCTGCTTGGGTCCAAAAATATAATCAACAAAAGAGCAAAATGGCTTCTGACAGCCAACTACAAGTCTGGGTGGGGGAGTTGGGGAGGGAGGTGCCCGACTTTCCTGTTTGTTCCTTTATATTTTCTTCCCCCCCCCCATCCCCCCGCCGTGTGGAAATTCAAAAGCAGTTTGCCAAGCTCTCCCTCCTGCTGCTACCCGCAGCTCCACAAATCCAAGGATTTCCCTTTCACTTGGCCCACTGGGGGCTGGCGCTCACTTCCCTGGTCTGATCCTCCACTGTTCCCCTTACTCATTTGCTCTTTTGGCATGGACCTTGACCACCTCTGCTGTTCTTGTTTGTTTTCCTGCTACAAATTTCCCACAGCTTTATCTCAGCATGTATCTTAACCCTTTTTAATTATTAATTTTGCCCCATGTGATTCAGATTGTCCTGTCACTATTCCACCATCTTGAAACCTCTGGAAATAGAATTTCAATACAGTTGAGTGCCACACAAAATTTCTGCAACATTTCTCTTTTGAATGTTTATGTTTTGGAAATCCATTTCCATTCATGCCCTGACATTTTCTTCTATTCTCATGCTGAAAGTACTATATTCTCTTATTTGGAAAACTCGGAGAGGTTTCACCTTATTATGATTTCATCTTACTTTAACTTACTATAAAATCTCCTTATTAGCTGTTGTTCATGAAAACTGTAGAAAGCAAATATATAGAACATGTAGAATATATGTTACTGATGTTTTCATCAAAGTCCTTATTCTGCATATAAGTTTGAATACTTCCAACTACAATGAGCCTACTTTTTTTAGAATAATTTATGAGAACCTAAGCAATCTATTTAGCCAAAATATCAATTCAGTCAGTGTTTTCTCACACTCACGTTTCCAGAAATAGAGACAGTGTAGCTTAGTGTCATGTGAGGTCATCCTGCATTCAATTCAGCAGGGCTTCTTGTGTAGTGATGTGGGTCTTGTCAAGCACTGTTAGTGGGTTAGTGCTCACCAGCACTCTCCAGAGCTGGCCGATTTGTCCTCTAGAAACATTTTCTTCTATGGCTCTGTGACAGGCTTGTCAGCTCCAGGTCATTAAATCCACTGTTGTTAAAAAGCATCCCATGTAACTTCCCCCTTATCTAAGATAAGGCACAGTAAACCCTCTGACCTCTTTATTATCTCAATTACTTATTAGGAAGACATTTTACCTTTTAGTTAACTTGATTCATTTTGTCCTTTCATTACAGCCCATTATGTTGTATACCCAAAAGAGCGTACTGTGGTCCTCAATACTCTTCAGGAGAGAGTGTAAACATAAGTCATAACAAAATGGGCATCACAGGTAAGAGCTATGAATTCATAGGAAAATATATCCTTGCAAATTTCTGGGAGAAAACAGGGATTGAGTTAGATATGGATGGGCAGGCTGTGTTTTCATCCGAACTGCAGGTCTGATTTCTGTTTTACAAGCAGGAGTTCGGAAGGGCAATTTAAACCTCAGGATTTAGAAGCTAAAGCTATGTTAGATCCCCTTTGTAACTTCTGGGCTTAAAGGCAAGATTAGTCCAAAAGAGTCCATTAAATCCAAGACTGTGGCTGTGAATGGTTTTTAATGGGGATTCATGTTCATAAGTAAAACTTAAATAACAGAATCAATTTAGAAAGGTAAATAAAAAGCCCTAAACAAACTGTGGGAAAAAATCAGCAAGGAGAGTGCAAGTAGCAAACCATTGGGAAAGCAATTAACAATTTAACATAAAGCAACAGGGATTTCATGCACCAAAGATATGATTAGTATGTGATGTGGCTATCACAGCCCGGGAGGTGGGAGGCTCCATGGGGCTGTTGAAGTCTCTTATCTCATCACATTAATCAAAGATAACATTTGTTTATAGAGTAGCTGATGTTGCATTTTATTGTAATTTGGATGTCTGTGTTTGTTATCTAGCAATACAGAGAGAAAATTGTGTGCAAAATAAAAAAAGTAAATTATGTAGCAGGTATAAGTCTGGGAGGCTTAAACACCATTACTCTTCTTTCCAGGAAACAGTATCCACTTCAGCCCTTGTACATTCTTGGGGTTAGAAGGCTGCTTTTCCTTGAAAAGAAGATGGTAATTTTAAAGTTAAAGAAACAAAGACTCAGAGACACACATGGTTCTTCCATCTGCTTTTGTGCTGCCCGAATGCCTGCAACAGTTGGGACTGGTCCACATCAGAGCCAGGAGCCAGGAACTCAATGCATGTCCCCCATGTGAATGACATGGACCCATACTTGAGTCCTCACTGCTGCCTCCCAGATGTGCATTAGCAGGAAGCTGGAGTTGGAAGCAGAGCTAAGATTCAGACCCAAGTACTGCTGTTTGGGGTGTGAAGGCCCCGGGCACCATCTTAAGTACTGTCAAATGTCCAACACTGTGCTCATCACTTGTCCGTACAGAAGGTAAGCACTACACTTTTCTTGACTGTGCAGGCCTAAATGTGAGTCAGGCCTAGATGCTGCCTCGAAAAATGACAGCTTAGTAGGAAAATGAGGCATATGGGCACATATGTGACTGTATGGGTCAGTTAATAACACTGTGGGAGCTCAGAGGAGGGATGTTTTCTTCCTCATAGTTTCATGTTGGCAGGGCAGAAGTGCCCTTTCTGGCAAATACATGCACCTCTTCCATTGGAACAAAAACTTAGACGGTTTCTTTGCAAAATGTTTCTTTTCCAGAAAAACCAATAATAACCCCATCCTATAACTCCATGTTGCACATTGCTTTTTCTCTCAAAGGCTGACTTCATTAAGGGAAACTCTACCTCCTCACCTCACCTGCAGTCAGCTATGCCCACCACTCAGGAGATAAATGTGCATCATCTACATTTGTGTCCTGATTGCCTATCCCTGCAATTACTCCTCCTCCTCTCATCTCAGTTTCACACTCTGTCTGGACATTCCTCGTCAGCCTTCCCCTCAGGGTTGTTCTCCGTGGCCAGTCCCCTAAGGGTTTGCTTTCTCTAGGGATTCATCCTGGCCATTTCAGTCCCTTCTTTGAAACCCTACAAATAACTGATCTCCCACAAAATATTCATGTGCTCTTTTTCACAATGCACACACCTCTCAGCCAGAGTCTGTATTTTCAAGACCAAGCCTTTTTATATCCAGGAAAGTACCCAAGACCAATTCCTTTTTTTTTTAAGAAAAAAAAAAAAGGATTTATTTATTCATTTAAAAGGTAATCTGACAAAGAGCTAGGAGACTGAGAAAAAGACAGTGAACCTTCCAGATCTGGTTCACTCCCTGGATGACGATTGCAGGGCCTGTGCGAGGCCAAAGCTGGGAGCCTGGAACTGTACCTGGGCCTCCCATTCAGCACTGGGAGGAAATGAACTTCCAAGGCGGGAAGAGGCATGGTGGAATCACCAATGTGTATTGCAGAGCCAAAGACTCTGATCTGAGAAGATGATGTGCTGTGTAAAAGGGCGAGCTCAGGAGACTGTAAATAGGTCACTGGTCACCAAGGTGGGGAGCAGGGGATGAACAGGAGGAGCCCAGGTTGTCTTTAGGGTAGGGACACTACTCTGTGTGAGTGGTGGACACGTGACACCCCACTAATGTACACTACCAGCAGCAAGCCCCAGTGGAAAGGGTGGGCATGGGGGATGATATGTCATTGCAGCCTTTGTCATTTGTGATGTGGGAGGAGGCTGTAAGGGTAGGCGCCACAGGGGACCCCTCCACGCTCTCTGCTCAATGGTGCTGCAAATCTGGAACTGCTCTAGGAGAGAAAAGCTTATTTAAATATACAGTCTATGTGAACTGACAGGTTCGCAGTTTTCAGAAGGGTTACACAGGGCAAAGTCAGGGAAACATATCAGTGAAATAGGGAACTTGGCCTGAATGCCCTCACCTTCCTAGCCACCCTGCTCTGGACAGGTTTGGGCAGTGCCCGAGCGCTCACGTGAAGTCTGCGGAGACAGGCACAGGGCAGAGGAAGAGAGGAGGACACATTGCGCAGTCTGTGTGAGCAGTCCCCCGAGAAGTCAGGTGCAGAGCCAGACCCAGGAAGACAAATGCTCAAAACACAAAACAGGGAGGAAATGCTGATTGGCAGGATTTATAGACTAATGTAGTTTGAATGATTTTGTGACTATTTTAAAATGTGTTTTCTTATGACTGAAGTTGAACATCTTTTCATTCGATTATTGTTTATAGCTGCTGCCTATATTTTTATGAACTTTGGTCTTTTTATTTGTTGAAATCTATTTAGTGGAGCATAAGTCTTTAAAATACCTTATAAAAACAAATGAAATAGGTGCATATTTAGTTTTCTGTGGAATGACTCTAAAAATAAGCAAATCCTTTTTCTATGAAACTATCATTGTGTCCCCAGATAGTCATAAAAGGAAAGCGTTGTGGAAGTTACGCAGTCATGGGGTTATGTCACAAAGCCCATTTCACCTGTGGAGAACAAAGGTCTACCAAAAACCTTCGGGAGATGGGCAGGCTTTTGGCCTGGCAGCTAAAGTGCACCTGCCTCCTGGCTCCAGCTTCTTGATAATCAGACTCTGGGAGGCATCAGGTGATGAGTCAAGTAACTGCACTTCTGCTACCCCTGGGGGAGACCTGGATTGAGTGCCTGGCTCTTGACTTCACCTATCCCCACTGGGATTTGCGGAGATAGCCAGCAGATGGGAGCTCTCTCTCTGACACTCTGGCTCGCTCTCTCTCTACAGGACCATGAGAACAGTCACCAAGAGCATTCTCTCCAGAGAGCCGAATCAGCATCTAAGCAGGGAAAGTTCCCACTGACAGTGGAGGGGCCCTGTCTTCCCAGGACATTACCAGGGAGTGGGAGCAGTGAATACTGGGAGTCTGTGGTCCCCTTCTTTTCTGAATGAAAATTTTAATTTTGGTCTCCTTGTCCCTGTGCCAACATTACCTGTTGGGTTGGAGCAGGAAGTATAAAGAGAAAGCTTGTCTTGAAGTTCATTGGTTGCTGAGCCACATTTGAACTTTTTTTTTTTTTTTTGGAAAGGCATAGTTAGGGAGAGAGAAACAGACAGAGAAACCTTCCATCTGCTGGTTTACTCCCCAAAAGGCTGGGGCTGGGCCAGGCTGAAGCTCAGAGGCAGAAGCTTCTTCTGGGTCTCCCACACAGATACAGGGGCGCAAGCTTGGCCAACTTCCACTGCTTTCTCCAGGCCCCTTAGCAGAGAGCTGAATTGGAACTGGAGCAGCTGGGACACGAACTTGTGCCCACATGGTATGTAGGCACCGCTGGTGGCAGCTTTACCTCCTATACCACAGACCTGGCCCCTTGAACTTGATATTAAAGACATACCGTCACTCTGAGATCTTGAAACTTAAGCTGGTGAAAGTGACTGTATAGGGCATGTGGTGAGTGTGGGGGATAAGGGTTGGAAGCGTAAGCCCAAGAGTTTTGTGGCTTCACATGTGGACTTGGGCTCTCCAGAACTCATGCGTCACCTCCACAGTTGTGTTCGTCAGTGTTCTCCAGAGAAATAGAACCAAACAGGTGTACATAAGTGCAGACAGGCATCCGTAGTAAAGTACATATGTATTACATAGGAACTACAAGATTACATTTATTGTAAAGCATTGGCTTATTCCTCACACAGTGTGCTAACTCTAAGACTGTGGGGTGGGCCAGCAGGCTTGCGAGGAAGCTCCAGGCTGGGGTGAAACCCCAAGGGACCACATGGGTAGGTGACCCAGAGGCAGCCCCCTGGAGAACGCCCTCTTGTACAGGGAGGCTGGGTCTTGTTCTGTGCAGGCCTTCAGCTGACTGGATGAGGCCCAACCACATGACGGACAGATGTGCTTCACTCAGACATTCCCTGTTTCAATGCTGACCTTCTCCAGGAACACCTACCTGGCCTATGGAAACAACCATTCCAGTGGGATAGGGCAGTTGTGAGAAGCGGCAGCCTGGTCACGGCTCCCTTATTCACTGGTTCTGCACAGGGACACGCTCAGCTCTCACTGCAGGAACAGAAGTCAAGTGGGACTTTTGGGGCACGATCACATATCTACTGGGTGAATGCAGAGGACTGCACCGCTCTAGGGAAGACAGCAGCTGCCAGCATCACGAGGGCTACTGCTTGTCCAGGAATTCCTGCAGCGAGCTGGCAGGCAAGTCAGAATTGGGTTTTGTTAAGTCATTGACTATTTTGGATTTGCTTTTGTTTGCTGTTCTTTCAGCAACTGGTATTATTCCAACAGCTTCTACCTGTGTCTTTGTCATGACTCCTACTGTCTGCTGGACATGGAGAGCCAGCTCCTGACTCGGCATGAGGACCTCAAGCCCAAGGAGCTGTGGTCACCCCCTTCTACCCTTCACTGCTAATTCTGTGTCATCCCATTTGACCAAGAAATGACTAAGTCCTGGTAACGTTACCCCGTGAGTGCCTGCTCTTCTCAGCTTCCATAACCTGGGATGGGTCATCTCCGTCTGTGCACTCTGGGCTCCTGTTGTTGTCTTGCTGTTAGATAAGCTTTCTCCACAGTAGTGGTCAGGGATCTATTTCAAATCTCAACATGGGTGAGATCACAGCATTATTGCCTAAAATGTTGCCCAACTATCTTCATTGTATTCAAATCCCTGCAACATGGAAGTCACAGCCTTAGCCATATTTAAGTGTGTCATTCAGTGGCTGTAAATCTATTTATGATGCTGTGCAACGATTCCCACCATCTGCCTTACTCTTTCCACTTGGTGAACATGCATGTGTGTGTCTGTTCAGCAGTAACGCTGTTTCCTCTGGTACCCAGCCCCTGGCAGTAGCATTCCAGCTGTCTCCACAGCTCTTTCTAAATGCCTTATAAAAGTGGAGTCCCACTGGGCTTGTCCTTGTGAATGGCTTACTCCACCTAGCATAACGTCCTCAAGATGCATCTGTACTGTCGCATGTGCCAGGTTCTCCTTACTTGTTAAAACGTTGTATGCAGTGAACAGTGAGGTTGCCTCCACATGTTAGCTATTGTGAATAATGCTGAGAACATAGGGGTATAATAATTCTTCAAGGCTGTGTTCTTAATACTTTTTGGGTAAAAATCCGGAATTGGAAGGCTGTTCTTGAACTATCACTGTCTTCTATGGTGGCTATGCCATTTTATGTTTCCACTGACAGTGCACAAGGATTGGAAGTCAAAGAGTACCATTGTGTTCTTAGAATTCTATGAACTATACTTAATCTGTTAAAAAAGGAGATAAGGATTAGAATTTCCCAATGTGGTGCAGCGGGTAAAGCCGGCATCTCATGTGGGCACCAGTTTCGTCCTGGCTGCTCCACTTCTGATTCAGCTCTCTGTTATGGCCTTCAAAGCAGTGGAAGATGGCTTAAGTCGAAGACCCAGAAGAAGCTGCAGGCTCCTGGCTTCAGATTGGCCCAGCTCTGGCCATTGTGGCCATCTGGGGAGTGAACCAGTGGATGGAAGACCTCTCTGTCTGCGTCTGCTTCTCCATAACTCTGCCTTTCAATTTATTTGAATAAATAAATTGACAGAGGCGGACAGACAGGTCTCCCATCTGCTGGTTCACTCCCCAGATGACTGCAATAGCCAGAGCTGCGCTGATCCAGAGCCAGGAGTTTCCTCTAGGCCTCCTACACAGGGGCAGGGGCCCAAGGACTTGAGCCATCTTCTACTGCTTTCCCAGGCCATAGCAGAGAGCTGGGTCAGAAGTGGAGCAGCCAGGACTCAAACCGGCACCTATATGGGATGAGGGCACTGCAGGCGGCGGCTTTACCCCTACACCAAATAAATAAACGTTTTTAAAAAATTATAGCCATCCTGATGGTGGAAGTGCTGCCTCTGTAGTTCTGACTTGTGTTTCCCTGATTAATGATATTCAGCTGCTTCTCATGTGTTTATTGGTCATTTGTATATCTTCTTTGGAGAAACAGCTGTTCAATTTCTTTGCCCACTTTTTTATTTTGTTGAGTTTTTAGGAATTCTGTATATATCCTGGACACTGAAATCTAATCAGATTTATGCAAATATATTCAGGATTTCAATGCACAATCCAATTTTTGTTTTTAGACTTTCTTTTCTTCGAAATGCATGGCTGGACAAGAAGGCTGAGAAGAGCCGGCCAAAGGGAGTCTGAGGCTTCGTGCTGAGCTCTGTGGGAAGTCACTGCAAGTTTGCTTTTGCTTTTCCAGTGGCTGTCCTGCTCTGCTCCATCCACTGGCCTTGCCCACTTTGATCCTGTTACCTCGGCTTACCTTCTCTGTTCCCTGTCTGGCCAGAACCTCTTTCCCGCTCAGTGTGTGCCTGGCTTACAGCCAGCCAGCATTGTGGGAGTCTTCTCTCTCAGCAGGGGTTAGGGTGCGATCACTGTGAGCACCATGACCTTTTACCATGTGCCCCATGGTACCATCTTGGAAAATATTTGCAAGATTTGATTTTCAAGTAATTGAGGATAGAGTGTACCCATCTTTTTAGCTGTGTGTTCTTTTAGGTTTAAAGAATAGAAGACATAACTTGATAGACTTAATGAAATTGAGGTAAGCACTGATTAAAAAAATACTTAGAGTGAACCACCAAAGAAGGGCTAATACACTTCTGTCCTATTATGAGCATGTTATTAAAATTATTGTGCTCATACTTCTCAAGGTCAAAACCACCCACTTTGTGCACAGGACTTGTGATTCATAGGTCCTGTCCCGGCCAGACAGGCTGCTTCGGAGAATGTGTGTCTCGTGTGAAGCGACAGGATGCTGACCACATAGTTTAGGTTCTGTAGCTATTTCCCAGGGCATGTGTGTACACGATTCATTTTAAATCCTTTACCGTGTTTTCCTCATATGGACGTCACTGTCACAGTCCCCCTTTTGGACATGTGTTGCTTCTGTCAGAGTAACAAATAGTCTTCCGTAGACAGTTTGAACCCTCAGGATTCTAAGTTCCTCATCAGGTTTGTGAAAACTGACATCTAGTTAAGAATTGGGGGGAAACTGCCAATCTGTCAGGGATGTTGTCTCCTCCCCCTGGAGGCCAGGCCCATCTCAACTCTGAGTCTTTGCTCCTGCACCTGGCTTCTGCCTCTAGCACTCTGTCCACCACCTTGCTGACCAGCTGTGGTCAGCCTTCTGCTCCGTCACGCATCAGCACCTGCTGCCCCCCTGCCTCCCAGATGCCCCCCATGCCCTCCTTACGCTGCCTTTACATGCCCCTCGCTGGTTTGCGGGCTGTGTGAGAGTATTCGTGGTCTCTGGCGCAGATGAGGTGTTCACTACCTGAAAGGACTGGATGAAGGAAGGACTATTCCTTATTGAAATGCTTCCTTTCTTCCTACACGCTCAGTGAAATGAGAATTGTTCATTTGATTTCAGGGTATGCCTTATGCTTATGAGTACAAAGCCCCTTGTCCTCTGTGGTCTGTGAGAAAGGAAGATAGTAGATGTCACCTCGGGGAGCTTCAAGAATGAATCAGAAGCTGCCTCACTACTTTGCTGGTTCTGCTCCTCGTACCACCTGCTTGTCAACCCTGGATTCTAGTAAGTTCCTTCTGTGGACCATCCATCAAGATTTGCAGAAATTTTCCATGAGCCATTTGTTATCTATAGAGAACTCACTCATAGGTCTGAGTAACAATAAAAATAAGCGTACCAATATGCAGAAAAGCTTATTGGAACTTTTGGTCTAGACAGAGAATAATTTACCCTTGCTAAGAACAGTCTCCACAGGTTTTTGCATCCGCAAGCACAGTGAATTTTTACAGAGCTCTTTGGTAGGAACTGTGTAGTCCAAAGGAATCAGAGTTCTATAGAGGTTATCTACCTTGAGCAGCGTCCAAGTTGTCCACACATGAGCTACAGAAGGCCTGGCCATCTCTTCCTCCTCGCAGTGCTGCCTCTGCGTCGAGTGAGAGTGACCACATGATCTAGGCAGTCCATGACTGCGGACTCATTAGTTTTCTGAATACCAGATAACCCAATATATCTAAATTGTGCTTAAAACAAACCTACAAGGCCTATTCCTAAGGCCTTTGTTTTTCCTTTCTGGGTGTGGGAAGGTCTGGGGAGCAGCTGGCCACCAGCTGGAGCTTTGGCTGCTTTATTGATGTCGAATTGGGACTTTAACAAGCAGTAGGACTCCAGAGGCAGTTGCAGTGCCTAGCTCCCCAACTCCTACCTATTTTTTTCTTCTGTTTTTAGACAATTTGGTGATTATCTTCAGGCCTGCTTTCCCCCTATCCAGCCACCCACATGTGATCTGAAAGCTTTGTGGTGCTCCTCGTGATTGCACTGCAGGGGCAGAATGTGCAGGTGCAGTCCACCTGTCTTTGTGCTGCTGAGATCAGAAGTAGGGGCCAGGGCTGGAGACAGTGGTGAGTAATCTACTGATGTTCATAGAGGTTATCTGTAAACTTGACTTAAGGGAGAGATATGGCTCACTCTTGTTTCAGTTGGTGAGGGAACCATGTGTCCTATCATTAGTCCTTGTATCCCGAGGGTTGACTGGGAGCATTTCTGAGTACTCCCTAACACTGGAATATAGCAAAGACAGCTTAATTTATTGAGTGCTACATGGATTCGCAACAAAGGTAACTAATTGCCTAGTCAAAAGTTACATTGCAAATCCTAATACTTTGTTCTGGCATGAACTGCTGAACAAGGATGGACTGCTTTTAGTTTCTTTGTGCTGTGTTTGTGGTACAGGAATAATGACTGCTAACTGCCTTACGATGGTAAATTAGGGAGAGTTTTAAGAAATTTAAAATCTTTCTCACATGGCAAGAAACAGTGGACAAGAAGTGATGGTTGGTGACACCAGGAAGAATACAACCACGTGGAAACACTGGTGAAGGTGAATCCTGTGTTGCTATTTGTGCCAAAAGAATCCTAGATGCTGGGCAGCCCAGTAAGTCACAGGCTATTAGATGTGAGCCTGAAATAAGCAGCTGACCCTTTGAGGCCCAGGTCTGGAACACTGGCTCAGCTCAGCAACAATATTACAACAGCCAGGGTTTGCTGAAGTGCAAGCAGAAGAAGATCCATTATACACCCTATTTTAAGAGACTGAGCAGGTGCACAGCACTCATTGAGAGACAGGATCATGTCATATTGCTTTGGACAGCCTTGTGAGCAAACATGACCGGTAACAGAAGAAAAGAAACTCTGTTTCTTTTAAACATTCCTTCTGTTACAGCACCTTTAATCTGGTGTTTCCAGTGTGTTGACAGGGCTTGAGAAAGCCAATGAGCCAAGATTCCCACTCAAAACCCTCTCTGGGTGGCTTTCTGTGCTGTTCGACCCCCTGCCCGCTCCCCCACTGCAACAGGATCACCGCCTCCTTCCACCCGGGGCGCTCTGCTCTCGGATGGTGCTCCACAAATGGCCCTGTAATTACTGGTTTATATGTTTGCGTCCTTGGAGCTTACAGTCTGGTGAGGAGACAGAGATCCATTTACTTCACTTGGTCTGCCCACAGCCCGGTAGTGTCTGGTATGTGATAGGCATTCAACAAAGGCTGAAAGAGGAAAAAAGAGAGACTAGTGAGCAAGTTTGTTATTGTCAGCTCTGACTGATTTGCCATATCGCGTGCCAAAGCGCAATACCCATCTTGTTACTCCCCTGATGTGGTGTCTTTTCTGGAAAACCTCATAGTGCTTAAGTCTTCTCCACTCATATTGCAGAATTTCCCATGGTGCTAACAGCACTGTGATTAGAGCAAACATACTTTCAGACCACTGTCAGTCACTGGCATCTACAGGTGTGGTTTTATGTTTCAGTTGTAATTCCCTCATTTTTTGAAAAAAGATGATGTCTGTCTGGGGATGTAAACCTTGATTAATAATGGTTAGAATTTTATAATTTGTGTTTGTCAAATAGTTTCAATTAGAATTTATTCTTAGAAAAGGAAAGAAAGGGTTTGTTGAGTTATGCAGGTGATTAAGTAAGCCTGTGGCTAAGTGGTGCACTCTTCAAAGATCAAGATGGTATCACTTACCCGTGATGAGTAAGTAGGATGGAAGCTGAAAAGCCTGCTGGGTATTAAGTTCCTCTTTTGAACAAATGTTTGAAAATGCATTGTACCCAGGTTTTCCTGAGATGTAAATTTATGTGCACTTAAGAAAATCTTAATTACTCTGTTTGGTTCATTTGCACTTGTATCATGAAAAAGATACTTGGAAATGAGTAAAGGGACCTCTTTGTTGCTTTTGCTGTTGATTATTTTAAACTCCCTAAGACTTCTTTTTATTCTGATAGTCAACAGACTTTACTAGTTACAGGGTCTGCCACTAGCAAGACTGTCTCCATGCCTACTCTTTCGAAGCCACTGAAACGAAAATCTTGGCCGGCGCCATGGCTCACTAGGCTAATCCTCCACCTACAGTGCCAGCACACCGGGTTCTAATCCCGGTCGGGACGCTGGATTCTGTCCCAGTTGCCCCTCTTCCAGGCCAGCTTTCTGCTGTGGCCCGGAAGTGCAGTGGAGGATGGCCCAAGTCCTTGGGCCCTGTACCCACATGGGAGACCAGGAGAAGCACCTGGCTCGGATGAGCGCAGCACACCGGCTGCAGCGGCCATTGGGGGGTGAACCAATGGCAAAGGAAGACCTTTCTCTCTGTCTCTCTCACTGTCCACTGTAAAAAAAAAAAAATCTTTTTCTCTCTTCTGAAGTCATGTCTGTTTATGAAAATAATATAACATACCAAACATGTAAAACTGCACACACAGAACACGAATACTTACTGGAAGGCTCATCATGGCTTATTCATGATTAGATTATCAGGTCAGAGCAGAATGCCTAGGACAGAACAAAAACTCAACACACCCTGAATACGGATTAATTGCCAACTCCACCAACAAAGGTCAGAGGAAAACATAACGTTTTTGTTGAGTGATTAAGCCAGCAAAGGGAGTGGAAAGGTCACCTCCGTTTGAGGCATGCCAGGCATTCCAGTGATTGTGGGAGGTCCGCAGAGGGGGCCATGCTGATTTATATGCAACACATATTTTTTACCCTGGAGACAAAAGGGGATGGCTGGTCTTACTTGGGAAAGAACAAAGCAAAGATATAATTAAAATGATGGTTTCTGATCAGCCAGTGTTGGGATGGGAAGATGAGAGGTGTCCACTCTTCCTTTTCTTGTGGCTAAAGGGACCCACACCACCTGTGGGTTCTGGGGAGGGTACACAGGCTCCACTGCAAAGAGATTCAGTTTTCATGTTGGTTAGTGAAATAGTGCCATCTCAAGTCCCAGATACCATCTTGTGTCCTGTCCCAGCTACCACCTTGTACACTCAGTTCAGCATCTCCAGGACCCAGCATCCTTACGAGGATCAGGGGACCAAATGGCCCAACTATAAGCTGCTCCCTACCCCCACCATCATACCTGAGAGTCTGTAACAAGGCCTGCTTTCCAGCCCAGGCCCTCTTTTCCTGTCTCCCTCCAGCCTGTCAGGTCTCCCGCTGTCAGTAACTCCTTTTCCTTACTCGGGCATCTGGTGCCTGCTCACCAGGCTCTCCCTGGGCCAGCCATGTCCAGAGGTTGTGCATGCTCCACTGCTACTCCCCAGGTGATCCAGTGGGCTGTGAAGACAAACTATGAAAACTGCTGGGCATTTGGGTCTAAAACATTAAGAACATGAGTGAAGCTTCACTTCAGTTTTGTCAAGCAAAAGAACCCAGAGTGAAGGTGCACAGTTGGACTCCTTTTTAGGAAATGAATAAACAGGTGTGACTGGCACCACAGAGGCCCCTTGTGGCTGCCTCCCTGACCACCACTCAGGGGACATTGCTGTTCTAGTCCATTCAAACCAAGGTAACCACGGCTGTGCCTCTTTGTGAATTCATATAAATGGAGCCTTTTGTATCTGGCATTTTTCTGTCAGTGTGTTTTTGAGATTTGTATCCATTGTTACACGCAGTTGTCATCCATTAATTAGCACTATGTACTGCTCTACCTAATGAGTGTACCACAGATTATCCAGTCTACTAGTGACGTTCAATTTTGTTTTCACCAGATACTGCCGGTATGAGTAGTGTTATAGTTCTGTTGGATGGACAGGAGTGAAATCCCTGGGTTTTAGGATGTGCATCAAAAAGCTTTAGGAGACACTACTCAGTCGTTTTCCAAAGTCGTTGCACCAGTTAATCCAGCAACCCCTGGATGGGAACTGCGGTTGGTTAATCTCCTCACGTGAACATGATGTGTTGTTCTGATGTGTAGTGATACTGCACTGTGGATTTAATTTCTACTCCCCTCATGACTAATGGTATTTAACATTTTTTCCCCAAATGTTTAATGGAGACTTAACAATCCTTTAAAATTTTTTTTTTTTAGTTCTTAGTATTTTTACTTATTTGAAATCCAGAGCAACAGAGAGCGGCAGAGACCAAGAGACAGATATCTTGTTTGCTGATTCACTCCCCAAATGTCAGCAATAGCCAGGGCTACCGCAGGCTGAAGCTAAGAGACTGGCACTCAATCTGGATTTCCCATGAGGGAGACAGAGGCCCAAGAGCTTGAGCCATCACCTGTTGTTTCCAAGGGTGTCCATGAGCAGGAAGCTGGATAGGTAATGGAACAGCTGGGACTTCAGTCGGCATTCTGGTATGGGATGTGGGCCTCAACAACTGTGCCACAAGGCCAGTCCCAGATACTCCGTGTTCACGCATCTCCCCCTCCCAGCTTTTTGGTTTATATCATTGGCCCCTCTCCTTAGTTGTCCCAGTTTTTCATCCCAGTCCTCTGCTGATAGTATCTGTTACAAATACCTTCTCCTTGTCTGGCTGTTTCCACGCCTCAGTTGTGAAACACCAGTAACAGTGTGGTATACTTACATACCAAATGACTTTTGCCTGCCCACCGCATGGAGATGTCAGAGGGTCACTTATCACCTCCAGAATGCTCGGGGTGGCTGGTGGGGTCTGGGAAGTCTGCTTCACTGTGGGGCATGCACTTGAACGTTTGCATTCCAGATGTTGCCACCCATGACAGTTTAACATGTGCACAGTTAAATGCACAGAATCATTATCCAGTTGTTACTGAAGTAATCTTCACAGAGAGAGTCGGCATGATAGCTCTTCTGCAGAGATATGTAAAGAAAATTACAGACTCATACTATACAAGAAGTTGGTTTTAAAAAATGACCTGCCCTGGAGTCAAAGGATGCCCAGGTCAGAGCCACAGATCTTATTGGCTCTAAGCTGAAAAGCCCTTCACTCAGCCCAACTTCCAAAGTGACCACTGCAGCTGAGGGTGTG